>NW_024524934.1:5922417-6522417 GCF_017590135.1 Pyrgilauda ruficollis | reverse complement strand
CAGTAGCTTTGGGGCATGTGGGAGAGGAAATGCAATTCAAAGGACTCCTTCAAATGCTGGCTTTCTTGTTCTTGGTGTGGTGCTGTTTACTGACCTGACAGGGTAGCTTGGGACGCAGTGGTGGCAAAGGTGTGTGAGTACAGATAGAAACACTGCCTAGTGCCACCAGAGCCAACACGTGCACTCAGGTGTGCTCCAAGGACAGCCATCAAGTTCTTGTGTTCTGAGGGAAATTTTTTTCCCACCTCATATTTTTGATTATCCAAATGTTAACCATCACAGTGTGGGGAAAAAAGAATAAATTTCATATAAGTTTTGGCATTATTGTCATAGAAAACTTGTTGAAGTTTGGAGCCCTGTTCACATGAACTGGTGGTCTTCTAGAAGGTCACTGTTGGGAGGGAATATCTTGGATTCATTCAGAGGATTGAAAGGGTAAAATGTAGCTTAGCCATGCTTCTTGCTAGCACAAGATTTCCTTCTTGTCCCATGAAGAATGATACCTCCAGCAAGAAGTTTTGCATGCTCATCTTGGGCATGCCTAAAAGTGCCTGTAACATGGTTACATGACTTTGAGGTGGAAATTACATGCTTGATAATCATCTGATTTCCAGCAGACACCTGGCTATTAAAGCCTAAATTGCTTTTTTATTTTATTTTTAAATGAGGGCAGAACATTTCTGCAGCCTGTCACATTCAAGTAAGTTTACCTTACTGAACAAAGCTGCACACACAAGTGAATTTTTCTGTACAGACATGCTGTGTGGCAGACCGGGTGCCACGTTGTATGGTGGAGTTACACAATTTACATACTTGGTTTATCACCTCCAATGAGACCGAGAGATGGTGCGCTTCAGACCTCTTTGAGATCAGGGGCACAGAGCCAAGCAAACCTCAGAGATAAGTTTTTCACCATGCCAGCAAAATGTCACAGCAAGGAATTAAATAACCCAGGTATTCAGCAGAGGGGAAGCTATAATGATGTTAGCATGGAGTGGTCAGAACAAAATCTGTGAGGTGGAGTGCCTAGCTGTGCCAGAGCCTTCTCATAATTGTTAAGTGAAAAGCACATTGCAGTGAGAAGGAAAATGGGAATTAGTCACAAAACTGTGCTGCTCAAGCAGCTGCTTCCGCAATGGTTCCTATAGTGTTTGGAAACTTAACTCCTTGTCTTGCTGTTATCAAGAAAAAGATTATATCAGGCTACAGAAAAGCAGGAAAAGACAAAAGCAAAAGTGGAGTTCAAGGAGTAAGTGAAAGGTAATGAGACCAAGCAGCAAAGACATATGGTAGCACATACTAATCAGGAAGCGTGGTGGAAACCTGCAGATTGCTGGAGATTAGAGAACATTTGCAGAAGATTGTTCTGCAAATCTCTTTCCAGTTGAGATGCTTAGGCATGAGAATAGCCTCTCAAACCCAGAATTTTCTATAAATAGATTAGTAAGCATGCAAATATATTACAAATCTGTGCATATTTGTTTTTGTGTGTGTTTTATCGTATTTATGCTTTGTTTTCGCTTAGGAGTTATGGAGTAATAAGGTGAAAAGAGTAAGATTTTTCTACTCATGTACAACAAAGTCTCACATACTGATAGTTTAATACTTGATTTGTGACTAGCACAACATGCACTGTTATCTAGAATGTTAATGTTTACTAAATTTAACACAGACTGCTACTACTAGCCTGAAATTTGCTTTGTGAAGAAAAGACCGCCTCTGAGTATTAAGTCTTTTTTTCCTAAATGTGAACTTTTTTACAAGCTAAAGGAATGGTGCTAGGATATGTTTTTTTAAAAAAGACATTCTGAAGCACTTTTAGTTAACACAAACCTGTAGTGTTCTAATTACAAAGAATGCAATTTGTTTAAAATATTCTACTAAAAACGAGTTCTACTCTAAAAAAGCTTCAAAAAGTATATTTTGTGTCAGGAGAGAAATGTTTTGTAGCCTAGCCTAGCCTGACTTTTTGCAATCAGGATATTTTTGTTGTAGTGTTTTACTCTCTGGCTGAAATTACTTCATTAGACCTAAACAGTAGTTGAGTAGAAGAGAAGCATACCCAAAGGAGGTGAGACTTTCTCAGGCTGAGGCTTTTTTGAACTTTGCGTCATAGGTATGTGTTTAAAGTCTCTCAAAAGAAGTAGAAGTAAAATAATATTCTGTTGAGAGAAAGTGGTTTACTGTTTATTTTTAAATAGTCTGGGTATTTCTGGCTGCATGTTGGGTGTTCGCATGACGTTTAGATGTGGGATTATTTTAAGTTCTTTCCTCATCCTTTTCCATCTTGCGAAGTTTTTTCTGTTTACGTATTTGTAAGCCTTACATAGTGTGTACCCTTTCAATGAGGACAAAGTGCGCAATTTATTTCGAGGACGGAAACAGGATTTTTTTTGTTCTTTCTGCTGCTCATGCCAATCTGTCTGTTGTTGCCAAATGCGCGGCTAAATAGGTCATTCCAGCAGAAATCCTTGCATTAAGAAGCAAAGAGCAAAGCTGTGTTGGTGGCGTTAGGCATTTAAACAATCATGGATTCATTTAGGTTGGAAAAGACCTTTCAAATCATTGACTCCAGCCACTAACCCCGCACTGCCAAGTCCACCTGTGTCCTTAAGTGCCACATGCATGTGTCTTTTTAAATGTCTCCAGGGATGGCGACTCAATCACTTCTCTGGGCAGACTATTTCAATGCTTTGCAACCCTTTCTGTGAAGAAACTTTTCCTAATACCCAATCTAAACATACCCCGGTACAACTTGAGACCTTTACTTCTGGTCCTGTCACTTGTTATGTGGGAGAAGAGACTGACCCCCACCTGGCTGCACCTTCCTTTCAGGGGTTGTGGAGAGCAATGGGATTCCCCCTGAGCCTCCTTTTCTCCAGGCTAAACACCCCAAGCTCTTCCACTCACTTCTCACAGGGCTTGTGCTTCTGACCCTTCAAGTAGTTCCATTTCCATCTCCACCACCTCAATGTCTTTCTCATGGTGAGGGGCCCAAAACTGAACACAGGATTTGAGTACAGGGGGACAATCACTGCCTTGGTCTTGCTGGCTACACTGTTTCTTTCTAAATTTTAGATAGGCACCATCATATGCAGACAGTGTCTTTCCGAGCACTTTTGTCATTTCTGTTCTTCCTTGTTCAGAAGTGGTGTGTGAGTACGACTTGATACGCTTCCTCTAATGTAACTGTAGTGAAGGAGGAGGGTACAATCCTTCTTTGGCAGCAGCTTCACACTTAGATTGGATTAAGTGTAATGTGAAACCATACCTGAAATAATTGGTTTTATGCTGCTAGAGGTTTTCATGGGGACATAGGAGTTTATTAAGGTGTATACATGCCTTCAAAAGGAAACCGTTTTAGTTGCTGCCTGTGTTTTGAAGTATGTGTGTTTTTTCTTTGCTGGCCCACCTTTGAAACTGGTCATGTTTACATAAATCTGAACCAAGAGCTACTTAAGAACATGCCTTTTGCTTCCTAATCATGATTCCTCATCCCTGTATGCTGTAGCTACAGAATAGTTAATTTCTTGCTCACAGCTCACTTTGAATGTGCTCTCAGGCACTGAAGTAGAAGCCTGTGGAGGACATATGTATCCATGCAAGGAACAGTAGTTGTTGCAGAAACCTAAAGGATGCTGCAGTCATAAAACAGTGCTTTCCTTTACTAGTGTTCATAAATTGAATCAGTGATATTTACACCCTGTAACTGCTCATGGTTTTAATAAAAGATGGATATTTCATAAGGGGCCTGGTTTTGTGCCACTGGTGATGTAAAACTGAGCAGATGGAAGTACAGCCATCTTTCAACTCTGGTTTGGGAGGAGAAGCATCTCGGACACATCTGTGAGAAACAACTGCTCACTTTGAAAATTTAGAAGGTTTATGAAACCTTGACAAAAATACAACAAAAGGACTACATAAGGAAAAATTTGCAGCACTGGGAACTGCCCCTCATGGGTACCACATGGCCAGTTCATCTTCAAGATGGATGCTCAGTCTTTTATACCCCTGGGGGTTGCATCAGCCAGCCCTGGCCCCTCCCAAAGTCTGTCAGTCAGCTCTTCTTTGCCATTTATCGGTGGAGACTGCTTTCCTGTAACTTGATTGGAGATCAGGTGTTGCCATGCCGCACCCCCTAAGCAACAAGCTTTTCCATTCCCAACTGCCCCACGCCAGGGGCACAAGTGCACACCTTCTTTCTACCTGTCCTAGACAACCCCGGCTGTCTGATGGTAACAATACAGGGGGGAAAAGGGAACAATGGGGAGAACAGAGGACATCTAAACTGCAATAACATGGCTATACATCAGTAAAGCTTTTCTTAATAGTCACACAATAATCATCCCTTAATTGCAAGAACCAATCATCTCATTATCCATCTATAACACATCTGACCATATAGAAACAAGTCTCCACAGCCTTCCTGGGAGAAGCAGCAAAAGTTCATGGTTGTAAGTGGAGGCAGTGCCTGGAATTTTCTCTATCCTTGCTGAAATCAAGGGCCCCCGTGAGTAGTGAAGAGCCTGTGATGCAGCCAGGCCAGGCTCCATGCCTCATCGGGATTTTTTTGTCCCAGAAAAGAATGGTAGCAGACAACGTACAGAACCAAAAGTACTTTTGGTTCCCTATTTCTTTTCACATCTATGCCAAACTTGCAAGTCATTCTCTAATCCTGTTTCAGTGCTCTGGGGACTGATAATAGGGATACTGCAAACCAGCATGGATGAACCTCTTGCTGCAAAGGGTTAATTTTGAACCATAAAACAGGCTTAATCTTTAGTTTGTGGCATGGTGGGTGGTAGTACTCCTTGCTCATCACTGATCACATGAGATTTGAGCAGGTAGAGAGATGCAGAGGGTGGGTGGTTTTATTTTTTTAACAGCCTGGCTGATGAAGCACATCAATGGGAAAAAATTGCTGTGCAGAAAGCCAGGATGCTCACTAACCTTTATGGTCTGTTTTTTGCCGAGAGAGCATATGTTTTGTGCAGAACAGGAGCCAACACAAAGCGTTTTTCTCTGGCTGCATGTATGGTTTTGGTGATAGAAATGTAGTTGCTTGAAATTAAAATACCATTCATCCTGCACGAGAGTCCTTAGTCTGCCTGAAGAGACGGGGCTTTGCAAAGCAATCTGAGTAATTTTTTGGAGATACAGGCAGATCTATACAAGACCTTCATTCTGGAAAGATAATTGTTCATAGATATGAGGAAATATATGTGCTAAATAGTCTTTTAGTTCCAATTCACAAATTATAAGCACCATTATAAAAATATTTGTAAACACCAGGTTATTTTTGCCATGGAGGAGAGTAGAAAAAGCAGTAGGAATGGCTGGTATGTTCAGGGTGGTGGGGGTTGGATAGTGAGGACAAGGACAATTTTATGCACAGTCTAGGGAGAAAACTGCTGAATCTTACTTTGGGTCTCTGTTGTCATTAGGGGAGGTGTTTGTTGTAACAAAGCTCTTGTTACCCAAATATTTAAGGTTAATGTGCGTGAAAAACAAGAGGTTTGCCAATTATGTGTTTCATCCCTAACAAACGGCAGCTGTGCTTTCCTTAAGTCACAACAGTCGAGGCTGCCGTGGAGTGACAAGACCTGGGCTTCCCTTCAGTGTTATTTAATATGTTTCACTTTGACATTATGTAAATACTCTGCTATTAGGGAATAAAATGACATAGAATTGCATCTTTTCTCAACAAGGTTTTAAGTTCTTTCTGTAGCTTCTCTCCTTTTTGAAGCTGTAATAAAGATCATAATTAGAATCCCAGTTGCTTAAGTGAGAAATTAACATGTTCTTATATGGGGAACTGGGACAGGTTCCCAGTGAGACCCCCTCCAGGTATCTGTTCTACCCCAAAATGCTTTCCCTAATACCAATTTACGTTCTAGACATATTAAAGAAAATCATATTCATTGCTACCTAGCAGTTAATCAGAGCCTTCAGATAGGCTTGAAATAATTTGCAGCCAAGTGCCAAAATCACCTGCAGCTGCTCATTTCCTGCAGCCGTATCTGGGCATGCTTTAAAACTAATCAGAGTGTCAGTCCATTGCCCACTACCAGGACTGAACAAATTCATTCCACACATGTCCTTCAATCTTACAAATTTATCCCAAATCCTGCTTAACCCCACTGCTGTCCGCCTTGCTTACTGTCTTCTGGGCTGTGGCCAAGCAAACAAAAATCTAAAGGTTTTGACCTGATGTTTTCCCTGTCAAAAATATCTTCTCCTAAAGGTTTTATTTTTTAGAACTGGGCACAAATATATTTATATCCCTTATCTATTAATATATATTTTATTATAAAAATAAGATTCTAGCAGATTGGAATAAATTAAAACCTTAATGGGGCTAAAATAAACCTAATTTGTAATTTAATTAAAAACAGAAAGCAATGAGCACTAACACTTAACAAAAAAAAAGACATTTTCATAGTGCAAAATACAGATTTAATTTCCAAATAAGTGAATGGTAAACTGTAATTGTATCATGTGCGAGAAGACACTCAGAACATATGAAATAGTAGTCACAGATTTTGCAGTCAAGATGTTCCCTTTCTGGTTTTCCAAACTGTAGCAGAAGATACCACAGGGTAAAACATATAAAATACTGTCTTCATTATTGACCCAGTTAGGGATTTGGTATTGGTGGGAGATGGATTCAGATCTCTCTCTCTCTCTTCTCTCTATCTCCTCTCTCTCTCTCTTTTCTCTCTCTCTCTCTCTCTCTCTCTCTCTCTGTCTCTCTCTCTGTCCTATATGGTGAATTTTTATGTGTTCACACATCCAGCAAGTTCTGCCTAACATGTTCCTGATGTGCTCTTGTTTCCACAGGCCAAGGCTGCAAGCACAAAGGAAGTTTGCTCAGTCCCAGCCAAACAGTCCCAGCACAACTCCAATAAAGATAGTGGAGCCGTTATTACCCCCTCCTGCCACTCAGATTTCTGACCTCTCCAAAAGGAAGCCCAAGACAGAAGATTTTCTCACTTTCCTCTGTCTTCGAGGTAGGTAGCTGGCAGCAGTGCTGGGGCACAGTCTCATTCACAGAAGGAGCTGTAGCAGCAGCCAGACAAATGTACTGGAGCTGCACTTGAAGGTATTGTGTGCATTTCAGCTCTCAGCAATTTGACTGTATCTGCAGCAGGAGCATTCGAGTTCATGGCTCTGAAGATCATAAAATGAGGCTGGTAATAGTGCAAAAAGAAATTTCTTTTATGCTTGGCTCTCTGTTACCCTGAATGGGTTTTTGTCTAGCTCTCTTAAGTCCTTCCCATCCTCCTTTGTTTTGTCTGACTATAAACTGGAGAAGTGCTTAACTTGCCTGAGTGCTTGTTCCCACAAGAGGAGAAAATCTGCTTGGAAATTCCCCTTCTCTACCTACTCACTGTCCTTTATTGTTCAATCTGAGCGAGGCTTTTCATGTGACAGTAGGTGGAGGGGTTGCCATTGTTCTTGTCTGCCTCAGGAGCTGGATTGTTCCTGTGATGATAATTAAAACACAGGTGAGCTCCTCCTCTCAGCAATCCAGGTACAAAGGAGGCATCTGAGATTGTGGAGTGAAATACTTGAATTACTTCACAGTAACAGGTGCTTGAGCCTGGCTGGAGCTGTGTGGTGTGTTAGGGACCCATGGGCTGTGTGTCTGCAAGCCTGCATGTCAGACTTGGGGGTCCTGAGCATGAGGTACTGTCTAGATTAAGCTAGAGAAGGAGATGTTACTCGAGTGGTCATTTTTCTTAAGACTTTCCATGGCCTTGTGTCCCAAGTCGTGTGCTGAAGACAGCATCTTTCAGTTTAATCCCCCATTTGTCATGTTATCTCTTTCTTTGTGTTTCTCATAGGTGCAGTTAGCCATAACTGCATCCTCTGTGCTGGAATGATGCTTCTTGGTGTTGTTTTGTCCCATTACCTGCTGAAAGGGTGTGCATTTGTTACAGATAGAGCTTGTCTGCAAAAGTCTTACCTAGTGGGTTGAATTTTTCAGAGCTTGAGTTCCCCATTCTTGGGTCTCTGTTGCATCTATGGACAGCAGTGAGCAACACCACCTGTAGCTTCCTGCTGAGGCTTTCTCACCTTAATGCAGTGTGGTTTGATTTCTTTTTCCCTCTGTAAGATTTTAGGCTAGTGGTACCTTCAGACTGGTTGCTAATTTATCCATCTTATTTCACATCCAGTATGGAGCCTCCATCCTGTTGGGATCTCTGGTAAAGTGGGTGGGTGGAGGGGATAGCGGAGGGTGATTTGCTAGCTTTTGTGTTTGTTTAAAGGATGGAGAGGAGCAGAATCTAATGGAGTTTAAAGTGGCATAACGGTCCTCTGAAATGTAATCTGTGGAAATGTATTTCTAATTTAGTGTGCCGTGAGGTTGATCAGTCTGTTGGCAGCGTGTCACTGCTGTGCTCTGGGCCAACTGCCACAGTTGTTGGTGGGAAGAGTCAGATGGGGGTTGTGTGTCTGTGTGTCTGTGTGCGAGCACACATGGCTGCATTCACACACTTGTTTCCACTGCTTGCTAACTAAGCATGTGCTATTTATAGCTTTGAAGGCACTTGCACTTATAGAAAGGCAACCTGTGTGGGGGTGTCACTTATCTCCCCTTCTATTTCCTACTCTCTTTGCATTCTCTTAGTGTTCTGGTTTAACAATGCAAATGGGAAGCACGGGTACTTTAGTCCTATTCCAGTGCTTCAGGTTGTTGGTTTTTTTTTTTTTTAATTTTTTTATTTAAATCAATGGGTGTTTAGCTCTTGCACCTGTAATTTCCTCCTTTGTTATTCATCTGTGGCATAATTGATGTTTTGTACTGTCTGTTAAGAACTTGCAATTCATTCCTAATTTCTTCAGTATGCAGGAGTACTCGAACATTTCTGACAACACATGCATTCAGACGGCAAGATCACAATTACCATTATGTTAAAAACCACGAGGGAGAGTCTGCTCTGAGTGCCACACATGGCATGTTCTTGGTCTGCTTAAACAGTCTGAAGAAAAACTGTGAAAGGGAAAGCTGTCAGCTTTGTGTTTCAGCACCCCCACAAGCTTATTACTGCATCACCCCTGTATAAAACATGAAAAGAACCAGTTAAAAAGAGGCAGGAGAATCTTCTTGGGCACCTGCTACCTGGGTGCTTCTCTGTGGAGGAGCAGGAGAGTGCTGTGGCTTGGAGGGAGGAGTGGGTCGTTCAGACTTGTATTAGCGTGGTTCTGGCTTCTGTGCCTCAACTGCTGTGTCCTTCAAGAGGTCCTGGCTGCCTGAGGTTGTGTCCATTTGGCCTCTGGGAATCTTTAGCTGCAGGTGGTTGTCTCTTTTGATGTGTCCATTCCAAAACAAGGAGATGGAAGCTGGTAGTTAATATGCTGGTAGGGAGTTCTCGTAGCAGCATGCAGGTATATCCAGCTCCAGAAAGGTCCCACAAGTGACTCTTCAGGGCACTGGCAGGCTTAGTTTGGTGCTACTCTTCTGGTGCTGCCTAGTGAGCCTGGAGGGGGAAGAGCCAGCAGCTTACTAAGACCCTGCATAGGGAAGGAAGACTTGGGATTTTTTGGAAGGGATTATTTTGATTTGGAACCTCTATGCTATTATTTATTGCAGTGTTGAGGGTTTCAGAATTGCTTGCATGGGGGGACACATGGTTGTTCTGACTTCTGTCCAGCTGTATGTCCAGCCTTGGCTCTTTGTGCTTTCACCATGAAATGCAACATGCAATTGCGTGGAAATAAGAGCACACTCACAGGGTTGAAGTTCAGCACTTCAAAAATCTTAAATGCAGTAGTTGTAAGATCCAGGCCAGTAAATCCCTATGTTTGTTTAATTAAAGAAGTTAGGACTATCTGAGGTCCTAGTCCCTCAAAATGATCTGGTGATAGAATCCCTGGATTCATGATCAAAGCCTTTTTTTGGGCAGAGGAGTCTTTCCCAGGATTGGTGGGAATGCAGCTCATTGGTCTTCTCTGCCCTTGTCCCACCACACCCAGCAGTGGTGTCAGAAGCTCAGTGCAAATATATCACACCATGGAATCATGAGTCACTAAGGGTGGAAAACACCTTCAAGATCACCAAGTCCAACCTTGGACTGAATTCCACCATGAATTCACGTGTCAATGTGTACGTTCATTTTCTGTTTTTAAACAGAAAAATTTAATCATCCTGTCACCACTACAGGTTTGCTCTTCATTGTTCTTGTGGGGTTTATTTTGAGTGGGAGCAGCTGAATTCTGTCAGTGAAGGAGCAATGCTATCATGCTACCGTGTGGAAAAAAGGCCCATGACACACGTAAGATCCCATACTTAGGAGTAGAAGTCCCATTTACCTGTCTTGCTGTGTGTAAGAAAATCAAATGATTCAAATAATTTTAACTCCCCCCACTCCATTAGCACCCTGTAATTTCAAAGGGAAGTAATTTAACCAAGATGACCTGCTTGGTTTCATTATCCAGAACACAAAGGCTTTAGACATATTTTAATTAGTTTGTTTTTCAAACTCTTGATTTGATAATACTCTGTACTAATTACTTCTTAAAAGGTAAGTGGAGCACAATGAAAAAGCTGTAACAGTTGATGAATATCTGAGACGTGGAATACGTTTCTAGACTGACCAAACTTGGCAAGGCTCCTCTGCTTTCTATAATTTTTAAATCCTCCTTTTAAAAAGGTTGGTAGTTTTTTAAAATTTTATTAAATTGTGACCTAGAATTTTCAACACAAGGAGGAGAATAGTACAGATATCTCTGAAGTGTTTGTCTGCAGTGTTCTTATCTTTAAATAGCTTCTTTGAAGGAGCCTGTATGCCCTTTGCCAGGGGCATAATTAGTATCTTTCAGCAGCGTGTAGATACGAGAGTGTCATCTCCGTGTGGTTGTACAACAGCTCTCACTTTTACTGTGTTTTCTGCCTCTGATCATATTTTTCTTAATAGCTTCTGTTACACTGCATTTAAGTTGCTTCTGCTCTCTGTAATTATTTACAGGTTAAAATATTATGAGTCAAATATCAAGCTAAAGGAGGAAGGAGAAACAACTCCCTGTGAGCAAAAGATCTTTGGCAAAAGGTGATAACAGGAAGGCTGTGATTAGGAGAGTACATTTGAAGAAGTTTTCCCATGATCAATTTTCTAATTAAGCTGAGCCTCTGGGAGTTACATGCTAGAGAATTTCAGGGATTCCTAAATAAAAATGGTTTAATTGAGATCTCACAAATGGAGTTTTCAGGCTCTTCTATTCTGCAAAACGTGTGATTGTTCTTTTTCTTTGAGTGCTGTGCTGACTTAATAATCTGATGATTTATTACAATTGGGCAAAATCAAAACAGAAAATTTCACTATGTGAAATATTTGTTTGAAATGTTCGTGTTTGTCTGAAGTTCAGTAACTTGTAGCTTTTAGTGCAGTGTGCTCTTAAACAGGCTTTTTATTCTTTTAAACATCTGTATTTGGGTGGTAAAAAGGGTCAGGGGCCTTTGATCCGAGTCTTCTTTTTCTGAGTCTTGATAGGAGAAGTTGTGTCAGTTCATACCTGCAGAGATTTCTGATTACAGTGGGAGAGCCCCCAGAACCAAAGCCTGGGAGTTCTTACCTTGGGCATGTTAGAAAACAACTGTTAATTTGCCCCTCTTTTCAGCAAGGCAAAAGGTGTGTTTGCCTGTTAGTTTGGTGTCAGTAGGCTCTGTAGTCAACGTGTGCTGTACTTGGAGAGCTGCTGCCTTGCATCAGTCACATTCTTGAAGCACCAGCCATTGGCACCATGGACACTTGATCACCACATCACAGTAAGCAGATTGAATAGCACTGCAACTTGATTAGGCTGGAAGCAAAGCAATGAAGTGCTGACACTGTCCAAAAGTATGAGCTTCTTTGCAGTCTGGGTTAGGTTCTGTAATTCCAAAATAATATTAAACCGTGCAGACATACAATAGTTTGTTTAAAATACTGGAAGAAAAAATTTTACTGATTTTGTTATTGAAACTAAAATTTTGGAATGGATTGAAAATTCAAGAATAAACTTTAGGATGTTGAATTTCAAATGCACAAACCATTTAATAAAAATAAGTTTGCATTTAGTAATTGTAACTTCAACATTTCTAAGTTCTGTTTTAAAGTTAGGAGTAACATTGAAGTGTAGAATATAAGCTGTTTCTCATATATGCAACCATTTAGGCCACCTATGGAATATGAGCTACTAAGTAACACTTATGGTGGTTTAGGACAAGAGTATTGTCAGGGAGAAGTGGTACACAGTCTCTGAGTGAACAACACTTGCATGGAGTACAGAGAGAAAAGAGAGCCTGGTGACCTCCACCATGGATTATCCCTTCCCAAGGGAACAGAGTGCTGCTGGAGTGCCAAAACTCCAGGCATCCAGTGGAAGGTGCAATTTCATGTCAGTGTGTGCCTGTTGGGAGATTTGAGAGGTGGGAAGAGGTGCTGAAGTAAGATAGAGTATCCTGTGGGTAGTACTACAGCTGAAGGAAAGCTTTTTCTTGCTCTTCCAGTTTTTGGGCTCTTTCTGATGTTAACGATTCCAATATCTATCCCTGCAAAAAGCCAAAAGATGCAGTTAACTGGTTGAAATGGGAGACTAATCTTGAGGTTTAGCTCTTGTATTTGCCACAGATTCAGTCCGAGTCCCTCAGCAAGCTGTTTAGTATGTTGTAAATGAGGATAAATATTTAACTCTGTATATAGGTGTCGACGTAGCTGGATGTTGATTATGGATGAGCTACTGGCATAAAATCTGAGTGCTGTGATGGCAGCAGCAATTCAAAGCCTCACTGCCCAGGGGGCAATGTAAAGAATTCTGGCGAAGGCAGTTCCTGCCCTTCATCCCAGCCAAAAACCTCTGAGCCTGCTTCTCTAAGACGTGAATATACCAGAGCTTCAGTGTTGTCCAAATAACTGGTTTTATGCTAGGGGTGGGACCCAGGATCTCTTGGGTATGAAACACAGCCTGGTAGCTTGTTGGGAATGTCACCACGGTGGTTTGAAACTTCCATACTAGTTTTGTTCTTGGTGGGAGGGAACATATTGTTGGGGGTTGAAGTGCACATGGAAAGGGTTGGTTTTGAGGTTCACTGTAAAATCCAGTCATGCTGATGGAGTTAAATTGCTTTGAGATTGTCAGATAGGAATTGTAGATTTAAGAAGCACTCCTTTGTGGGGTTTGGTTTTTTTTTTTTTTTTCTTTTTTTTTTGTTTTTTTGTTTTGTTTTGTTTTGTTTTTTCATTTTGGGTACTCTTTTACACTGGAGTGTTTTGCTAAGTTTGGAAAGTAGACTTTCTGTTTTTTTTCCTGCAGACTCACGCATTTCCCCACCCTTGCTCCATTTCCCTAGAAAAGGAAAAATTTTCTTCAGGCTTTTGGGTTTAGCTCTACTACTTCAAAGAACAGGCTGAGAAGAAAATGAGAGTTATATTGCTACACTAGTCAATAAATTAGCTGTAACACCAGGCACCTTGTGATTTGAACAATAGCAGCAGAGGGAGGAGTTGGAGCTCAGTTTTATTTCTGTATTTGAGATGGCCTTTTCCTCTCTCTCACTCAGGCATCGGGAAGCTCCCTCTGGGACTGTTCCTGCAGGTGGAATCAGACAAGTGAAGTACAATTGCTCTTTCCTATAGAGTTTATGTAATTTGTGCTCCTTTAGCCTGGCTTGGTAAAGCAACCATAAGGTGCAGGCATAAATTACGTATATTTGCACTTCAGGGATTTGGCATTGTCCTGCCAGAATATAATAAGTGGGACATACAAAAAATGAGAAGCAGACCATAAAAGTTAAGCATTGAGATGCCAGCACATCAGGAGCATTTGAGAGGCAAGGTTTTTCCACCTGCTTAGAGCTACAAAATGGGGCTGTGTGTCAGAGGAGAAGCCAAACCTCTGGACGTGGCTCACTGTGGGGCTTGGCAAGCCGGGTGCTTTTTTGGGGCAGGCTGAAGTCCCACATACCTTGACCTGCCCTGTGTGTAAATCATCCTAATGTTTTAAATTGTTTTAAGATTTTTCCAAAGCACATCTGGGTTGTGTTTAATTGTTAGGAGGGAAAAAACCAGAGGAGCTAGAGGGGGAGTTGGTGTAAATAATTCATGGAGAAGAATCATCCAGTTTTGCAGAAACCACAGCCCAAATTACAGAGAAGGCTTTTGGACTGAGATGATTTTTGTTGTGGTTGTAACATACCAGGGTTTGAATCCTGTCCAGATGAAAACATTTGGTTTGTACTTCAGTAAATACTGCAGAAGCACTGCCAGCTAATTCTGAAGAGTAATGAAATAGTATTTTTGGCAAAGCACATGCACTTTCCATACTTCTGATTCCACTCTTCAGATCCAAATTCAGAGGGTTTTTAAACATGTTTAGCTAGTGCAAGACAAAAGTTAATGTAATTTAATGAGAAACAAAACATAACTGTAATTTAGGAGAGAGAACTACACATTTGTCAAACAACAAAAAAAAAGAAGTAGTAATAACCTCATTAGTCAAATAAAATGGCTAAAAAAGCGTATAGTTTATTCTATTAATCTGGCACTTGCTGCTGAGGTCAACACATCTGTATGTAGAGGCTGCAAAAGCATCAATTCTGCCTCCTGTTAGTAGTGAGCCTGAATTTTACACATGCAAAGGGTGACATCTTTCCTAGAAAATTGCTAAAAGCATCACCATGACTTAAACCCCCTGTATTTTTACTTTGTACTTATTGTTGTATAAGCACCAAATTATTGTAAAAGAGGGCATGAAATACATTTGTCATTCTTTCATATGCGTTAGGCCACACTTAGTGTGTAGTTGTGGTAGTCATTTTTTCCTATATAGTTAGGCTTTCTTTTGTGTTGCTCTCACAATAGGAGGGAAGGCAAAATACTCAAAAGAGAATTCCAATAATGAAACTGAAGATACTGATGGAAGCAGTTGCCAAACATACTTCAAATCTAATTTTTAAAAAGAGCTGACTGTCCTCCCTTTTTGTAATAATTCATAGCTCATTGTAACCTTGATGAGTGATTTTTAAAAAAATCAACTCGTCAGTAATGATGTTCTCAAAATTTGCTACATGCAGTAGTATCTGATCCTAGGAGCTCTCGTACTGGTGAGGAGAGGGTACCTGGGGTTGTGTCGGCTGTCCAGACTTTCTGTGTGGCTTGCAGTCCCTTAGTCAGACATGGAAATTTTTTAGGCTTTCAAAATCTCATTATGAGGTCCAGTTTTGGTGATTTGGCCTTTCCCCATGTGTTTTGGAGGAGGCGGAGAGGGCTGGGAAGTTCCCTCCAGGTTGCTGCCTGACTTTGGCCATGGCTTTTCTGCTTTCAACTGTGAGACTTGTTAAGCAGGAAGAGGTGAGTGGCACGTGTCTGGGCCAGGGCAGCAGGTTGACTGCACTCTCAGATGGATGCCTTGTATTGAGCCAGCCTTAACTGCAATGTCCTTTCCACTTTACTGTATTTGTTGGTGTTTCATGTCACTAATCCGTTCTGTATCTCCCGTCCCCCATTGCTCCCTCAGCTTGTGTCCATCCGCTAGTGTACCTCTCACCACTCACCTTTCTCCAGCCCCAGCACATCTGGGTTCCTCCCTTCTGCTCTGCTGCACTTCACAGCCTTTCTTACAGCTTACTCCTCCTGCCATGGCTTCTCCTTCCTTCCCAATATGTTGCAATTGCCCCATCCAGACCTTTGGTGGCAGCGTATGCTTTTATGCAAATATTTCTGCAAAACAAATCAACTGTCGTGGAGGGGACAGCAGGGAAAGCATTTAGGAATTGTGTCCTTAGACATCATCAGGACACAATGTAAAATGTGCAGCTCCTACACAAGACTGGAAATGTACTTAATTTAATGTTTTGTTTAATAACATAAGGTGATGTATTACGCTACACGTTCAATAAGAAAAAGAGTGCATAGAAATTTTCCAAATCTTTTCTTGAGAGCTTGTAACATTACATTACAGTTACAATATTTATTAATGGACTTTAATTTCCTTAGTCTGGGATTTTAATCTGAATCAGTTCCCTGATCCAATTCACCACATGGCCCCGCAAAAAAAAATTATATTGCCACAGTTGAGGAGGTGGCACAGGTATAATAAGAAGAGGCCAGATGGAGGTACATGTTCTGTAGGCCATTCTTGATGCCAAGAAAAATGTCCACACAGCCACCAACAGTCTAGATGGTTTCTTGCATCTAGAAATGTCTTCTAAATGAGTAAAATTTAATTTCTAGGCTGCCATCAGATTTGCTGAGTGAGCAGGCTTTTCAGGCACCTGCTAATGGGGTGGGTGGCAGGGCAGGGTGGGTTTCTCGGGGTGGAGAGCTGCTTGTGTGCTTTCCCCAAGCTCTGGAAGGCTGCTCCCTGCTCTCCCCCTTCATCTGTTCCAGTGCCCATGGTAGCAGCTGCCTGCATGATGTGGGGGTTCCCAGAACAGAAGGAGACTTGTAAAATTCAATACAGCCACAGGCTCTCGTAACTCTCTCTCTCTCACTCGCTCAATCTCTCTCTCACTCTCTGAGATTTTTCTGCTGTTTTCTTGGGGATGGAAAGTGAGGAAGTGGGGAATTGTATACCTAGAGTGCTGAGACCTGGCAGGCACCACCTCCCAGGCACAGATGTTGCCCTTTATTTGTGGCATTGCCACTCTTCTGTTTTGCTGTTGGTTATTATTTCCAATGTCATTATTTATATTACCCTTGGTAGGCTTTGAGAATTGCACTTTGGTGCAGGGGAGGGCAAGAGAAAGAGGAGGGATGATTGCTGATCTTTATTTACTCTTACTGCCTGGCTGGGAAATATGTGCAAGAGGGAACCAGCATAGCTGCCCCATGGGTTTCTGTTGCTGAGTGTGTCCAGGAGGAGATAAACGTGCAGAATAGTGTCTATTTTACATGTCAAGGAAGCCCATACAACACTATGTTCTGTGAATGCGTGTGTACAGATGTATCTGGTGAACCTGCAGTTTTCCTTATTCTCATGCAATTTTGGAGGGCTTTTATCATCTTGCTGTCATACATCATTTTCATGGTAAATATCTGTTACACATGGAGTAACCTGAGAGCAACAACTCTCAACAAAGACTGTCTGTAAGGAAAACCACCATGGTCTTAACTTGCAGTGAAGACCAGACAGATTTTTGAGGAAGGGCAATATATTTTACTTGACCAACTGCTACAGGTGGGAAAAACCAATCAGCTCTTGAGCACACATTCTTCTTCAGATTTCCAATGGTCTGGAACGTTTATAGCTACAGTAAAGCTTCTTAATATTATTTATGAAAATCAGTAGCTTTGAGTAACGAGTGGGGCCTCCTGTAGAGGTAGGCTGTGGCATCATGTACACATCCCTATGTGATCTCAGAGAGAATGAGGGATATTTAGGACAGGGATCATTATTACATAGTATTAAAAAAGGTGTGTGATTACATAGCTTCCACTCTTCAGAGTTCAGTTTCATTTGCATGAGTTTCATTATTTCATCAGTCATGAGAAGTCTGAGTATTATTTCCATAAGAGGAGTCTTAGGGGGGGTTGCTTGGCTCTTTGCTTGGGGTAAACCAGCAGTGCACATAAACCACTCACACGTTAGGTGTTGTTTAATAAGCATAATTGTCATTCTTTCAGCTTGAATGAAATCAGAGTGTACTTACAGGAATGTCTTCCCTTCAGTTTGCTCATAAAGGGAATTTGCAATGTCTTGAGCTTGGCCAGCCTGTTTCAATATTTTAAACCAGTGTTTTCTCAGCCTTTTGGATATGTTTAGCTACATAGGCTTAAAGTGAAAATGGTTTTTACCAGTTCAACACATATTTGTGAACAAATTATTTGAGGCTATTCCAGAACTGGGGTAGTATTATAAAAGATGAGGATGAAAATAGTTTCAATACAAAAATTAAGCAAGAAAACTCAGAGTTTTTAAATTTCTTTCAGAGTCTTCCATCCATAACAATGCTTAAATAGAACAAAAATGTACAAGTCCAGACTTTTTTTTCTTTCTTTCTTTCTGTTTGGCAAGTCAAATTTAATAAATATGTAGGAAAAGCTGGTGGGAAGGAGGAGAGGAGACCCAGACTGAACGCCAGCTTTTCTCCACGGTCTCATATTGCAGAGCACTTAGATCAATAAAGTGAGCGTTAGCAGGACTCTCCTGTGTTATTGGATGTTGCTAGTCTAATTTCTCTGGAAATGTACTTCCCAAACAGTCCCAGCTGTCCCAGGAATGCAGTTTAGCCATTGTTGTTCGTAGTTCTCGATTGGAAAGAATTAAAAACTGTCATTCTGACAGGAGATTTATGCACTGAGATTACAGCGACTGAATACCAGGAGTTAGGTGAAGTTTGTGTCTGCTCTTGAACTTGGGTAAGACTGTCTCTCCTTTCTAAACAGACTGACACAGTACTGTACTTTATTTTCTGCTTTAAGAAGGAAAAAAAAGGATTGCTATTGTAATAACAACATTTGCATTGCAGATGATACATTTTTGTTGGTTGCTGTTTAAAGCAGCTGCCAAAAAAGCTCAGAGATGTGGAATTCCAAGGAAGATGAAGACACTATATCTAGACTCCTATTTTAGTGTCTCAGAAGGATAAACTTTCTGACTATTTCTCTAATTATAATAGGGGAATTTCAGTCTGTGTTTGAATCTAAGTTTGAGGGTTCCAAACAGTAAGGTTCTTTTACGCCACCATTTGTTAAAGCACAATGGTGTCAGACTTCAGATTCTTATAAGAACTGATACACTTGCATACAGTTTCTGAATCCATACTACGCATTTGGGTACCTAGATGGAAGAAAAAAAGAATTTATTTTGCAGGCAGCACTGTCTTAGGAGCAACTATTTTAGAGTCTTCTAGTTAGTTGCTGTTGAGACTCAAAACTCCCCTACGAGCAGAAGAATTAATGTGCCTCTCAGCACCTCTTACCTACTATGTTTGATTGCTTAGACTGTGCCAGAAAGTTCTGGGCTTGCATAAAAAACATGTAGGTTTTTTGTTTCTGTAAGTTGCTACAGCTTCCATGCTGTGAGATATGTCAGCAGTCTTAATTTGATCATTAGTCTATATAAACACGAGAACTGTGGCATGCAAAAGCCCTTTCTCCTAGGATAACCGTATGTGTCCATACATTTCTGTCTAGGCTGGATGGAAAAATGCACGATTTCAGGGGGGAAGAATCATCATGCCCACAATGCTGCTGTAGTGTTTATCCTGGCTGTCCCAGGTCTACCACCCACACGCAGCACAGGATGCTGCTGAGGAGTTTCTCCCTGCTTCTCCCCAAGGCAGCCATAGTTCCAAAGGGGCTGTTACAGGGGTCGAAAGCCATCATCTTTACAGGTGGGGGCTAAGCCTTCGTTGGGATGGAGGAGAGAATTGGAAGGGTCAGTTTTCAGTGAGAAAACTCAGGGGTTGAGATAAAGGCAGTTTATTAGGCAAAGCAAAGCTGCAAGCAAAGCAGAACAAGGAATTCATTTGCTACTCACTTTTGACAGGCAGGTGTTTAGCCATCCCCAGGATGAAGGGCTCCATCACATTAAATGGTTACCCAGGAATACAAATGGTGTAACACTGAATGTCCCCACCTTCTTCCTTCCCCCAGCTGTTTTTGCTGAGAGCAGTCCTATGGTCTGGAATATCCCTTTGGCCAGTTATCCTGTCTGTGTCCCCTCTAGCTCCTTGTGCACCCCAGCCTGCTTGCTGGTAGGGCAGTATGAAAAAGGGGCAAAAAATACCCTGACACCATACAAGCACTGCTCAGCAATGGCTAAAACATCCCAGTGTTATGAACCCTGCTTCCATCACAAATCCAAAACATAGCCGTGTTCCAGCTACTAGGAAGAAAATTAACTCCATCCCAATCAAAACCAGTATATTTAGGAATGGATGATTCATTGCAGAAACAGCCAGGTTTTGTGCCATATTTAGGTAATTCATTCATTAAAAAGTAATTTTTATAGTTATAAGAGTATTTTATACAACTCTGGTAGAAACAGAAATACGCAATCAAAAAATAAACTATAGTTAGTTGTTGGCAGTGGCAACACCAACAACTCAAAAGCAAACCAAACACATAATTGGAGTTCTGAAGAGCTTGAAGCCAGAAGTGCTTCCTAAGGAAGCACCAGTCAAATAGCCACTACCCTTGTGTTGGTCTCTAGCCCAGTTCTCTTTTGTCCTTTTGTTTTATTTAGCTGCAGGAAAATAAATGAAGTTGCTATTATCCAGGTGTGTGACTATACTTTTTTCCCTTTCTTTAAAAGAATTTTTTCTTCGGGAATAACTAGAATGCTCCTACGGTACCTGTCCCTCCAGGGGATGGACAGGAGACTCATATTGAAGTAGAAAGTGATATTGAGCTCATGGGAAGGTGCCCATTATTTATCAGCTGTATTTGTACATTTAAAAATCATGAGAGCATCATGGGAAAAGTGCTCAAGAGATGAGAAGCAGCATTCTCAAGAAGAGCACGCAGGGAATCAGAAGGCCTTTCCTCTCTTTTCTCCTTTGCCAGGAATCCTCCATGCAAATAAATTTCTCAATGTCTTCGCTTTTCTCTTTGTTTCATACTGCAGAATTCTGCAAAATATTGTATACAGTATTGTAGAGGTCTGCAAAGTATTGTGAACTTTAAATGCTTTATTGTGATAACTTAGAAACATCACTGTAGTGCAGACTGGTTTTTTGCTCTTTTTTCTTCTGGTAGGAAAATCTGTGAGCTTCTAGTTGTGGGTTAAGATTTCAGCAAGGCACTTGAGCACGCATTTGAAATTAAGCATGTGCATTAGTCCTTTTCTGAATACACAGAGTTATTAAGTAGGGCTTGTAGCACGACTGATTGTCTGGAATATGAATAGAATGTGCTTGAGGGGGGGGAGAACCCTGCTTTTCAAGACCTTGTGTATCCTGTTGGTAAAAACTAATAAATAAAAACCCTCTAGTTAGTCATGCACTGGTGTGACCTCCCAGCTCCGAGTCCCACTCTCCCCTTGCTGTGGAGGACACTGAAGTAGGTTGTGATCGATACGGTTAGTGCAGCAAGTGAATGTGATGATGCTAATGAGCCATTTCTTTATAATGATCAGGTTCTCCAGCCCTGCCCAGCAACATGGTATATTTTGGAAGCTCTCAGGATGATGAGGATGAAGAAGAGGAGGAGGAGGAGACAGAGGACACAAAAACAGCCGCAAACAATGCTTCATCATCATGCCAGTCAACCCCTAGGAAAGGAAAAACGCATAAACACGTACCAAATGGGCAAGGTAGGTCCTAAGTAGTGCTGTTCTCCTGCACCCCCAATAAAGAAATTCGTGAGCTGAATGTGCTCAGTCCTTGTCCATCCTTCTAGGTCTGATTGAAGAAATGGTGGAGTAAGATGCAGTTTTAGCATCTTGTGCTTTAACCTCTTTCTTCTGACAGTCTGAACTCTGTGGCAGAGCTGCTGCAGAGCTGGAATTATATACACACATATATACACACACATATGTATATACTGACATGGGGGTCAGTCTCTTCTCCATGTAACAAGCAATAGGACCAGAGGAAATGGCAAGTTACACCAGGAAGGGTTTAGATTGGGCATTAAGAAGAATTTCTTCACTGAAAGGGTTGTCAGGTCTGCCCAGGGAAGTGGTTGAGTCACTATCCCTGAAGGTATTTAAAAGTTGTGTAGATGTGGCACTGAGGGAGATGTTTTAGTGGTAGAACTTGGCTTTGTTAGGTTTATGGTTGGATTCAGTGATCTTAAAGGTCTTTTCCAACCTGAAAAAATCCTGTGATTCTATGAGATGTATTTATGTATGTATACACACACACATACAGACACAGTCACACACTCTGGCTTTTGAGACTGATGCTTAATTTAGAATGACTTTATTTTATCAAAGTTAAGTATAAGCATTCATAAGTGTTATCAAAACACATGCCAGGGGCAACACTTAATTCCTCTCATGCAGTATTGAGACCACACTTGCAGTAGGTTGATACCACATTCATATTGTTGATTGAAAAATTTTATGGAAGAAACTTTTTCAAGTCAGTTATTTCTCTGCAAATCAGCAAAAGCTGCATTAATTGCACAGTAATTGTGTCACAATGTCCTTGTGCCATATCTTGAAAAATGGATCCACGTATATTGCAACATTACCTACTTTATAATGGAAGATTTAAAGCCGTGCTAAAAATTTCTTGAGCCTGCTGTAATGCTCCCCTGCCAGCATCCTGTGTGATGTGGTTCTTGCTCCAGCCGGAGCTCTTGTTTCATAACTGTGCTATCTCTGTCTGACATAGTTTCCAAAATGTAGCCTATGCTCTCTGTTCCCTTCCTCACTATTAGTTTTCCATGAGAATCTTTCTTTTGGTGACTGCCCCTTCAGCTCTCCTCCTTTTAGTAGGAGGACTGAGAGGAAGGTCTTTTCCCAGTGCACTTTGTGAGAGGTGACCTGTGCCTGCTCTGTTTGTTCTTTCATGCTACCTTGCTCCAAAGAAGAGATTAGTAAATCCCAATTACTTCACTGTGCTGATCCTCATCTCTGCCTTTCAAAAGGGAGTTTGCTATAAAGGGTGCCTTTGTTACATATGCCAAAATTTTTTTCATGACTGCATCTGAATCTGTTTTCATTGCACACCCAACCTCCAAAACTCACCTTTTGTGAATGATTTGTAGATAATTGCAAGGGGATGTTATGCCTAATAGCATTTCAACTGTCAGCTGTGACCGGGAGCTTTAATGCTTTACCAGCCGTAGATCAAAACTTGGCACTTAGGATTGATTTCTAAGTAACCCCCCCAAAATAAGAGGCACAAAACTCTGCATATGGAAAATGAGGCCGCACATAACAGAACTGTTCCCTTAGAGTTTTAAATGTGATATATCACTGCAAAAGGAGCTGATGGTGTTCTATAAGAATGTCCCAGATGGCAGCCACTTTGAAATTAGCTCAAAACCAGAGACACCTGAAATCTTAATTGGGGGTAAGTAAAGGCAAACATAATGAGCCATATAATGGCTTCATAATCTTTATCAGTATAGATCAGAGAGAGTGTAAATGAAGCTGCTGCTTCAATAGAGCTGCAAAAGACCTTTATAAAATACATAGGAGACAATGTGAGATGTTTTGACAAAGGTGAAGAAACAGGAATTCCCAGAGAAGGCAGCTGCTTCTTCTTCGTCATTGTAATTTCTTTTTTTCTTCTTCTCTTTTTTTTTTAATTAAAATTTCCTTACCCAGGGGTATTCCCATTCTTCAGTGTCTGTTATGTTGGTTGACAGCCAATAGTATTTTTGTTTCATGTGAATGAAGTAGGTTCTGGTTCCTATGTGTCTGTTTTAAATGAGACCACACACAAAGGCAGACCAGGGACGGGTGCAGCAAATGAACTTAATCTAGCGTGAGAGTCTATTTTTAATGAATTAAAGTCTTTTGTTTTTAATATACAATGTCTAGTCAAGCACTTTGGACCTGAAAATGCTAAGCATTTGCTATGACATACAAAAACAAAAGTTCAGAGCTTGATTAATGTCATTAGACAGTGTCAAATGATTGCTTTCTGCACAGTGGGGGCCAACAGTTTTTCTGGGCGAAGTCATTTGTCAATATCCTCTTCTGACGCCAATATGGGGCATTATTAAGGTTGCACACCAAATTTTTTGTTATAAGTGAGCCTGTTGAGCCACCTTTTAGAGAGCTAACTCAATCGAGAATGCCTGAGTGTGAATGGGAAGCACGTATAGCACGTGGCATAGCTTGCGGCACAAGATGAAATAATTGGCTCAACTGACTTGTTGCCTTCCAACCTTGCTGCTTACACAGATACATTTAAAGTATCAAATTGTTACCTGTGCCTTTTCACCCTCCTTTCATAGTGCTGCTGATGTGCTGCACACACATCCAGCCGTAAAACAGCAAAGTGAAATGTTTGGCAGTAGAAGTGTTTATCCCTTGCATTCATGGGAGTGTGTAAAAGGGAGTGTGCAAGTCTTTCTGGGGAGATGTTGGAGATATTGGGTCTAAATCGCATCTCCCCACTGCTCAGAGGAAATTCCAAGTTGTAGGTAAGAGGGTACGCTTAGGTCTTTGTTCCTTTAAATCTAATTCTTTGAATTCCTCGCAACTAAATAATTTCCAGTTTGATTTCATTCTATGGCACAATGGAAGTTTTCTCTGCAGGCTCCTGAAGAAAAATGTTTGCAGGTGCCAAGTGTTTTGCTAGGCAGGCTGTGATAGAGAGCTGGAAGGTGGAGCTGTGGAGTTGTTGGGTTATCAGTCCCATCTCAGGAGCAAAGGAGGATAGGTATTACTCTACTTGAAAGGGCTTGTGGGCTGGAAAAGTGCCTCAGGAGGAGCAGCAGATAAAGTTGTGTAGACAACTTAGACATTGCATGCAGCGGGCTACAGTTCCTCTAATAATGGTTGGCTAATTTTCTCAGGAAGAATGATTGGGGAATTAGATATCTCTCACACCAGCACAGCAGCTCAAGGGCAGAGAGGAGTGCACATCTGGGTCAGCATACCTGGGAATGTCCTGTTGTCTCTGGATGCCAGAGACAGACAATTAAGTTCCAATTTACTTTTAGGGAAACAGAATTAACCATCATTATTTGTAACCAAACTTCTTTGTGAAGGTCGAGTGGTGTCCTGAGCAGGAGTAATCCAGCTTCAGTGTGCCAGCAAAACCTACAGGGTCAGAAATGGTTGCTGGATCATGCTGTGTTTTGTTAACATGACAAGATAAAAACTGCTCTGCATGCCTTTTGCCTGAAATGAGCAGGGGAGAAAATTGTATAGATGCTTCTTTTTTCCTCTTGGGGCTCAAATTTCAAAACAGACCTGGCAGTAGTGCATAGTAAGCAAGCATTGCTAGAAACACTATACTCTGCTTCAGTGCTGTCCTAATCGCTTAGCAGAAACACAGAATATTTCACTTCCCAGTTTGCAATGGATAATTTAGCAGAGTAATTTCCTTACCTGTGTAGTAGTACAAAGATGATGCAGGAAAAGATCGTAGATAGCTTTTTTCTTATTTCAGGGTATAGTTCAATGCAGCATTTGTGTATCTTGGGCTTGAATGGCACATCTTTTACATACGTTACTGTTTGAGTGTGTTTTGAGAAAATTCTGATTTATGGTTGGAGTTCTTTATTTAGTTTGGATTTTTACTAAATTTGGTATTTGTGGGTGGGGTACATGAGACAGAGCCTTAGGCTTGTACATAATTTTTAGTAAAACTAATCCTGAAGAGGTAAACATTTAGAAGAAAAATATATTTTAAAGAATGAGAACATTGCAGGCAGCGTGCTGCAATAGTTAATGGGTAGGCAATTATTTTGATGATTTACAGTCTTTTGTTGAAAGACCATGGAACCAGTAATTGTTGCAATAAACATTTTTGCACATTTAATTTTTCTGCAAAAATATGTAACATGAAAATTACCCGGTTTGCAGTAATTTGCATACTTAAATATGCAAATTAGGCACAACACATTTGGGGATTTGCGGATTTTCAGTAGCGAGATGTATGACCTGTGGAGAAGAATAGGGGAGCTGGAAGTTGCTCAAAAAAAAAAAAAAAAAATTGAATTGTTATCCTGGTGTGAGACTCGTGATAACAGACACACACTTCTTGTATGGACTTGCTGCTTAGTGAGTGACCCTTTTGATGTTGTTTGTGTCGTAATGGTTAGGTGAGAGTAATGAATTTGTGCTGAGACGAGACACTTGGTATTGAATTTTTGCAAGCAGTGGTGCAGTGTCTCATACCAATAACGCTTCTCCCGGTAGCCCAGTATATTCCTGTGCGTGCAGGGCTTGAGCTGTGTTATTGATGGTGTCAAAAAACGAATTCAGTGTTACCCCTCTGCCATGGCTCTCCTGTTTGACTCCTGCTAGCATGCAGCTATGGAAATTTTCGTGTGGTGTTGTCCACTGAGAAATTGAGTGGTGTTGCATTAGGGCTTGGGAAGTGCAGAAACAGCAGTACCACATGTTTTCATATGATGTGGTGTTGACCTTTTTTTCTGAAGTACACCTTTGCTCCTGACTCCGAGTAGGCAGAGCATGTTGGGGGGCTCCAGAAGACAGCTTCTATCCCTGGAAATGATTTGTGGGAGTCGGAACATACCCGACATTTAAGGAAAACAATTGGCAGTATTAAAATACTGTGTTTTATGGAAGTATAAGGTTGTTTTAGTTCCTCTGGGAGGGGAAAAGAATTATTGCCTGAGTCCTTTAACGCAGTTTGAGAGCCACGTAAATGTTTTCACAATGACTTAGAACTGAATTAAAGCCAGAGCAGGAATGTTTTTGTCCAGTAACGGATACTCCATGCCAGAAAGTTGATTAATACTACATCTCTTCCCAAACATGATGTATGTAACAACATGAGGCTTGCACTGGAGTAGCTGGCTGGGGTTCACAGTATTGGCAAGGTTCCCTTTTCTCCTTCTAAAAACAAAACTTCTCCCTTTCACTTCTATTTCCCCTCTGTTTTCTGGATAGTTTTATGAATGCGCAATCACTTGCTTTATACAGTGCAAGCTCTGCAACATGCAGCACGTATGTATGGCCCATGCCTTCATCTCCCAGCCACTGGCACACAGCAAAAGAGTTTTGGACTCTGCAGCCCATATTAAACTCACAGATAACTCCCCAGTTATCTCACGTGTAAAGCATATCAGCTGCAGGAATAACCTCCAGGAGAGCTTGGGAAACAAAGCTTTGTCCATGGAGTCGATAGCTGACTGAACCAAATCCAGTAATTCTGCTGCCTCCACAGTGAAAGCCTGATTATTGTGCATATTATAAATTAGCTTCTGAATGGCTGGCTGGCTGTATCCTGTGAAGTGTTTGTGTGCAAATTAATTTGTAGGAATACTTCCGAAAATTGCTGAAAACACATCATGTTTATCGCCCACTACAGTGTCAATTCCTGTAGTAAATGCTTAGTTAATCTGTAGTAATTGAACACATCTGTGGCTTTAGTTGACCAAAATTTTTTTTTTGGATGTTATTATAGCTGCACCTAATAGAGGCACAATTTGCACAGTTTGCATTGGTTTGTGTAGGGATTCTTTATCACAGTTTCAAATGAGATACCCCAAAGTCCCAGTATGGGATCCTGGATGAATATTGGTGCCTGGGGTCTAGTTCCCCTGATGCAGGGAGCACTGTGATGCATCCATGGGGATCACGCCTGCCATAAGGTTTTGCTCTGCTGCCATAAATTATATCAGTGGTTTAAAAAACCCCAGTGCTTGTGAGTTTTGAATGTAGTGGTTCAGTTTCTTTGCATTTGATCATCACTGCTAACCAAAAGACCCACAAGTATTTCACTGTGGGTCTCTTATTGTTTCAGTTTAATAATAGTAATAGCTTTGGAGGACACAGCATTTTGAGAATAAGCATTCAAATGGATACAAGTATAATGATACCCATTTATTCTATCTGGAGTGTCTGAACACTAATAATTTACTTAGACTTTTAATTACTTGTTAGTAGTGCTTCTTACCTTTAACTAAAAGCTCTTCTGGAGATACAGAGTAAGGTAGCATAAAATAATCATAATTCAAAACTACACATCATTTCTGCTTCAGGAATGCAAGTTTCACCACTAGTGTAGGTTGGACTTGGTTTTTTGTCTTTCTGTC
The DNA here is from genome assembly GCF_017590135.1 of Pyrgilauda ruficollis. NCBI lineage: Eukaryota > Metazoa > Chordata > Aves > Passeriformes > Passeridae > Pyrgilauda > Pyrgilauda ruficollis. The sequence continues at coordinate 6,494,794 of NW_024524934.1, read as the reverse complement.
TTTTAGTGAAATTACTGCTTCGAGGGTGAAACCCTTATTGACTACTCTTTAGCAAGGAACTGAAGTGAATGGAAACAGAACATTGGATATTGGCATGTCAGACTTACTTCTAACATGGGAGATTTTCATGGAACACACGTGTCAGGGGTTCATAAAGCACAACGTACACCTTTCCTGATTTTCTGAGCGCATCAGAAATACTTAGGAGCTGGCAGACATGAAGGAGAATGCCATTTGCTGCATAAGAAGGCACAAAAGAATCAGTAATCATTTCATTGTTTAATCAAATTTGGTCTCAGTAATATTTATTGCAGAGGCTTTGGGGGAGTTATTGTTTTCTTTCCTTTGAGAAGTGGGTGTTGCTGGCTTATGAGCTACTCTTCAACAACAAGTTTTTGGGGGGGGCGGGGCTTTAGTAATTTTTGTTGATACATTTTTTCTCTGAACTGTCTTACTAGCTGTTGGCGCCAGAGTTTAATCGTGTATTGTACTAAGTAAATTTATTGTGTAAATAACTTGCTTCAACATTTTTAGTGAGACGGGAGGAAAATCACAGTCTCTGGGATTTTATCTGCCCCTAAATGCTTGGCTTGCGATAGCATTTTGTAATTAATCGAGTTAGCATTTAGATAGTTGCTCACATAGTATATTTTTTAATTTCTGTGAACTTACTATTGCGGAAAGGATTTATGGGTGGATATAAAGTAGCTGGATATAACAGTAATCTAGGTGTTGCAAGAAACAAATACTGATTTTTATAGAAACTGATACTATCTACTGTTTAACTAGAAGACAGTGTGGCAAAAACTGTTTTGCGTCTACATCTCCCTTTGTTGTGTTTTCAGACACTACCTTTTTAAGCTTTTCCTGTGAGACTGAACATTTTTTTTCCTCCTGTATCTCTCTTCTCCCTTTCAAGAATCTTACAAATTAAGACAAAAGATAATTACTCAGAGGGTAAAACTGGCAGGGTTCCCACGACACTTAAATTTAATGAGCTGTTGCATATAAAATATACCTTGTCTCATGGTTTTTTTTTTTGTTTTTTTTTGGTTTTTTTTTGGTTTTTTTTTTTTTTTTTTGTGAACCCAAGAAGCGCACAATTTTGCTTTCTGGATGTCTTTTCTGTTTTAGTAATCTTCAATTTTTAAAGTGGCAACTGATTGCAGAAAATTAATCTCTCTGACTTGAATGTTTCTGTAGGAGCAGATCATTATATACGATTTGTTCCCTTCAAAGGAAGATATCACTCCAAATGATAAAATGCATATTAACAAAGCTGCCATTGGTTGTTTGTGCTAGGTCTTATTAAAAATAAATAGTCATGCTTTGTGCATCTGTAGTGCCTTCCATCTGATGTGAGAATTCTTTACAAAGGAGGATGAATGTATTGTCATGAACTTCCTGAGAGGGGTTGGCAATTACTATCTGTTCCATCACTGGAAATGAGACACGAAGGGTTGCATGATTTTTGCAGAAATCACTGAGAAATCCTTGGCTGGCTGGAGCAGCACCAGTTGCTCCTGAGCTCAGGAGAGACACAACCATGGAGAAATTTGTAGTGACTCCACTGCTGACAGCTTTTCTCTCATTCTTACTCCATTTATGCAGGTGGGAAGGAAGAGAGGAGGAAAAGCAATTGCAGTTTTTTCTTTTTTAAGTAGTCTGCTTCAATACTTATGACTGACTGAATATGATAAGGGAACTGAAAATACAATAAGCAACCTGAAAATTAAATTTGTCAATAGTTTGCTAAGGTTTCGGCTGCAGGAAGCTGGATAGCTGCTTGGGAAGTTTTGGAGGTAGGGTTGGCTCAAGAGTAGCTTAGCTGCACCTCTTCTGTCCAGCAGGGTTGTTTGGGTTTTGTTACTGCTCTTAATGCTGCTCCTACTGTTAATACTCTACATCTGTAGAGGTAGCTAAGCTTCACAACTTTGATAAGAAGGTGTGTGTTGCAGGCATATCACCTTTAGTGACAAAATAAGGCTTTCATTTCACAAGAAAACAGTAACTTTGTGCATTTAGTTACTATTCCCAAACAGATGGTGAATGTTGTGTGTAATAAATAAGGTTTTCACATAGCTGTGCTGTTTAGTATTTATGAAGTTTCTTGTTTGCATCCCTTCGTAAACCGTGTCAGAGAAAGACGGGTAGAAATCAAAAGTAAAAGGCAGGAGGGCATTTGCCATTGTGGATGTTGGATCACAAGTCTTGGGGACCTCTGTCAAGTGCTCCACTGAAGAGGGTGCATCACTGACATGAATTCAGCACATTTCTGATTAACAAACAGAGAAATGTGATGTGATTTTCTGTTTGTTTTAGCTTCAGCTTTTCATGTTCCCTGACAACAGAAGAGCAGTGACTCTTCTTAAATAAATTCAGCAGAGAGACTGAACAAAACTTGTTTGTATACATTCGCATAATATTTAGTGTACAGAAAATAAAGGTGTCTGTTCCACACTTTCTTATCCCTTCATTTACAGGTTAAGGTGCTCAGCACAGGTCCCAGTGTTACTTCATGTCACATGTTCCAAAATGGTTTTAGTATTTTCCTTTTTTTTGCAAAAGTACCTTTTTCTATTTCCAGCTTGTCTGCTATACGCAAACTGCTGTCAGTTTCATTCAGCAGTTCGGGTATTGATGAAAACAAAACATGCTTTTTCATGGAACATTTCCTTTCTTCTACATTGGTATAAATATAAATCTTTTTTTCTGTTTAGGTTATGTTTAGAATTCCCTCACTGCCAGAGCAAAAAAATATAATTAAAACTGTCATAAGTAAAAATCAAACTCATCATTCTAAATCTAGGTCAGTCAAAACAGTAATATACCTTGTATGTTTTAATTTGGATATTGAAGATAATGTGTGCTAACAGGCAGAGGAAATACTTTAGTAAATCTGTTCATCTAAAGAAATATGCAAAATAGTGCTATTTCTATATTGATTTAACTTTAGATGTAAGAAGGCATTCACTGAATATCCAGCACTGAGAGCAGAGAAAATTGTGATGTTTTGAATGAAGTGTTTTGTCTTGCATACTTTTTCTTTTCCTCTTAATAACCTGATTTTCTCTCTTCTCAGTTTTCAATGGGTCCAGCAAATCATCGAAGGAGAAAGAACCTGCTCAGAAACACAAAAGCAAAGAGGCCACCCCAGGGAAGGAGAGGAACAGCGAACATAAGGCTGAGAGTCGAAAAGACCAGGCTGCTGCTAATCACCACGCTACTACAAACACTGGCTCCTCTACGAAAGGGCTCACGGCTAACAACCACCACACTCTTCACAGATCGGCTCAGGACTTAAGGAAACAGGTAATAAGTTGTACTCTACTGTGGACACATGGGGAAACAAAGGCTTTTATGGTTCTAAGCTCCTTTTTCCACTGCTTGGTGTAGATTGGATGTGGCGATCCATAAAAGCATCCTCTGGAGCAGCAGGGAGTAAATTTTCAGTGATTAAAAAAAAGGAAAAAAGAAAAATATATACAGGAAGTCAGTATGATAAAGCATGCTTTACAACCCTTTTAATTACCTGGTGTATTCATATAAAAGAGTAAAGTTCACATTGCTGTTTATGAAACCTTTCTGACTGGCACTCTGTGCTGACACTGCCAAGGCTGGCAGCACATGGAAGAAGGAGCTGATTTGTGTGCCTTATCTCGAGGGCTCACTGGTGCTGTGGAGAACCTGACACTGCAGTCAGGTGTCTTGGTTTGCACATGGGCAGCACAAACCTCAGAGCCTGGGAAAAATGTTTTGTCTGCTGCATAGACAGCATGCTCCAAAATATTGACTCCTTCACAATGAAGGTATCTGGTGGGAGAAGTTTTTAGATTTCCATGTTACTTGGTTGAAAGCTAGCAAAAAAATTCAACAAGGGATTTGTTTCAACCTAACTTGAATTCAGGTGTGAAAGTTTAGCAGACCAGTCTTTCAGTGCTTGTGACTGTCCTTATTCAGGCTGGGGCTGGGTTAGCAGAGTACCTGCACCAGGGCAGTGCAGCACAGAAAGCTTGCTGCACTTAAGCCTTTTGGACATTTTGGGGTTTTTCGAGGGGGAGCGAGGGATGTTGATTTGGTTGGTGGTGGGTGGGGTTTGTTTGTTTGTTTGGGGGAGGTTTTGTGGATTTTTGTTTTGTTTTTAGTTTTGTTGTGGTTTTTGTTTGGTTTGTTCAGGTTTGGTTTTTTTGTTAGTTGGTTGGTTGTTTTGCAGTGATGAATTCTCAATGGCCTGATTGGAGGCAGTCTTTACTTGCTGACACCTAAAGATTTTTCTTCTAAGTAGGCTGACCTGGTCTTCAGTGCAGCTGGAATTGCCGTCTTGTAGAGGGCTGTCAAGGTCTTTAAATGGCACCTCTGAGTCACAGGCTTAGAAATTAAAAATGGCAAAAAGAAAAGCAGCAATGCTGTTGTTGAGGAAAGCTTTAATGCTGTGTGTTTCAGTGGTGGTTTAAGTTCTCCTGAAATGCCTCCACCGAATTTGTATTGCCTTCTAAATCAGATTTGAGATCCTGAAGGCTATTCACAGTATGTATGTACCTCTCTAAGACTTCAATTCTTTATTCCACCATGGCAATTTGCCCATATCTAAGCATCAGTGTGAATGTCTGCCTTCTTTTGCATCCTTTTGGATTTCTTTTTTGTGATTACCAGTATCTTATGGTCCTTCTGTGACATGCTCTGTCATGAGCTCATGGTGTTGAACAAGTTCCCAAAACATAAGAATGGAGTTCCTAATTCTTTTAACCTACTAGAACATTTGTGTGAAATGCTTTAAATTTGTATTATCAGATATTGGTTGGCTAACACTTTTGTGAAAGTCAGCTGCTGCCACTTCTGAAGGTAGTTCTGAAAGGAAAAAGACAAGTGTAGAACAGTTTTGTCCACAATCCAAGTGGTTTTGCTTCGTAGAGTATTAAATGTTTTTGATTGTGCGACACACAATGGAGAAAAATTTAAAGTGATGCCATCCATACAAGCAGCAGTCACACCACATGGACACATCAGCAGGGGTGGTCTCCAGGCTTCAGAAAATAAGGGGGGGTTTAAGTCAAGATGATGTAGCTTTTTTTTTTTTTCTTCCTAAGAAATTATTAGACACCTAAATTTTCTTCTGCAACCCACAGCAGCATAAGTACTTTCTTACAAATTTTAATGAAAATATGACTCTAGCTAATTAAAGGTGGATTATATGTTTTGCCTGACAAGAAAGCCTTAGTTTTGTACACAACCCTAGACTTACCAGTTATGGGACATTGCTGGATTTCTTGCTGTTGTCCTGAGTCTTTGACTTTTTCAGTATTTTCCAAAAGGAGATTTTTCTCCCAGGGTGCCAGTCACATATTCTTCCTTCTTCCACTATATTTTTGCTTCTTGATCACTGCATTTGCATGGCTTATTTTTGTGTGTTTTTGTTTTGTTAAGTCTTACGGAAAATAAAGGCTAGAAATTACCAGAGATTTTCTTTTTTTCCTCTCTTTTTCTTTTTTGATGTCTTTCTTCTTCTGGTGTGCCCTTGCACTTGTCACAGGTTCCTTATCTCTTTTGCATTCTCCTTTGCCATCTTCCAAAGTCTTCCTACTTTAAAGGGTTGTGAGCAAAGGAAATGTAGTTCAATGGGGCCCTCTCTTGGCCTAATATGGTAATTTACTTCTGCACAACTCATAAGCACAGAACTATTTTTATGAATGAATTCGAGATCAGTTGCATAACTTGGATTTGCTTGGTACCAAAACTGTTTTCAGTGTTGCTAATGATGTTCTTATCACTGTGGTTGCTATCTAGAAGCTTGTTTATTTTTTGTGTATGGTTTTAGAGGCTGAATCCTAGGTGCCATGCAGAGGTGTGTATGTAGACCAGTTCAAATCCAACAAACCAATTGCTGCAAGACAGTGCTGGTCCAGTTTTTTGGTTTTTTGGGTTTTTTTAAAATTTTTTTAATAAAGACAAGAAAATTTAAAATCTATCATACCATGTGTTACTGCAAGGCAAGTGTTCAGTAAAGAGTGGTATGAAGATGATTATATGTCAGCAAAACTAGGAACATATCTGAAAATCAAAGGTGAGATTATTCGTATCCTTAGTTTCACGTTTTGGCTCAAGACTTTGGATCATGTACAGCTAATGTCAGTCACTTTATTCCTACTAGGTGACACACCTAGTTATGAGTGAAAGGCTGTGGATGTTGTCCCCCTGGACTTCAGTAAAGCCTTTGACACCAGCTCCCACACATTTTGCTGGAGAAACAGGCTGCTCAAGGCTTGGATGGGTGTTAGCTAGGTTAAAAACTGTCTGGATGGCTGGGCCCAGAGAGTGGTGGTGAATGAAGTTAGATGCAGTTGGCGGCTGGTCACCCATGGCGTTCCCCAGGGCTCAGTGTTGGTGCCAGTGCTGTTCAACGTCTTCATCAGTGACCTGGGCAAGGGGATTGAGGACACCTCCGGTCAATTCAAACATGACACCCATGTGGGCAGGAATAATGACTTGCTGAGGGTAGAAAGGCTCTGCAGAGGGATCTGGAGAGGCAGGAAAGCTGCCCAGCAGAAAAAGACCTGCAGTTGCTGGTTGACAGTGGCTTAACAAGAGCCAGCCGTGCCCAGGTGGCCAAAAGGCCAATGACACCATGGCCTGTACCAGGAACAGTGTGGCCAGCAGGAGCAGGGCGGGGATTGTCACTCAGCACTGGTGAGGCCACACCTTGAGTGCTGTGTTCAGTTTTGTTCCTCTCACCACAAAGAAGACATTGAGGGGCTGGAGCATGTCCAGAGAATGGAAGCAGAGCTGGGGAAGGATCTGGAGCACAAGCCTGATGAGGAGCAGCTGAGGGAGCTGGGGCTGCTGAACCTGGAGAAAATGGGATTCAGGGGTGACCTTACCATGTTCTACAGCTGCCTGAAAGGAGGCTGTAGCCAGGTGTGGGTCGGCCTCTTCCTCTCGATGACAAGAAATAGGACCAGAGAAAATGGCCTCGAGTTGCACCAGGGTAGGTTTAGATTGGGTATGAGGATAAATTTCTTTGCTGAAAATGGGGGGCCAGGTATTAGAATGGCCCGCCCAGGAAAGGGATTGAGTCACCATCCCTGGAAGTATTTAAGAGACCTATTGGTGTGTCACTAATGGACGTGATTTAGTGGTGGACTTGGCAGTGCTGGGTTAATGGTTGGACTCCATGATAAGTTTGAATAAAAATTCAATATATTGTCCTTGCAATCTAGGATTGGAGGTTCTCATGGTGCTCATGACATGTTTTGCTTTGAATAGAAGCTGTGAGGATATTTGCCTTTTTCCATGAGCACTTTGCTCTCTTCTGTTCTCAGCCCTTATGTCACAAGCTCTTGCTGCAGGAGTACCCCAGGTGAACCTTCAGACTTCTGGTCACAACTTCCTCAGAAAAAATCATCAGCAGGCTGGAATGACAAGGTGCCTCCATGCAGCCTGACTGCTCACCCTGAGATTTTGTCTTGATTATACCTGACAGTACAGTAATACAGCTGTAGCCTCCTGAAACCTTCTGAAAACCTCCTGTAGAGGAGACTCCACAATATCCATTGACAGCTTCTTCCAGTGTTTTCCTTTTCTACTAATGAGCAAGTTTTCCTAGTTGTGCTTCAGATCATTGTAGACATTTAATGAGATTTTTTCCTCCTGCTTTTCCCAGTGAACATAGAGATAGCATTTACTGTCTCTTTTCAGAGGAGCTCCTTCTGCATCAGAAGACTGTACAGAGTTGTCCCATAGTGATTTCTTTCAGAGTAAGACCAGCTCCACTGGCTTTTCAGCAACAATCTTACTTTCCAAATACTTGAGCACTTGGTGTTCCTTTGGGACTTGCTCTTCTATCTAAATTTTTCTCACAGTGTGGCCCCAGTGCTGGGTCTAGCTCCCCTTAGGAAAAGCCTGTGCTCCTCCCTTTGCTTTCAACATGCTTAATAATATGTCTCAGAAAGTGATTTGTGTGCTTTGTATTGCCATTGCATTTTGCAGCTCACTTTGCAGCAGTCCCCAAATGTTATTCTTCCCCTATGTGTATATGATTTGTGCCTCCTAAATATAGCACTTCCTCTTACTGCAGAAATGCTCTGAAATAGGTTCTTCAAGAGTGCCTTTGATTTTGATCTTGTCCTATGAGTGATTACAGCCTCTTCCTTCCCGGTGTGTTTCACTATTTTACAATAATGAAAATACTTGGTAGAATCAAGGCAAAGCCAAGTCCCTGCAGAAAGACACATGAAGTGCCCTCCCAGGACAACAGTAAACTATAGCAATGAAAACTTCTCTTGAGGATGACTTTATTTAGTCCCTTTTGACACCACTTCAGCGTATTTACGTCTGGGATGTGTCTCAGGAGTTTGATGGAATGTCCCAGGGGACAGTGACCAAAATCCTGCTGCAGCAGAGATGCTTCTTTACCTGCTCAGCCAAGTGTCTGTTGAAAGATGATTAAATTTGATAGATTTGCTATTTTGGCAAAAACCTGGGTAGATTTTGTTCTTTTGTTTTTAACTTTTGGTAATCGTTTGTGTGTTTCCAAATTAACTGTTGGATGATTTGTTCCAAAATTATTTTAGGATTGGCAATTAGGAAGAGTCTCTGCCCCCAGTTTATTTCCAGGAGCCATTCCCCAAGTCATTTGTGTACCTTTCACCTTATTGGAGTTGCTATCCTAGTCTTTTTACTGAAATGGATTATGTTCTGTACCTGATAAATATTCAGTCAGTGGCACTTCTGGTGAAGGTTAATGCAAAAGAAGCAGGAGCACTTTAGTCAGGCTATTTGTTTTCCTTCCTTGTGTGGTGCTTTATCTCTTCCATTGTTTGTTATCTTGTCTTTTTAAGGTATTTATATATTTTTTTCTGTTTTAGTTTTTTGCTAACTGAAGTGTCTTTAGCTCCTTGGCCTTTCTGATTTTAATATGTACTTTTTCGTTTCCTATACAGTTGCCCTTAGTCACATAATTGTGTTACTACTTTCTACTGTGATAATTTTCTAATTTTCCAGTTGTTAGAGAACTTTGTGAACAGCCATAATGGACTGTGCTTTATACCTTCCCTCTAAGTGGAAATTGCTTTGGTTTGGATTTTTTCAGGTGGATTTTTCTTTTCTTTTTTTTTTTTTTTTTCTGGGGGCTTTTTTGTTTTATTTTTTTTTTAAAGTCTGTTGTCCTTTCTCTACTGTTGTCACATCTTAGAAATCAAAACCCATTTCATGATGACTGTCACCCAGATTACCTTCCCTTTCCAGTTCTCAATCAATTCTTCTTTATTAGTCTAGGTGAAATCTGTAATCAATGTTCCCAGCTATTTATAAATCCAGGGATGTTCAATGCTTGTTGTGACTGCTGCAGGCAAGAGGCAGTGTCTCAGCAGCTCTCCTCCCATGTCTGCTCTGCAGCGTGAAGAAGTGATGTTAAAGTTAAATCCAGGCCTGCATTTCAAATACAGAGTACTGCTTAAATTTCAAGGGAAATGGGCAAATGCATTTCTGTTTGCAAGTGTTTGCTTTCCAGATGATACCTCATACATCTTTGAAAAGCTCAAGGTAAAACCTCATGTCATCAGTTAACTGGATTTTCCTTAAGTGTTTCTACCTTTCAAGCACAGGAAGGACAAGAATATGGATGGTTTTTAAGAGTTCATTACTCCTGCTCCAGTTTCTGGAGTACAGAGGAGAAAATGTGCATGAACACACAAACGTGTGTGTATGCAGAATCTTCAGGTTCCAGTTCCCCTTCCACAAGTCACTTGCAGTGCATGCAAGACCACAGCACAGTATTTTCAGCCTCTATTTAATCCCTATTAGATATTATCCTTATTATATAAGTGACTGCAGTTCTTGCATTTATTTGGGAGAAGCTGCCATGCTTACTGATTTGGCAAGGATTTCAAAATCCCACAGGAGAAAGTATTACAACTCTGCAGGAAATGGTTTTACTCACCTGAGTGCTGATAAGGGGTGATTGTACCGTATGCTTTCACTTTGAGCGCTTTTATCAGTGCTTCTGACTCTTGGATGTGTTTTTCTGTGCTCACAGTCATTTAAGGAGGTGAGGAATCAATGTTTAAAGTTGTGTAAATGCTGAAATTTGTTTGAGTTTTGAACTTGAACTTTGTTTTTTTAGTAGTGGGGTTTAGCTTTGGCAGTGCTGAGCTGTCTCAATTCCCTTTGTAGTTGGGGATTGCTTTTGGTCCTCAACACATCTTGTAGTTAAAATACTAATTCTAGTCTCAGAACTCGGTTTAAATGTCTAACAGAAAGCAGCAGAGTTCAGAATTTCTAAGCTCCATTGACAATATGGTCTAATAGAATGTGTGTCAGCAACATTGCCCAGATACCAACTTTAAAAAATATATATTTGACTACTGCATACATTGTTTTTATTTCAAATTATCAACTTCAGCAACAACATGCTGCCCAAGATTTAATATGTGTGACAGACTGGATTCTTCATGGCCATGCTGATCTGTTGGGTGGATAATGTGTTACACATCTCTTTTTATATGTATGCATGGATAGGAGGTAAATTGATTTGAATCTCGATGTGTTTTTTGCAAATGTGCAGATGCCTGTTAGAGTAGATAGTATATGCTGCCTATTTTGTCTGCTAAGAAGTAGTGAAATGTGTGTACACATAAAGGAAGTTGGGTGGGAGAGAGGCAGAGTGTCTTGAGGGCCAGAAAAAGAGGTAATGAAGGTATTAGTCTATAAATCAGACTGTATATGTGTTTTGTAGTCCTGTAACAGTTTTCTGGTAGACAAGGAGGGGGGTAGTGCAAGCAAGGGACCTCACCCTTCCTAATGTCAGAGGCTTTGTACCCTGTGAAAGCAACACTGGGGGGCTTTCTGGTAAATTTTAGAAAACCCTTAATTTTTTAAAATTTGATTATTATAAATGCCTAGTCCCCTCTCTTGCCTGTGTGGAAACCATTATGTGAAGATTGTATGATGAGGCCAGGAGTTAAGACTGCAGAATATGGTTGTCCAGAAAATGGGAAACTGGGGCTGAGTGGTCACATTATTAATTTACTTTTCTGTTTTGTGTTTCCTTCCTTTTGCTCCTTCTACAACACTTCTGGCATTTCAGGTTTCTAAAGTCAATGGGGTCACTCGAATGTCATCTCCGAGTGCAAATGCAGCCAGTGCCAAAAAGATGAGAGAAGTCAGACCTTCACCGTCCAAAACTGTGAAGTACACTGCAACAGTGACAAAGGGAACTGTCACATACACCAAAGCCAAGAAAGAACTGGTCAAGGAAACCAAACTAAATCACCACAAACCCAGTTCACCTGTCAACCACACAATCTCAGGGAAAATAGAAAGTAGCAATGCAAAAACCCGCAAACAGGTGCTATCCCTTGGAGCATCCAAGTCTAACAATACCGCTGTTAATGGTGTAAAAGTCAATGGCAAGTTGAACCAAAAGACATGCACTAAGGAGGTGGGGAGACAGTTAAGGGAGGGGCTGCGCAACTCGAAGAGGAGGCTGGAAGAGACGAACCACATAGACAAAATACAGTCGCCCACCAAGAGAATGAAAGGGGCCGTCAACTTGGCAGAAGCTGCCAGCAAAAAGGCAGCAGTAGAAAAGCCTTTGCTCAATGGACACCTTAGAAAGGAAGTGCCAGAGAAGAGTTTGGAAAGAAATAGGCCGAAAAGAGCCACTGCTGGAAAGAGTACGCCAGGGAAACAAGCACATGGCAAAACTGAAAATGCCTCCTGTGAAAATCGTTCTACCTCTCAAGCGGAGTCCTTGCACAAGCCACAAGACTCAATGGGAAAGCACGAAAAGGGCAGTAGTAAGTCTGGGTGGGGGATGCTGGGGGAGATTCCCATCCTTAGGCCCTCCACCAAGGAATTTCATGACCCACTGATATACATTGAGTCAGTCCGAGCTCAGGTAGAGAAGTATGGGATGTGCAGGGTGATTCCTCCTCCAGACTGGAGACCTGAGTGCAAGCTAAACGATGAAATGCGGTTTGTGACACAGATTCAGCACATACACAAGCTAGGCAGGCGCTGGGGACCCAACGTGCAGCGGCTGGCCTGTATCAAGAAGCACCTCAAATCTCAGGGCATTACCATGGATGAACTCCCACTCATAGGTAAGGGCTGTGATTCCTTGGCCTTTTGCCGCTGCCTGTAAGTGTCCGTATACGACTATATGCTCTGTTTGCCTTTATGCTTAACCATGCTCAGTTAACACTGCAGAGCTCTGAATCTCTCTCTTTTTCCACTGACCAGGCACGATGCAGGTAGGTTGTCAGGGAGCTTTCCAGGGCGACTTTATATCGCCATTTTCCTCCCTGTTTGACCCAGGGGAAAAAGAAATCACTCCGTGGGACCTTGATCGGCAGACTTCAGAATCTTCTTCTTTCCCTGCTGTTTATTTATATGGGCTGTATGACTATGTATATTGATAGCCTTGTTTTAAAGGTTGTTTCAGAATATTTTTTGGACCTTTCCAAAGATGTTTTCCTAACAGGTTGCAATGCTGCTGGGCTTTAATACATTTTTCTCCCCGCCTCTTCCTTTAAAAACATTTAACCAAAGGGGAAAGAAAATATCTCAGAACTGACTTGTGTTTGGATACTCAGACACTTAAAATCACAAATTTGCAGTGACCTGCTGACATTTAACAACCATTAAGTGTCAAGAATAGGCAGTAAAATGTAGTTGATTGCAAAATGGAGGTTTCATTATTTCTCCCAGCAGGTGTCTGCCAGGGCTAATGCCTGAGTGAGAATCACTTATTTAACAGAATTCTTGGTTTATGGTCTGCTGTCAGATATGACACGTGACAAAAAGGTGACAATAGTTTGTAAAAACATGACAACAGCAGCATACAAATGAACTATTGGATGAGCTACCTCCATCTCTACTGCCTTTGCAGACACCACATAGTAAGAAACCTGTGTTTTTAATTTTTGTAAGTTCCTCCCTTTGTTTTTGAGGTGTTTTGGGTCACAAGCTCACACAACCTGCATGTTGCAACTCAAGGCTAGAGTTTTGCCTTTGAGGCATTATCGGACCCGAGGCAGCTTTTGGCGCTGGTTGGATTAAAGGACATGATTTTCTGTTTAAACGATTCACAACACTCCCTTCCCCCGCCTCCTCCTTTTTAAACTTTGTTTTATATCACATATGGTAAGTGAGGGAAAATGCATAAAAGCACACAAAATGATTGCAGACTTTATGGTGAACTGATGCAGGGCACAGCAGAGAAATAACAAAATTTCAAGAAGGAAGAACGATAGGATAGCACTATATTGCAATAGCCATGCAAAAACGTTCAAGGAAGTCTGAAAATTAAAATCACTCAAGCAGCAATAAATGAACATTTTGTATGCCTAATGTATGCAATGGTTGTATGCTAATGGAAAAGAATAATGAATTACATTTACATTGGCAAGAGAGAGAAGAAAATGTGCAAGACAGCTCGATTAACGCTCCTGAAACAATGTTAACTTTTTAATGAAATACCTTAACTTGGCATTAAGATGGCATTACTGTTAATTATTTGTATTATTTAAGCACCTAAGAGCCTAATGAATAGTCAAGAATTCTATTCTGCTGGGTGCCATATAACCAGAGCAAATAGTGGTCTCTTGCAAATTTGCATCCTATGTATCCTTTCTGCAGTTAATTTCCTACCTATCCTGTGTTTAAAATCAAAAACAAAATGGAGAAAAGAAGCTGGAGATCATCAGTGCACAAAGAGGAAAAATCTGTTGGTTCTGTCAGGAAACATATGAAATAATCTGTGGTGATAAATGCACGCTTATTTAAGTAGACATGCATACATAGCCCTTCTCTCCAGGCCAAATCACATTTCCATTGAATTAAGTGGGACTTTTGCCAATGACTTGTGTAGTGCCAGCATTTGGTATTAAATGCATACCTGAAGATTTAAAATTTTCTTTTTAAAAATGAGCTTGCTCACTAAGCAATTTAAAAGTATTCCTAACTTAGGGAAATTAAGGCAATTAAAAAAAAAAAAGTTGGACACTGCTTCTGCATAACGTGCCAGATTTCCTATTTAAGCCATTTTCCTATAAATGCTTTTAAAGAACTCCTTTTTTGTTGTTGTTGTTGTGTTTTTTCCCTTTTTTTTTTTTTCTCCTTTTTTTTTTTTTTTTTCCTTCAGTCTTTCAAGGAAAGTTTAAGCAGCAAGCTTAGGTCAGTCCTGGAGAACATCAGTCTGAGATATAAATGCTTCCAAAAGCTATGACTGTGTGAAATGGAATTATAATTGAGAGCATTTTGCAAACCTTAGCTGTAGGCTCTGGTTGAATGAAGTGCTACTCGAGCTCTAATATTGCAGAGTGATTATGAGTGATCATTCCATGATGCAGGAGAAAATTGAATTGAAGTGCTGAAACTGGGGCCTTAAACTGAGTGTGTGCTGGAGAAAACATATAATGGTAAATCTGGGCCACACTTCTTTCCAAGTTTGGGAGTATGTTACCCAACTTTATGTAGATTGCCGAATCTGTTGGCATGGAAAGCCGTCTCTTGAGTTACACCTTCAGCTTATTTGTGACTTGCATGGAGAAACCACTGACCAAAAAAGCAACAAAAGCTGTCTTGAAAGTTACATTTATATTATGTTATGTATGGAAGATTAAAGAGGAAAGAAAGAAAGAAAACTTTCCAAACTAATTTTGTTTTTTCTCCCCATGGTGTTTACTTTTTCTCAGCTTCAAGACCTTTTTAAAATCTCCCCCACCCTATTCCCAAATGTACTAAATAGGATAAATCTCCTGCCTCCACCCTTATGTTCTGCTCAAAGCCTTATGCTTGGTTTTGTCTGCAGCCAAACACCTTTGTCTTGTGCTGAGTGGGCAGTATAAATGCAGCACAGGGTAGTTTGAAAAAAGTGATACGGCAATATGATGTGAGTTCAGATGATGTAACTGTGCATCCTGCAGTAAATATTTACAATAATGTTGCTTCTTGCCCTCCTCTGTTGCAGTAGCATTTCTGAGTGCTCTGAAATGGCTATGGCATGATGATTCTTTACTTTTCTCAAAGACAAAGGCAAAAGGGAGACAGTGTGGCGGCAGAGATGTTGATGCTGGTTTTGTATTAATTCTCTTTTTTCCTTGAACAGTGCCCTGTTGAATTGTAGGTGGTCTTTGGGCAGTTTCTTCACTCTTTCCACTGATGATTTACTTCTGTGCTTTCAGAGTATTTATGATGTTTCTTTCATTGTTCCTCATCCATTTGGCCGCTTTTTATGCTGCAGTTTGTATAATTTTTTTTTTTTTGACTGGAGTGTGAAATGTGCTAGTCATCTTACAACATACAAAACCAGAATGGAGTATAAAATATGGATGGCCTCAGACTGGAAGAATAATGTGTCTGGAACTTTTTATGTGGTTGCAGGCTCCAACCCCAAACAATCCCTTTCCTCCCTTTGGTTTTTATATGGATTTTATTACCTGTAGTGAAATTAATAATGTGCTCCTTTTAAATACTACCTTCATTCAAGGTGTCATGCAGATATTAGATAATTGTTATTTCACCTGCAGAAAGGATAGGTATTTGTCTTTCTGATGGCCAGTACCTCAGCTTGACACTGGTTTTGTTTATTCCTGGTATGAACCAGACGCGGGACTGGTGATGGGTTGAGGATGCATGGGCTTTTACAGAGATGGGCAACCCTCATCTGCCCAGCCACTGAGTAATGACCAGGGCACAGATGCATGTCAGGGAGATAGCTTGGGGTGCTCTGAGAAAAGAAGGACATGAAACTCAAGGAGGAGAGCAGACAGAATCGTAGGGAAGGCTGCTGCAAGTAGCAGAATATGGCCTATGAATGAATTGAGCTGGCAAAACAGTGGTGTGTGCCTCTCTTTAGCAGGAGGCATACAAGAGAGGGACAATTCTGCTCTGGTGCCCAGGTGCCTGGAGCTGTCACGTCCCCTGTGTGCCCAGCCTGGTAGCGCACTTGACATGAGCTGCCCACAGCTTTCCTAATCTGCTCCTGTGTTTCCCTTTCCCTTCCTCTGCTGCCTGGCACATGTGAACCCCAGGAGGCTGCGAGCTCGACCTGGCCTGCTTCGTCCAGCTGATCAACGAGATGGGGGGGATGCAGCAAGTGACTGACCTCAAGAAATGGAACAAGCTGGCAGACATGCTGCGCATCCCCAAAACTGCACAGGACAGGCTGGCCAAGCTACAAGAAGCCTACTGCCAGTACTTGCTCTCCTATGACTCCCTCTCCCCTGAGGAGCACAAGAAACTGGAGAAGGAGGTCTTGCTGGAAAAGGAAATCCTGGAGAAGAGGAAAGGACCTTTGGAGGGACATTCAGAGAATGCCTACAAGTTCCATTCCTTGCCCCGGTTTGAGCCCAAAAACGGACTCATCAATGGCGTGGTTCACAAAAATGGCTTCCGCAACAAGTTAAAAGAGGTCGATGTCCCACTGAAGACGGGCAGGCGGCGGCTCTTTGCTCAGGAAAAGGAGACCACGAAGGAAGACGAGGAGGAGGAGGAGGAGGGAGTTCTTAGCGACTTACACAAGTGTATATACAAGGTAATGAGGCTGGCTCTGCCCTGTCTGCTCTGCAGAGCCGATGGTGCTGCTGTGTGGGTGGTGTCTGGGTGCACACCCGGCTGAGGGGAGCTGACGGGAGCTGCTGGGTTGCACTGGCATCCCTGAGGCAGCAGTTATCATGGTTCTCATGGCCAGGCAGTCTGGTGGCTTTATCCTGATATGCCTGGCTCTTGCAGGATGTGTGGAAAAGCTGGGAGGCATTATTGTCATAACAAGATGCACTGGGCTCTGCCCCCCTTCATCTCCGTGTGAGAGGCTCCCTGAATATCTCTGCCCAATTATCCTTGCAGACACAGATTTTATTTTCATTTTCTAGTGACATTTAAAGTAATGTTCTGCTTTCTCATTCCTGCTTCTTGCAAACCTCTTGTTGAGTGAAGTGCTGCACATCAAAACGAACATCACTAGAAATACTGCTACATTTAGAAAGGGCAAATTGAAATGCAAACAATATTTTCATTCATGATGCCAGGTTTGCTCAGCACTAACAGTCACATGGGCGCTTAGTCCTCCACATATGAAGTACATCCATTTACAAAGGAATGCTGACTCGTTCACTGTATTTTAGTTGGCAGTCTCATGCTCTGGAGCAGGACTTGGCGCTGCAACTCACAGTGCAATTTTGAGTTGAGCTGAATGGTGTAGCCTCGCTCTGAGAGAAATATAGCGCTGAGTGTCCGTGCCCAGTAAAGGAATATGCTGCTCTTCCCCTTCCAATCTCACTTCCATCACCAGGAAATGAAGCCAGATAGCTCAAAATGACTTATTGTTAAGCTATTTAGGGACTGCATGAGCTCACAACTTGAGCTTTAAAAGCTTGCTTCAGTTTTCTTTTGCAGCCTGTTATGATTTGTCAGCCCAAAGTTCTTTCTACTGGGGACTCTGGCCTCAATCCCACCTTTGAAAAGCAATCTCTTTGCCATGCTGCCCTTGGAGAGGAGCTTATCTAATGACAGCAGCTTTTGTGAATAGTGAAGTGGCATTTCTGTGCTTAATGTCCTGTGCTTAATGATGGTTAAATGAAAAACTTGATCAACCTTACCCTGCATGAACAACCTCAAACTTAGTGGGGGAATGCCTTTTTCTTCTTTTCCACTGCAAGTCCCACTTCAAAGTTCAGTAGATACAAAGTCACTCAAAAAGCAAAATTGGGATTTGTGAGAAGTATCCCAATTGGATTTAGGAAGTAATAAAAAAGCAAGCAAGCAGAGTGTAGCTGGTAGCTACAGTCTGTAGCTGTAGCCAGTCTGAGTCTGCTGAGTACCAGGCCCTCACCCCAAAAGACAGAGAGCTCCCGGAATTTCTGCTTGGTCACCAAAAAAAGCACTGGCAGTACTGGCAGCATCAGACCCTGTCTGAGTCTGACAATTCCAGGTAGAAATACTTCTGTCCTGAGCATGGAGGCTGTTAGAGAGGAGCATCACTGAGCCTGTGGGTGGGGGCTCTCCCCACCCACCAAAGCAGCTGCAGCACACGGAGCCACTCAGAGAATGCCCTGGGTTGGCCACTGTGGTACCAGCAGCTTCCCAGACACTGGCAAGTGTTTTTATTGATCCCATCCCAAGTTCTCTCTAGTGCAGAGACTGGGAGCTGCTGTCACTGGCGATGGACTGAGGGGAAGGCAGGGGGAAGCAAATCTCTGGTGGATTTCTGAAGAGATCCCTGCTGTGGAGCACCCTGTGGGACACCTAGTCAGCCTGAGTGCAGACAGAGGGGTGAAGCTTCATTTTTACAGCACTCAGGGTAAAGCCCTGTAAGGAGAACTGGTACATTAATACTGATTATGTCACTTAGAGCAAGCCTCAAGACACAGAAATTATGCATCAAGCTTGATGCACCAGGGTAGCCCACAAGATGTAAAATTGCTGTAGTTCATCACTAGGCTTTAAAAGACTGAGGGAATGTGGTGTTGGCATCAGCTGTAAGCAGAGGGTGCTTTGTGACATTTAATGGCACAAGCCTTTTAATCCTGTGTGTGTGGATGGGGGAGTGTTCTTTACCTAATAACATCTTCCTGAGAAAATTTGAATTTCATTGACAGAGCCTGCCCTCATGTTACAGTTTCCACATATGATGGGATTGTAATGGTGCCTTTTTAAAGCACATTGCTAATTTTAATTAAAAACTAAAAACAAATTAAAAAAAAAAAACCAACAAACCCATGTCTGTGAAAAATGCCCAGGTCAGTATCTTGAGGGCTGGAGGGAGCACATCATAATCATATGGCTGTAGTCCAGTTTAGGCCATAAAGTCTGTTCTTCAGACTGTGAAGAGGCCATACATTTAGGATTTCTCACAGTAATTTCTGCAGTCAGCACATGCTTGAACTGTTTTTAGCAAGAGATATCCAGTCTTCCAGGAGCAGTTACCACCATATCACATGTCAAGGTTAGAGTAAATCTCCTTTGTGTTAAGCTGACTTTCTGCCAGGACTCCCAAATTATTTTCAGTGTCTCTCTTTCCCAGGCTGTGAGGCCTGCTGTGCTTTTAAGTGTATGTGCAGGCTGCTGTGCTTGCTTGCTTTACTCCTAAATAAGTGTTTTTTCTACCTGACGATTAAAAAGTTGTCATTTCTAAGTGTGTGAAGTAAACTGCTGACATCAAAGCAAATCTGATGCGAGATTTTCACACTTCTTTCCCCAGTTTTAGCTCTAACAATATTTTAAAAATCTTTACTGGTGCTGACTGAAAGCAGGATTTGTTTCCATACAGAACAAACTGAAGGCATATTAGCAGACTCACTAGAGGGACACACAGAAGAAATCACGATGCAGGTTTTGCCAGCCCTCCCATAAACAGTCATGGGAATCCTATGCTGAGCTCTCTTCACCCAGAGACTTGGCATTTTCATACTCCACTTAATAGGAGCCCTTCCTTTCCACCTGTGGATGTTGTGAAATCTCTGGTTTCAGTTCATATTTGTGTTTGCTTTAATGTCTTTACCATTCATAGCTTTGCAGTGTCCTTCTCTCTGCCTTCCCTCCAGGCTTGGTGGTGGTGGTGATGTTCCCCGTGGGTTGTCTGTCATGGCCCCTGCATCAGACCTGAGAAGAATCAGGGGAGGAAATAGGAATTTCATTTTTTTAAACCTTTTTTTAAACCTTCCTATCTTCTTGTCACACACACTCTGTTTTGTAGCTTGAAGCTCCTAAGACAGTTGTTGAACTGCTGAGATACTTTTCAGGGTGTTGGAAAGGGTATTTTGCTTCCTTGTGATTCATTTTGTGTTCTGGTTAGAATGCTCCATTAAAGCATTTTAAATGTTTTTCTGTGTTGTCATCAGAAAATGTTACAAGATTCCTCAGATTAAAGAAAACAACCAAACAGCACAAACAGACGACCCTCAGCCGTTTAATTTGTTTTACAGTTTTTAGGAGACTAAAAAGATACTGAATTCTTGGCAGAGGAAGAAATGGGTATATGCAATTTTCAAGGGTTAAAGTGTTCCACTTTTCCACTTTCTTTTTTCTTGCTTGCTATGTACTTCTGTTTTCTTTCTTGTCTATCTGAGAAATGGAAAGACATGGCTAATCTTGGAAGATGAGGCCTTAATTTTGTTTTTCTGCATAAGATGAGAGGAAGAGGCAGGTGACTGAGAGGAGGCAGCTGCTGCAGTGCTGGTTTGCCCCCGGTGGCGGCGGTGCCTTGGTGCGGGCCCTGCGCTTTACGAGAGGTTTTGTTGTAAAAGGCTGCCACAATAAACCATTCACAAGGGCATTAAAAGATGAAGGAAATTGCTTATTGGATCACAGAGAATCCAGCTCTGAAGTTTATGGGAATCAGAGTGCCCCAGGCCCTGGGCATTTCACAAACTTTTTTTTGCTAAAGCTAATTATGCAGCATTCAATTTAAAAAGTGACAACGTTACTACCATATGAGCAGAGTGATAGACTTGGCCTGTGGGGGAAAGCTGCTTTTATAGTTCTTTCTAGTTTACTCTTGGACATAGTTATTAAATAAATTAAACACAAGAAAAGGCTGAAGTCGTCTGGCAGATCTGTCTCATAATTGAAAAACTCAAATAATAAAACTCATTTATGCAGAGTTTTTAAGCCTGTGGTTGCTCAGATGAGCAGTCAGGGAGCACAGTGGGAAGGAGCAGTGGATCTGGTGAGGGGGCAAAGACATTTTGTACTCCCTGCTAGCAGAGTGCTGCCGGTCTCTGCCTGCAGCAGTGCCCTCAGCCCTCGTGTGGTGCCTGCCAGCTCTCGTGGCATGCGGCTTCCCAGCGTCCTCCTTCCGCCCTGGAGCCGAGGAGGCAACAGAGGTGTTCCTGTCTTTGCACACCACAGTGTCTGGGCTGAGAGGAGCAAGTGGCTTCTCATGCTCTTGCCTCCACAGCCATCGGACGATGCTTCCCGGAGCTTCTGGTGGTGTAGGTGTGCAGGAAAGCAGGTGCCTGGAAACTTTGGGGTAGCTCAAGCAGAAAACCAAGTCAGAGCCTCTTCTTGTACAGCTCCTGCAGCACTGCCAAGAGTGAAAGCAATTCAGCAATTTTACTGCGTTTTCCTTTTCCTAACTTAGTAATAACAGGTCTTGGTTCCTTGGCGTTTGAACTGCTTTTATTGAATTGAGCATAACTAGTTTTTGAAAGTGAAAACTACTGTTTGATTACAGTAATCCTGGCAAACTCTGCTTTTTGTGATGCTCTTCCACCACATACAACATTTGATGCTGAGCATTTCTGTGAATTTTTTAAGTTTTTTTTCACCTGCTCCTTGTACATAAAGAGTATGGCCACATGGTCCCTGGATAATGTAAATTACTGTACATTACTGGATAAAGTAATTTTGACTGGCTGCTTCATTGCAACCTGTCAGAGGAAGCTGGGCCATGTCCATCCTCTGTATTTGTCAAGCACTGAGTGTTGTGCTGGACAAAGCAGTGTTCCTTCTGGGAACATTCATTGGCCTTTTTACATGGTGGCTTTGGGAAGTTCATGTGATTGAATTTCTGTATCTTCTGAGGTATTTTCTCTCAGCAACAAAAGGAGCTTTAGACCCATACCTCTTCTGGAGACTTCATTCTCTTTCCCTCTGTTGTCATCTGGGATCGAGCCAGTAAGGAAAAGAGTGAGGACATGGGGGAAAGTAGGCATGTTTTTTTCATTGTCATTTTTAATTTTGTTTTATTTTTCCACAGGGTAGGTCTGTTTCTTTAACAACCTTCTACCGAACAGCAAGAAACATCATGAACATGTGCTTCACAAAGGAGCCTACAGTAGCTGAAGTAGAGGTGAGGCCAGCACAAGAGGTGGTAAAGATTTTTGTTTCAGGGCACTGAGGATGGGGATTCAGTACAGTTGATTTTCAAGGGTTTCTCTAACCAGTTTAAGGCTGTCTAGGTTAGAATTTTTTAAAAAATGGGTTAAATAGACATGGTGCTGATTCTTCCTTTTTAAAATTCTTTTGAACATTTTTAATAAAGGTATTGATGAACTGAGGAAGAGAAAGAATTCTTAATCTGACATGTACTGAAACACAAAACCCAAGAGGATCTAAATTTTGCCTGCCTTATTGTGACTTTCAATTATTTATATCCTTATTTTTAAGCAATAGTTTATGTTGAATTACACTGAGGTCTTGAAGGCCTTGTAATTTCTGGGGTTTATATTTTAATAAGAGATACCTTGTTCAGTGAATTTAAAATGCATTACTGCTTTCTCTTACCACAGCAAGAATACTGGCGGATAGTGGAACAAAAAGATTGCCATGTAGCAGTGCATTGTGGAAAAGTAGATACCAACACCCACGGGAGTGGTTTTCCTGTGGGAAAATCTGAACCATTTTCAAGGTAGGATCCCCAAATCCATCCTCTTAAAATGTTGCCTCACTCCTGAGCAGAGCCCAGCAGGGCAGCTTGGCGCTGGGAGAGTTGGCATTGGGAATGTGCACTGACTGTCTCCCTCTGTGTCACCGCTCAAACAGGCATGGGTGGAACCTCACAGTCCTTCCTAATAATACAGGATCCATCCTGCGACATCTTGGTGCTGTGCCTGGTAAGCAAGTCCCTTCTCTCCTGGTGTCAGTGTCCTCTGGATGCGGTGCTGTGGGCACCAAATGCTTCTCCCTCTTCCTGGCCCCCCTGTTCCCCAGCTGACCGAGCAGACATGCAGGTGTGTGTAGCAGGTGCTATTTAAAGGGGTGAAGACAGCCATGCAGATAAAGGATTTATGAACAGTTGAGATCCTATTCCTGGCAGGAACCAGGTGTACCTTCAGTGTTCCTTGCTGTTCTTGCCAGGCTGTCAGTGTTCTTGTGTGTCAGGACAGAGCTGTGCTACTCCCACACTTCCAAAATGTAGTCTGTAGCGCTGGGAAAAGGAGCACACACATTTTCTAAATGAATTGGCACAAATTCGCCAGCTGCCTGTACACCACTGCAGTTTAGTGGTAAGAAACATTGGAAGCACAGTGGAATCTCTTGTTGAGATCAGGTGTTGGGCCTGAACAAACCAGCTGGGAAACAGAGGATACCTGTTGAAAAGTTACATGTCTTCTTCACAACATGAAGCGACCTCCTCTGATCAATGGCAGTGAGCTTTAATTATGGGTATTTGTAAATTCTCCTAAGCATAAAAGTTTTACACAGCTATTAGAAGACAAACATGTCTGCAGGGCACTGCAGTTGGCTGGTAGCTATTTTCTTAGTGGAAAATGCTGAATTTGTTAAATTACTGCCTGTGAATTTTTCACTCTGATAGGAAGACTTCAAGGGTCAGCTAACAGGGAGAATAAGATTTTTGATTTAAATGCCCTCTCAGACTGTCTTTTAGTGAACAAACTGAAGTTACTCAAAACTCATTTTTCAATCTCTTTGTTTTAGGAGTGACAATTCCTTGGCTAAATATTGGCATGGTCTTTTCTACCTCATGCTGGTCTCGAGACCAAAATCACCTTCCATACATTGACTACTTACACACTGGTGCTGATTGCATTTGGTAGGTATTTCTGTGGCTCCAGTTCCCTGCAGTGGCTGCCTGTAGGCTGGTATTAGTAGCAACTTGTTTGTACTTTTGCACAAGGGAATCTCACCTAGAGGGTCCAGTGTGTGTGCATGTTGAGGGGGTTTCCAGTTTTAATGCGAAAATGTGGTACAAACTTAGGAGATGAAAACCTCTTTCCTGGAAGAAAAGTTTCACTTGGTTTTCTGTGGTCTGTTCTGGTGTCTTGATGTCCCCATGGTGGCAGTAGCATCATGGACTGATCTTTATGCAAAGTGTGTTCTCACACATTTCTCAGATGCTGCTGATGTCAGGACTGATCTAGCTGTCACTGGGAAAGCACATGGCCCAACAAAAAGGATTTGAAATCTGGAGAAAACCATGAAAGCAGGATCTCCTCTGTCTCTAAATGTGTTACATTGAAGAGATGTTCTGTATGTGATCCTTTCAAGGGGTAAAGGTGTAACTGCTGGATTATGCTGCAGACCTGCGAGTTTGTCAGTTTCTGTCATGGGCATTTCATGACTCCTCTCCCTGTTCTGTGAATCAGGAATCTGTAATCTTTTATAACACTATACTGTCAGATCACTGAGAAAACTACGTTGTCCTCAATCTTAGGTGAGTCTGTTTCTCTCTAAAACATTTATCTAGTCTTAAATGACAGTAAATTCCAAACAGAAGGTATTCAAGGATCCCCTAATTAAGTTCTGAGGCCACTCTTCATGCTGTCTGTCAAAACATGTGACTCTTGGGATAGAACAGGCTTGCATGCAGACAGCTCAAATTTTCAGAAGGACTACTGTTCCTGTTTTTCAAATCCAAGAAGAATAAAAGTAAAGAAGCCATTTGCTTTATCTTGATGGACTTATACAGATGAGTACAGAGCTTAAGGCATCTTTGTGATGATAGCCTTGATGAAACAGGCATAGTAGGCAGGAATAACTCATAAGAAAGAAGTGAAACTCCTTTGTCTGTTGAAGCTATCCTTCAGCAAGGCTGCCAGCCTGAAGTGTCAGGCTAGTATTCATTAGCTCATTACAACTTTTAATAATGCAATAAAGCACCCAGCTGTGTTAGGAGAAGATGAATTTAATATCTGCAGGTCTGGTGCGGAGTAGCCCTGACAGCATTGCCTTCAGTCACTGCTTCGGGGACAACAAAGTGGCCACTGGGCTCCAAACATCTCCTCTGTCTTGCCAAGTCCCTCCACCACCCAGAAATCTTTTTCTCCAAGGACAGATCCCTGTGCCACTCAAACCACTTCACTTACCTGGAGATTGTTCAGCTCACTCTCTAATCTCTCAGGTTTTACCTCTTGGAGATTAAACAGGAGAGAACTCAATTTGCATGCAGGGCATAGGTCAGTGACCTAACCTTTTTATTCTGGAGGGATCCTCAGAGCCCATTAAAAGAGGGAAGAAAATCTTGTTCTGCCAAGATACTCAGAAGTCTATACTGGCTGCTCACTTCCCACTTTTATAGGTACATCAGGAATTGCAGATGAGTGCAATTGCAGCATACACCAGTTGCAAAGGATCTAATTCCCCTCTAATGCCCCAGTACTCAGTTCCATGCACTTCTGTGGTGCCCTTCCTCTTCACACAACCTTCCCAAGCATTTTCCTGTGCCTGTCTTGTGAGGGACTGTGTGCTTGAATCTTCTGTCTGTTCCAGCCATATTTTCTGACCCTAAAAGAGAAGAGTGGGTTCTGCCATGATCTGGGTTCAAATTTAAAATATTTTCATCCCTATAACTAGAGTGATACATCAGACTTGGGGAACTGTAGTGAAGCTGTCACTGTTAGCAACAAAGTATTTGAGACATGGCATACATTTAAAATTGCTGTTTGGACTTGATCCTTACTTGATCCAAGATTAAGTTCTTCTACTTCACCTCCCTATAACCCTGGGAGTTCTTAGCAAGGTCCTGACCTTTGTCAATATATATGTAGGGAGTTGGTCTTCGTACAGCCGGGCAACCAGCTCAATAAAACTCTTACTGTGGCTGCAGTTAGCCACAACAGATAAAGTCATGTCTTCTGCCTCTTGGCTTGAAGATCAACAAACACAAATCAAAGTCATCATCAGTAGAGTGAACAGTGAGGAGGTGTTCAGATCATAGGAAGTGCAGCCTTCTACCGACTCTTCAGTCAGGATAACCCTGTGTGACACACATGGAGTTAGTGCACATTAAAAGCAAGGTATGTAAGGCCAGCAGAACACTTCATGAAGTTGCTGGAGATCAGATGAATGGCAGGAAGACTGTACTGGTTCCCCAAAAATCTTTCCAGCTTGATTCTCTTGTTCCAAGTTTGGGAAAATGACTCTGTGTGTGTGTGTTTCTGGTGTGGGGGCAAATGGACTCCAGGCTGAGGTCTCATTGCCTAAAGAGAAAGGGTAAGTCATGGTAAAGCTGGAGATGCTTTTGACTTGCCTGAGCATCAGCCCTCGGATAGGCTGCAGGCAAGAGCAGTAACCAGTTGTCACCATATCGCCTCCGTGCATCCAGACAAACAGCAGTTCTCTGCATGCATGGCTCTGAGACTCGAGACTCCTGTGTTACTTCTTGTCATTCTGCTGAGGGAGCAGTGCTGGCAGAGAGCACAAGAGGACAGCTGCTTTCTTGGCTTCTAAGGAGAGGAGGATGTGCAACTTGGCAGATGCCCAGCAGTTTGAAACCTCTCCTGCCACTTTGGATGCTCTTAGTCAGGTCTTTTGTTGGAAGGGAGAGGAGGGATGTGGGATTTGTTCAGTAAGCAAGGCAAGAAGGTCTTAGGAACTTCATGCACTAACAGTAGAGGGGATTTGTGATTTCTTTACTGTTACAAACAGCAAATGTTACTGAATGTGAAGATCCTTTTGTTGATGCACAGATAATAAATACAGTCTTTTGTGGCAAAGACAACAACATATATTGGTGCTCACAAGATGCAAACTTCTGCCCATAATGAGCTGTTTTGGTGCCATTAAACTGACCATCAATCTCTTGCTGGTTTCTTTTCTCTGACTCTGCAGAGGACTGAGTTTTCACATTTCTGTTTTGGGGATTTTGTGTCTTTGGATACTTGCTGAATACAATCAGACTGTCTGAATAAACAACTTCCCTTCAATCCTCAGTGTTTTACCAAAAGAACTGTGTGTGAAACTCCATGTTGAATTTCTTTCTTCTAATCAATGTGCTGGTCTGAATTGTCTGTTGCTGTGTAGCTGTGGACTGTTATTTACTCCACAGTAAATCTTTCTCTTTTCCTCTGACAAAACAACAGGTATTGCATTCCTGCTGCGGAGGAGAACAAACTTGATGATGTGGTACATACCCTGCTGCAAGCCAATGGCACTCCAGGGCTGGAAATGCTTGAAAGTAATGTAATGGTAGGTAAACACTGGGAGAGGTGTTCCCATTTGAGAACCCCAGGCTAATCAGGAGGCTGGTTGGTTGGGGATGTATTTTGGTTTTGTCTTACACTGCAGCAATGCAGAGGAGGCTACTTTCTGTTTGCAGTGTTTACCCACATGGTATTTTTCTAACGAGGCTGTTATTATGTATAAATATTAAAAAAAAAATGTGTAAGCGCAATAAATGTCCATTTTTAATACTGTCTATAATGTATTTAGCCTCACAAAGGGAGTGTGGTTTAATCAATTCATCTGCCATGACTGACATTTTATGATGGATAGGAGAAATCTAATACTTAAGTATTTTTGCCTCCTTTGTTTATCTTTTGGATAGCAATTTATTTTTAGTGCATTTAAGCACAAATTGGGGAGGCCATAATAAAAAACTCTCCCTTGGCTACCCACGTTAACATCTCACAGAAATGCAGAAGCACAATGGATGTAATGCCAAGTCGGAAAAGATCAGATGGAAAGCTGAACAATCTGCATTGCTTTCTGTAAGAGCAGACAGTGTTCTGTCCTTGGGCAAGTGGGAGTTTAAACTCTTGGTTTGAGGAGAGGCATTTCTGCAATTGTCACTCCAGACACTGAGGTTCGGCAGGCCGGAATGGGAGAGGGAATGTGACTGGAGCGGAGCTGTTCACAGAGCACAGCTTTGCTCCATGAGCAGTAGTGTGGCAGTACACAGCCAGGAAGAAAGTTCCCATTGATGGCTTTTCTCTCTTTTTTTTCCCCCCCCTGTCATTCCAGATCTCCCCAGAGGTCTTGTGCAAGGAGGGGATCAGGGTGCACCGTACTGTACAGCAGAGCGGGCAGTTTGTTGTCTGTTTTCCTGGATCCTTTGTGTCCAAAGTATGTTGTGGCTATAGTGTTTCCGAATCGGTGCACTTTGCTACCACCCAGTGGACAAGTATGGGCTTTAAAACAGCCAAGGTAAGTTGAGAAAAGGAGTTAAAATGGATTCACGGCCCTGCCATCTAAAAGGACAGCAGACATTCCAGGATTGGTAGCATTATGAGAGTAGTGCTACTACGTCTGTTTTTCTGGACTACTAAATAAACAAAAAAAAAGGAAAAAGTTCTGCAAGGCATAAGACGATCCAGTGTTGTCAGAAAAGTGACTGAGTTGTTAACTGACAGTTAAAGACTTGTGTATATATAAAAAAATTCAGAAGATTGTTGTGCCTGCAGACCAGTTTGCAAGGAAGCTTTTCAAAAATCCCTTCAGAGCTAATGATTATACATTGTATTATGCTTACTAGTTTTTTTTCTAAGTGATGTTTTCTAGAGCCATTAGAATCTCAGGTGCAAATATCTGAATAACTGTGCTTGCTAGCTCCTACGGTAGGCAGAGTCAGTTAATACTCACAGCTGTATTGCTTGTTTTTCTCTGCCCCTTCGTTCAGGAAAAGCTGTTGATCAGGGCAATTTCAATTTTAATCGACTTGAAAATCCTTAGGTTCACTGACCAGCCCATCCAATACTAGATGTAAATAAATAACCTTCCCAGTCCCTTCTCACATAACTGGCCGAGGCAGGTTGCCTGCAGAAACAGGTGATTGGTCCAGTCATCATGATTCTGGCTACATTTCTGTGTTCTTGGACAAAGCATATACGTCACTAACTGTGTTCCCAACCTTCTGAAATACACTCTGGGTTACAGATACTATTTTGGTAGTGTTTTATAGCTAAGCCACTAGTAAATTATCCTTTACAGCTTCAGACCAAGTTACTAAGTAATTAACTGTAATATGTCCACAGTTAGGAATTGCTTCTTTAGGGTAAATGGAAATCTTCCAGCCTGGTTATACTAACTGTATATTAACTTAGTTTGAAATAAAAGGTTATTTTATTATATATTTATTTTGGGGGAAGGTGGGAATTGTGTATATCTATAAGTAAGGCATAAG
The DNA here is from genome assembly GCF_017590135.1 of Pyrgilauda ruficollis. Taxonomy (NCBI): domain Eukaryota; kingdom Metazoa; phylum Chordata; class Aves; order Passeriformes; family Passeridae; genus Pyrgilauda; species Pyrgilauda ruficollis. Next base: position 6,465,993 of record NW_024524934.1, on the reverse strand, counting down.
AATCCTGAGCTAACCTTTCCTGTCTGAACGTACATGATTATATTAACTCCATGTGCTGTATTTATCTCTCTATTGAACACTTGTTTGATATCGTGAAAATGCTACTCCTGTAAGAGACAGAAATCACTATGCAGCAATTAAACAGCTCTTGGTGCCTCAAATTTTGAAGAACAGTTTCTTTTGATTAATTTTTAAGAGCTTTGCACTGGGTAAATATAAGATGGCTGAAAATCCCGCAGATCACAGTCTATGATGACCTACCTTGGAAATTGAAGTCACAGCTCTCACAAACTTTACGAGAACCACAGATAACATGTTTATATCTAAATAACTTTCGAAACATCTATTGCGTTGTTCTTTTATTTCTCTTTTTTTTCCCTTCCCTTTCTGTCCTCAAACTGTCTTATCTTCTTAATTCCCTTTGATTTTGGAAATTATTCTTTGGTTCCTCCACTTTGACAAGGCCCTTTGCCATCTTTGCCACAATGCTGGCCAAGGTTGTGCTTTCCTGAGGTGTGAGATGTTGTGTGTAATGGGTGAGATTCCCCTTTTGGACTGTTAAATGAGCTCTCTGATAAACAACTGTATCTTCTATCTGTTTGTTCTCCACAGCAATACTGACAATTTTTAGCATTTGATAAATTAACTTTGTTTTCATCCTGTGATACTGTGACCTGATTTTTTTTATAGTGACTCTCTTTATATTACTAAAATGCTGTTGTTTCATTTCTGTATTGAATGACTGCTCAATCTCTTTTAATACATGAAAAAATGAAATTCTGCATCTGAAATTGCATTGATTTCAGTCTTACAAGCACTCTGGAAAAATTGTTGGAATAAAAGAGTTTATATAAACACCTGTGTAAGGGGACAGTCAGGTTTAAACTAGACCATATTTGGAACAAGGTTGCTTGTTTTAAAAAGCACTCTTAAGAGCTCTTGAAATTTTAAGGTAAGGATAAGAAGAAGATTTAGAGTTGTGGTGGAAGAGTGTGTGTTTGGAGTGGCAAAGGGATAACTCCATAGCTTCAAATAAGGCACTGGGCAAAGTCAGTGAAACTCATTTAGGAAACTGAAGTAAAGAATGTTGGATTAAATGAAGGCACTCTGCGTTAGAGGTTTGGAAATAAGAGGGGATGTCTGGTTTTTAAGGAGGGTTTTGGTGCTCTTAAGGCCTACCAGAAATTGGGTGGGAAGAGACTCAGCTGGTACTGTAATACAAGAGGAAGAAGTGCATAGGAAAGATGGAGTTAGTCTTCCAGCTGGAGCAGCACTGCTGCACACACAGGGGAGGTTACAATCCATAAGCCAGGTTTAACTCTGTTACCAGTGACACAATCCCTGTGCACTGATCTCCAAAATAGGAAAGTTGTGGTATTAGCACAGTACTCCCTGGCCATCCATGGAAGAGGCTGGCAGGGGCTGGACAAGTATTTCCCTGCCTCCAGTTTTAGTTGGGGTGAGGAACATGCCTTTAAAACGCCACAGGTTTCCCACTCCTTGGCTCCTGTCACAGAGCTGTCCCACCCTGAGCACATGGGGCTCCTTCAGGTGAAACCAAAGGGAAAGTGTTCCTACAGAAGTGTATGTGATGTCCTTACTAGAAAAGAGCTGTGCTGTAGTGGAGCACAGAGAGATGAAGAACCTTGGAAGAGCAGTGAAATGCTGAATAACCACTGCTGTGGAAGTAAATGTACAAAGAAATGAGGACGGGGCAACCACCATGGTGGCTTTTGGAGCAAGGACATGGCCTCAAGCCCTTGAAGCTTTTGGAAGTAGGTAAGGACAAGAGTTGCAGCTGAGAGAGTCTGTGAGCATTTTTGGGAGAAAAGGCTCCTAAATAAATTGAGAGGTGAAGTTCACACACCAAAAAAATAACTGATTTAAAGAAAAGCAGAGGATGGGTCAGGTTTATCATGAAGGGAGGAGGTCTCTTTCTGCGTTCCTCAGGAGTTTGTACTAGCACAGTTTAATGTATCCATAAATAACCAAGGAAGGGAAGTTAATAGCAAAGCTAATCCTTTATGCTGAGGATATTAACAGTAATGGCAGCAAAAATTAAAGCTATGAAGTGTTACAGAAAGATCTCATGATACTGAGTGATCCAAGTGAGAAAATGGTAGATGAAGTTCAGTGTTGATAAATATTAAATTTAAATTTAAAAACATAATCCTAATGTGACAGATCCAGAGATGGGCTCTGAATGATGGGCTCTTGCTACTGAGAAATGAGGTCTTTGGATTCCTATGGAGCTGTCAGTCAAGTGCTCTGGAGTGGCCTAACAAAATACATTGATTGTTAAGAATTAGAAGGAGACAACAGATTACAAAGCAGAAACTGCTCTGCCACTGTGTAGTCTTGGACGTTTGTGTAATTCAGAGCCCTTAATTACAGAAGGACTGTAGATGAACTAGAAAAAGCACAGCAGAGATCAATGGTTAAAATTATTAATTAGCCTCTGCATTAAATACAAGAGTACTACTCAGCCTGGAAAATGAATGACCAAGAGATGTCTGAGAGCAAAAGAGATCACAAGTGCCAGGCTGATGACAATTATAATGTGAATGTTCACTGACTTCCGTGACAATAAAAAACGTGCCACTAAAAGAAATAATCAGGCAGCAGTACAAGTCTGTTGTAAAATAGTTACTTGTGTATTTCACTGATGTATGGAAGAGAAAAATGTACCTAGGTTCAGAAATTCAGATAAATGCAGGGATACAGCATGTTGTGCTAAACCCAGCTCGGGCTCAGGGTGTCCCTGGGCTGTCACCCAGCTGGAGCTGACCTTGCTTTTTGTCCAGCCACCCACTGTGGCCTTGTATTCTGGCTGTGTGTGTTGCCTATGCAGAATTTTTCCCTGGATTGGAGTCTGTTCTTGTGTACACAGCCTCAGACTAAGCAACCCTAACATGGAAGAATCTTCCCATACCACTTCTAACAGTGCATTTGTTCCAACCCCACACAGGGTCTAGCAGAGCAAATAGCTTCTGAAGAATACTTTTCTTACCTCTGAACCTCTTTTGAACCCTTTTTGGTCAGCAAATGCTGCTATTCCATTTTCTGTGGTAGTTGCCACTTGAATGCTCGCAATGGGTGCTATTAAAAATGATTAATTTTATGATACATTGGTTGTGAAAAAAGAAATACCCAGAGCATGTAATTAGGGTTACAGAACAGGGTAAAAAATAGGGTAAAAAAAATTAAGGTAAAAAATAAAATCTTTGGGGTTGTGTGTGCTAGTAGGTTTTTGGCAGGTTTAAGCACTAACCAGAAATGTCACCCTCACATTACAGTTCAGTGTTAGCTCATTTGAACTCTCTTGATTCTACATAAGCCAAAACAGACCTCTGTCGGTACTGGAAAAATGCTGCACTTTTCCCACCTGCACATTAAATCAAGGAATTGGCCTACCTAAAGATTATCAAAAGGGTTTCAGGTACCAAAATAATTCAGTTTGTATTGAGTGAAAAACAAAACTTTAAAAGCTTTCACAGAGAGGAACCAGTAACAGGCAGAACTGAACTCCCCTCTTTGCCTGTTGTCTCTTTTCCCTGTCATCTGCCTGTTTTGCTAGGTTTTTTATGTTTTTAAAGATGTGAAATAACACCTGTCCTGGGTTTCAAGTAGAGCATATGTACAGACCTTACACTATTTGTATTCTGAGCCATCCAGTATTACTGAGCTTGAGTGATGGTGTTGCTCCTCTTGCCCTCCACAGGAAAAATTTTCAGGGAAGAGAATTTTGAGGTGCTTGGAACATAAAAGATTTTACTTCTGGTTGTTTTAAAAGGCTACTTTTTGCTTCAGTTTATTAGTATCAATAATTTAATTAACTTTGACTTAATTCTTGGTAACATTTTATTGTCAAATTTTCCTGGGAACTAATGTGGCAATTTCCTCCTGTCCCAGGAAATGAAGCGGCGCCGTATAGCCAAACCATTTTCAATGGAAAAGTTGCTTTATCAGATTGCAACAGCAGAAGCAAAAAAAGAAAACGGACCGACTCTGAGTACAATATCATCGCTCCTGGGAGAGCTCAGGTAATGAACTGGGGGCCTGCTTACCTCTTTTGTTTTCCTCGACAGACTCCAGAGGTGGATGACGTGACGTAAGTAAGCCTTTCAAACACACCTTGCCCCTACTTATCCAAGCCAAAGCCCAGCAGATGTACCTGAAGACAGGCACACATGGAAGAAGCAGCTTCCTTGGTTGCAGCTGATGTGACAGTGCCCATGGTTAGGATGTCTTAACTCTAAGAATTCCCTACTTTAGACACCTGAAAAAAATTGGAACTGCAGTTTGCACTGGCTTTTTATTAATTCTTGGTGCTGAGAGTTGAGATTTCCTGATGCATTATGTGAACTATGTGATGCCAAGTGGTTAAACACCTTCCTTGAGTTTTTCAACCTCTTGGCATCAGTAGTCACTGTCAATCCATGTCTGTAGTGGGTTTTGCACCAGGAACTCTTGTCTTCAGTATCAAGGCAGTTATACTACAGGTACAAAAGGTCCTTTGTATACACAGAGTTGGTTTTAAATAGTAAGAGAGCAGTTGTGCATGCATCGTAATGCATCTGGCATTAGAACTCCAGCGTTTTAAAGAGTAAAAGCTTCACACTCCTTTTTCTGTCTAGCATTAAGGACACTTGTTCAGGGTTTCTCTTAAGATAGGTGAGAAAATATAATGTTGCCTGGCTTCCTGTGTAATGATCTTCTCTTTTGTTCCCTACCATGTAGTTGCTACCTATCTTTCAAGTTTGTGACAACTGATACTCGAGATGTCAAGAAAGTTTTGATGAATGGAGTCTACAAACTGTATTTAACTAACTAGCATGCTCATTTGGAAAATTTCCAGTGACATATTGAAGGGGAAAACAGCCCATGTGTTGTTTAGTGTTCAGAAAGAAATGCAAAGAGGTGTGCTGACTGCTTTACCTGCAGGTGGCTCCCCTGTGGGAATAACCACTTTCAAGTGCCTTTTTTTTCCCCTTGAAGAGGAAGTCTGCAAGTACAAAAGGCGAAACAAATGTTGGTGTTTGCTCTTAGACCATCACATCGACCTTTATCAGAGTGGTTCTCAAACTTGTTCTTATACATAGGTTGGAATTCACTGGAGGATATGGATCCTTCCTGTGGCTGGTTATAGGAAACAAAAGCCCAGACAAAACAATCTGAAAAAAAAAGGCAAAAAAGAAAAAAAAAAAGCCATCTGAAGTGGAACAGTGTACCATATTTTTTATACTTTGTTTTGTTTTGCTTGTTTGTTGTGTCTCTTGCTGCCTCTTCTCCTGATATGCCTTGGTTGCTCAGTTTGCCCGTGCCATTTGCTTAGCTTGGCTCTCCACTCATCTTCAGCTGTGTCTGGTGGTGCACTTTTTTATCCTCCCCTTCCATCTGCTCAGCTCACTCCACACTTGCTGTCTTCCACTCAGCTCCAACCCAACCTGCTCTCCTAAAGCTGTAGAGTTCAGCACAGGAGGTATTGTCCGCCTTAGAGATGCCATGGGTGAAGGGCAGCCGGAGGGCTTGGTGGTTGTCCTTTATTGACATCTCCTTCTTTTTCCCTGGGTGTACAGCAAGATCTTCGTCTTTTGGCATAGTCACTTGCCCTGCTCCCCCTTTCCTGCCTGAAGCACCTTATGGCAGCAGGTCCTTGGTTCATCTCTGCCTCCTGATGAAGGCTTGGCTGTTACTCCTGACAGCCACGGCTCCTCTTCCTCAAGGTGGCTTTTGGCAACTTCAGGAATGACAGTCATGTTAACCACAGCTCCCGACTCTCCACATGGCTCGAGCAACCATCGACCTCCAGGAAGTCCTCGGCAGTCCCCAGTTCTCTGTGGAGCAGTTTGAGAACCATTGGCTTGATACAGTGGTCGCTGTTAAAATCCGGAGATAGCTTTTGCAATTAGGCAGCGAGCGTTTCCTGGGCGCTGGCTGTGCTCGCCATGCTTAGGGAATGGCACCAACCTCCGACAACACTCAGGGCTTTGCTGTGTGGAGCTCAGGTTTCAGTGATGAGCGGGGTGAATGGGGTGACTGTGTGTGGCTCTGTGGTGGCTGGAGGCAGTGCCAGTGTCTGATTGTGCCCCCGTTCACAGGGACACGGAGCTGAGGCAGCGGCGGCAGCTGTACGAGGCCGGTCTCCACTCCTCGGCGCGCTACGGCAGCCACGACAGCAGCAGCACCGGCGTGGATGGCAAGAAAAAGCCTCGAAAGTGGTTGCAGTTAGAAACGTCAGAGAGGAGGTGTCAGATCTGTCAGCACCTGTGCTATCTTTCCATGGTGGGTACAATCCTTTGCCACTCCTGGGGTACTGTCCCCCTACCCTATCATTCCAGGGATCTATAGGCTATAGATATAGGATCTATTTGAGAGACAGCACGTGGCCACGGAGCCATGTCCTGCATTCCATGCAAGACACAGAGGTGTTGATGTGGCATTTACTGCCTTGGCCAGTGGTGACAGAAGACAACGGGGTCAGCTGGCTTCCCACCCTGCCAGAAGGGATGAACCAGTGCCCTCAGACACCTAAGAGATGTTTGCACTGCACTGGAGGGCTAACAAAGGCACCTGCAGGTTGTCAGCAGCAGTAAGCTGTGACAGAGCAGGTCTCAGCTCACACACATGCCATGAGCCTCAGGCACGCAGCCACAGCCCGTGCTGAGACAATGTCCCTGCAAGCCAGACTGCAGGGGAGATGTATCCCATCCATCAAGCTGTTTGCCAGCCTGTCCAAAAATAGCCCATAAACATTCTGTCTTTTAAGAGGGAAATGCCTACTGGCTTTTGAAGGTGTGCTGACCACTGCGGTGGCACTTCCAGTCTTAGAGCTGTATGCAGAACACCTACAAACACAGCAATGCCATTAAAAAAACGAGAAGCCCCTCCCACAACCTTCTATACCATTTTAATCCAAGAACAGGTATTCAAATAAACATAATGCAGTGCATGTGAGTCCATATTCAGTCCTTTAAGTTTGGGAGTTCTTAGTCATCTTTTGGGGACTTTTTGGTTATAGATGTTTGGTTTTTAATGGAAATGAAATGTAACTGCATATAATCAGATGCAGCTGTTTCCCTCCCTAGGATAAAATATGCTGAGTTTATACATGTCTTTAGACCACTTTTTAAGTAGCATTAGTTTGAAGTAACTTTAAAATGAGTTTATTTGAAAAAAAACCCTGAAAATACTAACCAGAACCTCTTTATGGACCTTCTGGTCCATTTGCTCTGGAGTAATTTTAATCATTGGGAAGATGGGAAGGATCTTTCTGTGTCACTCTTTGACAGTAGCTGTGGATTAAAAAATCCCAACTTGCTTGTTAAATTGCAAGCTGAGTGTGCAGGCCTGGCAGGCAGCCAGCTGAGCAAATGTCACCTCTGCTGAACAAGACAGTAGTTGAGGAATCCTGTGGCTAAGCTCATTACATCCTTGTTCAAGGCAGCATTTTAAGTAATGGGAAACTACTCCTTTCAGGAGATCTTTAGGACTGCATAGGAGATGCTAATAAATGCATGTACTGTTTGGATTTAGCCCTCATTACTATTGGTGGAGGGATTTTAAAATTATAGATATATTTGCCAACATTAGGCACTCTAAAAGGGATTTTTTCTTTCTAGTTATTGCACATCCTGAATGATTTCAGATTGTGCTTCACACTTTGTAGTAACATCCAGGTGTAGTAAGTCAGGCCATAATTGAATACTGTGTGGAGAACACAGGTACAGTTTGGAGTTTAACTGCACTTCTTCCCCCACCTCTGCTCTTCCACGTAGGTTGTACAGGAGAATGAAAATGTTGTCTTCTGCTTGGAGTGTGCCCTGCGGCACGTGGAGAAGCAAAAGTCGTGCCGGGGGCTGAAGATGATGTACCGCTACGATGAGGTGAGCGTGACACCGCCCCGGGGCCAGGGGCTGGGTACCCCTTTTGGGAGGACACTTCACTCTGTCCTACTGAGGCCTCAGGAAAATGGTCTTAGGTTTGGGGGTTTGTCTTGGTTTTGGTTTTGATGTGGGAAGAAGGTGCTTTATTATGATTTAAGTAAAAAAAAAATAAACAAAGGGAACATGATGACACAGATGAAACCTGAAGCATAAATTCCATGAATATGTGCCACAGAACATAAGAAGCCACTTGATGCTTTGGGATGGAACATGAGGCTTTGCTTTCACTGGTTATGCTATGGTTAATTCTGTACTTTGGAATACCTTCCCTCTGTTGGTAACTGGAAGTTCTGTGGACTTATTCCAGTCCAGCATGATCCCCTTTAGGGCAAACTTGCAGAGCACGTGCAGATGAGAGGTGCAGTAATGGTGCCAAGCAAATGCGATGATGAATAATCCCAGAACTCAAGATGGGGGCTTAGTCCTGTGCCTGGGTTCTGGGCTGAGGTTCCATGTCTTTAGCTGTGAGGGGACTTGGCCCCAAAGGTGAAGAGCAGAGCGGTGGGAGAAATGACACTTCAGCCGCTGTCGGTACAAGCGGCTTTTTAAGGTGGAGCTTCCCAGCATTTCTGAGCGCTCCATTGCACTCCTGTTTAAGTGACTCTGAAGGAAGAGGAGATGCTAATTTGTGTTTTGTTTTTCCCACTTCCTGAACAGGAACAAATAATCAGTCTTGTCAATCAAATCTGTGGAAAAGTATCTGGTAAAAACGGCAGCATTGAGAACTGTATCAGCAAGCCTACACCAAAAAGAGGACCTCGTAAGAGAGCAACAGTGGACGTGCCATCATCTAGGCTTTCATCCTCCAGTTCATCCAAAAGTGCTTCAAGTTAATCCTGAAGATGCCAACACTCTCATTTTGTCAATTTATATATATTTTTTGTAATTATTATACCATAGTTTGGAGTACTTGCTGTAGAATACAAGCTGTCTTTGCACTAGCTCTAAAGAAGATTTTCTTCTGGTTTTAGAGAACTAATTTTGTTTTAGCATTAAACTGTTGAAATTTTTTTTTTTTTTGTACTTAGACTAGATAGATACAGCAGTCTGATTTTTTTAAACTGCCGTATGTTCACTGTTTTAAAACCGGCAAGGGGCTGATAAAATACGAATTTGTATTGTCCCTATGGCTGAAAAAATAAAAAGCCTTTTGGTAACTGTGAAAAAAAGGCTTTTAACCCATTTTTGAATAGGTTAAAGTTTGATGTGTTTTATAATTTGTTCTCCGGTCATGTGAGCAGATTTTTCTAGAGAGAAAAGGGATAGGAGACAAAAACTTGAAAGAAATTGCTTTACTTTGGCTGTCTTTTATTCTGTCACAGCAAGATGAGTTTTGTAATTTTTTAAATTGGAGAATACACACTTTCTTTGGGAGGTTATGGCAGCTGAAGATGGACTTTGTTTCCTAACTGTAGGCAAAAGGAGGAGATTTGGAGTATGTTCTCTTTTACCAGCACATCACTATGCATCTGTTTTGAGGGGAAAAAAAAAAAAAAAAAAAAGAAAAAAAAATTTAAAAAAAATAAAAAAAAAAAAAATAAAAAAAAGGAGGAAAAAAGACTGCCTGCCTTGAGGAGTTATGTGAGGGAAAACTGTGCCTGATTTCATTAGGAAATCCATTCTGTTATTTTTTGGTGCTGTTGGCTACTTTATCAAAAACCCTTCAATAGCATCCTTTAAAAAATAAAAAAAGATTAAAAAAGAAAAAAAGTGATTGAAGCCATAAGTGCTTCTTTTGTCATAGACGTGCAATCTTTCTAACATTCCATTTCCATTCCACTGCTGTTTTTCACATCTTTACACAGTCAAGCATTAATTTTGTTTTGAATTTGTTTCATTATATGATCACATTTAGAGCCACTAGCAAGTCTGCGTATTTCTTTTGAATGTGAAAATGCATTTGCTTTCATCTTGTCTATTTTTTCTCTTCATGTTGTAACAAAAAAAAAAAAAATCACACCTTTTGTACATATGCCTGTAAATTTTTTTAAATACTTGAGCCTTTTCTTGGGGTGGGGGGAGGGATGGCAGAGAGACAAGATGAAGAAAAGCCTTACGTTTCACTTTCTTCATCGGTTGGATTGGATGCTTACAGGGTTTTTCTTGTAACATTTATAAGTGCTGCTTACATCACTGAACAACAACAAAAAATAATAATGGAGTAGCTGTTGCCCTTTTCTGGTTGTGTGTACAGTATGTGTGGAATAAAAAAGGGAAAATGTTTTCACAAACTGTTTTGTTTCGTAATTGAATTCAACAATACCGTAGCTACCCATATTGCACTGAGCTTGCCAGTGGTGACTGTCAGGAAAGTCCTATAATACAATTTGTTGATTGTTGTTGCAGAAGACTGAACTGTTTTGGAATATTTAACAATAACATAAACAGAGTCAAGTGTTTTCAAATGTGGTTGTCTGGTTTTTATGGCCTTGCTGTGTACTTTTCCCTCTTGACAGTAAACTTCTGACTATGGCTTACAGTTTGACATTTAATTTATTAGCGCTGCTCTGCTCTCTTTCCTTGTAAGGAAAGACTTCATGTTGTTTATTGCCAGTTTTTTGTTTACTTTCCAGGTTTGTACTACGAGGTTTAATAAAAAAAACAAAACTTTTTTGGACATTTTGTCTGTCTTCTGGAAAGCGAGAGAGTAAAGGAAGCTCCTTCAAGGTCAAGCCTTGTTGAATAGTAAATCTCTAATTGTAGGTAGGGAGCTTCCAGCCTTCATTTCCCAGACAGGGATCAGCTAACAGGAGAATCCTTAAGGAAACTGGCTACTGCCCAGCTGGCAAGGAGCAAGGAGATACCCCTCTTCCCAGCCATTGGCTTTGTCAGGGCAGGTCTTTGGAAGGGATCTACATCACAGCTCATCCTTTTACTTACACTGTTTCTGATTACATTCCTTCCCTCTGTGCAGGAAGAGCAGGAGCCAGGAGCCTTCTCAAAGGAGAGCAGATCCCTGAAAACAGAGCATGAGACTTGACAAGCAACAGGCATTAGACATGCTCAGACCTCAAGTTCAGAGAGAAAAACGACTGCAGAAAAAATGGGAATGAGATGATGCCTATAGGTCCTGAGGTTTCTAAAATACACAAACTTAATTAACAATTAACTCAGGTTTATCTCCCTAGTGTAGTCAAACAGATGTTACCATGGAAAAGCACATTACATTGGTGCTCCTAATCATTTTTCTTCCTGAGTTAGGCTCCTCTGTTCACTTGTCATGGATAAAATACCTGGATAATCAAGTAAAAGACATGGTTGGAATAGAAATTCTTTATTTTATCTTGAAAGAGGAGTAAGTACACAATGCTAAGATACCTGCTCCACAAGGAGTGCAACATTTCCATATGCATCTCTCCTCCTTCTCGGGTTCTTATTTTTTCCTTAACACCTATAACTAAGTTGGTCCTGAATAAGAAGTGTGAGAACAGTAGACACCGCTGCGTTAGTAGACAAAGGCAGGAGGCAGACAGTAGGTAGTAAAGAGTAGAAAATAACTTTTCATTTTGGTTTGGATCCTAAATCTTCATTTGCAGCAGCTGAAAACATGCAAGGAACAATTTGGGTTCAGTATTACACATCAACTCTTAAGTACTTCCAATCAGCCATTTAAAGGTTAGTGGTCAAAGTAACTTCTACCTTTCCCCTTAAATTCTCTTATACATAGTATATACAACAGCTTTACTGCTCCCCTGAGCCCCAAGACTACTGTTAAAGTGTGTGTGCTTTAGGCGTAATTTTTTCTTTAAAAACCAACCTCCACATGACTGGCAATTTTGTAAAAAGGCAGTATTACTAAGTAAAAAGATCTGGCTGTTACGCTTGGTTAGCAAATTGTTACACAGGCAAGCTCTTCATTCACTTGTTCATTCATTCAGAAGACATTCTTAAAGGATATGGTTTTAAGATTCAATTAGTTTGAGAGTCACTTTCATCACTGCCATCTGAAGCACCCTTTCTCTCAGTTACAGCAGCAAGGGCAGTGTCCACTTGAACCTCCTCTTCATCCGACTGAACAACGGGGGATTCTCCTTCGCTCGCGTCCTGGCTGGCGGAGTCGGTGCAGGTCGAGGACAGGGAACAGAGTTTCTGCCGTAACTCCGACTGGCTCGGCACCTGGAGACTGATCTCGTTCACGTAGGTGTTGGAGTCAGGCCCTGAGAGTTGGGAAGTGACAGCAACAACAACCATCAAGCTCTGGCTCAGCGAGGGCATTGAGAAGTCAATGCATTAACACCAGCTCAGCGCTGGTTAAGGAGTCACTTTCAGGCTGTTTTCCTTCTTTTCCAAGACGCCAAGTACCCCCCAATAAACTCAGTGTAACAGAACTACACAAATTGGAAATTTAAAACCAAACAAACAACTAGGAAGCAGGCAATAAGAGTCATCACCAGTTTTGACTAAAAATGAAAATGCAAAAGCAAATCAAATTTAGTTCAGCATGAAAGCAATCCTTTGGTAGAGCTATACCCCAGCTCAGGTGCACAGGAGTGGGATTTTAAGATTCTGCTTTTTCCATATCCTGTGTAAAAAAGACTTGGAACACAGTGCAACAGTGTTTGCTTGCAGTTTGAGAGTTCAAGTTTCAAAATTAGATCCTCTTCCCTGGACAGTTCTGGACAGCAAAAAATTTCAAATGAGGAAACACTTTCTAAACACTTTCTATGTGATCTGCCAAAGAAAGCCCTTTTTTCCTTCTTTCCTATACCTAACAAGTGTTTCTCTATCCTCAGAGCACCCAGCTTCAGCTGATGAGTCACTTTAGTGAGAAAATTCTCTTAAAAATTTTATTAGAAGTTTTTCAGAAGGGTCAGATGGATATGAGCTACACCTGACCTCTGCTCAGACTTCGCAGAGCAGCTCAAACCACACTGTCTATGCCTGCTCCTCAAGTACCTGAGTTATATTTTAACACTAGAAATTTTAGAGAACCTGCCTTGTGTGGTGTACACCAGCATGCATTAGATCAATTTAGACAACACACAGAGAAGGAGTTTTCAGGAGTGACAGAGCTAACTCAATTTTGCAGTTTAACTTACTGTCATGAAATGCTGAGAAACCAGTGTCCATAAGCTGGCAATGTTTATATAGCAAGGCAGATTTAAAAACATTTTAATGTCTTGAGCTGATTCTAATTTTTACCAGTTATTTTAATAACTTACCTTTATTTTGTGGTGTTCAGGCCAATTGTCAAACAAACCTTGCCCTGACAACCCAGTTCTCCACTGACAGCAAAATAGTTACCTTTAAGCCAATCTCATTTTTCTAAGAATGGAGACTATTGCATATTTGGTTTGATACTGGGGTGCTAGGTTCTTAAAACAAGCACAAAAATCCCTTAATCAGAGGGAAATAAAATGTCTGGGACCACAAAAGCAAGATTCACGGGACTTACAGTGCAGTAAGGTTGCAGTGTTGGAACATTATTGCAGCACAGGTACATTATATTGCAGTGTATGTCCACGTAGAGACACTGTACTGTAATATTTATATGTGCTGTAATATTCAGGTTACAGCATAAAATAAAGAATGCATTTTTTTCAAAAGCTAATGCATTTATCGGCTTAGTTAAAAAAGTTGTTTCTGCCCTTCCTTAGATAATCCAGCTGAGACTGTTTGCTGTTAAGACATGAAGCTTCTTGGTCCAACATCTGCCAAAAAACCAGCAAGGGGAAAACAGTTCTAGATTCTGCAATTACTGGCAAGCTCAAATGATGATCAGCTTTAATAATGCACAAAGTGGATGCCTATCCAAAACCACCCATCTCAATTCAGTTTTTGCAATGAAACACAAAAACCTAAGTCTTTAGTACAAGTGTGCCTTGACCATTTACCACAAGTTTTCATGTTCACAGCAGGTGTTAATCACCTTTACATATGGAGTACTGTAAGTACTTCCATAATGATACTTCAATCTGTATTTTGAGAAGAAATCAAAAGGATCTTTAAAGGAGTTTCGTCTCCTCTCCCACAAGAAAAATCATTTTGGCGCTTTTGAGGAAAGGCATTTTAGCACTTAAGTTTTTAACTAGGAAAACATTTCCATGGCGGGGAAAAGATCCAGTATTGAGACACGAATTCTCAGTGTATATGTAAACTGCTGGGTTGAACCTTGTCTCCCAGTATCTCTCACCAAAGGTCTTGTATTACACAGCTGGTCCAAGTTTGACAAGCAACATTCTGGACAAACTCTAAGCAATCAGTATTAAAAATAAAAGCCTAATTACTTCAAGCTTTCTGTTGATGTTTGTCAAAATGTCCTCTATTAACTCTATATTGGGAAAAATTCCCCTCAAGCCAGTATGTAAAACATCACCTATTCAGACTTTGATGAATACAATAGGGAGCTGCAGTAAGAAAAATGAGATTATCTGGAAATACCACACAGTTTTGCAGCAACTCCCTTGTACAGCAACTAAATGTTAGCATTTCGAGAAGCACTAATGAAGAACAGTCAATCTGCATCAAGTGTGATGTTTTATGAGATAGCATCACCCATTACAAAAGAGAGCAGTTCTGGTGGTTTATCACTGTCTCTAAGCAGGCTGTCACTACAGGTACCATACCCAGCATGGGAGACAGCACATTATTGTCTTCGCTTCCTGAGTTCAAAAAGACGTCGAGTGCTTCCTGGTCAGACATGTCCATTAGGTCCATCTGCTCCAGCATGTCCACGTTCACCTCCATGGAAGACATACTTCCAATGGGTTCTGCAGGAGAAACAGCACAACTGACCATCAGCTACATGAGGTTATTACCTACCAAGGCTCCAGAGGCTGCTCTAATTGTCTGCAGCAGCAATAATTAAACTTAGGAATGGAAGGAGCCTGCCCACAGGAGCTGCTCAGCAGCAACATCAACCCAAACCCAAGAGCACTGTGTGCAATCTTTGTTGTGAAACTAACATCCATTACTGCTTCTGTAAACCAAAACATTTTTAGCAGCAGTATATATAGCAATAACCTTCTCAGAAATAAGCTGAGATGGGACTCAGGCACAAGGATTGAAATTTTCCATTTTGGAACACTCCTTTTCAATTTTCTCAACCAGAAGTCTTTTTAAAGAAAAGCAAACACATTTAAGGACACAGTCACTAAAAGTCAATACACAAAGGTCATAGAAATTCAGAAACCAGGATTAATGTTAACAGAAAGCAGCTGTTCTTCTCTCAGTTAATCTAAGAAATTACAGCAGTCTGTAAAACCCAGGCTCATGCCCAGTATCTTCTCTCAGCATGGGTATTTCACATTACTAATTACTCAAACAAATGACTTATTACTGTCAATACAGTACTGACAATTTGTAAGGGAAGTATAAGTAAATACTTGTATGAGCATCTTCTTCCTTGAACAGCAAAATATGCAAACAGGAAACAAGTAAGTTCAGGGCCACTGAGATTTAAATCCACCTGCTGCATAGTATCAAATTATTGCAATGAACAGTTTGCTTGTTTATCTAAATGTAACAATTACATTATTGAAAGCCTTCATAGGTGAACTGAAATTAAATTCTGTAATTTGATTGGGGGATTTTTTTTTTCAAATATGCTACAGCTCTGCAGTTTTACATGTACTGCAGGTCCAAATCTTTCATTAAAACAGTTTCTTTGACACACTCGGGCTCCACATTATCCTAAAAACCTGAAGTTCCAAATGTTAGGCAGCCTAACACTCTAACAGAGCTGTGTTTCCAGTCAGCCCATGGCAATGTCCACTTTTAGTCTAAAAGGCAACCTAGTACAGAATGCAGGGAACTCCTAACTCAGTTCCTCCCCTAACCATGTATTTAGACTTACATATCCCACCTCTCCTTAGCTACCCATGCAGAGCATCTTGCAGATGAGTATTTATAGCGCTCATGCAGAGAAATGGAAACCTTGGATTGTATTCCCCACTCTGACATTACAAATGATAGCAGAACTGCACTTGGAGCAGGGACAGAGTATCTACATTTTTCCCTGCCACATGAATGCATAATTTCCCACTGGCTTCCTTACCAGTCCAACAATCCCTGCATTTTGGCCTAACAGATGGAAACCTCCCACACAGAATTCCCGGTAATCTCTGGCATTCTTGTGCTTTAATCGGTCTGGAGATGCCAGACTTGTGTCATTTCATAATAAGGAGAGCACTTAATGTGACCTCCTGTGTCCTAATCACACCCAATGGGAATAGCTGCCACCTGGGAAGTGCTCAGAAATGCTACAGTGAACTTTCCTCTGCACTTCGCAAAATTTTCTGAGGCATCTCCTTGCCAAATGACAATCCCAGGCTTTGGAAGTCCAGTGGACAAAGCAGCTGCCCCCACCCACATTTTTACATAGAAGCACTCTTCAGCTGCAGAGAAAAACACTGTTCCAGATGTAGTTCAGTGCTCTGCATTTCCTTAGACAAGGAGCAGAGCCTGACTAATCTTCTAAGATACCCAGTACCCCTGGGACACAAAGTTTGTTTAAAAGGCTTATCTGAAGTTCCAGTTCTACTGAGGAAGAATTTGGATATTTTTGCCGTGCTTCCTCTGTAAGCACTGCTGGCTCTGCCCGCTCAACAATGCTCTCCAAGCTGGGACTTTGTGCAAAAGGCATTTCACAACTTGCCTCTCCTCTCGGCTATCTGCAAGTATCCTGTGGAAAGGTATTGCTCCATGTCCTGCTGGAAGGCTTCTTCAAAGAACTTCTGGCGCTCCTTTAGCTTCATCTGCTGGGTGTGCTCCATGTCCAAAACCTTCTGCGCATGTTCAGCATCGAGTTCAGCTGAGCATAAAACAAACAGACAAATCAAATATTGCAGGTGTATCCCCTCGCTCTCAGAACTAAAAACCTACAGAACCAGTTAAATAAATTCTGACAGACTGTTATTGCAATAAAAGAAGCTCTCTGTGCTTTGCAACTGTATTTTAAACCAGGATGGGAATACCGTATTAAGCAGCATAACCTTCACATTAAAGTGATGTCAGAACCATTTATCTTGAGGCAAGATGCAAATTTCCTGAGTTGTATAAACAGGAACACCTGAGAGCACTGTCCAACAACAACTGGGATTTCAGAATCCTGCAAAAAAACCCTGAGGTAATGATGTTTCTGCAGTCACGTGCACCTAATGCACACAAAAGCAACACTTTTCATTTGAATATTGCTGCACATTTCCACCACAATGCAGGTGTTAAGATATATATATATATATGTACTTATATGCACATACATAAGTGTGTGTATGTGCGTGTGTTCCTGAGATTCTGGCTTTGCCACCCTCCAGACAGAATGGAAAAATTCCATAAAGAATCCTACATTTTTGTGCAGCAAAGGAAATGTTAGACAGAATTAGGAAATGTTAGACAGAATATCATTAGAGGAACTCCTTCCCCTCTGTTTTGCTCAACACTGGACAGAGGGGAAAAGAATTGTGCTGTTTATTGCAGAATAATATCTTCTAGAATAAAAATATGTAATTGCTATTGAAGCACTGACTGCAGCCAGACTGTCAGGACATGCTTCAGAAACGTTGCTTTTTAGCAGGAATATATAACCTGGAACCCTTTTCCCAGAGTTCTCTGTTCACTTTTCTGGTGTCATGAGTGCTCTGCTTACAATAAAAAAGGAATTTTCCAGCTGAGCTACTGATGGAAGGGATGGGGGTGGCGAGAAGAGCTGCTGGTCTGTTCCATTCTGCCCATTTGGGAAAGCTCCAACAAATACCACTGGGTGAAAAATGTCCAAGCTTTCACATGCCAGACAGACACAGCTGGAATATGGAATCCACATGAATAAATGCTGAGGGCACATAAGGTTTTCTAGGACAAGCATTGTGTCAGTCTTCCAGGAAAAATGTTATGTTAATGATATTCTACAACACAGACATTCATTAAAAGCATTTACTATTATGGAGACTATGGCCAAAAGCAGAACATGTTTTATTAAACCAGGCAAAACATCAGAGAGCAGTTAATTCACTCTGTTGCCTGCATCAAGGTCACAGATCATACACAGAAGCAACTGAACTGTGGTTGATGCCAAAAGAAGCCAGGAAACTGGACTGACACACCAGATATTCATTAAAACAACAGTAAATAAGCAGAAATCTCTTTCTTAAAGGAGATTTCAGAAGTAAAACATCAGTGTATAAAAAGAATGCATCTTCCCTGAAGGCAACATGTCTTTATTATCAATTACACTGTGGTGTACGATGACTCCATGTCCCCTGGAGCAACTCCTTTACTGCAGTCCTGGATGATGAGCAATTATTAATAACATTGTCTATGATGCAGAAATGCTATTCAATTGTAATAATAAAAGCCAGCGGCTCTCACAGACAATGGGAATTTTCTGTTTGTCTCATAATATATTCTGACAGTTTTGCACTCTAGATTGGTAGTTCAGGATATTTTTAACCCCAAAACAGAGATGGCATCCAAGTGAGACTTCATACAATCTCTTCCTTGACATTGAGCTCTTTGTTTTTAAATTTTGCCTAAAACGTCCTGTAAACTGTTGAAATGGTCCCTGGCCAGAGCTGAATGGCAACAGCTGCCTGCTGTGCTGGCATGTTCCACAGGAAACTGTAAACACGTGAGCTGAGGAGCTGTCACAGACTTGCTCTCCAAAGTCAGGTAGAGAGTTAACATCTAGAACCTTGCTGCACGATTTCACGCCCTGCCAGGTGTAGTAAGAGGTGCTTGGCTAAGCAAAACCAAACTGCTGCATTTGGGTCTTGTGTTTGTTGTCAGAAATGCTAAGGATGGGATGTGAAGCCAACCGTCAAACATGAAACCAAAGAAAACAGGTGCATTGTTCTTTCACAGAGCTGCTCAGAATTACATTTTCCCTAAGCCAAGTGTAGTTTATAAAACACTGAACAGACACAGAACCAAAGAAGTTCCAAGAAAGACAAGAGTATCATCCATATGCCATCATACACTGCTCATATGAATTCCTCCAGGATGCAAACTGAGAATTGGCACACTTAAAACACTATTGTATTTTGACTTTCACCCTAAAACTGTACTTTTCAATTAGCAATGGCACCTATATCTCTATCACACTGCTGTGCACAGAAAAAAGACAGACTACACAGAAAATGCTAATGCACAATTCGATGCAGACATACAGGAGTTGCCACAATAACCCAAATAAAAGATGACTAATTCCCCACCAGCTATGACTTTTAAGAGAGCAGACACCAACAGTAGGCAAATTTTTTTCTAAAAAAGTGAACACTCGAGTGCTGAGGCACAGCCTTCTGCACCATGCTGAGGAACAGCCCCACAGCTCACCCTGCTCACCTCAGGGTACAACCCACAGCCTGACACCCCTGCCCCATACCTTCAGTGTTTGAACAGGACACCAGGAGAATCCAAACTCCAAAGGAACAAATGACAATAGCCTGTAGCCATACACCTCAAGTGTAGAGGACACCATTTCCTGGTATCACTCCTAGGCCCGGCTGACACTTCCTACAAATTCAAATTCTGCTGGAGTACCCAAAGCGTCTATGCACCCAAAGTGACCATTTAATGCTTTAATCTAAAACATTTTCCAGCTATGCACAACAGATTTCCCAAATAAGCTGGAAGAGTGACTTAAAAAAAATTAAAATTAAAAAGTAAAAAATCAGCAACTGAAAAAAACAGGGTGTTTACATGGCTACCACATCCCTTAGACCCAACATGAAAGATGTCAAGTTGTCCAAATGGATGGCTTTTTGGTGCTTTCATGGACAACCAGTTTACTTCCCTTCAATTAATTTATTATGTAACTTTACATCTCATGTGACGTAGAACCCATAAATGCATCTGGTCTAAAGAGAGAAAGACACAGAGAACACAAAAAAATGCCCCTTTTTTATCCCTCTACAGTTCATTCGCTTTTTGTAGACTCATCCAACCAGACCATAAAATGCATGCACACATTCTTTATGGGGTTTTTTTGCTTTTGCTACAGATATCAAGCAGCCCTTCACTGAACTCACTCCTGGTTTTTGATGTTCCTCCTGTGCTGGGAGAGCCTGAAACTGGACATGGCATGAAGACACGCTGGATAGAGGATAATCCCTTCCCTTGAACTCCTGGCCACGTTCCCAGTCACACGGCCCAGGCTGCTGTGGCCTTCCCTGCTGCCAGATGTGCTGCAGGCTGGCACCCGGCTCGCTGCCCATAGCACCCCCAGGGCTCTTCCATGGAGCCAGGGTCATCTCCAAGCCCCGTGCCAGAGCCTTCCATCTTCTCCTCTGGGACAGAGCTCTGGCTTCTGGCCCCATCCCCAGGTAGGGAATGACCCACAAAGCACTACCCTCCCACCCAGGCGGTCATTTGCCCATCCTGCCGCGCATCCATCCAGACTGTAACATCATCACTCAGCTGCAGGAGCACCGTGTGAGATTGTCAAAACCTATCAGTAGGCTGGCTACTCACTGAACAACCAAAATCCTTCAGAAATCAGAACAGTAGAATCATAAAAGCAGACAATGGAAGGCAGACAGCCAAGCAGCTTTCTGAGTGCATCATGACTTAGCAACCTATACTGCAAACTGCCTCGTTGCAGACCTTTTCAACTAAAAATATCAAAGGAAGACAAGGCACCAGGGAGTGCTTCAAAGGATGCAGTTTTCCTCAAAAATGTTTAAATTATTCTTGACAGAACTTAGAATACATGTTGATGCTATAAGGGAGGATGTGCAGAGCACTCTTGCACTATAGTTTGCTGACAGGTGGGGAGAGTGTGTTGGCAAAACTCGGGGGAAAAAAATAAAGTGACCTAGGTGCACACAGTCTTTCTTCCACAGGAGAATGAAAGGAAAACAAGCAAAAACTACAAGTCCTAGGTGTTTTTAAACTCGCATTTAATAGTCTCTTTACAAAGCAATTTGGTTTTGCTAAAGATATAGCCAAATAATTACAATTTTAAAAATTCACTGGAATGTGAAGTCAGGATTTCGCACAATGACAGAAAGATCTGTGTTTGGAAAAAACCCCACTGATCCAAATGAGATTTACTGTCTGCCAACTCTCTAAAGCCTGCACTTTCATGAAGAAATGTTTTACTAAAATTAAGATTATTAAAAAAAAAATCAGTTATTAAAAATGACCGTATGTACTTCTTGATAATACCTAACTAGGGTTTTTATAGATTGCATCAGAATATGAAAACTCTTGTCAAGAAAAGCAGAGGTTTTACCAGTGCAGAGAGATAATTTTTAACATTTCCCAGCAAGCAGTTTCAACAAGTTGGCTTACCTTAAAAATTCTCTTTAAACAAAAAAAAAAAAAGCTTACTTGAAATCCCTGAAATGTAAAGGATAAGCTAAATAAATATCAGAACAAACCACAGAAAAGAGGTGCCTGTGTACAGCAGGATTCCAGTTACTAACGCAGCACCTGGAGGAAGAGGCAGCTTCCAACCAATGTGACAGGAAACAGCTTGGGAAAAGGTTTCCACAGAACTCCAACCTTTATCTGGCTACCAGGAAATCATCATAGTTGAGACACTAAAAATATGCTCCACCAAAGAGCAAATGCACAAATTGAGTCCTAAAAATGTAAATACATCTAGGATTTAAAAAAAAAAAAAAATTAAAATCACATTTGTGATTAAAAATACACCAGGCTGAGAGGACTGCTCTGCAAGGTGACCCACTCTATAATGGAGTCTCATTTTAGAACTAGATTTGCTGTGGTTCATAAATTTTTGCCCAGTTCATTTGTCACTAAAAACACCCCAAAACTTGAGTGCATTTGCCTATTTCTCAATTTTTAAAAAAAATTAGGAGCAGACAAATTTTTATGCCTGCAAATGTGGCAAGCAGGAATGACTAGAATAATTTTAATTGGTTTTAACTATAGTCAAAATCACCACAGATATACTGTTCTATGGCAGATTAAGGATGGGGTTTTTCCACACTTGCTTCATGTCATGCAAAGCATGGAAATGTTACAGCAAAAGCTTTGGAGGGGAATTCTCTCCTTCAGGCACGTGCCTGACTCCTCCTGGGTTAACGAATCTGCAATCCACCATCTCCCACTCTTCTGGTTCAATGTCCTTTATGGTCATGGGTGTTCAATGACAACATGTGTCTTTCTAGAAGACAGAATTTAGCAACATGACGTCAGACGGATGTGAGTACCACAACCCTTCCTCAGCTTACACCAGGACAGGCTCTGTCAGCAACAGGGTCTTCTACCTCCCTGATTTATCCTTTAGTCAGATTCCTACCCCAGTGAAAGAGAATAAAAAGTGACTTGCAAAGGAAGGAGGGAAGGATAACATTAAGCTGAACCTTTGTGCAGAAAGTAACAAAAAAAAGAAAAAAAAAAGGCAACAAAAAAAAAAAAAAGCAGCAAGCATCTGAGTTCACACCCTTGTTTCCTCCCTCCCTATACACCCTCTATCTAAAGTATGTAAGAAAAATAATTCAGTTAGTGAGCTGCAAAGTTTGCATTTCCACTATAAATAAACCTGACAATGTCACATGTACCTTCAGTACATTTAAGTTTATTTGTGAAGATGATCTGGCTTTAAAATTTAGCCACACACTGATGAAAAATCCCACTATTACAGAAACTGCACCTGAAAACAGCTCAAATGATTCAGCACAATTCTACTGTCATGAAATGCAGTATTTAATGCATATGCTCTCCAATTACTGTTTTTTCAGCCTTACCTCAAAACTACTAATTTTCAAATGGGGAAAAGGAATCGATAGCAAATCTAAACCCAAAGTACTTAAAGTACAAACCACGGCACTGCAGCATTCTATTAATGTTTCCAAAGGTCCATGAAACTGTCCCAAATAAGATTAATAACATCCCATCGTCCGAGTACAAATTGATCTATCGAACAATTTAATGACTATTTTCCATTCCAAAAAAGATAACGACTCTTGCTTTGGAATTAGAAGGCTTCCAAAGACAGGCAAGCAGCTTCTGCTGCTACAAGAATAGTGCCAATCTTAACCTTTGCACAGCTGTGAGCTATTTGCCTTCCACATCAAATTATGTGCATGTGCAGACATGTAAATTAATGATGAGATACTGTTCTGCTGTCACAACACATAGTGCACAGGTTGAAAACATGGGTTCCACGACATGGCAAATCAGTTGGCAGGTATCAGCCTTTACTTGTCCTTAAGAACAACACCCAGCTCCAAACTCCTGCTGCAGTGGAACTACTCTTCACCTAAACTCTACTCATTTCAGACATGCAGAACAACACCACTGATCGCTGAACTAAATCTTGCCTCAAAAAGTAAAGGCAAAACAATTTTTGCCTTCTTTCCTAACTAAAACAAAGTAAGGGTTTCACTCCATAAACTGCTTTCAGAATAATCAGTTTTCTGACTGAACATGCAATTTCTACCCCACTCTTCGGAGGGAGGGGTAGATCCTGTCAAGCAGTCCTAGAAGTCTTCAGAGCCAAAAGGATGAGCTGCAGACTTGTAGTCTCAATACAGTTCAGTCTAACCTCACTTACTTTACATTGGCAGTGAAATATTTTAGACATGAGGAGGGATTTTGGTTTTTTGGAAGACATATTTTAATACAAGTTTTAGGTTAACATGACCAATAACTGCTAAATCAGAATAGGGGAGGAAAAAAGAAAAGGAAAAACCTACCTTTTACAAAACAATCATGTAACTGTAACTATTTGAAAGAGAATTTTATTTTTTCACATGCTTAGTAAAGCATTCCGTATTTATTATGTACACTATATTTGGTAACAGATCATAGAAACATATCACAGAATCATAGAACAAATTCTAGGAAAAAAGATTGAGCTGGAAGGGACCTCGGGCATCATCTAGTTCCAACCCTCTGCATGACCTTCCACTAGACCAGGTTACTCAGAGCTCCATCCAACCTGGCCTTGGACACTTCCAAGGAATAAGCATTTGAACTGCCCTGAGCAACCTGTTCCAGTGTCTCACCACCCTTGCAGTAAATAATTTTTCCCTAACATCAAATCTAAACCTACCCTCTTTCTGTTTGGATCCTTTGCTCCTTGTCCTGTCACTACATGCTCTTGTAAAAAGTCACTCCACATCTTTCTTGCCTTGTCTTTCCTGCAGGCTCCCTCCAGGTACTGGAAGGTCACAATTGGGTCACTCCAAAAGCCTTCTCTTTTCCAAGCTGCACAATCCCAATTCTATCCATCTTTCCTAGCAGGGGACATGCTCCATCCCTCTAATCTTGGTGGCTGCTCCTGAACTTGCAATTTCTTTCCTTCTTTCTATTTTAAGCTAATTCACAGGTGAGAAACTGTACAAATTAAACTAAATACTCACGTAGTCAAAACTGCAGGACCACCAGTGAAGTAACACTCCCACAGGTAGAAGAAGCCTTATTCGTTTATGTCAAAATTTCATATTGACATATTTTAAATAGAAATATTTTAAAAAGACCATAAGCCAATCATTACCTCAGTAGTGCACACAACATGCTTGAAATATTTATTTTTTCTTGACAACTCAGGCTATTTCCTATTCAATTTCTGTCAAAACAATTTCTCCAATGCAAGCAAAAAAATTTTGCTATTCATTCATGCAATTAATGCTGAGCTTATTTCTTAGAAAAAGAACCATTAAATTACAAATCTAGTCCAGTTCAACACTGTTTGATTAACATCCCAAATGAATCACACTACAGATTTTCTTTAGAAATTCTAGTGATGAGCAAACACTTTTGTTTGATATCATTAGTGAAACAATATCTGAAATAGCATTCCCTCTAACAAACCCACATCCAGGAGCATCCAAACACGAGGGGACTCATTTGCTAACAGACAGCTATTAGAGATGTGCTACCAGCTGAGGAATTTCAAATTACATGCAGTCCTCCATATTCATTACACATGGAGTATGAGTTATGACAGACCAGATTATTTTAAAAATCCATATTTATTCTCAAATGCAAAGCAAAGATGCCATCATTCTTTTTAAAAAAGGAACATGTACCAGTGTTATTTGCTAGTAAAGCCAATTTGCAACATTAGCAATGGCATGTTTTTTCCATACTTTTTATAACACTGTAAGACAGATCTCTTCAAGCTACATTATAATAGTTTCTTATAGAAGTGTTTTTCAATCAATGGGTTGCTTTTAAATTCAGCCAACTGGACAGTAACAATTATATAGGCACAATAAAAGGAAGACAACCAAAACAAAAATGATACTACATTTCAAACAGAACAATCTGGCTGCACATAAAGCCATATTTTCAGAATATATGACTATATTTTCACAGTCAAAATTCCTCATTTTCTGCTATGGAAAGGTATTATATAGCAAAAAACAGGGCATCTGACATTAAGTGCAGAAATATACAGAGTGTTTTTTCCACTGAACATTTTTATCTTTAAAATTAAAATGTGAAAAACAGTTTAGTTAGTTTCATTAAAAATTTAAAACTTTAAAATTTTCAAATCACACATGGGGTGTGATTCAGAGGTAAGGCAATATTCAGTGTGTCGGTTTTAAGGAAAGGACATTGAGTTTTAAATTTTTAATGAAACGTTTTAAGCTTTCTCCTATGCATCTAGTTTTCATATACTCACAGCCAATTCCACTTGCTTCTTCATTTTTTATAGATTAAATGGTCTATAGCTGAGAAATAACAGCCCGTAACAAAAAAAAACCAACCCTGACATAACTTCCAAGTTTATCTTTTGATAAACTTGAAAAATATTTGAGATAAATCTTTTGAAGGAGAAAAAAAAAAAGTCTTGAAAGATGATCTGCTCCCATTGGCTTGCTGACTTATTTCTGTGCCATCTTCCAAAGTGTTCAAACTTGCTACACTGAAAGTAGACTAAAGGTCATCTTTACCTACAGTACCAAAGCCCTTCCATATTTCTGCTGCCAATTCAGAACAGCTTCTGGAATTTTGACATGTCTGTTTGATTTCTAAAGGATTTAAGGGCAAACCTTGAGGAGCAAACCATACAATACGGGCACACAGGAAGAAAACCAAAACCCTTCCTTCTTCAGAGTTTGTAAATTATGACAGGAAAGTGCATGACTGCATTCACTTTCTTCTTTTGTTCAACCCTGAGGAATGATCTAGATTTCTTAGGATTTCATGTGGTAGCCAACATTTGCTACTAATAAGAAGGGAAGCTACCAGGTCTCAACATACCAGTAGTTTTCAGATTTTTCCTCAGACATGCAAGTTTTACCATGCTTTGTCTTTAAAGACAACCAGACAAAATGAGTGCATCAATATTGGCAAAGTCAAGGCAGACCACCACTCAACCAAACAATAAACCTGATTTTTTGGTACTAGATCAAACTGGCACTGCCACACCGAGGAAGCACTGGTGGCTGGGAACAAAAACAATTCTAGATCCAACAGTTCCAAAACAGAAACCCTTCTGGAGGTGTGTGATTATTTGACTGTTTTTATGGAGGATCAGCCATCATCTGTCCCCCTGAACCTGGCACAGAAGTGACACCATGTGTAAAACCAACAGCCACCACATTGCCAGGTCCAGCTAAAGCTGCAACTGCAACCGTGTTCACTCAAAACTATTTTTGCTGTTTAGTCATTAATTCATCAATGGCAGCACTAGTCACGAATCAACAGCATAATTTTAAACTTATGCTTATTCTGGTTTAGCTTGCAGTAACAGATAAATTGATTACAAAATTTGCTATTCAAATCAAACTGATTTAAAGAAGCACATCATTAATATTTCAAGTACTGGAGCGGGCTGGTTTAAAGGTAGTACAAAAAATAGCAGGTCTCTTCTCACGTGTGCCTTATCTAAGATTGTAACATCATTAGGTTAATAGATTATTTTGAATTATTAATTTAATACATAGAAATTAACAGACTAATGGAAATAATCAGAGTAATTTATTAGCATTACATACAACTAGACAAGTTCCAATGGTTAACGTAACTAACCAGGACACCTGCACCCTCAAAGAAAGAGCACAACTAATAGCTAAGACTTTTGTCTTATTTGATGTTCAGTTTTTCACCTGCTTTTCATTGGGAGGAATTGTTACCACTAAAACATGACAAAAATTCCTAGGTCTCTCAGTTACTTGACCCAACACCTCAATGAATATATGCAACAAAAAGAGAGACACCCATGCAGCAAGGGAGAGGGTGGAGCAGGTGGGTGATGTTACTGATGCTTCAGTGGAGCATTAAACACAAGAAATATGAAAGGAAAGGAGATACAAAGGAAGAGAAATGACAATGGAGCAGAGGGAGAGGAGAAGGGCAACTGACAGATTGTTCAAAAGAGATAACAAATGAGATATGATCCTTCATCCTGGATTTCTCCAGCCTGGTAGAGATTAAACAAGTTGTGGGGAGAAAAAACAATACTAACTGGGAGGAAGAAATTTAAAAGAGGCAAAGAAGGCTTTGCCTTATTGAAACCAAACACCACAAACAAAAAGCCAGTACAGTAAAACTGACCCTAATGAAGCTTCTCTGGCAGAAAAAATCCCAAGAGGCTGCAGGAACAATTGAGTTTGAGGGAGGAAGCACATCCTGCTTTGTGACCATCAGTGACTAAAGCCTATGCCTACAGTGAAAACGACCTGACAGATGACACCTAGGATACAGTATCTTATTTGAGCAAACAAAGAAAATCCACCTAAAGGATGCACAGACATCAAAGTGACAGTGAGGAGTGAATAAAAAGCAGAAATTCAGGAAGCTGATAAAAGCACTTACAAGGGGGAAGGGAAAAAAGAAGGGGCTGACTGAAGAGGGAAGTCAGCATCATTAGGACTGTGAAACCTGTAAAATACACTTCCTATGAGATGATTCTTTTCAATATACACAGCCGTACGAAATCTCACCCAGCTTTTCCTCCCCCCACCTTCTTTTCTTCCAGCACAAGGATACCACAAAAGTCTTCAACATCTCCTGCCACACCCTGGGACAGCAAGCAATGACTTGTGCTTGTGCTGCAATACAGTATAAAATGAGGAATTTTTTTCCCTGACATCTGTATCCATCAACTTCTGCCATTTGTAAGCACCTTAAGAACATCCACCTTCAGGCCTGCTAAAAATACAGAACACTTAATTTATAATATTTTCCTTAACTCCTGAATATGTATAAGTCCTTGCTAACCTAATTTTCAATTTTGTTCTTCACAGTAATTTAGCACTAATTAGTCACAAGTACCTTAAACCTCACAAAATGCATGCACATTTTCTCCACAGGGCAAACATACAGCTGATCTCTGAAAAAGCTAAATTTCCTAACTCTCTTTCTCTAAACAGCACCTCTCTACTAGGTATCATTCTGTATAGCAACAAAAATCACACATTCAATCTCTACAACTGATATAGCCACCCATACCTGGACCAATTCAAAGAGCCCCTACTGCATAGTGATTCCAAAATAGAAAGTGGAAATGCTAATTTTTGAGGCATTAGGATAAACTATAAGCAGAAGTGTACTGATCCTACTCAGTGTCCAGTTTTTCCTCTTTCACACCTAAGCTGGAATAACGTGCTGCTTGAAATCCAAACATCAACTAATTTTAGAGGAGGGTATCATTAGAACACAATATGACCTTTATTAAATATGAATTATTTGTTCACAACACATTTGGCATGACAATGAGAAAAACCCATTGCCTTCAGGCCATCATTATATCTGCCCTGTTTCCTTCTCTTTCTTCCTGTCATCCTACATCTGCTTTGTCAGCCCCAACAGTGTCCAACTTCCATGGCAAAAGAGATTTGCTGCCTCCTTTTAAAGCAACCAAAAGTATATTTACTCGTTACAAACACAGAAATAAAATGATGAATTTTAAGACCTAAACTTTCAACCACTTTAGGCAGAATATTTCTCATCTCTTCACTGCTGCTGTAGATTACAACAGATGACACCACATTTGATTTCACTGGCTTCATGCAGGGAAAATTTCGTTCACAGTCATGAAGACCAAAATTTGTTTTTAAAGTAAAAGATAAAGCTTAAGAGAAGTGGGTTACAAACAATATCAGAGAGTCTGAACATTTAATCACCAGAGACTTTGGAATGCCTTTTTAAACACAAATGAGACAGGCAAAGTGAGATAAGTGAAGAGAATGTAAAGAAAACAACCCTCAGAAGACTAACACTGAAACTATCTAATCTGTCCTGGGGCTTGGGTAACAACAAAACCAGAGGAAAATGACAAAGAAAGACTGGAGATCTTTCAAAACAGGGACAAACACACCAGGAACAGCATCTGGCAAATCACCTCAATATCAGTTCCTAAACATACCTGAAATTATAAACAAAGCTTGAGATGTAGGTGGGAATGAACCAAGAACATTCCTCTTCTGTTGGAACACATTTTCTCTTTAGGAAGGAATGAATGCTATACCAAGGTGGTCAGCAAGCACTGAACTTCAACCTATTGTTGTTCTCTTACAAACTGTTAAATCTGTTTCTAACAGTGACTATCCAAGGCTAATGAGAACTGAAGCATGCATAAGGAATCAAAGTAACATCATTATTATAATTTCATGCTCTATAAAACTGTAGACATTTGGTTAAAAAGCCTCCTATTTTGGAACATCCTTGCTGATATTATTAATTCTACATTATTTTTCATCTGTGACTTATCTATTAAACAAGCTCCCTTGACAATAAGTGTGTTTTTATATACGTCAAACAGTCACTACTTCAGAGACAGATCTAACCACAACAAGCCAATTTTGGTCAAGAAGGAAGAAAATAAAGCACTGACACTTGATAATACATCAATACTGTATTTTTGAAATAAGACTGGTAAATACAGAATTATAGAATTGTTAAGGTTGGAAAAGACCTCTAAGATCCTCAAGTCCAGCCATCAACCCAGCACCACCATCATGTTCACCACTAAACCAAGTCCTCAAGTGCCATATCCACATTTTTGAGCGCTTCCAGGGACACGTTCACAAACATGTGGAAGATGACTCAACCACTTCCCTGGGCAATCTGCTTCCATGTTTAACAACCATTTCCACAAAGAAACTTCTCTTAACATCCAATTTAAACCTCCCCTAGTACAACTTGAGGCCATTTCCTTTTCTCTTGTCACTTGTTACCTGGCAGTAGAAAATGACTCCCACCTCACCACAACCTCCTTTCAGGCAGCTGTGGGGAGCAATAAAGTCCCCCCAAGCCTCCTATACTCCATGCTAAATACAACTGTATGAACACATGAAGTATTAAAGGGCTAGAATGAATTGCATTTTGATGAAGAAGTTTGCAAGGTAGCAGTTTTCATTTACTATTCAAAATAGGTCAGACATTATATACTTGCATACTGCTATTATAATCCATTTCTAAACGTGAAAACAGTAATCACATCAGCAGCTATTAAAGTCTGATGGTGGCTTTTTCTAACACCTGTCTAATACTTTCTAAATAGCAAACTGATTGACAATACTCAGCCTAGGGGAAAAAAAAAAACATAATAAAAAAGACTGGAAGATATTTTATTTTATAAGCATGTATATAGAAAATAAAACAAGAAATGCTATTCTTAAACCTACAAGTTAAAGTGAAGAACACAAATTTACAGTACGGCTGCCTACAATAATATAGCTCATATCTGATGATTTTCTATTAGATTCCATTTCAAAATCTCATTTACATTCCATGTTAACTTCTGTTTTAAATATTCTTTAAAAGTTCTGAACAGTCAACCATATTTCACCCTTCACTTTTATTAAGCTATAGGAATAGACCTGACAAGTTTGAGTGCAAGGCAGCAGCCAACTAGTTAAATCAGCAGTACTGGAAGCATAATGTGCACCCACTGAGTCACCAAGGTTATATAAACTGACATAGCAAATTAATACCACTGCTTCCCTGCTTCCCAAAATACAAACCACTCAGCTACCCAGCTATTACAAATGATATCTGTGTTTCAGTGCTAGGAGAACAACTGTCAGAGCCCAGAAACTGAGCCACCTGCTCATTCAAGAAGAGATCTGGAGGTCAGATCCAAGGTGTGTCGAGCACAAGGACGTGCCATTGGCACCTGCACCGCCCCTGCTTCACCCATCTGAGGATGCATGCAGAAGCCAAGATTTCGCAGATCACTCCAGGATATTTGTGGAGTGATGAAAGTCCTGTAGGAAACCAGTTCTCAGATACTTCACAGACTGGACTGCACCTACCCAAGAGGAAACAGGGCAGAAGAACACTATGAAGTAGCTCAACTATAAAATATGGAAGACCTATGATCAGAAGTACTCTGAAAAATACTTCTCTAGGTACATACACTTTTTGACTCACAGAATTTAACAGTGTCTCCGGAAGTGCAAGACACTTAAGAGAAATAAAACACTTGTTCAATACAGCCTTAAAAAAGTCCTAACACAAAGAATTTTAAAATAGAAGTTTGCAAAGTGCATTATATTGTCAGAGCAAATCTGTCTCCATCCCGTCAGAGATGCTGGCGCGGTGATCCGCATGTAACTCCACCTATCTTTTAAGGCAAAAACTGTCCTAGTACCACTGCTTGTGGGCTCTAATGTAAAGTTCTGGCAATCATTCAGGACTCCAGAAGGGAGGGAATGCAGCTTTTCAAATTTTCTTTTTAGGTCATGACATAAGAGATCACACTGATGGCCACTAATGCTCCATTTACAAATGCAGAGGGAAGTCAGCAACTTGTACTTAAAGAAAAAAGGAAGGCACTTCTACAAAAATGCTAAATTGTACAGCAACTTCATGCTTACACAAATTATCTAATACATTCCCCAGAGCCCAGTAAAACATAAACCAGAAAATATCATGTACTACATGGAACTGAAAAACAAGGGTGAACCAGTGTATTTTTGTCCATGGCAAACAGGCAATCCTAACAAACAGTGATGTTTTTAAACTGAAGTTTTAAGAAAAATAAAGAAAAGGCCAAACACTTTTATAAAATTTTATTCTGTCCCCTATGCTTAGAACATAAAAAGATATGCATGCTCATCACTGAAATGACCAGACTAAATCTGAGATCAGCTGACTTTTAACGTTAGTTAGTGGTATTTGGAGCTTCTCTCTTCTGTGAAGAAATCCCACTTGTACTGGTGCTCAAGATGTGGTTAAGTCTTCAGGTAATGATAAAATCAAAAACCTTCCCCATTCTTTTCTCAGACTTGCTCTTTTAAGCAAAGTTAATGGTTTCATACAATTTTTTGGCTTTATACAGAACCCTTTACAGGAGCTTTTGCCAGCAAGACAGATGCCACACTGCCTTCTATATCAAAATAGCAATAAGAATGATAAGTGAGGACATCACTGAAACATGGATCCAATTAGCAGAATATGGCAAAATTGACATTTATATAACAAAGTTTCATGTTAGTCATCGATGACTAAATTTATACCACGGAGCTATTAATTCTCACCCTCTGTAGACAGAAGAGCAGCAGATTACAAGAATCAGAAAACCAACAGATTTTTTTTGCCCAGCAGACTTCAGCAGAATCACAGAAAATGGTTTGGATGGGACCTCTGGAGATCATCCGGTCCAACCCCTTGCCAAGGCGGGTCACCTAGAACAGGTGACACAGGAACACATCCAGGTGTTTCTGAATGTCTCCAGAGAGGGAGACTCCACAACCGCCCTGGGCAGCCTGTTCCAGTGCTCTGCCACCCTCAGTGTAAAGGAATTCTACCTCATGTTGAGGTGGAACTTCTTGTGCTTCAGTTTATGGCCATTGCTCCTCAACCTGTCACTGGGCACCACTGAAAAGAGTCTGGCACCATCCTCTTGGCACCTGCCTCTGAGATATTTATATGCATTAATGAGATGCCCTCTCAGTCTTCTCCAGACTAAAAATGCCCAGCTCCTTCAGTCTCTCCTCATAAGGGAGGAGCTCCAGACCTCTAATTATCTTTGTCACCATCCTTTGGACCCTCTCCAGGAGCTGCTTGTCTTTCTTCTTCTGAGGAGCCCAGACTGGACATGGCACTCCAGATCTGTTGTTTGAAACTCCTGTATTCCTCTTTCCCAGTAACTTGGCAACTACGGCAGGGCAGAAAGCAACTGATGCCAGACAAAATAAAAAACTGAGCAGTGTCACAACATAGGCAGCCAGTACTTTCATGCCTATTGGATTTAAGAAAGCCTCTTTGCTAAATTAATACTGGAACAATTTATACAATTAACAAGTAGCTGGAGGCACACTTATTACTATGAAACAACCTCCCCAGCTCCCCCCAGTACAATTCACCCTGGCCTTTCAGGAATTTTTTTTTCCTGATGCTAACTCCTTCAATATGTTTACGTGCAGAAGTCTCCATGCCCCCTGTTCTGTCAAGCAAGCCAAGTTTCCTAGCATCTTGTGAAATAAGCTCTCTTTTTATAACTCAATTGTTTCTCTAACACCTCATTTGCAGCTGTCCACTGGAAATCTCATGATTGATCCATCCCCAAACGTTATTTACCCTCTTCACAGTTGAATTAATCCTAATAGTTCATTTCTCAAAAGAGACTTCGTAACTGAGATTGATTTAGGAGGAAAACATTCTCACTCAATAACCTGTCACTTGCCGAACTTTCTGGTTTGCTGTTTATTATTTTTGTCTGTACTAGATAAAACCATTCATATTTTCTCTTCTGTTCTAGAGTTAGTCCACAACTCCTTCACATACCAAATTAGTTTTCACTCCATGGATTTTATTAGACTGAATAATCACTAGTATGCAGGAGACAACTTCATTGGTACAAAAGCACCCTGAACTCTACACAGGGACTGAGCATGCATGAAAAAGAGAGACAGTCTGCCAGACTTCCACCCTGCAACTAGTGGACATATTCACACCCATTATGGCTTCCCAAATCTGCTGAAAATCAAGAACTTGGCTTTATATTCTGCCAGATTTCCTACAGCTTTGCATTGGAAACACACTCAATTGTAATAAGAACCAGACACTAAATGACTGGCAGCTCAACCCTCTAAATAATGTACCAACATGCAAAAAAATACATATGTCACCCAAACCCATAATGTGGATAGATTTCTTCCAGCCACACAGTTTTGTGGAGACAGAAGCTGAAGCCGCAGGCCCCACTTGCTCTCCATCAAGAGACAGAAACTACCCTGCACCTGAGAGTAACCACATGGATAATGGTGCTCTTTAAAATAAAGGTAAATCTTTATTAAAGGTAAATAAAGGCTTAGGACATTGTGTCAGCAAAATGGCAATTCCCACATCACTGGTGACCTGCAAACCCTGAGCCTATCAAGAATCACCAGTGAACACACAAGGTAACTGAAGATAAATTGTGTGGTGTTCAGTGCGTCTTCTCCACGAGGCATGGGCCTCCAGTTTAATGTTCAATAACCAGAGAGAATAAATGTATGAGGATTTAAGATTATGATCAAGGGAAAACCCTCCTGAGCCAATGGAAATGGTGTTGTGCAAGGTCTGGAGTGATTACATAATCATCTAATTAAGACAGAAACTTATTCCCATAAATGGCACCATTCCCGTTTGATTTAAAATGAGACACAGCCAACTACGTTTTGATCAAGTCTCATTTATGCAACATCAAAATAGCACTAGCTGCCTTCTACGTAAAAGGAAAAAAGAGCTGAGTGACATCTCCACAAGATTCTCAGTTCACCCTAATCCACACAGTAACCCAAGTGATTAAAAATGAAACATTGTGTAAGTAAAAACTGCCTCTTAACCTCTTTTGGCCTTAACTCACACATTCTATTAGAAATATGCAATCTAGAAATATTATGCACATATAAAAATGTGTTGCTGATTTTTAAAAATAGCTAATATTTTAAGTATCTATTTATATTACACAATATTTCACCGGCAAAAGCAGACACATCCCAAAAAAGGACAAAAGCTACAATACTAAAGACTTATGTTCGTACAGTTTCAGCTCCACTGCCTTGATACAATTTCACATGACATACCTAACACTCAAATAAAATGGGCAGAATAGTTTACCAAAATATCCACATTTTTGTTCCAGTTACTGAAAGGAGTAGAGAAGCATTCAGAATTCCTACATGCTCACATGCACACCTCAGCCATCCACACACATCATTAGAACCTAGCAGAACAAGTAGTTTAACGACACACTGCTGGGAAAGGCGGGGCTCAGATTTATGTAAGAACATGCTATAAGGAAGGAATAAATGATTTCTACTGCAGCTTTTAAAACAATTCTACTATATTTGAACACTGTAAGAACCAGAATAGTATCACATTTAGAGTACCACTAGAGAAAGAAACAGCATCATGTGGAGAAACAGAAAAAGTGTACACTCTATTGCTGTACGTTTATTCAGTTACAAATCAAACTGATGAAATGTCTGCACTTACAGTTACATTTATAACAAAACAGAAGCAACCTGCCAGAAGAAAGAATACTGTCATTATAAAACTGTCCAAAATTTCATTTGCACCATGATAAAGCCACAGGCAGCAAGAGCCTACAGCATTTGGTCTTGCAGCACCTCAAAAAATACTACAGTTGGTCTTGTTAGAGAGTTTCAAAGTAGGTATATGAGTATTTTTTAACCTGTCATTAACCACAATCTATATAGTGGTGAGCAAAGAGATTATCGAAAAATACGTCTTGCGTTACTTTTTTTTCTGTCACAAAGCTATAGATGAAAATGTGATTAAAAAAATTAGAATAATCCTGGTTACCAGAGAGGTGTTGATCTTTCCAATATCAATGTTCATACTAAGGCTTCTACTTTCTGCTCGTTCTTCCCGAAAGTACTTGGAGTAATATTGCTAATGCTTACATTTCAAATTATTCGCCAATCTCATATTCTAGTCCTTATATAACTCCAAGGTTGGTCCCCACCCCACACACAAAAAAGCTGCTCTACTGTCCAAGATATGATGGTAAATAAGGAAAAAATAATATTTGCAGCTGTGACCCTCTTTGCCCTTACTTCCACTGCAAGAACAAAGAGCAAGTAAACAAGATCAAGATGGACAACTTTTGTCAATATGCACCAAGTAGCTAAGAATACAAAATGGATTATGCCAGCAGTGTGTGTGTGTGTATATATACATATATAGCTTGCAACACTACACAATTTTGAGTGCACACTGGCCACACCACATTTAGCAGAACAGAGGGTAAGTTTTGTCATCTTTAAGTAAACTGTCTGACTAGACTTATGAAAAACAAGTATATTTACAAATTAAGTATATCTAATCAACATAAATGTAAAGAGTTCTCCCATATCAGATTAGTTGCTTAAAACAAAATATTCAACTTCATATAATTATTTAACACAAATATCAACTTTAGTGGTCAAAATTACAGCTCACAGGTAGAGCCTTGATAAAGGCATGATCCAACAGGTTATTAAAATAGAAAATAGTTCGATTTACTCTTATCCTTTGGCCCTGGACATCCACCGAAAAAAAATCCACGTGAATGGTAACAGAAAAAAAACCTCTTCCAGTGGTTATGTAAAAGAATAAAAAAAGAATCAGAGTAGAAATCTACATTTTATTTCTGCTTCAATTAGTGCAAGTTCTAAACACCATTACTTACAAATTAACAGCATAAAAATGTTACTGGTTGCATGATTAAGAACATTGTTTCATATGATAAAGGGGGCTTTATATGGATGTAAACAGCCTTACCTGCTTCAATTAAAATCTACCTTTAAAATTTGTTTTATTTATCTAAAGGAAATTAGCATGACTATCTATGCTAACATTCACTGCTCTATTTTTTTATTCTTGGTTTTATCTTCAGATAACAATTCTCTGTCTCCTCTCATCATCTGGAGTCACCCCACCCTTAGACACGCCTGCTTGAATTTTAGCTAACAAGATATCTGCGTATTTGCATTCTTTTACTAATTCTGATTAATATTACCTTGACAATAATGCAAAGACAGACAAAAGCAAAGCAATAAACAAAAGCCCTGAAAAAACAGACATTCAGTCACCATTTCTTTCCAATTTGCTAAATCAACTTAATAATTAACCTGTCATTTACAGCACACCCTTTGCACACCAGGCAGTGGTGGTAACTGAGGAAATTAATTAAGCTAACTTAAATTTTATTTTGCATTTTACATTAGCTTGGCAAGTTAAGGTGACAAATAACAAAGATGTTAATAAAGTTCCACCTACGTGAATTCTTCTGAGAATTCTCAGTGCCTCCCGGAGATGACATGGCAGTAAGAAATAAGCAAGTAAAAAGAAACCCAGCACTGGTCAAGTGAAAGCTCCAGTTACCAAGCAGCCCCAGTGATGTGCATCTTCACTGATGCAGAACAAAGACCTTTGCCAGAAGGCTGCTTTTTCAAAGCAGTGGTACGGCGACGGGCAGTTTCCGATGGGCCACACGCACGCAGATGCAGCTGCACACACATGGATACTTCAACTCAGCGCCTCCCCAGAACCTGAGCACAAGCTCCCAGCAGCTGGGCTCCACCAGAAATGCAGGCATGTATTTGGGAAGATACCACACGCTGCTGAACCAAGGGGTGCTGCGGAGACTGAAATCTTCCCAGCGGGATATAATCCGATGACACGCAGCTACAGCATGTGTTTGTTTGGCAGAGAGCTGGAAGCGTCTGCAAATGATTCAGGAGCAAGGGGAATGGTACAGAAGGGTTCTGAATTCTTTTTTTAATTAGGCACTGTTCACAAGGCTCACCCCTTAAAGTGCCTTTCCTTAACATGGCTTAGCTCAGATACCCCACAAACCAGATTTCATACTATTCTTACTTCACACATAAAATATTAAAAGCCTTGGATGTGATTTTGAAATAAATTAGAACAGTATTCTCCACTGAAAACTGTATTTTCTGTATTATATATCCAGGCTACATTTTCACCAAAAACTGAAAAAAAAGGTTATGCAGTTGAGAAAAAAAATACAGCAACAGCATATGACTGAGAATCTTTGGCTCTGCTGATGCTGCAGTTACACAACAGTGCATTTATGTTCAAAAACTGTAAGGCATTCCTCAGAATTGGGAACACTGGCACACGTTGCCTCTTCAGTTTAGGAGGGTGCACAGTGCTGCCAGAAACCAGGATAGCCTTAGCAACTCCTTTCTTTTACTTAAAAAGATCAGATTTAGCAAACCTTCTCTGTGACAATTATCAAAATACAGAGCAGAGACAAAAGGCTATTATATTTCAAATACTTCTCCAATCAACATCACTAAAAGTAAAAATACCTAGAATGTTTGGCCTACAAAACTTGGCTTTAACTGGTGAAAATAACACCAAAAATATCTATGTGAAAGATTAAAAGAATAATAATAACCATGAGATAATCCCGCCTCAGTCTGGACTTCGGTAATTAAAGGATGAATTCAAGTTAGAGCTGTAGACAGAACTAATTTCTATTTTTTTCCATATCAGTCATTTAAGCATTAGAGAAAATTAAAATATTACACCTTTAAATATTTTCTGTTCTACACAAACTGAGTATGACAGGACTTATGTTCCCATGAAATTGCTTCCTATTATCTATACAGTTTGCTATTCACCCTGGCAATGGCTGAAGAAAATTCCTATTGTTACCCTGGCCTCCTCCACTTCTCACAAAACACAGGATTCTGCAAGACTGGCTCCAGCATAGAGTAAACTTCCACCACAGCCAACAGGAGCTGCACACCCATGAGGCATCTTATCTTAAGCTGCAGTGATGTCAAATTTGTTGTGATACATCTGACCTCTGAAAGGGATTTTGACTTAGTGCAATACTAGATTACAGAGAGTAAGGAATCAAGGAAAAAAAGAGAGAACTACATAAATGCATAATCATTTAAAATTTGTTGGGAGGATAAACCAGCCCCCTCAAAATGCAATGAAAAGACAAATGAGAGGGCATATGGGTGTCTCACGAAATAAAACCCACAAGATTCTCTAAAAATATATGCAGATGAAGCAGAATTTAATAGAAAGGAAGGTTCCTGGTCTTCACTCTTACCCAGTCAGAATTAGCATTTAAAAAAACTTGATAAACACAAGGCTTCAGAAGTATCAG
Organism: Pyrgilauda ruficollis; assembly: GCF_017590135.1. Taxonomy (NCBI): domain Eukaryota; kingdom Metazoa; phylum Chordata; class Aves; order Passeriformes; family Passeridae; genus Pyrgilauda; species Pyrgilauda ruficollis. The sequence continues at coordinate 6,427,095 of NW_024524934.1, read as the reverse complement.
CAATGTCAGCATTCTATGGGTTATGCTAATTCACTGTCTGAATAGTACTTTCAGGTGACAGCCATCACCCAAAATCCTGAAATCTAGCTGAGCATGGAGGCTACAAACTGCACTGCCAAATCTGCAACATAAAAAGTTACATTACAGCCAAAAAAAAAAAAAAAAAAGGCATTTAAAGCACTAAACCAGAAGTGGTTTGGGGTATAAGTGACAAAACCAAAACTTAGTTTTAATCAGCCAAGTTACAACAGCACACACAATTTATTCCAAGGACATCTGACGATCTAGTTTGCCCATAAATAATCTGGTCTCTATAGCAGCCTTTTGAAACTTCCTTTAGAAACCCTACTCCCTATTTGCAGCTTAGAAAATTCAGGCCTTTTTCCAGTATATAACCACCTCAGTAATGAATGCCATTTTATCACTAAGATCCCAAGGCTGTATTGACACTACCAAAAAAAGCCCTGTTTTCACCTCACCAGTTGAAAACGAATAAAAAATGAGCAAAAGGAAATAATTCCTCATCATATCAAATTATTAAGAGCTGGGTTTTTTCAATCTGGAGTAAAGATGTCTTTGGAGAGACCTCACTGTGGCCTTAAGGGGGTTTATAAAAAGGAGGGAGAGGGACTTTTTTATGGGCAGATAGTGACAGACAAGGGGCAATGGATTTAAAATGAAAGGGTGCAGGTTTAGATTAGATGTTAGGAAGAAATTCTTTACTCAGTAGGTCGTGAGGTACTGGACGGGTTGGCCACAGAGGTTGTGGATGCCTCATCCCTGGAAGTGTTCAAGGCCAGGTTGGATGGGGCTCTGAGCAACCTGGTTTAGTGAGTGGCACCCCAGCCATGGCAGGGGGGTTGAATTAGATGATCTTTAAGGTCTCTTTCAGCCCAAATCATTATATACTGAGTTAGCTGACAATGCAACCTCCTTTGGGCAAAGCAGAGTGGAAATGGGCTTTCTCATGCAGCAAAGGTAGAATTGTAGACAATTTTGTTTCTACAGTTGAAATATGCCAAACCTCCCCCTTTTTCCCCTCTTCCATTGAAATGTAAATTCTATTTCTTGTATAGAAAATGTTATCTGTCCTGAAGACTTGATGCTTATTAACATATTAGATAAATTTCTTTCCAGTCATCTGCAAAATAAATGCACACATAAGATATTATCCATTGTAGTTTGCTTCACTCCCAGACCTAATACTTAATCCAGCAAATGTTTTGATGCCCCCAAAAAGGCAGCTAATACATTTTCAATTACACCTCATGCTCAATGTTTGTTGCCAGTTGAGAACAAAGTCATGTTCAGAGGGTCAGCAAGAGGCAAGCAATTGCTTTTATGTATTATCCCAGAAAACTGAAAGCTTCCACTGTTCCTGGGTATGTATATATAGACAGGACAAGTCCTCAAAGCATTAGGTTTGAATTACGTTTGAAAACTCAGCCAAACAGAATCAGACATGCGCAACTCAGCACCATCCACCTGTGAGTTACAGAAATGTACATTTGAAAGCTCACATGTACATTTCACTGTTGCTAATATCTGCCCAGATGTACAAAGATTCAATTATTTACTGAGGAGGACTGAAAACAGTGAAAGACCAAGAGTGAACCTTCCTTAAATTCCTCTGTTTAAAAGGATTTTAAAACAAAATCACTATTTTTTAAAAGGCTTGATTTTAAGACCACACCATTTCAAGGAAGGCAAAAAAGGAGCAAAAATAGAAGAGACAAAAAGCTAGATACAGACGTAGAAACTGTGAAAATGTTAAATACATGCAAGAGTCTGCAAACTTGAAAACATATAAAGTAAAATCAAAAGCAAGGTAGCTGTAAGGACAATTCAGAATCTTGTTTCCTCCTTCATCTGTCTCATCCTATTACACTAAAATGGAAGATTTAAGTAATTAAACTTACTTGCCTTTCACTCAAGGTTTGATCAGAAGTGCACAAGACTCAAATCCTTCTGTTCCCTAGAGAATGGCTATCATATATAAGAGTCTTGGTCAGTTCTTGCTACAAGCAACACAGAGCATCCAAAGTTGCAAGGCTCTTCTTCCATAGCCCAGATGGGAAAGAAGGTAGTAAAACACAGTACTAGAAATCTATCAGGGTATTTTCAGCTCACAGCAAAATAATAAGGAAAATCCCTCATATCAGAATATAAACCTGAAATTTTGATTCCATTTAGCTTTATTACAAAAGACTTAAGCAATTCTTTCCTAACTGTTCTCTGGTATGACAAAGCAAGAGTTGTCTGTGTAACAAGGTTTAAATATTGAAATTTTGGACCACAGAAATGTTGAAGTAATTGAACTCCATATGGCTGGAATTAATTTCTACCACAATGTCACCTTACTCTTGCTCAGAAGAAGCATACAAGATTATGTGCTCAAAATGACAGCTCAACTTCAAGAGCAGCTACGTCACTGAATTTATGGGCTTTGTCAACCACAAGCTGTAAAGACCTCCACTGCATATTACTCATGCACCTGGAAGGCAATATGAAAAGGAGGAACAAGAAGTTTTATTTTGACAGCCATCAGAACACAGCACGATAAAGAGGATCCCTAGATTGGTTGCAAAAAAAAAAAAAAAAAATCAGTTTGACATACTATTTGTTAAAGTGAGTAGATTTCAAAGAAATGGGGAACAAAGAGATGGAGTCAACAGACTGCTCCAAATATTGTGTGCTCTTAGAAGAGGGAACAGCCAAAGTCCAGAAATTAAAGTTTGGATATAAACATATTTAAGCTCCTAACAAAAGGACTGGAAAACTGCAATTTCAGCAGCAGCATCTTAGATGCATGAACAGGGATGCCAAAAAAATCTGCATATCAAATGTGACCCAATGACTTAACCTTGAAGGCAAAAGCAAGAAAAAATACCTCTTTACTTCATAGGTCAGTTTCTCAAAGAATATTTTGACAAAGCTCTTAAAACTTATCAGGCCTTGTTTGGGAGAGACCTCTGATTCAAAAGGCTGAAAAGATATTTTGTTTTACTGTAAACACAAGCGCTGAAAATGCTCATATGACCTGTTTCCCTGAGCTTGAATCAAACTAATCCTGTTAAAGCTTAGAAATATGCATGACTCAGTAGCCAAAGCCATGCATGTATTTGCCCTTGCAGAGTTGCTGCCACCTTTCATTGTCCAAAAGTGCTGTGTTGCTGATCCCCAAACAGCCTGTACTGCTTTAGTTCTCTTTCCAGAAACAAACTCAGTGCATCCTGAACTTTTAATAAAAAGGGACTTTTACAAACAGTTTTGAAATCTATCATGTACATACTTCCTATTTGGGTAAATTAGAAGTAAACTCAACAGCATATGTTATTACCATTGTGCAGTTCTACTACTTTTAAAGCTTTTTTTTTCCTACTCTCTCACTGCTGATTACCTACCCCATTATCTGCTCCACTCTTCCATGTTCTAATGAGATTAACAGTATTCAGTAACTATTTACTACACAATCTTGTCTACTCTGGAACTAAAGGAATGTTAACTCAAAAAAGAAAAAATAAATTTTAAAAATTGCATGATGTGCCTAGAAGGATGATGGAATGATTTGAATCTCAATGCAGTCCTAAATGCACTAGGTTTCAAGTATCAGGAGCAAATAACCACACACGTGTTATCAGATTTCCAGTTTCTCAGCTGTAAAATGGAAATGATACCTTCCTAAACGATGCAAGAGCACAACCCATCAAATACTAAAATCAAAACCACACACAAATATCAAGTAAACTAAACTCTACTATTGCAAGAAATTGCCAAGATTCAGAACAGAACACTCTTGTTTTAGCATCTTTATGAGCGTCAGCCAAGACAGGACAGCACAGAGCATAAGCCAGTTCCAACAAGCAGTTCTCCCAAGACTGAAGCTGGTGCATGCTAGAAAGGAATGTGCAGGCTATTTCATATGGCATACCAATGTTTTCCAATTCATAAAACCATCATCTTTTATAGCAAAGACCTCTGTAAAAAAAGATAAGGAACTGGACAACCTTTGAGATGTTCTGTCCTCGTGCTTCACACACACAAATGCCAGTGCTGCAGCAGTGTCGACAAAGACACCAACAGTCATTCCCTGCCTACTTCAGAGAGAGATGTTTAACACCAAAAAAAAAGCAGGAAAGCTTCTACCCCTCACTTTCTCAGCATCACAGATTATTAAATAATAATCAATTTCAATTACTCTGTAATAGAAAACCCCTGTGGTTGAAAGAAGAGAGACTGGAAAGGTTTGTCCTGCCCCTGCACACTGTGGCTACAGCAAACAACAAAGGAGAATGTCTGGCCCTGTAAAAATAAGTCTTAAAGTAAAAGGAGGAATAGTAAAATCTATTCCTCACTATGAAATACAGTACAATCTGCAATAGCAATGTGAAAATGGCAGAAACAAATTCTAAAACAATGACAAATACAAAAGTAATTAATAATTTCTTAAAGTAGTATTACATTCTTATTTATTCTTATACTACATAAAGGTACTAATATCAATGAGTAAGAGAGTTAGTGGATTCTCAACACTTTTCAGTGCTGCAACCTGGCATATATATATATATTCCCTTGTCAGGGCCCCTTCTGGATGAGACCTGGTATCTTCAAAGAATATATTTAAAAGGTCAATGAATTACCACTTTGTACCTTGGCACACAGTGGGAAGTTGTAAATGAAACCAGGAATAATTCCATTTCTTGGTTGTGTAAATTTTGCTTCAATGTTAAAGTAGCTACTAGGTATATACAAGGACACTTAAAATGTTTTTAAGGTTACAGACACTTGATTTCCCAAATTTGCAGACTACACCTGTGTACCTATTTGTATTTACACATCCACAAAACTTCAGGGAAGTAAAGTTTTAAAACAGATCTGAGAGGTCTGTGAAACTACTCAGCAGCCTTGTGAGTCACACCTGCACTCTCAGGGTCAATGCCAACATGAAATTTGCATTTTCTGTATTCATTGTGCAATTGATGGGATGCATTACAGCATTCAAGTTTCTAGTGCTGTGCTAATTTGAATCTCAGACTAGACCATTCAGTTTCTTAATTCCAGTAAAACTTACTTTCTATCATGAGTAAGGCATAAGAATGCATCACTGGTGAAGATGAGAATTGCATCTGGACACCGAAAAAAGTGCATACAACTCTCTTTTAACTCTTCTAGCAAACATATTGAAGGATTTTTTTTGTGGTACTTTAATTCCTGCATATACAGCTAAAATTATCTTGTATCTTTATGAAAGATATTTTTATGCAAGACATTTACCATCTTTATATCCTGGAAGCTATTACTTTTTAGCATATGGTATTCAAATTCACAAATAACAAGTTACTATTTAAAAAAATGGCATTTCAGGTTTTTCCATTGGAACAGATTTTAATGTACAATGATTTCAAGTGCAAACGCATCAAAAGATGCAAGTGTATAAGAAGACATTTTAAACAGTTCTTCTTTATAGACCCTGCACTGGGTATTTAATGAACAGAATGCTGAGGAAGACATTTCACTCCAGACAGTTATGCAGAGATAAATTAGTTGAGGATGTAGCCTATACTTGCAATATTAAAATGTAAAGAACCATCTACTCAACTACTTAACATGTTTCAGTTGGAGCCAATATTTCCTAGCTTCTTTTGCTTTTAGATTACCGTGTTACTGCTAACTTAAGACACACTGCTTGCCCTTGTTGCTGCCTTTTTCCTTCCTCTGGGACAGGATTCCTATGGACATCCACAGAGTTATCTCAGTGTGCTTCATCAACTGGAACTAAAGCCAACCAAGTGACAAATCATTTTTGCCAAAATCTAGTGAGTCCTGGAAGCAGCTCAAAACAGAAAACTCAAGTAGGAGCCCTGAGTAAGATTGGGCAAAGCTGCCCTAGAACCAAAATATCTGCCATTATGTAATGAATCCTTCACAACTAGGAATCTCCTACTATCCCTATTTCCAGCTGATAAAAGATATGCCAGATAATGATGTAAGGTCCAAAGGGCCAGAAAAAGACTGACTGAAGCCAATATAACAAGTACTTCTCCTTCACAATCTGGGTTGACAATAAAAAATCCAGGATCTGAGAATTTAATAAGACAGAAACCCAAGAACATTTCTTCCAAGTATCTATTTTCAATCAATTGTGCACCTGGATTTTTAGCAGTTTAATCCAAATTTCCTGGGAAATGTCAGGCAAAAGAGTGAAAGTTGTTGCCAAAATCAAAACACAATCTATTGTTTACTTTTAACCTTCTTGTTGTCATCTTCTAGAAAGGAATTAGACTTATTCACAAGACCATTCTGAAATTTCCTTAGCTATTACACTCCTTCTCTTCTGTCAGGTACAAGCTTGTCCACCAGTCCACTGTACAAAAACCCACACAAATTAGGCTGACAGATGTTTAAATATCCACTTTCCACGATGCATCCCTCTATGCTTATCTAGCTTTCTCTTGGCTACCAAGACCAGTCTTTCATAACCAATATTGGAAATCTGTATGCCTCTATAACCATTGCAAAGCCAGTTGCTTAGTTTGGTATAAATTTCAAGGACTCCACACAGCTAGCACATTCCTCTTCCATCAAAATAATTGTCTTTGTAAACTACCTACTGTCAAATAACATTAAAGTCTCTATTAAAACAAAAAGGGGTCTAGAGAAAAATTACTTTGGAAACCACTCTTCTGGCTTCCAGAAACTCACTTAAAACACTTGATCAATACAAACAGAAAACCAGGATTCACTGTTCTCACAAGCACCACGTACTACAAGGTAGCTGCCTTGCTTTGGATGAGAAGGAGCCTGGCATTACCTTCTGTTTTATATTGAGTTGCTCTATCTTGAAAGCTGTCAAATCAATCAACAAAAGGGTTGGTTTGGTAAGTTGCAGAAAAAGTGACATTTCACATAATCTGTGTTGCTTATCTATTACTGTAACTGTTATTTTCCTTTTGTAGCACCACAAGGATGAGACAGTAATGAACTGAAAAGGCAAAGGAGTGCAGCTGATAGAAATTTCCATCCCTCCTTTCAATTTCAAGAGACAATTGATTGACATAAGTCAATGCACCCAACTTCATTCTCATAAATACTAGTCACAAACCCACAGTCACATCCTATCCAAAGGAAGAGATAATAGCAATTTTCAAGCTGATCAAACATTAATGCCAGTAGGTAGAGTAAGCCCCAGTTTAAGATTTACTGAAAATGGGACTGTATTCCATCTATGTACCAGAGATAAAGCAATACATGACAGAGTTGCCAGCCATTACATCATATATTGGACAAATATTTGTGTATATCATCAAGTATTTCCAACAAGTTGAGCTACAAAAATTAAATTTGCATAATACTGTAAAAATTCCCAGGAAACAGCCAGACAAAAACCTAACATGTAACAGCCTGCAACATGTGCCAAAAATATATCTGTGCTGAAAGAGACATCAACTAGTTGAAGGAAAAGCCCTTAAATACAAAAATTGAACACCAAGGGAAAGGCTTGAATTAGATAAGGGAATGTCTGAAACCTAGATAAGACAACAAAATATCTGTGTTCTCCCTACACTTAGGACTCCCTCAAAGAAAACAGTAGCAAGAACAGGTAAAATGAAAAATACACAGCTTGCTGGGTCAACATAAAATTAACATTGTCAAATGCAGAAGGGCAAAAGTTCCTTCCTAGTTCCACTTAATACACAAATTACTGTTAAGTCTTACAAACATTTAAGTAGGAAATAAAAATAGAATTTACCTTTGAATGTCTCCAGTTCCTTCCTGTTGGAGAAGAGCAGAATTAAAAAAATAATTAGAAATACCACATGTAGAACCACAGGATTTATTTTACATGCTTTAAGACTCACTAAAAGACAAAAATCAAAGAATTTGACTGTCACCATATATAACGATAATATTACTACATGTGTTTATCGAAAGCAAACAAAATCAACCTGTTTATAAATTAGGCCACCACCTCTTTATAAACATGTACAATTATACAAATATTGCACATTCACATCTAGCTACATAATTTCCAGATATACTGCTCCAAAAATAACCAAGACTTCCTAACGCGTTAGTTACTAAAGCATCCTTTGCTTAGCAGAGATTTACCAATTTACAGCACAGTGAATAACAATTTGTGTTCAATTTTCATCAATGCTATTCAAAAACATCTTGGCAAAACTGAAGGAGAAAAATTTGACAATATCACTCAGTTAAAACAGAAAGACAGGCAAAGAGACATACAGTGACATTCCTCAGAGGAGAGGATTTTCAAGTATGGAATATGACACATAGCCCAAAGTACTCATGTACCAGAAAGCCAAGAAATGAATAAAAAGATAATAATATCTGTTTTGCCTCATACCAGGCCACTTTTCACTTTTAGTGGTTATGCAATTCTGAATGCAGAGGCTATAAAATGAAGCGAAATACTTTTTCTGTTTTAAAGAAATTGCAAAATGCTCCAATTGTCATTACTACAAGGTAGTGATTCATCCTGAATTTAAAGGCTAAAGAAGAATCAATGTAATAACTGAGATAAGGCAGAATGCTGGCCTTACAAAACACTCATTTACATCAAACATTTTTTCAGTCTGCACCTCGCAGAATGCCTAGTTAAAGTCTGAATTTTGAAGCAAATGTAACTGTAAGAAAAATAAATTAAAGACTGAATTCACAATTGTCCAGATAAATTATTCTATTCTCTATCCACAGACTAAAGCACTCTTTAGCCACCTGCCAGAGACACTGTTTCATAATACAGAGTTTATACCATAATAACTCCTTCTACCCCTTAACAGATTCAGCAATTCAGCATTTATTCTTGCATCAAGAACAGACAAACCTCACTCAAAGCTGAAACAATTTATTCTCTAAGCAGGCCAAAGTATCCTAAAAGAAGCAAGAGAATGCATTTACCTCCACATTTTCAGAGAGCATCCCACTTTTGTCACCAAATGTTAAATACAGATTTTTGAAAGAATGGGTTCTTTACCAGGAAATAAGCTAGAGTGTGATTCACAGTAAAGAATTCCATTAGTTGCAACTTCCTGTGAGTATCTATTTCCTTTCCTGCTTCTCCTCCATTCCTCTCCCAAGCTAGTTTCTCCCTTTTATACCAGAGAAAAAAAGCTCCTTTACAATACCTGTGATTTGCAGGCTCATATCCCAAAAAATTTTTCCTAGCCTATATACTCTAAATAGAGTTACAAAATTCTTAAGCACTCTCACAAGGTGCCATCCTTATTTCTTTAATAATGGAACAGTAGTTGAGGGAACAACAATCACAGGAAATGGTTATTTTCCATGGACTGAAACAAAACCATAGTGGAAGAAACATCTTGTGAGAAAGTAAGAGGGGAAAAACTACATTACTTGCACCTAAAATCAGGAGACGTTATGACGCTTGTCTACAAAAGGAAAGATGAAACAATTACTGCCATTGTGTTGAAAGAGGTTAGTAAACAAGATGGTAATACAGTAACCAAGAGGCAATCACTCATTTTGTCTAAACCCCCAGAATTTGCCTTTTCAAAATCCACCAATATTTTTAGGGTTGAGATGCACTAAGATGTTGTTCCTATATCCATATACATAATTACCATTCATTAAGAAAGTTAGAAATTAATATTTGACAAAAACCTTTTTCCCTCTGAAAAATTAGAAGTATCTATGATTAGCATACAGTAAAAATACAGACTTGAAATTTAAGCCTCTGTATTTCCTAGTATCCTCATACCAATTCAGACCCAAAGACTGAAGATTTTCTATTTTACAGAGCATGAATTAATCATACCTTGTAGTTTCTCACAAGACTTTCAATAAAACTTCTATTTAGAAATACATAATAAAGTACATGCTTATTGAAACCATGTTCAGCATTGGCAGCATGGAAGATTTTTTTTTTTTTATTTATTAAGTCAAATGATCCAAATAAAAACTTCTAATTTTAATCCATAATCTCATTTATCAGCAGCTTTGGTGAGAACATGACACTAAACTGAGAACTAGAAAGGAAACTGACTTGTGATGACATTGGAAAAACAAATGGCATAAGAGTATATCAGTGTATTTTCTATTTGGTTAATTAAGACCTGGCACAGAGATGCACAGAGAAAAACATATAATAGAGTATTACATTTCTACCCTTTACAAGTAAATAAATGTTTTTGTATTTACTGATCAACTGCCAGAAGGAAGATACCTCCTATGTCTTCTCTAAGAGTCTAGAGACAAAAAGTCATCTGCAGAATACACTGACCTCACATTAACAACTGAACTTCATACTTGGAACACAATGTAAAGAAACAGCAATTTGTGAGAGTAATTAAAATGAAAATATTAAATTGAAAGCAGTTTTAGAAAAGTGGCCTTCAAAGCAAGGTAAAAAGACAAGCAGGAGGAAACATGTAAGGCAATTGAAAGCGCTCCATAGGGAAATGCTTCTGGATTTTAAAGAGTTTTCACCCAAAAGAACATTCAGGCACTTCACAGATGGATGAGATAACTCTTTCCACTACTATTAGAAGGAAAACACACACCTGCCTTGCCTCTGGCCTCGCTAGACATGAAGGCTCTTGAAGCCCAGTGTGGGCTGCTCAGCATCTGTCCAGGATTAAAGGAGCTCCCTTGCTGAGTCCGACCATTGATCAATACAACTACCCAGCATCTCACTATATGCTCTTCAGCTGCTAAATTTTAGGTTACTGACAAAAAACCTGGCTAGGGACTCATATAAGAATACATTTTACCTTTTCATAGTTAACAGTAAGCTTTCAGAAGAAAGGAGTAAATTAGGAAGCACATTATAATATAAAAAGCTCTTTTCAGTGAAAGACTAAGTTCAGCACCTCTGAGCAAGAAAAAAAGGTTAAAATAACAGGCTAAAGTCTAACATAATCAGACTGTAAAGGCATGGAGACACTTCAAAAGTAATCTCCTCCTGTATGTGAAGCAATTTACAAATCCCAGATTCTTTCCTAAGAGGCAAGAGGCTGTACAGGCTCCACTGACACTGAGGTTATGTCCAGGAAAACTATCTCGCCACACATAGAGGCAATAGTGTTAATCCCTGCCTTTCCAGTTGCTTGTTTTCATAAAAGAGATGGGGGGAAGGGCACTTAATTACTCTGTGAAATTCTGTACAGCTCCAACTCAGTTACCAGTCTTTAAGACACCTGGAATGTTCTAATGATGACGCTGTCAGTGGTCTCAACTTCTTCATTTACAGAAAAGTTAAGATTCAGGGTTTGTGGTAAGAATATATAATTGTGGAGACAACAGGTGAAAGAAATAATCTAAAATATATGACTTGCTCCACAGGGTAAATGACATGACCAGTTAGAGTTACAATCTAGTTAGAAGGCAGATTCAAATTCCCAAGGACCTTCCCATTCCCCTCTTCCCAAAACCTCACTTCCTGGTCAAACCACGACATCCCCTCAGGCTTTTCATTGCATTGTTGGATTATCCCTGCTCTAACCACTGAGCAGATGAGATGGACACTAGGAAGACTCTGCTGGTACCACTGACAAACCAAAATAAACCTAGAAATCAGAATATGGGAAGACCAGGAGGTGTAACTGTCCTGCTTTAAGTTACTGAGATCAAAGGAATTTTAATTTGTTCAGCAACAGTAAGGAAAAAAAAATCTCAGGTTCTACTGTATCTTGCAAAGGGCTGTAACACTAAGATCAATTTCCTAAGTGTAACTAAACATCAATGAATCCAGTCAAATACCGAGGAGACTACAGAAGCACCACACTCCTTACAAAGATGCCACCAGCCATAATTTACAGAATTTCTTACCTGATCTTCAAGAAGAAAACAGGCAGATAAGAAAGCAATGAAGTCCTAACTTGATGTCAGGAACAATTTTATAACACGAGCTCTGAAAGCAACACTCAGTAAACTCCAACTACTAGACTCATATATAAACAAAAGACAATATCAAGACAGAATATGAATGCTAAAAATTGAGGACTGAATTTGAAAGATTTTACAATTATACATGTTAATAAATGTTGAGTTGTAAATACTATTTACAAAAAATATATTTGAAGAAAGTATAGAGGCTTATCAGCAAATTAATCTAAAATATTTATGGCATCTAACATGATCCAACCCAGAAACTGAGAAATGCTGCATTTCCTCTGCTATGTCTGGTACAGTTAAGTTTTCAAAATTATGCATTAAAAGAAAAATCCTTACATAGCCTGACTCAAGCTTTAGTAAGCTCAAAAGCCATGGGATCTCTCCTCTGGGACTTTCCTCTGGACATCATCAGAAGTAAAAGCCAAAAAACAGAGAACTCAAAACCTATGACACTTGTATGGTGGTGGTAGGTTTTTTGGTGGTTTTTTTTTTTTTTTTTTTTTTTTTTAAGTTAGTATTAGCACTTTTGTCAATCTTGACACAAAACTGTTCTCCCCATCCCTGAGATTGGGGTTGAGCATCCCTCGGAGATATTTAGGCCAATTACTACTTTGACATACACTTGAGACTGAAGCAATGAAAAACCTTTAAGTACTGAAAAATTAGTAAAAACCAACACTATTACTAAACCACTGCTGGAACTGAACTGCAGGCAAGGGTTTCTATTCATCTGACAAAACACTGAAGACAGGTCAGGATTCTCCATCATCAAAAATGACATTTTATCCACTAAAAGAGAAGAGCAGAGAACTAAGGCATTTCAATAATACTGCAATAGAGATTTTTGCCATACTCATGCAGAAACAGAAGTAGCTGAAGTCTGTTTTCCAGCACAACTTCTACATTAACTTCAATCCAGAAGATGGAACTGATCCCAGCAAATTTTTGCAACAGCAATCACAAACATTAACTAGTAATCAAGTTAATAAATACAACCAAAAACAAGCACTCCCTTAATATGCTCAGCAGTTCCAGGGTACAGTGAAAGCATTTCTGTTTTGATGTTTCAAACAAACCCCAATAAATCTTAAGAACATGGGAAGCCAACTTTCAGGCACTATCATTCAAAAGAACAGTAAAAAATAAGGGAGATGGACTGAAAATCACAAGAAAATGGTAGAAGTGAAATCATTAAGGGCAAATTTTGTCCTCTGCTAAGAGACAGACACAAGCCACTTACCATTAGAACTATTCCTAAGTGAAATCTGAAATGTGGAAAAAATGCTTAGCTCCCTTTAAAAGCTCATGCCTTCAGATGTAGGATTTTGCACAGGACACAGTTTTTAATGCTTTTGCTTTCATCCTGGTGTTATCCAAAAAACCCCAACAGTTTTTACATGTTTTTAAAAACTTTTATCTTAGTATGCAATGTCATTGGATCACTAAAATATACACACATCAACACAGTTTATTTTTATTATACAACCAAAATTTTACGAACCAAAGCTTAAAGCTGAAATTTGAGAATAGAAAATTAGGAGAAGCTACAATTTGAGAAATTAGAAAGAATGTAAGAGAAGGCAAAGTTTAAGAGAAGGTACAAACAATCCACCATCAAAGGTCACCTCCACCATCAACACCACCATTTTTTTCTAGAAAGAAAAGGAGTTCCTTCAAGCCCGTTTTTTTGTAAACAGCCACACAAGAAACTGCAGACCTTCTTTTAACCTAGCCATCAATTTCCACATAAGCATTAAAAAGAAGAAATATGACAGCATTCAAAAACTGGCCAAGATTATTCAGTAAGCGACATATGGTACAGCCCTAATTCACAGAAAAAAGTAAAAGGAGCTTGTGACTCCATGTGCAATCTTCACCTAAAATGCTGGATGTGGTTCCACACAGCATGAATGCCATTGTGTCAGAGAAAAGTTACAACCTGTATCTCTTCAGGCATCCTCAACACGTCCCTTTGATGTAGAAAGGTAAAATCTCCCTCACAGAAGCGGTGTCAATGAATGCATTTAATACATTTCTTTTAAACTACTTTTAAATGAATTAGTTTTCAGTGTAAGTGGAAAGGAGTTATTAAAGATCTCAGGAAATAATCCATAGCAAAGAAACACAGAATTTATCAGGAGGCACAGCACAGAAAATGAATTTTAGTGCGGTAATGACAAGCATCTAAGCGCTGTTCTTCTGCCACTAGCCACAATGAATTAATTACACATACAAATAATGCATTTTTGAAGAGAGGGAGGGTACAAAATGATGATTAAGGCCGTCCTAAACCATCTGTTCCTATTATTGGTACAGTAAGTCTGGACAAAGAATGCCTGGTATTAACAGCTTGACAGGATTTGCAGATTATGCCCACTAACAAGCAGCACATAAAGGTAGAGATAAATTATGCAGGATTGACATAATGTTTTAACATTTTCTAGATAACATTATTAAAAGGTGCTGTAGGATGCAGAGGATCCAACATAAACATTCAGTCTTTAACCACAGGTCACAAAAGCCAAAGAAAAAAGTCTTTTATTTCCCTATTTGAAAGAAAGCAAGACTATAAGGAGAAGGTAAGCAGCAAATCTCTTTGTAATGATGTCATTGTCTCTCTGTATCAAGCAAAGATCACCAGAGAAAGGGCAAAATTAAATCAACTTAAAAGTGACATAAATTATACTGTACATTAACACTTTGCAAATAAGAAAAAACTGCCAAAACCCCTGCAATCTTCAAATCTGCTGTGTGTCCAGTCTTGCCCAATGTTTCCAAATACTGGGAGTAAAATTCACTAATAATGAAGCAGCATGCTCCTTTGGGTTTGGCATATGCAGAATACTGTAATGCAAGAGTTCTTGCAAACAAAAGAATGTTCAGAGCCTTCAAATTACAAAAAAAGGAAGCAAAATTATCCATGAAACTCTTCCAAAGCTTGTGCAAGTCTCTTCAGGATCAATAGGAATTCTCATTCCATGTGTCTACCCAAAGCAGTGCAACAAATGATGGCCATAAAATTAATTCCAGCCAGTTATCATCATGAAAACATGATGATATTGCTGTATTCTGTTTATATTGTATACAATATTGCTGACTGTGCTGTATTCAAACTCATGAAACAGGATAGAAAACATCTTTGAAATGTAAGTACAGAAACTCATACAATGCCTAATGAAAACTCAAAGCCAGTCATCCACTGCACATCTGCCATGAAAAATCCTGAAGATAACAAAAGTTCTGCATCCAATCTTGCAAAAAGGTTTATTTAGGTACCAACTTATACAGAGGTATAGCAGCTCCAAATCTATACCACTAGAAGGCTGATCAAAAAGAGTATGGCATGAAAATTTACACTGATGGAAACTATGAAACATGTAGCTGAGGTCTCAAAAATAATTCACAGTACACTTAACATTGGAAGGAAAAATATTTTTGCTTGAAACATCTGCTACAAAGGGGCACATACACTTTTTAACATATAAAAAGTAAATTTTATAAATTGTATGTAAAGCTTGAAAGGGTTATGAAGGTAAAATGTAAATGTATCACTGCCAGGAGGGAGGGAATCACCACTGAAGATGCTGTACAGTACAGAGTACTGTCCCAGCCTATTGCTTGAAGAATGCTATGGGATCTAAACGAGTGACAGATATGGAAGTTTTTTGTATCTGCTTTTCAAATGTTTATGTTGTTGAGGCCTCAGATAAGTCACTGTACCTACATCCAACAACTCTTACTGTTCCTTTTGTTCCCAAAGCAATTAAAAAGAGGGATAAAGTCTACAGAAGAAAACAACAGTAACTAAGACATTTTCTCATACACATCTCTAATCTACACAATGCAATTGCCATGAATTTTATACTCTTCTGAAAGAGAAAGTAAATCAAACATTCTTCTCCCCCAGAAGCACTAAAGCACCATCATGGCATGGCAATGCATCCAACAAAAACTATGACAGTCTGTCCAACTCCTCACCTACTGCACTAATTATGAAAGCATGGGGTTACACTACAAATAAACCTCCAAAATTCAAAAATTATGAATAAACACAAATTTAAAGAACTTATTTTTTCTTCAAGTAAAGCATTTTCTTAAATAACATCAAACAGGAAAAAACAGTAGTCCCACTAAGGTTTGTATTTTAGATTTTTAAACTTATTTTCCTTCTATGTCAGTTTTCAAAGCTGACAAATACTGAACAACAGAGCAGGTTCTTAAAAAAGACATCTTAAAAAATTATCATTCAAACAATTATGTTTTCAGTCAAACACATACAGTAAAATCTATTCACTCATTTCCAGTGACAAGGACCCTGCTATTCCCAATGTATTCCTACAAAATGCTGCATTTGGGCAGCTCCTTTTAATTGACACAACAATCAGGAGTTGCTATTTTTCAAAATGTGGTGATCTCTCTGAAATGGATACAAATGGCACGATGAGCTTCATGGCACGTACAGCTTTAGGTCAGAAACATTTTATGTTACACCACAAGGCTGCCGTTCAGGGCACATTAATAGATGACACAAAAGTGAGCTCCTGACAGTGATTCCTAAAGGACACTGTGTACTTGGGAAAGCAAAAATTGCCACATGAGACTAAAGAGACACAAAGTTTTCCGCAATCAGAATATCCTCAGTAGGAGAATAAAGGAAAGGGAAGAAGAATTGTTCTTGATTGAAAAAAGACGGGAAACAAAATTACATGGTTTAATGCTAACACATCCAAACAATTGCAGAGAGACTAACCACAGAAAACAAGGGTGGAATCTAGACTTCATACAACAGTACTGGTACCCTGATCAATGGATTTAAACACAAAAAAGAGAATATTAAATATCCAGAGATAAGTTTACAAAAAAAACCCCAAAACCAATCCTCCCAAACACCAGGCTTTTAAATAGCTTGGAAAAGATGCAGATTGATGAATCTACTTTGAAATTGGCACTCAACACAATGACAAAAGGGAAAAAAATCTGTCTGAACTGAAGTTGGTCTTCTAAATAGGGAGACCTATTTCTTAAAATAAGTTCCCGCAGTTACCATAAGCTGTGTTTCATAGGTTTGATGTTGACCTAAAGCACCTTCTTTTAAGTCTTTCATATAGGATTTTTTCAAAAGATTTGAAATACATGAGCTTCTAGCCTAAGCTCTACAGTGACTTTGTAATGGAATTATGTTTTGTTACATGCTTAAAATAATCAGAGTTTCTAGAGCTCAGATTCATCTCAGTTTTCATCCCTATACTGTCAAAACACATGAAATTTTTTTTTTCAAACACAAAACCATTTACTCCCTGAAAATAATTTCTGTGCCAAACAGAGAGCATAGACTCCTGACCCCTCCCCGCTCCTTGATGCTTTCAGTTGGTATCACAGTAAAAACCCCAAGTGCTAAAGAGAGGAAGACAGGATACGAGTCCCAAACATGCACCACAAATCACACTCACATCAAGTTAACCGGCTGCTCGCTCTTCAAGCACCTACACTGGCAAGTGTCCTTCCTGTAATGAGCTAGCAATTAATTTCTTACCTAAATAAATACAGTGGTAATGATCAACCAGAAATTACCTGCATTTTTCCTGTTTTGTCTAGGTCTGACCAAATGTAATCAGCTTACAATTACACTAAGTAGCTTGCTTAGCATTCTATTTATAAAACTGATTAGATGCTGCTAAGCAGAGCAGGCAATGTTTTAACACTTTATTTTGATGTTGAAAGCAGTCGCTAGGAGAAAGGAAGCAAGGATAGCAGAGAACAAAAAAACCATTCAGAAAACTGTAGAAAGATAATTATACAGCACCAAATGTGTTGCTTTATATGCATTTTAAAATTGTGTTATGTGGTTAAATAGCACATATTTAGAATTTTGGAGTTATTACTCTTAGATACTTAGATTACTCAAGTAAGTCTGAAAAAGTGAATATTCAGCCATACTGACTGCTGTTGATTCTTCCTGGAGAGAGAATATGGAATTGCCCTGACCTGGGAAAGAGAAAATCCAGGCTGCAGGAAAATTACAGACCATTGCTGAGGCCCTGGCCTGAGGTTAAGACAACCGAACAGGATGTGAAAAACTAAAGGGACATGACATGAGTAATTGCCAGATGTGACAGATAACATGATAAGATACTGACAAAAGCCACAGATAGGACCATGAGGGATGACAGGATTTCACAAGTGTTTAAAGGGGAGTTAGATAAGAAACAGCCAAATTTCACAGAAAACTGAAGGGGGATCTTTAAGGTATTGGAGACCTTTTTGGGAAGTGGAACCTGCAACATCAGCACTCCTTCAGTAACCGGATCTGTAACACCACAGAAGGCTAAGATTCCCTACATAACTGAGAACCAGTAGCGAAAAAACAGTCAGGGTGAATAGATCTTTTGGGAAGAGACTTAGATTTAAAAAAAACATTCAAATAGAAAGAGCAACAAGAATGGCAAAGAGGGTGAACACAGATAAGCCAAGGAAAATGTGGCCAGTACTTTCTGGCACAGTCCCACCCTCGATCACCACATCCTCATCAGAGCTGCGAGAACCACTTGTTCTGATCTTACCACATGTATCAAACTTGCTTCCACAATCAAGGAGGCAAGGAGAGAGCCAGGGTGCTTCCCCTGGCTAACAGCAGGACTCCTGCCTGGACAGATCAAGTAACCTGGTTATCCCCATGTCAGTCAACATCCACATTCACCCACCCCTCCCTAACAGGCTGTCAGATACGGTCTTTGACAAACTGCTTCAATTCAACTCCTCATTTCCTAATTTATATAATGGATGTAATACTGCTTTTCTTATCTCCTTTTATTAGGTTATTTTTGGCACTGGTGGAAACAAAAATCAAAGAAGTCAACAGTTTAAGTTATTTAAGGGCTTAATATTTTTCTCTTGCTACTTCATCTTTTAGGTTAACCTGAAGCTCACGAGTACAAAGTTCTGAATTTTCATACATTCTGCTGTAAGTTTAATTCTGATTCCAAGAATTAATGCCCTGCTTTTACAAGTAAGAGAATGGCAGGAGATTAACACTTTTCATACAGAGTAAAAGGTACTTATAGGATTGGATACTGATAGAACTGAAATGAAAATAGAGGAAAATTCAGTTCCTAACCTGACAGGAGGGGAAAAAAAAAAAAAAAGGAATCTACAAACCAGGGCAAGGGATTAAAAAAACAACAGTTTATCTGTGCTTATTAACATCAGCCCTTATTCCAATTCTTTGTGCAGAATAATAAACATGACTTAACCTTAACAACGTTTCCAAACACATGTACTTTTTGTTCATCACTAAGACACATGATGAATCTACTACAAATCTGCAACATCCTGTCAAAGACTATTGTTTCTTTACAAGATGAAAATAAAAGGGATTATATGGGGGGGGGATTTAATTACAAAAGACTTATATTGTATGCTAATTTATAGCAAGTGTTTTATTTACCTTTTTGTTTTCTTGTAGTTTTCCAGCTGTAATGTTTGCATACATTTGTACCTTTCCAATTCACACTGCTCACATAGTTCCTCAAGACACAACAGATGATTCTCCATTTCCTCAAAGTTTGCCTCTAGCTGGGCTGTAAGAAAGAGTTGTATGAATATCAAACTGCATCAATAGACAGAAAACTCATCTGAACAGAAACAGGATTTCATAAAGGTAAATAATTAACATTGTGATAATTACACACACATAAATGGCTCCAAAAGATAAACAAATCTCAGCCCAAATCCCAGAGTGAAGAGTGGCAGCAGAGCCACGTTAAAGGGAGATCTATCTGAGGTTCCCTTGTAGTAAGGTGCTGAACAATTCTATTTGTCCCAGCATCGTGGTGACACAGGCTCCTGGCCTGTATTTAAGGAAGAGAAGCATTCAGGACTCATACTTTTCCTTCTTGAGCACACTAACAGTTTAGCACTTCCTACACAGTACCAATCCAAGGAATAAAACTGTGCAAGCCAAAGCCAGATCAAATCTTTATTTATTCAAATTAAACAAAAATAAAGCATACAAGGAGAATTTTAACTTTCACATGATGCCATGGTAATACAAAAGAACATATATTTATGTCTCTGAAGACGGACCCTGTACTGACGGCTAAATATAGAGATTTACCTATTTTACATACACATGTAAATTTTACAATTAAATCTACCTATTTTACATACACATCTCTTAATCTTGTCTTTAAACATAACTGCTCAACTTCAAACAGATCTTGTCTGTGACATGTTCTGAGAAAACTGATCTCATCTCACCGCTCACATTGCTTTGAGTAGGTATTTGGACTAGACAATTCCTGAGGTCCCTCATCTGAATTAACCCATGTGAACCTCATATCAAAGGATCCCTTTCCCTGACAGTGATTAATGCTAAATTTCATGTCTCTCGTCAGAATTTCACAGTGGAAAATCTATTTTCCCAAACCCTAACCAGCTGGCCACTCTGGGATGAAACTGTGTGAACTACAGGAATATTATTCATCTTTTTGCCAGGCCTTCTCCTATACCAGAAGGTAAATTGCAGAAGTAAGAATAATTCTCATTTTTACAAACAAATAGCAGCCAGAGTTAACGTATTTCAGACACTCAAAAAAAGGAAACAGTAAGCTGAAGGCATCAGTCAAATCCTTCATTTTGGCTTGGCCATTCTACTTGAAGCCTATATTGGACAATAAATAATTTCAACTTCCTTAGCCATTGCTTCATTATAAATAGCCATCCTTCTGGTTCCCCTAAAAAAGCAAAAGTTAAGACTTCATAACCAAATTTCCTAGGATGCATATTTGTATGTTCAGCTTCACTTAACACCATTTTTTTAGTCCCTAACAAAGAAGATCTACAACAGGAAAGGGAAACATGAATCATGTAATCAGTAAAAATTTCCCTAAATTATTTTTCTGTATAGAGAATACTGAGGGGAAGCAGGAGGGATTGGCAAAAACAAACAAACAAACAAAAAAGAAAGGCAGTTGACGGCAGTTGACAATTAATGCAGAAACAAGTCTGAGACAAAAAAATGTTTTCAGTTCTACATATTGTGATGTGGAACATTCATTGTTTACTCAATTTTCTCTCACAAAATCCAGATGTATTCAAAGCATAATATCATGATTACAATTATGATTGGTAGGCCCTTTTTCTTTAAGAAATAGACTTCTCTGAGTGCATTAAAATCCAAATACCTGTATTGTGCTAACTTGCTTTTCAGAATAATTGCTCCCTTATTAATCTGCAAAATTCTCAACCCAGCAGGACTTAAAATAATTTACTAGGGTACCTATCAACACTGTTTTTTCCACTTAAAAACACCCACCACCTGCTTTGCTGTATTTGCTGTTGAAGTAATATTAAAAGACAACAACAAAGGACAGGAAAATAAAGAGGATGAAGAAAAGTGAATTCAAGAGAGCAACTGATCCCTAGCACTTGCATTTGAGCAGCCTCTAGCGGGAATTGCAGAAAACACTGTGCTCCTGAAGAACAGGAGTGGACAGCAGAGATCTCTCCAGGAGGCAACAATCCTGCTTTACTGCAACAGAGGTTTCAGAAGTTTTTTAGCTTTCTGAAGTGAAATAAAAATTGCTTTTCACAAAAAAAAAAAGTTGAAGACAAGCTCCATTGCACCAGCTACAGCTGAGAATTAACATCTCTCTTACCCAAAAGAGAATATAGGCACTGTGCATACAAAGGCAGTGCCAAACAAAACTATGGGTTTAATAAATTTGAAACTTAGGCTGTAAAAACACCATCTCCTTTAAATCTTTTTCAGATTTAAAAAAAAAATTACCTTTAGATTAAGAATTTTCATGTATAGCAATATGTCACACTTGGTAGAAATAGGATATTTTTATTAGACAGCTGGAAAAAAACCCTCTTCTTCGTTGGGTCATGTCATTCCAATTATAGCACTTTAGGCTGTATTTCTTACATTACCACAAGCATAACAAAATTAATTGAAACTTTAATTTTTAGTTTTAATTCTTTTGAAGTATGTTTAAAGTTTGGTCATTACACAGTGACATTACATTGCATTATCTTCTATCAGCATACACTGTTTTCCATGGTTTACCAGCTATCAGGTATTAAAGTATTTACCTAGAACTCAACAACCACAGATTTTTATTATCCAGAAAACACTTTCTTTCTAAAGTGTACCTATTTTAAATTTACCACATAACTTTTCTAATTGAAACCTATGTTATTTGTAGTTCTGTATGAGTACAAAATTTGTTAGAATAGCTAAATCACAGCTGTATGTCAGAAAATAGGTTTCCACTAACTTCAGATGTAGCTTTCCTGCACTGTCCTAGCCACTCAAGCAACAGAAACCAAGCAGTAGTATTAAAGACATTTCTACAAAGCTCATTTATTTTTCTGACTAAAAGGCAAAAAGTAGAAATGATGGAAGTAATTTTATCAAAGATATTCCCTCAACCTCTAGGCCACACAAAGGCAGAGATAAAAAGCTTAAAATGAGCAGTGAAAACATATATGAACAGGAAGAGTTCAATTCAGCTGAAAAAAAAAAAAAAAAAAAAAAACAAAAAAAAAAAAAAAAAAAAAAAACAACAAAACAAAAAAAACCCCAAAAAACAAACAAAAAAAAAAAAACCCAAAAAAACAAACAAAAAAAAACCAACCAAAAAAGCCAACTTTATATAATTACAGTTCTACTGGTGCTCAATTTTTACCTGTTTTTACAGAAAGGATTGTAAACCCAGCTAGTATGATAACACATGAAGTTAAAGCAGCTTCTTTGCTGAAACTACATAGCGAGTACACTAGGATATTTTCCTTGTGCACTCAATCCTCAGGCACTTCCAACTTTACAGCACCAAACTGTATACCTCTTATAGATACATATCCCTACCTAATACAACAACCTCCCCTGCTGAACTGTTGTGCCCTGAAGCCTATGGAGAAAATTTCCCTGTTGAACATAGCTGTCTTTACACAGTATTATTCAAATTCCCTAGTTTTACATAAATCTTTCCAACATTTTCCCCAATTTTCTCAGTAAAAGATAAATTCTGAAAAAATTAGACAAATTTTGCAAAGCTAGAAAATTTCATACGTGATACACAATCTGAAATAAAAAAGACTGACCTTTTACTCAAGATATAAACAAGGATACTTGTCCTAAGCAGTGCAAAAGGTTCTGTTTCCCCAATGAATTTTCACACCCATCTAGCCCTCACTTCAAAAACAAAACCAACCCTGAAGACTAAGAGGCAAAGACTTTTATCTCTATGACTACATGCCAGGCTTAATTTCTTCCCAGTCCCACCAGTAAAACATTTTCAACATGAAAACACATTTCATACTAAGTACGCTGATATTAGCGAGCAGATATTTCCTACAACATTGCAACTAAAAACTCGCTGAAGTGATAATTCCAATTCTGTATTTTGAAAGGGCAATAACTGTCCTTTTCACTTTTACATGAGAGTAATTTTTTATTCCAAGTTCTCAGTAGCAGCTACAAGACATTGCATAATACAATAAATTTATCAAATGAAGATACAGATTTTCAACTTCAAGTGAGGGATGACTGAGAATGTGAATACCTAAGCTAAAGAACTTTATAAAATTGCTAATGAAAATGTGTCTTGTAATACATAGCAAAAGCTAAAGAATCTGTACATGAGTCATACCAATTTTAAGTAGGTAAAAAAAACCGGTTCATTTTCATTATCTGAAATTTCTTTCACCGAAAGTAGCCAAGGTCCCCTATCTACTTTCAAAATGGAAGTATTAATAGATTTATTAGAAGCACATCATGTCAGAACAACTATTTCATTGAAATTATGAAGGTTAGCCAAATTACATCTTGAGTGCATAACCCAGCTCTTTGTGATTCTATTTTCACTTTTTTTTTACAGAATATTTTACTCATATTCAAAATTTACAGTCAGAGTAATAGTCATCTCTTGAAAAGCTGAATACAGTCTCTATTTATATGAAGCAGCTAGTAAGTTAGTTATAAAAACTAAGAACAATGAGCAGAATATTGCAGTAAATTTCTGTTAAATCACCTTCAGAAGGTTAGATGTTGCATTTGGTACAAATTACATCTCTCTCTTCAAATAGACTCCATAAAAATTATTAGAAGAAAAAATAAAACTCAAAACACAGTTGTTAGGAGAGACTAATAAGAAATTTTAGATAAATTACTTAGAATCTGACACAAAAGGAAAAGCTAGAAAGTTTGGTTCAAATCTGAGAACCATAGCAGTACATTTCAAAATTCATTAGCTTCTCTGAGCAGGCTGCTGAATACTTCCTTAAATCCTACTTTTGCAGTATCAAAAAATATCTAGAGACATACCTATCCAACCAATTGCACAATCAGAGTGAGATTAATTCTAGTTCATGAAACTGTATTAGGAATCACGAAGTAGCCCAAATTCATTAG
Organism: Pyrgilauda ruficollis; assembly: GCF_017590135.1. Taxonomy (NCBI): domain Eukaryota; kingdom Metazoa; phylum Chordata; class Aves; order Passeriformes; family Passeridae; genus Pyrgilauda; species Pyrgilauda ruficollis. Next base: position 6,402,806 of record NW_024524934.1, on the reverse strand, counting down.
GATTTTACAGCTTTTGCAGCATTATGAACTATAAAGGAAATTTCATTAGCTTTCTATTACATTGTTTATCTTTGGGCTACCAGTGGACTGCATGGTAATATTAAACCCAGTATTTTAATAAATCATTATTTGAACTTCTATGTCCTTAGAATTTTTTTTTCAAACAGCCAATATTAAATGGTTAGCACAGATGATAAAGCCTTATTAAACAAGACGGTATAAGAAAATTGTAATAAAAAGTAGAATACATTCCCTGGTTCAGGAATAAATAGCAAAGTTGTTACCAGCCTACCTAGGAACAAAAGCTGATTTGTGCATGACCACTGACCATAGCAAAATGAGAAATTAGCCCTTGAAGACAGAAAATAACCCTCCTTTTCTCCATATTGCGTCAGCACTTAAATCCAGCCCACCCCACAAAAAAACAGAGCTGCAATCACATGAGGAATTTCTGCATATTTCCCAGTTGCTATAGGAAAGAGAAGTGCAAGCACAGTCCTTGGGGAACTTTGCTACCTAAAATCTATTTGCAGAAGCAGTTTTTCAAAGCTTTAATTTGATGCACCCCGTACAGATTTTCATGGAAGCATCAAGAGACGTGGTGTGGACAGACAGGGCTGCTGCTTGCCAAACTCTGCCTGCCCATTTCAAGGCTCATCAATACCAGAGACTTTCAGAGACCAAGACTCTCCAACATTTTTTCCTAATTTAATTTTCAACAGTGGATCAACAATTTTGTATGAGAGGTTCCAGAAACAGTCCACCAAAGCATTTATCTTTTCATCTTTTAAATAAAATGAACAGGTTGACCATTGGTAAAGTTTTAAAAATTGCAACCCACTTAAGAAACATGAGGTGTTTGCTAATCTTAATAAGCAGCATTAATATTCACCTATAGAAAAGCTCAGTATCACTTCAGAATATCTTAACCCTGTACATTAATTCAAATTATGGAACCTACCTTTGGAACCAACAATTATTCAAAACCAAAGTCTTCTGCCTTGGAAGTGTCCCTAGCCAGGTAAATTTTCCCCCCTATCCCACCCCAAAACATAATTTTAAACATTATTATGTAAAATTACACAGACTCCAAAAGAAGCAGCAATATACATTAGCATTCATACTATCAAAAAATTTTAACAATTTAATAAGACTTCAAGAATAGCCTGTTCAAACATTTGTCAAATTTTTTTTCAAATAACACCACATACAAAATTTCAACTGCTGGGAGAGCAACCACTGCTCAAACCACACTCAACTTGTCAATTTTTTAAAAAAACCAGTAGTTTTTTTAAAAAACTGTAGTTTAAGAACTACAGTTTTACCACAGAAAGCAAAATTTTATAATCACAACATTCACAACAGCTGAACTTCAATCTAATCCTCTGTACTGATCTGAATGTTTGTTATGTCTATAAGAACTTACCTAGGCTTGCTGTGAGGCATTCCAGATCTGCTAAGAACCCTGGTATCTGCTGAAGCTGATCCTGCAGTTCCACCAGACTGCTCCTTTTCTTCTCCCAGTGTGCAGAAAGCATCACAACTTCACTGTCAACCAGCTGCAAAAAACAGGTCCTTAATCGCCAACTTATGTTCCTGTTTGTGAGCATCTTAACTAATTTTTACAGCTAATACATTTGGAAGCATAAGATCAGCAGAGCAACCCTGCAGCACTGCCACTTGTGTACTCCTCAAGTAAATAAACAACATGCTCAAAAAAATGCCCTGTAGTATGGAATATTTGTATCAAAACGCACTGAACAAAAATATGACAAAAAGTTATTTCTCAATATACTAATCAACACAGGAAGTATTTTATGGATGTTATTAACTGTAAGCAAGATGTACCTAAAATTTTGGCAGCAGTGTTGCATTGGTACACAATAACAACATTGCAGTGCTGCAATTTTGGGTATATTTATATCAATAGTTTAATGTTGCCAGTCATATCAATTTCATCTTAACAATAAAAATGAAAATTCTGCACATGCAAAGTAGTCTAGAAAATAAAGTAAAAGCAATGACATTTTAAAAAAGTTGCCTTTATAACATTACTGCTCTTCTGCTTTTGTGATAAACTGCAGTAGTGCCAAGTGCTTATGAACACATTTCTACATTACTTCAATTCTTGCTGTTCCATTCTTCTTAACTTTTATTGTACAATAAGCTAAGAAAATGATACACTGCTTTAAAGTTTCACTTATATTTTCTATGAAAAACACCAGGATCAAGAGAACTTACATAACAAATGTTTCTATTATATATAATTCAATTATTCAATTATTGTTTCCCTGCTCTTAATTCCATTACCCATTCTTCCTCGTGCACACAACGACAGCCTGTGGCTATATCTGCATTCTGAATTCCTCAATTTCTATAAACTTTCTAGGCAGAAACTGAAAAAGCCTGAGCAATGGGCAAAGGAGCTCTCAAATTTACAATTCTACCCACTTTATAAAATTGTTTTAAAAGAACAACTTCTATCTTTTGCAAATTCCTCCAGCTACCTATGCCTGTTAAGAAAACATCCTGTTTCACCAGACAAGTTTTGAAAACTTATTCCAAAGCCCAGTGAGAAACTGAACAACTCAGAAGACCAAAGAATCTTACTTAAATAAAGCCAGGTCTATTTCAGAGACTGGGATATGGTATTTATATATACAGTAAAGCAAACAAAAAAAAAAAAAAAAACAAATAAAACCAAAAAAAAAGCAAAACAAAACAAAACACACAAAAAACAAAAACAAAACAAAACAAAAAAAAAAAACCAAAAAAAAAAAAAAAACCACCCAAAAAAAAAAAAAAAACCACCCAAAAAAAAAAAAAAAACCACCCAAAAAAAAAAAAAAAACCACCCAAAAAAAAAAAAAAAACCACCCAAAAAAAAAAAAAAAACCACCCAAAAAAAAAAAAAAAACCACCCAAAAAAAAAAAAAAAACCACCCAAAAAAAAAAAAAAAACAAATAAAACCAAAAAAAAGCAAAACAAAACAAAACTCACAAAAAACAAAAACAAAAAAAAAACCCAACAACCCAAAACAAGCCACCATGAGATGGGGACAAACACCACAAACATTTCAGCCCCGAGATAACTGAATGCAGCTGAAATGACAATCATCTAAAAGGACGATTTTGTACAGGGAACTGGTAGTTAACATCTACCATTTAGCATGGTAAGACTGTAAGCTGCAATTAAAGCCTGAAATTTTCACTTTACTCAACATTTATAAATAAGACAGCACAAGTAAGCAGAAACAGGATACTGGACAAGTGAGTGGACCTTTAGGTCTTCTACAGTACAGTCAACCTTCTGTGCTTACACAGTTTTTATTTTCCCCTTTTATAAAAAAAGTAACAAAAAAAACTCCACAAGCAATACATACACTGAGTTGTGTGTAAAATAAATATCTGAATTTAAAGGAAAATGTAAGTCTTTTTGTAAGTCTTTCATTCTCATTTTCCCAAGCAGCTATAACATGTGAGATTAGGTTATATTAGTTTAATATATATGAAACCTCACATTGTTTTCAAATCTAGAATTTTTAAAGCAAACTATAGCAAGTATTATAAAATTGTGACCACATCATTTATGAGATTTTCTAGAAAAAAAAAGAACAAAACAAAAACCATTATGAGCAGGAAAACATGCCAAACTGGCAAGGAGAACTCTATATCCAGTGCCTGAAGTTTCCACTGGAATGCAGGGAAAAGCAGGGCCAAACCATTCGGCAACAGAAAGAAGAACGTAAGAGACTTCCTTTCATACTGTAAATACACAGTGAGTGATTTATCCATTATAGAAAAGATACAGAGAAGTCTCTAAGTGAAGAGAAGAGCCAGGAAGGATGCACCCAGCCAAAGTGAAGGTTTCAGACAGGACAGAGAATCCCACAGCTCAGTCCTGCTCTGCACTGTGCAATCTCCACCCAGGTTACACTGTCTGCCCTTTAAACATGGCTTGAAACTGAAAGTCTGGTGCTGAGTAATGCATTGGTAACACTTACTGGAAGTTTCCTTTTCTTTCATTCCACAGATAAACCACACAACTTGTCACTTTGCTTCCAGGGCAGGAATAGTGAATGAAATTAGGAGAAAGCACAAACACTTCCCAAATATTTTCAGTTGGGCAAGCCAATCTTGCTGTCTTCTGCACTGGGAATGGGCAGCAGTCAGTGCCACAGCCCTGCCCTGATACAAACCACTAAGATGCCTCAACCCCAAATACATTCTGTACTTTCACAGCCATCCCCCACTGCTTTTAAAGAGCTACAGCAGTAACATACAACATCATCTTTGCAACTGTTTACATTGCATCACATTATTTGCAATTTCACATTTGCATTACATTGTTGTCTACATTACTGTGAGAGTGAACAAGGCTGTGTGCGTGTTTACCTGGGAGCCAAGGTTAATAACCCTGTAGGCTGGTACTAAAAATTTTAGTTTAAAATTATTTACATATTTTAAAATATTTCATGCATGGCATTGTTATTTTTTTCTTACCTCTCCAGCTTTTGCACAATCTTTGGCTCCTTTATGAAGGGCAGCCCAAGCATCTTCATACCTGAAGCGAAGACAAATTACTATTCTTACTGCACTCTCCTTACAAAGGAATTCATGGATGCCACTGTGCTTATATTTACAGGTATTACCAGAAATTAGAGCTTAAAAAGCTGTGTAATTCTTTCCAGTACTTACTGTTCTGCCAAGACAAATATACAGTGAGAAATGTCTTTTAAAGAAAAAGTGATCCATGCTTTTTAACCTCCTAACTGACATTAAAAGCTAAATGGACCAAACAATACTTACAAGACGACTCACCACCTTAAACATCACTTGGAACTCAAATTAATTAAGAAAATTTTAAAAATTAACAAGATTCAAGATTGTAATCATACGTATACCCCTTCCAATTAAAAAAAAAAAAAAAAAAAAAGAAATTGGTTCAAATATGTCTAAGTTATGAAACCACAGACTAGGGCTCAGTGCTGGCCTCCTTCACCCCTCTGCATTAGGATACTGACTAAAGTCATCTTTTAAATGCAACTTTTCTTCCAGAACTTCAGTTTCATTAACATGACAGCACTTTGGGATTGGGCAAGCTTTAAACACATTTATCATTTATTATCACTCCCACACTACTAACTGCAGAACAACCAAAAACCTATTAGCAACACTTTGACTTTCCTCTCTAATTTCTTTCTTAAGAAATCAGATTTTTTAAATCTAATATAGGAAGCAAACACTAATAAAGAAAAGGAAGGTCATACCTGCTTAGTAATTCCAGTCCAGCAGAAAACTCTGGCAAACACTGAACAGTTCTATAAAGCAAATTGCAAATGTACAAAATTGTTAAAGAAAAGAAGGGTGTTATAAAAAATGTGCGCGCACACATCTGACAGATATGCTGAGCACAGAAATGTTTCCTCCTGCTCCTACTTTCACAAACATTTTGCCAATTTTGGTTTAAAATGCATTACACAGTGTATCTCACAAGAATACAAGAATATTCCAAAGCTAGGATTGCTTTTTTCCCCTGTTGTTTTATGACAGCCTATTCTTACCTCTTCTCAACCGTGTCCATTAAAAACAAGTTTTATTCAATAATGTCTAAGTACACTTAACAAAGATATAGGATGAATGTAATTTTAACCTAAAAAAGGGCACAGAAATATTCTGGGAAAAAAAAAGACTACTACACAAGTTCATGTCCCTCAATACAGATATTCCACTTAATATATTCTACACTAAAAATAAATACTGTGCTAAGGAACCTTTGGCAGTTTAATGCTCTAATGATCTCCTATTCAATGCAGACACTACCATTAATAACAGCTTGAAGTATAAAGACATCTTATTATAAGTTAGACAAAATGAACAATGCAGTACTTCTAAGGATGCGAAGATTGTGATGTCATCCTAAATTTGTCTCTTGGAAGATCACCCAAATAGACTGTTCTGCACTATCATCCAAACAATTTGAATGGGGAAAAAAAAGGCCTATCATAAATTAAACTTCCTTGTCCTTAAGGCAATGGAAAAGTGACAGAATCAGTGAAGTAGAAAGGGACCTTAGGAAGTTTCTATTGCAGTCCCTTGTTAAAACCAGCTATGAGATCAAAGCAGCTTTCTCAGGAAACTTTTCTCAGCTTTTCCTGTCTGATCATCTCTTGTTTCAACTTATGCCTACCATCTTTTGAGTTTCCACCACACACCAGTTTCCTCAATAACCACTTCACATGTAATGGCAGGCTGCTGCTAGGTCTCCCAGAAGTCACCTATGCTCCAGGCTGAACATCTCAGCCTTTCCTCATACACAGAGTTCCTGCCCCAACCATTCTGGTGGCCCTCCACTAAATTTCTCCAGAATATTAACACCTTTCTCAAACTGGGGACCAAACTGGACAGGGAAGTTAGTGGTCTAAGGTGTGCTGAATGCAGGGTACAATCACCTTCCTCAATCCCACTGTCTGGGTATTGTTTGCAGCCTCATTAGCTGTTGGGCTTCCCTGCTGCAAGGCATGTCCCTGGCTCACATTCTGCCTGCTGTCTGCCAAGATCTCCAGGGTCTTTTTAGCAAAGTTACTTCCCAGAGAGTCTGTCAGCCCCAGTCTGCATTGTTGCAGGGGCTACTTTCTTCACAGGGAAACATGGAATTTGTACCTCTTGATTTTCATGAGATACCTCTTGGCACATATGGTCCTAGGGGCTTTTATGGATTGAGTATCTTCAAGCCATCTTCACTCACTACTGGTCAGTGTCCTCGACACCTTTCACTAAGCACAAGGCACTGAAGCCACAAAGGCATTAAATAACTCAACAACCTCTACATTTGCTGTAATTCAGCCCATTCATCACCAATCCCACGTTTTCTTTCAGCCTTCTATTACCAGCGCAGGACTAGTCGCTCTTCTTGTCCTTGACATGTCTTGCAAATGTCAGTTCCAGGTGAGCTCTGGCTTTCCTAAGGCTATTCCAGCATGCCAAAGAGGTCATAAAGAGGCATCAAACAGTTATCCTCGACACCCTCCCAGGGCACTTCTTGACTGCATACTGATGGGTTGTCCTTTCAGGAGCTGGAAGCTAAAGGCCTCCACAAGAATATGGGTTTAATGATACAGAAGCTTCCATAAGTTATTTCTCTCCCTGGTCAGAGGGTCAGTGACAAACTCCCCTTGCAACACCACCACCCTCAGTGGCCTCTCCTTGGCTCCCATCCATATGCCCTGAGCCATCCTTACAATCAAGCTGAGCTGTGTTTGTCCCTGAACTTTATCAGCAAAGCAGAAGCCACCCCAGCATTCCCCTGTTTCTGATCCTTCAATTGGTTCACCCAGTGCTTGCCTCAAAAAGCAATGGATATTTATAACAGTACTCCAGAAGAACCAAAGTACTATGGACTGGAAACACACAGAGAAGGCGATGCCTAAAATAGTTTTATTCAGACCTTCACCCATTCTTAGTTTAGCCTCCATGGCTTGTCCATACAACTAGTCCTCTGTTAAAAAAAAAATATATATATATATATATATATATCTAAAACATCAGAACATTAGAACTTAGGCCAGTTTATTTCAGATGCTTTATTTTTACCACTTGGCTTGTTTTTAAACTAATTTGTGTCTACATAGTATGTTTTAATAAGAACATGCTTTACACTAAAGCATATCTGATTTTAAGAAGTAACTCTCACAGACTTCATTTACAGACAACAAGTACTCTTTCCCTGCAGCTTATACAGGTTGAAAAAATGAGCAAAGAACTAAAATGCAGAGGATGAAAAAAAACCTTCAAATCAATGAAAGAAAGAAAACCACATCAGCACAATTATCAAAACTTCTTAAAACAGAAAACTGAAATATTTCATTACATAGATATTTTCCACAATAAAAAGGCTCCTATTTCTGTTTTTACACTAAAATAAAACCCCTGACGTACAATTTTAGGACATGAGATTCACAGAGATTGTAAACAATTACATTTCAGTGTAGCACAACCTGAATCTTCTATGAGGTACTACAATAACACTGCATATTCATTTAATTTAAATAGCAATTTATAAACTGATTGAAAGCCATTAGAAATTATTTATCAATGAAGGCTGTATTAAGCAATGCATTTGCTTTGGTTAAGCTTCTCTGTTGTCAAAATAGCATTTTGTAAAATTATATGCAAATGTTCTTGCAATTTGCTCATATATATGAGCCACTTCAAATTTTTCCTTATCAAGAATATCTTATATTAATGCTATATATTAAGACATTCAGAAGTACCTTTGCCTACTTTTCTTTGCATCTCTTGATTTGTCGCCCAAAGTCTTCAACCTACAAATCAAAACACAAATCCATCAGACATTTGGAACACCAAAAACAGAGAACAAATTGTTTGAAAACATTCTGTTAATTCCAGTCTATTACAGTTAATTTTGTTTCAGCTTGTTTCAGAAATAAATCAAATTGCCCTTAGTTTTGTGGAGACCCTCATATGAATTTACTTCCATTGAGACTGCTGCTAAACCTTTAGATTTTTTGCAGAAGCGCATCAGGCAATTCAGAATAAAATGTTTAATGGGAGTTGTGTACACAAGTCATCCACCTCTTGATACAATTTTCTTAGCAGACAGGAACTAAAGACCTGCCTGGAAATAACCAATCCAGCCCTGAGGAATACCATTTACAGGAAGAATGTACCATTTTCCTCTTGTGACAAGGAAAAGCATGACATACACATGTGCCCACCTGCCATAAGTCTGCCAACACAAAACCAGCAGAAGCACAACTTTTCTTCTGCCAGCTTTCAGAACCCCCAGCAGCATCACCACAGTGCACTGTTACTGAGCCTATCTGAGGCTTCTTTCACACACAGTCTATTTCAAACTGATTGGTATATTGCTCCTCAAAAGCAAAAAAACCCCAAAAACCTCCAAACCAACCAACCAACCATTCCCCCAACTCTTTCCACTCTATCAGTCAAGATATATATTATACATATATATATATATATATATATATAATATATATATATGCTAGTCAAGCTGACACAGTGAGAACCAAAGCTGCTGGCTATTCCCTGACCACCCAGGCAATGGCTGTCCTCAATTTCTAGGCCCTTTGTGGTCACAAAAAAAGTTTTATTGCTCAGGACAGTAAGAAACAAATGACACAGACATAAGCAAGATGGACATGAACTACAAGAGCCAAAGACATCCTCCACACATGACAGAGAGATCTGTAATCCTGAGTGACCCAGGGACTGGGAAACAACCTAATATACAGATATTCAGGCTGCTTTGAGGGGTAGTCAAATCACTCCCCCAGTCTTTATCAATTTTCCAGGAACTCAAAGAAACATCAAAGCTCTACAGCACCCCCGGTGGTTTACAATTCGAGAGAAGACATGCTAAGGCAGGTCTCCACTCCCTCTTACAGAGCGGTTTATAACAGCCAGGCCAAGTAGCAACAACCACAGCACGCTGAGGAAGAACCCACTGCTGAGGAAAGCCGTGCAATTTGCCCTTCTCCACTGCCATGTTCCCCACTTATGCAGCCCAGCCTGAAACAGAAGCACTCTTCTGCATCCGTTTTGGTGGATTTTCCTCTGCCTGCAAAAGCTTGCTAACAGGTGAATGGGTCAAAATTTAGATACCCTGCTCACAGGACACGTAGACTTAGAGAGCAGACACAAATGAGCAAGGAAGGAGGCCACAGAAATGGCTAAACTGCTCTCTTTAAACCACACAACCCAGATTTAACCTTTTTCAGCAATACATATTTGTTCCCATACTCCTCAGGAAGTGATATTATTTTCTTAGAAGTCCTGGAATACCTTCCCCCTCGCAATTTCATGAAATTCAACTTGTTCTACTTCGCAAGCATTTATGTGTAGTTAACAAGTTAGCCACAACTTGACACCAAAAATACTTTCTTCGGGTTTTGAGAATTATACAATTTTAATCTGAAGTCTCAACATCACAAAATGACTTTTTTTACCACTTTGGTGGGGTGCAGAACAGAGTAATCCAAAACACCAAGAAATTAGGGTGCACGGTCTAGGAAGGAAGAGGGGGCAAACCAGGCCAACTTGTGCTCTGGCTACATGGGGACACTAAAAGAAAAAAAATCCCTTCCACTACAGCCTCTGCCACTGTGGTTCTCAGATACAGGTTCCTGATGGCAAAAAAAACCAAACCAAACCAAAAAAAAACCAAAAAAAAAAAAAAAAAAAAAAAAAAAAAAAAAAAAAAAAAAAAAAAAAAAAAAAAAAAAACAAAAAAAAAAAAAAAAAAAAAAAAAAAAAAAAAAAAAAAAAAACCAAAAAAAAAAAAAAAAAAAAAAAAAGAAAAAAAAAAAAAAAGATATTACACCACAGATGAAAATACCACTTAAAGACAGGAAAAAGGGCACATTAATGGAGCTGCCAAAACACAAAGATGGACATTATGAAATCAGGGACTGTTCTCAGAACAAAACACTGCAACACCAGGAAGAAAGCAAAATTCATGGAAATATACTGATTCCACTGCAGCAAATATGAAAAACACAAATGCAGAACCACAGAGTTAAATGACCCTCAGATCTGGCATGTTATGACCTTCCTGTTGTTCTCTTTCACCATGTGAAAAACACCCTTTTCAAAAGAGCCTTACACTGTACTGAGATATCAACTCTTCTGAGAAGCAAAAGAGAAAGACAGACAGAAATAAAGCAATGCTTTTGTCTGTATTTTTAAGACAGTTTAATATTCAGTTGGTGTTTGGTAAGATGAGACAGGTAACATGCAAGAAATTTATCTGTTTGACTGGCAGCCTCTTCTATCAGTTTCTCTTGACCATCATACACTGGTATACAAGTAAATAATGATAAACTGCTTATTTTATGTTTCTGGAGTACACAGACATTCCTCACTTTATAGAAATATTTACCATAGGGATATTATAAGGCAGCCTTAACACTGCCAAAGACCACACAGTTTTTAAAAGTAATTGATTAAACACAATACTCCCCGGTGGCTCATCATGAGCCATCAGCTCTGCAGCACAGGCATGACCTTGTCCTTCGGCCACTCGCTGGCTTCCAGTGACACTTCCAGGGCCACCTGCTCGTACTAAAAACAGCACCGACACGGGGCCTACCCAAATAAACCTTGTGAGACAACGCAGGAAGAATATATTTCTACTTTTTAGTGCAAGCGTGGGGCTGTTCCATCTGTTTATCCTGCGCTCCTTTTCCCCAAGTAACTCATCTTTCAAGGAAAAGCAAGTTTCTCCACACACCAAGCGGCGCCCAGAAAAGCTCTTTACGGGATCACGCTGATCCATGAAACCTCGAAGGCCGGTAACTTCATAAAAAATTCAAGCGCGTTAATTGACCCCATTCACATCTTCTCTCACAACAGCGGTCTGTCTGTCCCTCTCTCTCTCTCCTTCCCCTGACCGCAGCTGCTTCCCGGGCACCGCGGCTCCTCCTCCTGCTCCCCAGAGCTGCCCGCGGCACCGCAGGGCTCGCCAGCCCGCCATCAGCCGCCCAGCCCAGGCGGGAACACGGCGGGATTCGGGACCCTGGAGCCGCCTTTCCAGCCCGTCCCCGCACTCAGGAGGGCACCCCGGGTGACAGACCCCGGCAGTGGCTCCCGTCTGCGCAATCTCCTCCTCTTCCTCCCTCCCCGGGCCAGTCCACGCCTCCCCGGCCCCCGGTCACCTGCTTTCCCCCCCTGCCCTGCCGGGCTGCGGGACGCGGGCTCCTCTCCCGCTGCCCCCGCCAGCCCCGCGGTGCCGCAGGCGATACCCACCCGGCGGTGAGGTCCTGCTGGACGCTCAGCAACCGCTCCCGCAGCGTCTCCAACATCTTCCCAGCCTTTCCCGGCTGCGAAGGCCAGCGCCGGAGGGCGGGGCGCGGGCGGGGCTCGGCTGAGCTCCCGCCCCGGTGCCACCTCCCCTCAGCCCTCCCCCGTCCCTTCCGCCCCTCCCGGCGCGTCCTGGCGGTGTTGGGAGCGGCGGGATTTGCCTGAGAGAGCCGGGCCCCTCGTTGTGCGTCCCCCGTGGTGCGAGGGTAAAGCTGCCTTTTTAAAGCCCGGGCGGCATCAAGGACAGATCTTGAGCTGCGTGCGAATCCCTGAAGTTACGGCTTTTTAGAGGTTATTTTAAAGAGCACAGGAAAGCGCCTTGGCAGGTTGGGACCCTCACCAGAGGGATTTTGACTTCAGCGATGGTAGCGTAGGAGTGACCTCCTTAGCGATACCAAGTTGATCAAGGGACTGGAGCATCTCTTTTGCGAGGAAAGGCTCAGGGGGCTGGGCCTGTTCATTCAGCCTTGAGAAGAGGCAGCTGAGGGGGGACCACATAAATGTCTGTAAGTGTCCGAAGGGAGGGTGCCAAGAGGATGTAACCAGGCTCTTCTGGCTGGTGCTCAGCAATAGGACAAGAGGCAGCAGGTGTAAACTGATGCTCAGGAAGTTCCAGCAGAATATGAGGATGAACTTGACGATATAGGTGATCAAGCACTGGAACATGTTGCCCAGAAAGGTTGTGGTTTCCCTGATTGGATATATTCAAGATCCATGTGGATGCAGTCCTGTGCCATGTGCTCTGGGATGACTCTGCTTGAGCAGGGAGGTTGGAGCAGGTGACCCACTGTAGTCTATTCCAACCTGACCTGTCCTGTGAACTCAGGGAATTGGGTGCTGTGACAAAATCTTAAAAGTACGGAAAGGGACACCACTGTGTGTCCCTAGGGTTGCCAGGTTCTTGGAGTAAGGGATAGATGATAACCTTACAAAGTCCTTGCAAAGCTGGTAGTTGAATTGTTTGTCTATGTGTCCCTCCACTATTTGCTTTGGAGACAGCTTTATAGATACTAGCGATTTTTACAACCAATGACCTAAAAGAAAAAAGGCTGTTCTTAAAAATAGTAAATAATCACGTGAAAAGTTTAAATTAAATTTCTAGGTACTGTCTGCTCAAATAATAATTGTTAGGAGTCATTAAGCAAATCTTCAGTCAGTTTAAGTGGAATCAAGACCTTTTCAGAACAATTGGCCAGTCTTTCTGGATGGCTGTATTTACAGTTACAGTAACAGGAAGACAGTCTCACACCCTGTTAATGTTTGAATGACAGGGACATAGGATTTAGGTGGATCTGGGAAATCTTAGACTTTCATTTAATTGAGACGTCAACTTTTAGAGAAAGATGAGATTTTAAAGTCAAAACATTTTATTTTCTAACCAATTCAATTTCAGTTGAAAATTACAAAAAGTATGAAGAGAAAAGCACTGAAATAATTTCTTACAAGGAGAATGTGTGCAGAGAGCCACTGCTGGATGTCATTTGATACTTACTGCAGAAGTATATTCAGGAGTGGTTGGAGGTGCTTTGAATCACTGGAAAATTGACACCATAATCCCAACACAGCTTCTGTGCTTTCAGAAGAGTGTATGAGCTATAGATTGTTTCTGCTTTGGCTTATGGAAAAAAAAAGTATTGCTCTGTGGCAGAAATTCAAATTAAAAGCTAAATGCCTGCTAAAAGGAAAATAGTTGGGTTGATATTCCAAACATTGAAATTGATGTAGCTTGCCTTATCTTGAGGTCAGAAAGACAGCTTTCACGGCAGACTGCATCTAAAGTTCTGTAAAAAAAAAAAAAAAGTATGACATTTAGAAGGTATTTTTCTCGTGCTTGACCTAACAACATCATCTGAAAATAGAGACTTCCCACTCGCCTGCACAGTCAATTCTTCAGTCAAGGGAGGGGAAGGCCTTGAATCAAATGTTTTCTGATGTATTCACAGACATGCATTGCAAATGCTGACAAAAGCTGTGCAATCTGGCTTTATGTAATGTATGTTACAGGAATTAAAGTGATCAGAAGACAAGGGAGGGGTTTTAACCTTTACTTTTCAGTTTTCCTTTGAGAAATCATATTAATTTCTTCAGTGTTACATATTTTCAATTTTCTGTGAATGGTTTTTGTCAGTGGTGGCCCTGCTAATTCACAGTGAATAAGCGCTTTTAGACTCCATTGCTACTTTTACAGTTAGAAAAACTATTCATAAACTGCCGTACAGTTTTGTTTCACATGTCTGTGTAGGATTTGGGAGAAGAAATGTGTTGAGATCGTATTAACAGTCACTAATTCTAGAAGTACAAGACTGGAAGAAACTTCTAAAAGCACATCCCCTGCTCAAGGGCTGTGATGAATTATAAATACTCTGTGTAAACTTGGTTTAACTGGTTCTTAAGAATTTAAAATTAAGGAGATTCTGCAAGCTCCTTATCAGCTCACTTGTTTAGCTTGATCTTCTTTTTTTGTTTCTAGAGTGAATAGGCCTGGTTTCTTTTTTTTCCCCTTGTAGTCACTTTCTAAACTTCTTTTATGTGTTGGTCTGATCTGGAGATTCCCCAGTTTGTCCAGAAAGTGCAGAGCTATAACATTTCCATCACTAAAACCGAATTACAAGGCTTCATTTTGAACACAATTTATATATTTATACTAATTTATTAATATTTATGTACATTAGCAATTAATTTAACAGCTCTGAGACAGATCCTTCAGGTGTTAGTTCAGCCCAGTGCCACCTAAAATTCTGCCAGGGCCTTTGGGTCAAGTGTTCTAGAGATAAAATTAATGCTAAATAAATTTTTCGTATCAATGACCTGCTCTGCTCATTTAGTAATTAAGTAGTTCAGGGCTGGTTATTTGATATTAATTCTGACCTGAATTTGAGCTAAGACTTCCTAGTTTATTCTTCTGCGTCTCTGATACAAGCACATGTAGTACCTTCTGCAAACTCACTGTGACTGGCTATACTGGTCTGTACAAAAAATGCATAGGCATTCTGTGCTTTGCACATCTATAAAGAACAGTGATACTAGTCAGTAGCAATAAATCTTTAGAGAAAAACACAGAAATGTATTTGACTTTGTAACTCTTATGTCCAATGAAGATTTCTTTTCTTTTCTAGATCAGCCTCCCTTAGAGGCATGAATTATGCTACATTTCTATAATAGATTTTGCTGCACAAAGGCATCCCTAGTCGTGCCTTTCCATAATTCCACATTTTCCTAGGCTTTGGTGACCCCCATTAAGACTGACTTTAGATTAAGACTGTTCTGAAAGAGTGATGCTGCAGACACCAGGCTCATGCCTGTTAAGCTTTTCAGTGAAAGATCATTTTAAACACTTTCCCATTATGCTGATATGATGTGAAATGTAGTTTGTTTAGGTATTGATCTGGTTTATGTCTTGATCTCTTCTTTTGAGTGCAGTTAGCTTGATAACCTCCAATATGACATTCTCAAACTGACTAGAAATAGTGAATAAAACTCTCAGCCCTTTCAGAATCTTTCAGGTTTGTAGAAGTAACTTTTTTCCTCTTCTCCTTAAGTCTTGCTGATAGTATGGTTTAACAAACTTTATATTTTGGGTGCAAATTTAAGACTTTTTGGTTTTAATAATCTGTAGAATATAATTTAAACTCGATTAGTAGATATTATAGCTATTCTATACATATTTTGTTTTGCTAGCTGGATCTGTACTGATATAAAGCTTAAATATTGTTAGAAATACCTGAGACAAAGTTTAATTCTAAAAATCTGCTATTTACCATTGGAATTGATAAAGACTTTAATGAAAGTGTCTAAAGATCTGATTCAACATTTCTTGCAGGAATTCCATTGCATGCTGAAAAGAAAGGTTGGCACCTATCAAAAAGTTTTATATGCCCAAACTTCAGCAGGGTTACATTATATCAGTGGAAACTGAATTTAAGCATTACATCCTCAGAACTATCTGTCATAGTCTCATTTATCCTGAGGCCTCATTACATTTTCTAGCAGCTTCTTCTTTTCCAAATTAACCTTTAGAGCTTTCTAATAAGAGTTAATTTCTGCTCTTACCTGTACTAACTCTTGGGGTTTAGCTATGTAAGAGTCTCTGCAGCTAACACAAAGTTTTTGTGTTATATGAATAGAGAATATTTTTTTATCTCAATGAAGAAAGTTATGAGGGAGGGGTTTTCTTTTATCTGTGTGTTTGGGATTTTAATTTTTTTTTTCCCCCTGTACCTAGCAGAAGAAGAAATGGACAGTAATCATTCCCAGTCCTAAAGAGAACTGGAAGAATAATTTCTGCAAACCAAGTGAAATATTCTTAATTCAGTTACACAAGAACAGGTATGGGACTTAATCTTCAGGTTAATATATGTACAAAGAGCTGGTTTAGAGGTTAACTTTTTAATGGACTACCTTTTTGATAGCATGAAAGTGAATTATAATTCTCAAATAATAATCAAATCATGTCTTGCTTCAGTTTCACTGCTTCTATGAAAAAGACTGGGGGGAGAGGCACATTGTAGCAATAGATAAAAATAATGGTGAAATTACTTTGTTCTCACCTCCCACTCCCTTACATCGTATCTAGTGAATGAAGACATTATGAATTCCTACCTTTCTGAACTGTTGGGAAAAATTGGGGGTGGAGGAAATCAGTGGCTAAGCAGAGTTATGAAGCTAAACAGGTATTAGGATCCTCCTTCTGCTTGACCTTAATTGCTCTTGGAGGGAGGAAAAGAGCACATACCTTGGGACAGACAGATTCCAAGGGCAGCCAACAGTTATACCTGACTGGATGAGGTGGTAAAACGTGTCCTGATGTGATGGGAGTGACCGTCTCAACGTGGCTGCTCTAACTCTCCTAATTCAGTGGGACAACTTTGTGTTTTCTTAATCTTCAGTCACAGCTGTGTGCACTCATGGAGATGTTGATAAAAATTTTGCTGTCACCACTGGAGCTGGCAGACCCTGAAAACTATTTAGAAAGCAGGATATGAGCTCCTGTTATCTTTCTCCTCGTCTTCTTTTCTGCCTTCACTTTATTCCTAGTCTTTAGAATTTTTACTGCATGAGATTGTGAGCTCTGGGTGTTTCTCCACCAGTGAGCTTGCAAGTGGAAGTTGGGCCTGAAACTGTAATTTCAACTGTTACTGAAGTTTTCTGTCATTTTTGTGTGCTCTTGCGATGAAAGTATTGGATAGGTCAGCAGTGGTCCCAGAGTACTTCAGTTCCTTTTGTCTCTTCACAAATTAGTTGACTTGACTGTGAGATTGTGTAAAAGACCACAAAGCAGGATTTTCTTCTATCAAAAAAGCAACTAATAGGAAGGCTGCCTCAAAAGCGAGGACTTTATTTAAAACTTTATCATTTGGATTCTCTCAGTGTCTTGAAACTTCTGTACAACTAAGTTCTTTAAATTTAATAATACGGAAACTTCCAAAAATAGTGAGGATCATAACTCCTGCTGGTGAATGTAGTTCAGAGTGTGCTGATTTTGAGAAAAGGAAAAAGCACTCAGCAAACCAGCCAGTTCCACTAGAGGGCATGGCTGTGCATAGAAAAGCAAAATAGAGATGTGATAGTCTTTATTTCTCTGCAAGGGTATGTATCTCAGATGAGCAAAATTTTACTGATGATGTAATTTTAAAGTACAGTTCATGGCTTATTTCATCTCACAAGAACACCTTAAAAACAGCCGCTGGTTTGAGTGGTACCAAGCTCGAGTGTGAAGTGGCCAGCTGACATTTGACAGAGCGACAGGGTTGTTTACACAAGCTCCTTTCTCCTGATTAAGCTAGGTGGGGAGATCTGTGTTACACTGCTTCACTTGGTGTTTTAAGCACTATGTAGACAATCCTCATGAACCAAAGCAGAGGCCAGAGTCTCCTGACCCTGCCTCCTAGCGGAATACTAGTTTAGGCCATTTCCAGTGACTCTCACACTGGCACTTCTGTAGAAGTGGTCTGAGGGGCTGCACTTGGTAGCAACTGGCTGAAGAAAACACACTTGTGTAGACTGCACAGTTTGTGTAACTAACCTTGACCCTGATGTCAAGGAAATTAAAAAGATGTATTAAGCATGAATGAATGCCCTGCAATGGTATTTGGAGTAGTATTAACCAGTTACATTGTGTCTGCTATTTTTATTGCACTTGTGAGTAATTTTGCTAGAGTAGGCATTTTGTCCTATAATTAGATGTTCCCCATGGCTATGGTTGATTTTAGGAAAAAGTCGTGTGTTTTCTGTGTCATTGCAGTGCCAGAAAATGCTGGTGTGACTTTAGGATCAGGCTTACAGGGACCTTGTGATGGGAAAGAACCTTAGCAGAACCTGTGTGTTTTGGAGGTGTTCTGGGAGGGACGCACCCCCCTACCCCCCTTCCACTGCTGTATTCCCAGTCTGCTCTACTGGAGTCTCTGTGCTGGCATAAGGAAAGCACAGAAATGCTGATGGCAGAGAAGGGACTGCAAACGTGTAGGGAACTGCTGCTAGTGGGTGGGATGTGCCGTGAAGCACAAGGGTCTTTTAGTCAAATAAAATACACATTTCCCCAGTGCTTACTGCTCTGTTTAAGTTCTTCTGTGTTACGTCCAATTTTCTATGAACGTGACCAATTTCTGTTCCCCTGGATGTCAGAAGCATGGTTTGAGGGAAGTGCAATGATACCCAGACTGTGATTCTTGAAGGACAAGCATATTATGTGTCAGTTTCATTGATCAGAGGCAATTAGCTCAGCCAAACCCAATTAGGACACAATTTTAGTTTTAGGCACACAGACATTAATCACTCATTATCCAAGTGAACTCTAAAGGGAATTACAACAGACTAACAGAATAAAATGGCTGTTCCTTTGCTGTTAATGGAGGAGTTTTCTAGATTTGTATGTGGTAATGTACTGCTTGTTTTGCTGACTTCCTCTTACATTAAATCTGCTCTTGTTTTTTGCACTTTTTTCCATCAATAAGATCTTAATCATCTGTCATTCTGGCCTTTCTTGTGACAAATATCATCCCATGAGTGATTTTAATGGATTTTTCCCCCTTTTATTTTTTTTCCCTGTTAACTCCTCCCCTTTCTTGCTCCTCTTGCTTAAGGCAATTTTTGTTGAAGCCTTCTGGCTGACTGCCTAGCATTTGGCTAATAACTCTGTGCAATTGTCAACTTCATACTGTTTTAGCATTTGAAATCAAATTCTCTTTCCTGATTTTATATGGGTCTGCTGTTTACTAGTTCATTATGCACAGAATCTAATCCACTTATGCTGTAAGTAGCCTGGAGACAGAGACGGGGTATTTTTATCATCATGTTGTATTTTATTTATTGAGCATAATTCAGTTTGAATGAAATGAAATGAAATAGTGAGAATGGTTCTTGTACTTCTGCAGAACTTTCTTATCACAGTACATTTTGTCAGTTTGATTTATTTTATCTGTCTATTTACTGTTGTTGTGACAACCCAGAGTTGCTTTACTAGCTACAGTAAAAGTATCTCATCCTCCTGGAAAGTACTTCATATTTCAAATTACATAGCTTCAGGCTGGACCTGAGAATTGCACAGGCAAGTTTTGATTTAAAGTGTTGTCTGCTGGCTCTCTCTCAGTTTTCTTTTGCTTTTTTTTTTTTAGGTATGCTTTTTGCTTGGAAAGTAGCTATCATTGCTGAATATCAAGGTCTATTAGATATAGACAAATACTGTTCATATGAAAAACACTGAGACAAAAATGCCAAATGCTCATATTTAGGTGCCTGATTTATGACATAGGCTTTTGAGATCATTAAAAGTGAGATGTACCCATTCTGCAACATCTGAAAATAAAAACATTCCAGTGCCAAATTTAAGCCACTTTGTTTTGTCATTCTGACCTGTATAACCCAGCACACAAGATGGAAAAACTGGATTGGACCCAGGATTGTCTGTTGATGCTATACTGCTGTGAGATATAGTATTAGCTTTCTGTGGAAAGTCTTCATTGTAGGGACTTTCCAGGAATAAGAGAGTGTGAGGTTAATGTTGTTCAGACCAAGGCTCTGACATGGAATGCGTGGGAGGCTTAAAGAGCCTTGAGCAAAATATGTGTACTAAAATGAGGAAGAGGAAATACATTGCCTTGAGAGATGCATCTGAAACCTTGCCTTTTCCCAGCGGCAGAGTAAAGGGAACTATGTAACATATGAGACTATTATTTTTATTCTCAGAAGAGTTGTAAATGTTATTCATAACCAGAAAGCTTTCCTGGTATATATACTTTTAAGATAGTCAGAGGCCTTCAAATGTATCATACGTCCTTTTTATTGGGAAATGACAATAAAAATAAACCTAGAGTATTTCCAGCATGGCCTTGCAACAAGGAATTTTACTTCTTTCAAAAATGATTTAAGTTCTTTCAGTACAATGTAACAAACATTGTTTCAGTAATTCACATACTCGACTTTTAACTTTTTAATGTTAATATTGCTGTATTATTGTTTACATAGCAATAGCATTCATGTCTGGTATCCAAACATCCAATTGTTCTCATAGAGCAATTCTATGCCATTCAGCATGGTTTTCTTGTATACATTCATTGTGTACTCAAGCAGTATGACAGGGAGGTACAAGAACTCCGAACTGTTCTCAGCTTTTAAACTGAAAACTGGTTTCACTCCAAAGGTATGTATTCAAGATCTTTAAGTCTAGCTTAGAGACCTTTGCTTGTCCATCTCTCTTATCTTCACAAAATATCAAGTTTTTATTTATTCTTTTCCTAGCTATATCCTGCATCCCACAGCTTCCACTAGGAAATTGTTTTTACTGAGTAAGCAGTAAACAGATGCATCTAAATGCTGCTGTTCATATTGGCACTGTCTGTACATATTAAAGGCTTTGCTCACATCTGCCTTGACGTTGCAAAATCACCCTATGTGTTTAAACAGTATGTTGAACAGGAAGAAAATATATTTTATGAATATAACTGCATTGGTGGTTCCAACCACCACAAGAACCAACGATGTGCCCTTGTGTCAAAGGAGGTTAATGGAAGCCTGTACTGCACTAGGAGGATGCACTGGGGGTAGTCACAGCAGGTCAAAGGAGGTGATCTGGATCTGTCCCCTCTTTTTAGCAGTGATGAGGCCACACCTGGAGTGCTGTGTCCAGTTCTGGGCGCCCCAGTACAAAGGAGACATGGCCATAGGGGAGAGAGTCCCATGAATGGCTACAGAGATGATCAGGGAACTGGGGAATCCTCCCAGTGGAGAAAGGCTGAGGGAGCTGGGGTGCTCCTAGAAAAGATAAGGTTCATGGAAGATTTTTTCAAGATCTTATCAGGTATCAAATACCTGAAGGGAGACTGAGGAGAGCCAGGCTCCTTTCATTGGTGCCCAGTGACAGGACCAAAGACAACAGGCACAAACTGAAACACGGGAGGTTCCTTCTGAACATCAGGAAGTGCTTTTTTCATTGCAAGAGTGACCAAACACTGGCAAAGGTTGCCCAGAGAGGCATTGGGCTCTCCCTCCTTGAAGATACTCAAAAGCCATGTGGACATGGTCCTGGGCAACTGGCTCTCCGTGACCCTGCCTGGGTAGGGGGGCTTGGGCCAGGTGGACTCTAGAGGTCCCTACCTTCTGTGCTTCTCTGATCTCTTCTTTTCTTGGTACACCATACTAAGTTTTCAGTTTATAACTGTTTATTGATTCATTGGTTCTTCCTTTTTACTCATGCATACAACTTTTGGAAGTAACCTGTTCACTGAAGACACAGATCTTTGAAAATAGAGGTTTCCTTAAATTTTATGGGGAAGGTGATTAAATGGTGATTATTTGATTCTTGCTGTAATGACTTTACTGTATTGCTTTAATTAGCCAGTGGTATGTTTTTTGCTTCCAATTAATCATCAGTATCTAAGAATGATTCAGTAATTTCAAATTAGCTCATTTGATACTGAGAGTTCTGAAGATGCTTTCTGAATATCAGTAAATGAAGATTCAAATATATACAAACATACGAGATTTAAATATTCAGCAGTTACTTATGGAATTGTTGTATAATTAGAAATCAGGTCTCATCAAGATTCTTAGCCTTATATATTTAAGTTAGTCCAGCAACTCATTTCAGCGTGAGATTCCCTGCACTTTTTTTTACTAGAACAAGTCTAAATATGACTAGGAAAAGAGATGTAATATACATAATGTTTTATGTATGTAGGTATACATGTGTGTGCATTTATGACTTCATGTAATGGCTGTAATACTTGCATTTTTGCAGTAACAGAGGAAAATAGTAGATATCTAATTTGTATCAGACAATTTTATTTTTTAAAATAAGTTACTTTATTTTAAATAGACCATTCAGTATCTTCAAAGTATCAGCTAGGCTGAAGAACAGACACTGAAAAATGAAATGCAATCCAGCTTTTTTAAACTAAAATTTAGTGATTCTATTGAGTTAATATTATTTGAGTTTACATACAGATATTGATGATTCCATTAGTCCATTCTGTCATTAACATAATAAGAATGCATCACCTTCATTACCCTGTTAAAAAATCCTTTTCAACAGCTCTCACTTTACATTTCCTTCTTACTATAGAAGAGAACAACCTAGTTTTCATGCTATTCACAAACGAAACATAGGCTCTCATAAAATGCATCTTATTATAAATATAGCATCACTTAAAGAAATACAGACTAAAAGGCAGAATCCATATGTCTTTTGCATAAGAGATTCATACATTCCTTTATTCAAGGAAAAATCTGCAGTTTTAAGATAAGTTGTTCCCAAAGTTAAGTTGTTCTGTGAGCAGTGGAACTAATGAAGTTTTTTAAAACTATTTTTGTCTCCCACATTCCATAGTCCTTCCCATTCTCTGTGCTCAAGTGCTTCTTCCATCTCCTTCTCATGTCTTTTGCCAGTTTGGCTGGCAATGTGGCAACATATGCTGCTGCTGAAATAAGCGTGTGCCGATTGCCTGTTCATTATATCCATGGTTATTGGCCAACTGGCTGATCTGCAACTGGCTTTTCCTTAGTGGGAACACTCATTTCGATCCATCTCCAGGAATCGGTTTTCAAAAAATGTATGGGAATTTGCTGTCTTTGAGAACTGTGTATCTCTCTGAAGTTTGAAATGCTCAGTGGAGTCCTAGGTTTAGGAAGGGGAGGCCTTGCAGTACAGTGCCTTGTGATCTTTTTCACTTCCTTGGAAAACAGGTCCAAAGCTACTGTCCCATAATACTTGCATCTCAGAAAAAAAAAAAAAAAGAACCTCAAAGTCCATCAAAGTTAATAAAATTATCAGAATTGTTAGATCTAGCTAAAATTACTCAAGGCAACAGAATGCCTTTTTATTTTGTAGTGTCATTAGAGGGAGAGCCATTTGCAGGAGGTTACATGAGTGTAAATTAATGGAATATTTTAAAGTTTTGAAAGTTTTTAAATACTTAAATACATAGAAAAGCAAAATAGAGATGTGATAGTATTTATTTCTCTGCAAGGGTATGTATCTCAGATGAGCAAAATTTTACTGATGATGTAATTTTAAAGTACAGTTCATGGCTTATTTCATCTCACAAGAACACCTTAAAAACAGCCGCTGGTTTGAGTGGTACCAAGCTCGAGTGTGAAGTGGCCAGCTGACATTTGACAGAGCGACAGGGTTGTTTACACAAGCTCCTTTCTCCTGATTAAGCTAGGTGGGGAGATCTGTGTTACACTGCTTCACTTGGTGTTTTAAGCACTATGTAGACAATCCTCATGAACCAAAGCAGAGGCCAGAGTCTCCTGACCCTGCCTCCCAGCAGAATACTAGTTTAGGCCATTTCCAGTGACTCTCACACTGGCACTTCTGTAGAAGTGGTCTGAGGGGCTGCACTTGGTAGCAACTGGCTGAAGAAAACACACTTGTGTAGACTGCACAGTTTGTGTAACTAACCTTGACCCTGATGTCAAGGAGTAGTATTAAGTAGTTACATTGTTATGCTACGTTATTATGCTGTCTTTTCCAGAACAAGTGAGAGATGAATCCTGATGTAGGAAAGCAAAATGCTCAGATTATAAAATGACAGTTATAGCTCTAAAAGGACTTTTGCAGTCTCATGAGGTTAAATATGCAGGTGGTGGATGATCAGATCCACTGACATACAGGCACAAGGCAGACTCTCCCATTTTTCTGAACAGAACTCTTTTCTTTAAGGATGCCACGACCTGAAATATCAAAGCAGTACACATTTTTGTCTAAGGCCAGCTTGCATCTAGACAGTCTTTATTGCTGTAACACAGGATTATTATTTTCACAGTACAGCATCTGTGTTAAATGATTTCAAGGCACTACATTCCAGACATTGCAGAAGAATTTCTCACTGCCTCAGTGACCTGGAAGTCCGAACCTCACAGACTTCAGACATGGAAGTCCTCCTCATCTTCCCTGGAGCATGGGAACTGTCTAACAGAAAATCATCAGCCTGCAGAGTCTGACAGGTGAACAAGGTTCCTGCTGAGCAATTTCAGTGAGTAGATGCATTCTTCCATCAATTATTTTCTGTCAAATTGGCATTTATCATTTGAAACCTGTTTTCCAAGAATTTTTCAAGCCAGCTCTTGCAAAGAGAGTGGAGTTGAATATTAATATTCCTTAATTTGCTTATTTGCCGTGCTGCCTTCTTTTAAGAAATGAATTTTTCATTTTCTCCTCTTCATACAGCTTACAGCTTGGTTAAGTTCATTCCATTTATCAACTGTTAAAAGTTATTTGATATAAGAAACAATATTCTCAAATTAATAAATTTACTTTATTGCCTATAAACTGTAGCAGTGATCTGTGGCATACCGAAACAGGACTCCCTGTTGATAGTGGGAAAATTATACTTTGTCTTGCCTAAAGACTGCTTTCATCAAAGCAATATTAAGGTGCAGTAACTACTACAAAAGCTTTTCAGAAACACATTGGAGCTGAAGTAACAAACTCCTGCTGATTTTTGGGGTTAAAGAGGTTTAATCATGTGTTGCTGTGGTGGGTTAATTGTAGATAAGGACCAAATTTCTACCCAGCTTCTCTCTTACTCCCCACTCCTCAGTGGGACAGAGGGAAAAAATAAGAACAACAGGCACAGGAAAGTTCACAGGTCAAGATAAAGACAGGAAGATTACTTACCATTTACTGTTATGGGTGAAGTACACTTGGTGAAAATCAATTTAATTTATTCCCAATTAAAATATATTTGGCTAGTGAGAAAGAAATGTTACAACACCTTTCCTCCCCATTTCCCATGCTGAGCTTCACTCCCTTATACCAAACTCCTCTGCCCTGTCCTGGAGGGGCACAGGTAAGGATGGGTGTGTGCATTATAGCCAGCATACAGTTATTTCTCCTTGCCATTCATCAAATCATAGAGTAGTTTGGGTTAGAAAGGACCTTTAGAGGTCATCCAGTCCAGTTCCCATGCAATGAGCAGGGACATCTTCAAATTACTCAGAGCCCCATCGAATCTGACCTTGAATATTTCCATTTGCCACCTCTCTGGACAACTGTTCCAGTGTCTCACCACCCTCACAGTAAAGAGGTACCTTTAGGTACCTCTGTGTACCTAATCTTAAACTCTATTTTAGTTTAAAATCATTACCTTTTGTACTATCCCAACAGGCCCTGCTAAAAACTTTACACCAAATACAGTTTCTTATTCTCTTCCTTCCTCTAATACTAAAATACTGGTAATTGAACAGTATGTAAGAATAGTAACTTTATCAGAATTGTCTCAGTGTTACAGAGGATATTGCTAAGACTCAGTTTTAACACTACAGGTTGACACTCACAACTGACATAAAGAGGATTCCTAGTTCCTGGTCTGTCCTTCTCTGTGGAGAAGAACTTAATGTGAGATTCCTTTTTAAAGATGAAACCCAACCACAAGCTGTGGTCAGTTCCCTGCTCTACCAGTTCATGTCTTTAGCAAGTTTAAAACCAGCTGATTAGTCACTATGTAAGTGATTCCTTTCCCTCCCACAGATTCAAAGAATTCTTTCAGGAGTTCAGGGAGATTATACTCTCACAGTCACAGACATAGCTGTCTTCAAGAACTGTGATACCCATGAGACCAGTGCCTGCTTCTCAGAGATTTGATGAACTGTACTTTCTCCCCCAACCCACTTTGTTGTTTGACACTGATCATATCCTGGTTTTGTACATGCAGTGGGAGCTTATGTGCTTCCAAACTTCCCAGCTTACTACAGGTTGTAGGAAAAGGCTGTGGGCCTTCTGGGCAGAGATGAGCTGTTCAGTGTGCCATTGCAGTAGTGGCGCCTAAAAAGCCACATGCTCTGGCCACCCAGGCCTCCTCATGTCATAATTGACATCCTGACTGTTGTGCTTAACACAAAAAAGAACAGTGAAAAGGCCAGATAGATAGTTATTAACTAAACCTAAACTTTCTGTCTAAATGAAGAAACAATCTCACTGGCATCCAAAACTAAATTATTCCCTCTTCTTTTGAAAAACGTGCAATTTGTAATGCCTGTTTTTCATGAAATTCATCTTTGTTAATAAGATCTATAATTATAAAGCACGAAGGCATAACAAGATTGGCTGATTATAATGCAGGGAGCATAGATGAGTATTTCTAATTCCCCGGAGGATGAATCTCTCTGGTAATGGTGCTAGCATGCTTAGAACTGCTAAACTGCTGTTTCTAAACATCTTTATTTTCAAAGAATTGTATTTTGAGAGATTAAATTAGTTTGGAATTCTCAGCAGCTTTTATTGTAGATGCCATTTGCTTTCTTTTTGTCTTAATTTCTGTCTCTAACAGAAGTACCACAATCTAGTAACAGAGACTCTTGGTGGAATATCTCTGGTACAACTTCACTCCTATGGCTGTAATCTGTGGACCAAATCCAGCACTTATTTAATGCTGTCACTATTTAGATTTGTTTTAATATGGTGGTTTATTTGAATAAGAAAGGCATTGCTGGATGACCTGAAGCAAATTTTTAATTTCTCTCTGTCTTAATATGTGTGAAATTGAGATTATGTTACAGATCTTCAGTCTCTTTCACTTAGGATTCCCAGAATGTATCCCAGGTGCTTTGAGCTGAAGATTGGGATAAAGAGCAACATCTTGGACAGTGGTTGTTGTCCTTATCTCTGAACTGACATCCAGCTGATGGGAAGCTGGCAACCTGCTTCTCTCACCCTGCTCCTTAAGGTAGATACCCCTTGCAAATTCTCTTCCTTGCCTATCTCCTTAGCAACGTGCTAACATTCAAATGAGAACGTAGCATCTATAGCTTATCTAAGGACTGCTGTCTTTCCTATTCTAAGCACTGCTTAATTTATTCTCCCTTCCTCCTTATTGCTGCGTGGAGGTCTTTGCATTTTAATGTTAGAAAAAGTTGTCCATGAAGTTTTGAAGGGCTGACTGGTACGATGATGAACTAAAACAGATGGCTGTACTTGCTGAGTGGAAGATGCCAAGTACAAAGCATGCAAAACTCCACCATCAGTGGACTTCTCAGTAAGCAGAATTTGGAAAGACTGTCAGCCCCAGCTTGAGGAGGGGTTAATGATATCAGACCCCACAGGTTAAGGTTGTGTCTCAGAGTAACAGATCAAAAAGATCAGAAATATAATGTAATTCCCTGTTTTATCTGTCACCACCTGCTAAAGTTAAGACTGCTCACGTAGCTTCAAGAAAGCAGCCTCAAAGCAAGCAAACTCAGGAACTGCTGCAAAAGGAAAGAGAATATCTGGGACATTGCCTCTCTCCATTCTAAAGGCACAGGGTAAAGTGCTTTCCTCTCCCAAGTAGGTTATCAATATATCTGTTGATTCCTGTGGGCTTAGCAGGTGAAAATCAATTAGTGTGAACAGTTCAGAGCAGGGCCACACTATCAGACATTGTACAAAGGTGACACAGTAGAGTTTTTAGCTGATGATCTCACACTCGAAACAGAAAACAAAAAGAAAGGATGGGAAGGAAGCAGTACATTTACTGCAAGCCAAGGTGTGGCTGCAGATGATGTGGCAGTTTTACAATACAAAGAGAATTTTTCAATTAAACATCCAGGATGGCTTATCCTAGGAGGGTTGTAAAAAGGAGGATGAGAGTGAAGAGAGAGAACAAGATTAGGAAGTGGGGGAAAAATATAAAATGTGTGAATTAAGGATATTACAAAGAAAGGATTTTCTTCAAACCATTCAGCAGTATACAGGAATATCCCTACTGCAACATCTCCTGAGGGTGTTTCCTATTTCCATCTGAGGAGGAACTTGTACAGCTAAGTGTGAGAGAGGATAGGATCAGAAAAGAGAACATGATCACAATCCAGGTATTAATGGCTTCATAAAACAGAACAAAAGGAATGTTTCAGTCTCATAAACAATTAGAGGAATAAGAAAGAAAATAATATAAAACAGACTTTCTGTTTCAGATAAGATTAACAGAGAGATAAAGAGTTCACAAGGTTATTATAGTGGTTTTCTGTTAGTCCTATGCAGAGATAAAGGCTGCAGTGTGATTCCATCTCTGACTAGACACATAGAATTATGAAGTCATAGAATCCTGCAGTATTCTGAGTTGGAAGGGACTCACAAGGATCATCAAAGTCCAGCTCCTGGATTACAAACTTGAAAATCAACAGACATAGAGAAATAATAGACACAGACAAAATAAAAACTGTTAAACTCAGAGAAGACCTGAAAAAGAACTTTATCTGGGGATTGGAAGAGCATCTAAATAAATGTTTATTTTTTCTTTGTATGATACATCCTTTCTGAACTCATGAATTAGCATGATTTAAAGGCAGGTGTAGGAGTATTTTAAAATCTTGGCCATTATATTGAGAGAGTAACCTTCACAGAGAGTTTGCCAACTTGAAATTTAGGCAGTACAAGGACATATGAATGTTTAGCTCATACACTTTTCTTCACATGTCATTGTAAATAGTGCTCTTTAGACTCCTGTATTCCATATCAAGTATTTTTTCTCCTTGTTTTGTTGGAGTTGCAGAGGGAGAACAACTACCAAGGGTATATAGAAAATAGCACTCCAAATTTCATAAAATTAAGTGTCCTTGAAACTGTGAACACTTTCACTTTTAATTTTACCCACATGATTGTTCAAAGGATCTATTTTTACATGAATAAGGAAGGCAATGCTTAACCTTTTAATATGGAGTTTATTCTGTCTCATGTTTTAGGTCAATTTTCCCAACTGCCAATAATCAATAATGTTTTTTCCAGCTTCTGTGGAGACATGGATACCATTCACTGATTTAATCTAGACTACTAATGTTTTTCCCTACCCTAGAGCAATTGTAAAGCGAAATAGTTTTGGAAGTCTATTGTAAATTGGACACTATCATTTAATAGCAAGAGAAAAAATCAACAAAAAATTTAAAATATCAGAAATTATTGCAATTTTAGCAGTTTTAAAATGACAGCTGGGTATATTCTAACCTGCAAGCATGGGAATCAGTTCTCTTGTAAGATTTCACTGTCCTTTACAGATTTCTTTTGAAAAATGAACAGGGATCAAGTTCATGGAAATATTTCAGTGTTTGTGGTGTTTCACTTGTGGATATGTGAGCTGCAATGCAGAATTCCAAGCTGTGTAGGCTTACATGGCAATGAGACAACAGAGCTGAGCTGAAAATAATTCCTTGGATCTTTTAGCCTTGCAAAACAGAGGGACTAGAAATATTACAGCCTGCTGAACTCTTTGACAAAGAGATTAGAAATACAGTGTCCTGCTGAATTCTCTTGCAAAGAGACTGTGACAGTAACAATCAGGAGGAAGAGCTTTAAACAAAGCGCTAAAATAGTGAAACACCTTTCCTGCTCAGCACAGCATGAGGCCGAAGTGCCTGAGCAGCTGCTATGTTCTCCCAGAGTATAGGCAGAGAACAACAATCCAGGAATATTCCTGGAGTGCATTGGCCTGAGTAGCACTGGGCATTTAGAAGACTCTAATGTGGCTACTTTCACCTCTAAGTTGATTTTCTCTCTATGCCATAATGTCACATTGTGTGCACGCAAGTCCTAAGGAAAGCAGTTTTTTTACACTGTAATTCCTGTTAGGGGAAATAGGAAGACCATGTGCAATCAAGTTGATTTTACTTCAAGTGTTTGCCAAGTCAATGTTTGTGTTTCAATTTAATTGCTAAGTTGCATTGGATGAAGCTAAAATAGTGAGGACAAAGGCTTGTTCTAGGGGAAAAAAAATCTTTTTCTCATTCTACTAAAAACACACATGCTGTTTCTAGAAGTTTGTAGAATTTAATACTTACAGAGTTACTCTCCTCTTTGCAAAGTTCAAAAGTTTCAGGGTTACTTTATATATTTAACAGTATTTTGAGCTAGGTTGGGTTTTTGCTTTTCTGCAATCCGTGCACCAAAGAAACTATTTGTGGGTGGCTTCACACCAGTGGACTCTTTGTGACATAAAGCACTGTTATAGCTGCTTTGGAGAAGATGCTATTGCTATAGACAGTGTATTAGGGATTCCTTCCTTTTGTTTTATCTACCTCTTCTTCCCTACCTCAGTCCTCCAGGGTTTTTTTTTCACTTATTGTGTCCTGGTTTTAATTAATTTCTTTCTAGAAGGTGCATTCATTTATCTGGGTTTCAACACTAAAAGCAGTTGTCAAACTGATATTGAAGCCTTTAACACCAAAGATTCTGTGTGTCTTCAAAACTGCAAGATGTTTGATATAAAAGGAGGAAGGGATAATAGCACATCTTTTAGAGAGGAGTAACTTCATATTTACCCATGGTAGAGTCAGTCTGGGAACTTGTGTTGGACTGTTCTGGTACATCTAAGTCTCCCATTTCATGTCTACTTCACCAACCTTTCTATCAACTCCTGGAGTTGGGGGAAGTATGGGCAAAGTTCTTGAAACAAACACACCAACACTGGAAAAAAATGGTTCAAATCTCCTAAAAGGATTCTTTAGACAATAAAAAATTTCTGTTGGTGGAAGCTCATGAATGCACACAGTGGTCTTTAAAGAATAGCAGCTCCACTGATTGAGCTAAATCATGTTATGTTAATATCCATGTTACTAGGGATGAAGTACTACATCCAAAGCCTGAAAGTGTTCACTGAGAACTGATTATTCTCCCTTTTACAAGAGAAATACATTTCTTTTGTAATAAGGTACAAATCCTGATTTCCATGGGTTTATTCCGTCTTTTATTTTATTACAGTTTACAAAACTGTCCAGAGATTCTTATAGATTAAGATTCCATGCATCATTTTCTGCATAAACTGATTCTACTCAGCTGGCTTTGACTCTGTGTCAAAATTTTCTGACAAAGTATTACATGTCAAGGAGCTTTGAAAAGTGAGGAGACTAAAGATGTTTTGTAATCTCTTCATGTGTATAAAATGTATTTGTTGAAATCAAATAGAGCTACTTTTAAAAGTTCTTTCTAGCCCAAGTAAAACTTTCACCATCTGTTACAGCTTCACAAAATTCTCATAAAATGTCCATGGTGACAAATTACTTTGTATACACAATGGACTTGTGATTTCTTTCACTGAACTTGTCTTTTTAGAGCTCCTAAAATGAATTACTAAGCTTGCTACAAAATAAATTGGTACTGAAACGTAAATTCAAAAAACCCAGTTAAGTGTACCTTTTCATGAGTGACATTAGTCTTTAAAATGAAATACAGTGAGCGCTACAATTTTTTAATTACTTCCCCTCTGCAGGGGCTTATTAACTAATTATATATTAATATTAGCAGGATGATCAAGTTTTATGTAGTTTTCTAACTTCCTGAAGATACATTTGATTGACATAATTGGGCTTTTGGTTACAGAACAGCATCTGCTTCCCATCTCAATTATATCAGTGTAAATCCGGAGAAATGTATATTTTTTTCAGTTTAGACGCTTGCCTGTGAAAATGTTCTGTAATCTAGAAACACTTTAAAGTTTTATTTTAGTACAGAACAAGTAAGAGCTTTTACTACTATTATTGTTATGTGAAAGGTACTTCTAGTAAAAAGGTAATAGGAAAACAAAAAGAGAAATGGAGAAAAATGTAATTGGCTTTTGAGAGGTGTAAAATACTGTAAAAATTATTATGTAGGAGTAGAATGGGGATGAAGGTATGGGGTAAAACACAGCTATATATTTCTTTTTCAAAGTTCTTTTATCAGGGTGTGTACACTGAAGCTGTGTTTTACTGTAATGCTACCTTTCTTTTCCCTCATTATAGCTCATAATTTTAACAATGAGATCAATCTGGCAAGAATGCATATTTAACATGAAGCAAAAAATGGAGATAGAATAAAATGCAATATCGAGATTGGCAATTTTGTTGGCTGACTTCCTACACCAGTCCTTAGAGAGCACCTTTACAAGAATTAGTCCTATGTCCGGATGTTGTTGCGTTTTAATTCCATTTAGCATGCCAGTTCAAATGCCCTTTAACAACACTTCAGCAAGTACTGTATTTATAATGCAGTTTGCTCTCTTTGGGGTTTTCCCTACATATAATAATTTGATACATTGGCTGAAAGCTGCATTTATTTCAGAAACTAAAAAATGGCTACAATCTTCAATTTCTTTTTGGAAAAGTACTTGTTTGATGATTTCATAAAAGGCATTTCTCCTGTTTTCTTGCCAGAGGCAGGCAAAGTTTATGCAAATGGTAATTTGAATGCTGGCTGTAATTTAATAATAGTGGGATAGTCTCAACTTAGAGTGAAATAACTGGAAGGCATTAGTAATATAACAATTTACAAAAAAGAAATACCAGTTATTACTGTTTTCTTGCCTGAAGGAATTAAATGTGGTTAATATTTTATAGATAGAATTACTCTTTATTCTGCCCATCATAATTAGAAAACAAACAAATCTCAGCAATCTAACAATTGTAGTTTTAAATCGACAACCTGGCTTTGGCTTTGGGTTCTAGAAAATGCTTCCCACCTGGTATACAATCATGTTCAGACACTGTATGTCTGTCTGTCTGTCTCAGACGGTCCTTCTGAGTCTCCAAAAAATGAAGGAAAAGCCAATTGTCAACATGCAAGCCTTTACCAAAGTGCCTGCTAGGGCAGCTTTTTCTAAGTTTGGCTTTGTGCTGCAGGGGAAGATATGGATGTGTTTTCCCCACAGCTGTGGAATTGTATTAATGACACACTTCTGAAGTTCTCTTTAGGTGTCAATGATGGGAGTAGATCTCTGCCCTAAAACTAAACAAGATCTTCCTTACTTTGTCAAGTATCAAAAGTTGGATGTTAAAATGCAGCTAGCTGAACTGCCAGAATAATCAGAAATTACTTATCTATGCTGGAAAACTTATTTTAAAGTCTTTCTAATGCTTTTTGCTCTCTTTCCTTAAAATCAGCACAAAATAAAGTTTCTGCAAATACCCACTCTGTTTAACAACAGGATCAAGGCAAGAATTAATTAAGAATAATTAGGCCAACTCAAGGCATGGAAGAGACACATGTTCACTAATTAGAAAATGCACTTTTTAGTCAGGCATTGGGTATCTGCTTGCTGGCAGGAATGGAGAGATCTCATAAATGCCTAAGTGATTATCTCTGTAGCATCACAAAGTATCACCATGTTACTGTGATTAAACGTCACATGGCTGTATGAATTCCTGAAGGATATTGGTCATATATTTTTCTGAACTAAGTGGCACAATATATTATTACACCTCCTTCCAGAGAGAAACGTGCATTAAAGTGGACTGCTTTATTGAGAGGTAATTACTCAGTAGTTGTTATGTTTGTTTCTGGTTCTGGTTTGAATGCTTCTTTGGTTAGATCATTTTCTGGCCTTATCAACAAAGGAGCAAAACTACAAAACTTTCCCACATTGGCTGGGATTAATGCAGGTGAAACCCAAATCCTGTCTATGCTTTCTGGGTCAAATTTGAGGTTGTACATAACGACTGCAATTTATTCCAGCCACCAGTGAAAACTGGCCCTTGGAACCAGGTCACAGATAAGCCAGATGCACATACTGCAGTGTGCCAAGCCTCAGCACCCACCACGTGGCTGTTTAAATTTGCTCCTCACTGTTTGCTAATGTGTCATGTTTTGGCCTCTTCATACCAGATTAATGAAGAGAAGGGCTTATGGGCAGCAGTGTCGTGGTAAAACTGCAGCCATATGTTGTAAGGTGGGCAGTATAATAACAGCTTCCCAGAATTACATTGCCAGTGGAAGTGTACCAGAAAAACATCAGCTGGCTGAAGGGAATGCAAAGTAGGATTGCATTTTTTTTTCCAGTTTGCTCCATTTGTTCCTAGATGCTGTTTTTTATGAATTATGACATGGATTTTTTTGTCCAAATACAGGTTCTTCTATTATTTTCTGTGATCAAGCAGTTCATTGAACTCTTTTGTCAAGGCGACAGATGGTGTTGTGAAGTTCTTTTAGGGTAATATCACAATCATCTTGCCATATGACCTCCCTCTGACGCTGTGCTTGCTTGTATCCTAAATGCCCACACATAATAGCCTTTTCCTCCTGGCTGTAATAATAAGAAATTGCCTTGTTACAAGATACTGCACTTGTTTTTTTCACGCCATCAGCTTTACTCCCTTTTCCACACACCCAGCATAAAATACTATGTTTACTTTTTTTAAGTATGTGTCAGTAGAATTCTCTGGGTTTTTTTCCCCAGAGACTAAGGTCTGCAGCAGTAAAATTTCCAGGATCTTGTGGGTCTTATCTTCTGTGTAATTTGTTTGCCATGTAACCTAAATAGTGTTCCTGATCTGCTTGCAGGAATCTGGGCATGCATTTCTGTGTTCATTTTAGGGGAGCCAAGAGCATAGCTCCAAGATTTCAATATAATTTAGATTCAGGTTTTATGTGACTGATTTTTCTTTCAACTGAAGTACTTTTAATTTCACAGAGCAGAGAATCAGGCCTTGAAGCTAGGTACTACCTCCAAATACAACTGCTTTATGTTGTAGAAACCATAAAAGATATACACTCAATACTGCACCAAATCACTGAAGTTTTAGGATAGAGCTGCAATGCAGAATAATTCTTTCTATGTGGTTTTTACTTTACTTCTACTTTTTGTTTGTGATAGAACAATTGTTTCATTTCTTGACAAAAATGTGTACTGCTCTTCTTAATTGTGCAGACACTATCTGTGGCCTATCTCTCTTGCCCTGAGCAAATCACATAGTAGTGGGTTATCTTTTATGTATGTCAACTTGCACCACTCTGACAATGTTAGGGGTCTAAGATAGTTTAAAAAATATATAAACATTTGAGTATTCAAATTCTGATCTGTGCAGTTGCAGTAACTCATGCATATAAGTTAGAATGTATTAGTAGTAATACGCTTTGTTGATGTCCTCACCATGGCTTCTTAAATAAGGCCTTACATGTCTGCTGATAAAGAACTTTTTTTGTTCTTAAAAGAAAGGAACAATGGAGAAATATCTACACCTAATTTTCCCTGGTCTCTTTAGCTGCTGTTTTGATTCCTTGATATCACTGTTTCTC
Source organism: Pyrgilauda ruficollis (assembly GCF_017590135.1). Taxonomy (NCBI): domain Eukaryota; kingdom Metazoa; phylum Chordata; class Aves; order Passeriformes; family Passeridae; genus Pyrgilauda; species Pyrgilauda ruficollis. Next base: position 6,367,516 of record NW_024524934.1, on the reverse strand, counting down.
TAAATCAGGTTTTTCATAGTCTAGCACATGAATTTTCTGCTGCTGATAAGAAAGCATTGGGATGGCACTGGCCATTTCAGAGTTGGGTGACTATTTATCACTGTCAAGAAGTCTGGGAGAAATGGCATCTTGTACAGAAAGGAGTATCCCATCTCCATCACTTGATACATAGGAATGTCTTTCAGAAATTCTTACTTTTCTCAGTAATATGGGATGGTCTTTAAGAGTCATGTGCTTGCATGTTGTGAATGTACCAGTGGCAACTGGTAAGCTTGCCAGTGGTTACTCATGGCAGATTTTGGCTGACACCTCAGCCAGGGCTTGAGCTATGTACTCTCATACCTTGTCTTTGCACTGTTTTGTATCTGTCCTGTGAGTGGAGGCTACCCCAGCCACATTCCCCATCCTCCCTGCTCAGAACAGGGATCACCTGGCTTCTATCCCTTGGTCATTCTCAATATTTTCCCTTATGCATCACCCTTTATAAGCCAGTTTCCCTATCTGTTTTCTCTGCCCCTTCTAAACCATCAAACAAACCTCGTGCAGATCCCTGCAGTCAGTGCGGTTTCCTAAGGGTAAGACCTATTTCATCCTAATGACTTCAGCAAGTGTATTTCAAAGTGCTTTCGAAGGAACTTTTTAAGTCTGACTTGAAGTTTGGTCTCATATAATGAATTATCTCAGGCATCCTCCTATCCTACACACATATTTTGTGTATTTGTATATATGTTGTGGCAGAAACGTGCTCCTGCAGTGACTTCCAGGAATTAGTTGTCACACATGAAGTTGTCCAGCACTCAGCAGCTGCATCTGTATCCTGCATGTCAAAAGATTTAATGGGCAGTTTTCAGAAGCCTGTTACTGTCAGTGACAAGCTTCTGTTAAACAACAAGAAGTTTGTTGTGGTGAAAGCATCCTCTAGGAATTTGTATTTGTCTGGTGACTGGTACTTAGCCAAACCAGTCACATCTGTTATTGTTCATTGCAATGCTAGGTGTCTCTGTAAAGCAACATAATTTAAGATGAAATGTAGTAACCTAATGAAATTCCAGCAGTATTCGTTTTTCAACAAATTCTTGCACATTAGGATTAGAAGCAACATGTGTTAAAATATACATGTACGGTTCTGAAAGCGCATCGTCAATTTATTGATAAAGCCAGTGATTCAAATGTGCTCTGCTGTAAGGGCAGTACACATGGGAACAGAAATAATTGAGAAGTTGGAAGTCTTGGATATGGTACTGTCGTAATAAAGAGTCTTCTGGTGTGAGTGAACATCACCTGGGGAGACAAAGCTAGTACCAGCCTTTCCTGGTGAGAGATAAATACAGAATCACAGAATGGTTAAGATCAGAGAAATCTGGTCCAGCATCCCCACTCAAGCATGACTATGTAGAACCACTTGCACAGAACCATCTCCTTGTGCTTTTGAATATCTGCAAGGAGGGAGAGCCCACACCTTCCCTGGCAGCCTGTTCCAGTTTCTAGCACGTGATGGAGACTGTCACAACAGGGGTATGATGCAAGAAAAAAAGTATTTTAAATACTTACAAAAACCCCCTCAATTCTGTGGAAGCAGTTCCAATTGCTTGCTTGAAACACAGGAGAAAGTGTTTCTTTTTAAAGTAATAATTTTTCTAACTTTGACTTCTAACTTTTGGCAGTGTGGAGATGGTACCGAATTAAACCTTAGTCCTACCAGATGAGCACTATTCGTGCAAACCATTGCTTGTCACTGATGGGGAAGTATTTTATTCCAGCTGCAATGTGTTTCCAGTTTTTCTACCTGTGAAAATGCCTTTTGTGCCTTTTGAAGATTTCTGTATAACCTCACAGGGAATATTCTTTGGGCAAACCTGATAAATGTAACAGCAATTCAATCAATATGAAAACTGCAAGAACTGCACTGGGACAAAAATAATTGTTTTATAAAGAAAGAAAAATTAATGTTTTTTGGGTATAATATGAATCTTTATTCAGCAAATCAGTCAATAATATTTGTGGTTCTTCTCAGTACATCAAAGCCTCCCTTTCTTTCCTCTTCCTAGGTAACTGCAGGAAAATAGACACCTCTATGAAACAGGCCAAATGCACATCCCTGTAGCTGGTGTAGTTTCCTAAGGGGAAGACCCATTTCGTTCTAATGACTTCAGAAAGTGATTTCTGCTGAAAGAACTGGAAAATGTTCTTTCCTCTCAACTAGCAGAACAGAATCACTCTTTCTGATATCTATAATTCCAGCTGCTCTCATCACCAATCCACTTAGAAAAGGAGTCCTGAATCTGTGATGGTGGATTAAATTCTTTTGTCTGTGCCATGACTTTGAGGAGGGCTTGTGCTCTCAAATCATCTAAAGTGCAGTTAAAAATGCCACACCACTCACACAACTCTACTGCAAGGGACCTCTGTTTCTAAACAGCCTTATTTACCCTTTTAGTTTTGGAGGGAAACAGAGTAAATCACAGCAGCTGCTATAGAGTGAATACAGATTATTGACAAAATAATTACCAGATATTTGAAAGGCTTTTTTTTTTTTTATTATTTTTATTTTCTTTTCCCAGAAGATGTGAAGAACTTGGGGAATTTTTATTATTTATTTCCTGCAGAGTATGTTTCAGTGCTGGTTTGACAAAGTATATCAGGCATACCTGTATATGTGGGCTTCTGCCCCTGGTTTCCTTGTGAAATAAATCATACCATCTTATTTCTGTGTCTCATTTTTCAGCTCCATGTGGATCATTTATATAATGCTATGGTGTTTGACATGAATAGCAGTTTTCCTTCTCCTGTTAAATTGAGGTTAACAGTACTGCCATTTATGCTGTAAATTATAGTCCATTATGTAGCATTTTTGTGTGCCTAGAACAGATGGGAGTTTGCTTTCAAAACTCTTACAAATTGTTTGTTTACATTATGTTTCCTTCTCTTTATCTCAGTAATAGTAGTACTTCCAGAATTTCAGTTTTGTGCTGCAGACTGTTTCCACCCCTCCTCTCTCTGCTTCTGAGAAACTGTTAGGCTGAGATGAGTAGTCTGAAGGTAATGTGCTAGATAGATGGGATACTGTACCATTTTGGAAGAGTATTAAAGAGTCTTCAGGATGTTCTCCAGTGTCTAGGTACCTGGAATTGTATAACATGCATGGTATAACTCACTGCTACAGGAACAGGACTGTGGTATTCTTATTTCTCCTTACTCTTGTTTCACCTCTTCCTTCCCTCATTTCAATAGGAGTGTGGTTTAATGCACCCATCTGTTCTGCATTCACTCGCTCCCATGACCCAAGTTACAAACAGTTAGAAATAGTGAAGTAGAAAATTCTCAGCCAATATAAGATCAGAGGAAGTGCAATGACTTTTCAAAAGTACCTTCTGGTCTAAATATTATGAGATTGTTTGCATTCTTAATTTTTGACTTCCTGATTGTGTTAATGGGCATTTATTTGGAGGACCAAGGCCAGATGTCCTCTAGCATGTTTTGTCTTTCTGTGTGGAATATCCCTACTATCTTTGTTCATGTGTTTGCTTTCCTATTCTTCTCTCCTGTTTTAGTCCCTGCCATAAGGAGGTGGAGAGAAAACTTGCATTTCATTTGCCATTCACAACATGGGAACCAGATGAAGAGAGTACTTGCAAAAAGTAGTCAATAACCAGTACCTTTCCCTAAGCTAAAATATATTTTGAACCATTCTGAACAGTGGAAGAAATGTAAAAGAAAAGTGTCTCACCATTTGCCAGCCTCTCTGGCCATTGGATTTTTGTAAGTTCCAAAAGCTGGGAAAGTCTAAAATATATAGCTGTCTGCCTGCAGGAAATTAAAAAATCACTTAATTGTTTTGTCTTCTGAAAACAAAGTAATGAAAAACAAGTGCCTTTCTAAAGAGTTCCAGCTCTTTTCATGAACATGTATTTCATCCAAATAAATCAAAATACCCTGAAATGCCTTCTGGCATATGATGTATTGTGTTATAATATGATAGATTTGCAAGCAGAAGAAAAGCACATGATGGTGTGCATGATAAAAAGTGAACCTGCTTGGTCTTCAGTAGAGATTGCCCTGCATAGTGGAATGGCTGTCTCTCTGTTGAGCACTTCCAGACACCAAACAGTCCATATTTATCAGTGTCCATAGTGCCGTGTTGATCAATACTCTCTGTGAGCCACAGCTCTCCCAGCAGGCATGTGGAATCATGCATCTCTGGGAATGAGGGTGGGAGTAGATGGGAGAATAGAACTGAAATGGCAAGCAAAAATTAATTATTTTGAGGCCATCTATTACAAATTGTGTCCCTGGAAATGATAATTGATGCCAGTGAATTAAGAGAACTTTAAACTAAAACCAAACACGAGCACTAGAAACACAGCGTGGGCATTTTGCAAGTGCTAACAGAGAGTCCTCATCTAGAAGACTTCTTCTGAACTTAATTATGTATGCAAATATGCACAGATCCTTGTTAAACCTTGTAAAATCATCTCTTAGTCTTTCTTCTATAACAGAAAAGACTACAGGGTAAAGATACTTCCAGTGGATACACATAATTCCTACAAAAATAAAAAAATGAAAGTGAAATCACATGGTTTAAGTTCTGTGTGTATTTCTGATATGGACTCTGTGTCAAAACTGTATAGCTTTGCCTCAAAGTTTCTGTGGCATCTCAGAAAACCCTCATCTACAAATGTGAATTCTCTTTGCTATTCAAATCTGTATTAAATTACAGACTCCATTTTGTATACTAAGCATTAATTGCACATATTACAGCTTCACCTTTATGGATGTAGGCTGGGAATGCCACAACAAATTTATATATGATGGGCTCTGCAGAAGCCCATCAGTGAGTCTGTTGAGCCTTGAAGGTTAATTATTCAGATGAGAGTGGACAAAATGTGGGCTATTGCTACAGGGAAAACAGTTTTTGAAGTTGTATTTTACATGGCCAAGAATCACCATGAAAGAAAGCTCTGAGAAAGGGTCAGGGATACTGCCTGATTTAAGGGTGGAAAATTTATTATTGAAATGGCCAATTCCTTCCAAGAGGAATTGGATCCTGAGGAATAACAACTTGGGAAGGCAGTGGAGACACAGGGGATTTCACCTTCTGCAGAAGGTGGGTTTCCCCACTTTCCCCACTCCTTCCTCAAGCTCCCAAAGACAGGGAAAGGCTTTCTGATGCTGTGCGAGCCATACTCCTCTCCCTCCTTTCTCAAGTCTTGTTCACTTGCAGATTGTAGAAACATTATTCTTTTGTGTTTCTATGACAATAAATATTGTCTTGAGAAGAAAAAGAACAAAACAAGTTAAGACAAGTTTTTGTCAGTTGCCAAATAGACTTTTCCCACACTCATAGGCACTTTCTGTCAGCCCACAGCTGCAGGTTATTTTGCTGTACCCAGTCCTGTGTGTGCTTTGAGCTACATGGTGTGAAACACTGCTAAATGCACAGTTATTTTCTACCTGAAAAGAACATCACATGAAAAGACAAACTTTATGTGATGGAATGTGTGTTACATTTTTGATAGAAACTCAAACACTGTATGTACTGCTGAGCAACTTTGTGTACTGGAAGCTGTCTCTTCCCACAGCAGAGACTTGAAATGAGGATGGTTTTTAAGGTCTTTTCCAACCTTGCCCATTTTATGACTCTGAGACTCTGTTACCACACTGGGAAACAAAGAATTTTTTAAGTTCTTTTAAAATTTTGTATTATAAGAAAGACATTATTATCATCCAATAGAGAGAAAAGAGGTGTGTGGAAATATACTCATAAAATAGAGCCTCTCACATTTTCAGGTTATTGAGCAAAAGTTAGTAGAGTAGCTATTTGCTGCCACAGACTCACATCATCCACGTGTCAACCACAGTCGTATCACAGGCTGAAAAATAAATACATGTATCTCTTTTGTCTAAAGCATTTCTAAAAAGCTTATCTAAAAGCATTATCTAAATCATTAGCTATCTCATTTATCTAAAGCAGGGTGAGTAGGGATTATTTTCTTTCATTTTGAGAAATATTTACAGTAGTCTTCAGGACCTGTTAGGTTTTCTTCTCTTGGCTATCATTTCTCCACACCGCACATACATTGATGTCTGCTTTTCCTTTTCCCTGCTTTTTGCTCAGATGTCTGACCTTATTGTCTCTATTAAGTATGCTGTGGCCTGGTTTCTTTTATTTCCTGCTTTGATTTTCTTATCTTCCCTCTCCCGCTTCCTGCTCTGAGAATGTATTCCTGAAAGATTACTGCCAGGGAGTATGACCTAGAATAGTAGTACTTAGTTTATCACTTACTATGCTACAGGCATGATTAAATCCAATAAAATAAAAATGCAGTTATCCAAAATTTTTTGTAATTCTTAAGCTTTCTATGAAAAAATTAAATTGGATTAATTAATTCAGAAACTAGTGAGTATAATTCTATTCCCGTGTCAACTTGAGTGTGGGCAAAAGCAGTGTGTACACTTTTTGGGATGGTACTTTCATTGTCTGTGCGATTTACTGACATATTGGGATTGACCATGGATTTGTCAGTGTGCAGCAGGTACCAGTAGCTCCCTAAGGGATACAACTGATCTTTTCCATCTTAAGCTTTGGATTGTCATTTGCTTTTTGTCCTTTGATTGTCTCTGCAAAGACACCACTTGTGAGGCTGTCAGATGTTCAGTAGGAATTGGAGTTGCACCTACAGTAAATTTACCAGTAGCTCATGAAATTAAGCAGAGAGCCCTTATAGTAACTTCACAAGTCTTACTCATTTAACTTGGTAAAAATATCTTGCTTTTACATGAAATGAATTCTACTCTTCACATGATCCAGATACTTGAAAGAAGACATTAATTTGGCATGCTTTAAAGCAGTTGATTCATTGATTCTATTGTACAGTCGTGATATGTAGTCTTTCTTTTCAGCTCATCACTTTGTTATAGGTAAGACTGATTTACTGGCAGACCACAGGATTACTGTTGTGCTCTGTTTACAGAAAATGTCATAAATAATACAGCCTGAAATGTCCCTCACACATACAGAGGACTATAAATTACAGAAAGTCTTTGTGTAAGGGCATTCTACAGTGAGCTCATTAAGGCGTTCAAGCATAAACCTGATAGCACAATGAAAAAAATTAAAAGATGCAGCATAGTGAGAAAATCTATGCTTTTGATTGAGATTTGAAAAGAGAGAATGAATTGATGAAGCAGAGAGAAAGAGGCAATCTGTTTCAGATGGCAGGTTACAGATGAGAAGGTGTTTACAGCAAGCGCAGTAAGTGTGAAGGAACAGAAAGAAGCCTGGCTCTAAACTGCAAAAGAAACAGAAGAGGGAAAAGAAGTGTGGTGAACTAGAGAAAATCCATGGTTTTGGAAAGTAAGAACAAGAGAAGGCATCTGTCTGGATCATGTAGTGCATGGAAAGCTGAGCTGAGCCAGACTTGAAGAATCAAATAATAGTGAAGAAAAGAATAGAAGTTGGGGTAAGTCTGCAAAGGGGCTATTGCAAAAGAGTGACATTCAGAGCAATGTGGAGCAATGATGTGCAGGTTTGTGTGCTGGAAATTGAATCCTGTCATGTGTTGTGCTATTGCACATCAACAGCAAAAGGCTGCCCTGTCTATCCTTTCAAATATCTTTCTAACTGCATAGGCAACTGAGTAGAATATTTTCTTATTGCTAGGAACATCCTGGCTGGGGAGACTGACCAGCACAGAGCTTCTCACTGTATGTAAGGTGCAATCGTCTGTCAGTAATAACCAGGCTGTAGGCAGAGAGCCCTGCTCTGCCACTGCTCCCTTCCTTCCTCACACTGGATGCTGCTCTTGTAGCTTGCAGTGGAACACCCCTCCTCTGCTGGTGCAGTGAAGTGCCTGCATAAGCACCTGGATGGGTGCAGTGATGTCTTTTCTATCTCTTAGACTGTCTCCCAAGAAAGGACTAGGGTCAAGAGATGGGATACGGTCAATTGCCATCTCCCAAATCTCTTGATGGGAGGCAGTCAATTGCACGATTCGGGATTTTCACTAAGGGGTGAAACTTCTCCCCAGCAGATCAGCAGGGCAATTGCACACCACACCAGGTCATGCCATGATCACAGAATCATAGAATAAATTGAGTTGGACCGGACTTCAGAGACCATCTAATTCCAACTTCCCTGCCATTGGCAGGGACACCTCCCACTAGATCGGGTTGCTCAAAGCCCTATCCAGCCTGACCCTGAGCACTTCCAGCAATGAGGTACTTCCAGCTTGTCTGGGGAACCTGTTCCAGTGCTTCACCATCCTCACAGTATACAGTTTCTTCCTTGTGTGTTATACAAACTCACTCTCCTTCGGTTTGAAGCCATTGCACCTGTCTGTACCTACTCTTGTAAGTAATCTCCATCGATCTCATAGACTCCCTTCAGGCACTGAAAGCTGCAATTGAAAGCACCATTGAAAGCTGCAATTCTCTTTTCCAGGCTGAACAATCCCAATTCTCTCAGTCTTTCCTCATAGGAGAGATGCTCCACCCCTCTAAACAACAAGGTGGCCTCCTCTGGATTCACTCCAACAGGTCCACATCCTTCCTGTGCTGGGACCCCAGAGCTGGATGCAGCACTGCAGGTGGGGTCTCACCAGAGCAGAGCAGAGGGGCAGAATCCCCTCCATGGCCCTGCTGGCCACGCTGTTTTTGATGCAGCCCAGGACACAATCAGCTTCGTGGGCTGGAAGCGCACACTGCTGACTCATGTCCAGCCTCTCATCCAACACTGTATTGTTAGGCAATGTTTGCAAAGGTTGGTTCCTGCAGGGCAGTAAAGCCCTTTGTCTGAAAATATTCTGTCTTTATGTTCATGAAGTTTTAGCAAAGAAAGTTACGATCCTTTTCAAGAAGAATGACTTAATCTGTGTTAAAAAAAGAAAAAAGAAAAAAAGAAAAACGCAGACTGAAAGTTCCTGCTAGCGTAGCCACATGGACTGGAACAGATTTCCATAGAAGTGTGTTATTTCTGGATGTGAGTACTGTGTCTTTGAATAAAATGTTGAAAAACAGTATGGGTATGCTACTTATGCACATTTCCAGAAAGATGAAGCTGGTAACAAACAAATTAACTCAAACAATAAGTCGTTAACATTTTTAATGGAATAAGAGAGGCCTAGCAGAACCAGTCAGTCAGTCAATTACAAATAAATGAAAGTAGACACATAAGAAGTCATTTATGTCATGTTCTCTCTGGAAGTCAAAACCTCTTCATTCATAATGGAATGAGGCTCTACATGAGCACAGCTCCTAGTCTGATGCCAGTATGGCTTTTTTTCCCCTAAAGATCTAATTTTCAGCACTTTTTTCAACATTTTTTTCAACAGTTATTTAAATTTTAAAATCAGAAAATTTTTATTACTGAATGTCTCAGTATTGTTTCCCTAAACTTCAGTGAACACTCATAAAAAAGAGAAGGGTCATTGTAACACAGATTAATTAGAACATTTTTCAGTGGTGGTCTTGCTTGTTCCAATAAAACAAGATTGCCATGCAAAAGTCAGAAGAATAGAAACGTACCATTGACACCTGTTCTTTCTGACACCTACAGGTTTCCCCTACACTAGGGACTCATGGCAACAAGGGAGGTAGAAAAGCAACTTTCATTTGCAAATTTTTCACAACTCCTAAAAGCAAAAATCCTGTAAATCAAATCTGTTTCATATTTCCTGCAACAGCCCACGTCTCTGTTTGCCTGTAAACCAGTAAATGGAGCAGTAGGAGAATAGTTCTCTCAAGTACTGCCACCTTACTAGAAGGCAAAAGCACTTCATTGTTCAGGTTCCCATAATAAATATTCATGCTTTTATGGGTTACTGTATCTGAAAAACCTGGTGAGGTATGTAGTCAGTCTTTTTTATTTATTTCATTTTCTTAGGAAAATGTTTTGGAGATTGGCAGATGAGTAATTGTTGCCTCTATCAGCCTGACACCTCTGTGAAGCTGGTGGCTGAAGAATAGGTCCATAAAGCTATCACCCGCCACATTTGGAGTTTTTTAGCAAAATTGGCTGCAGATGGCTCATTCACGTAACTTAAACAGAGGTTTTCTTCAGGTACATCTACCATTATGAATCTTTTTTGTACCTCACAGTTCTGATCATGAGGTCAGTGGAAGCCTTTGCACTGAAATCATACTTAAGTTTTGGGTGAGGCAGAGTCAATTAACATTTATATATATAGAAAACTTCAAAGACTTATGTGTGATGGGGAATATGTCTGTGGAAAACAAAGATTCTACATTTGGATGGAAGCTAGAAACAGTATGCTTCTTAGCAGTGAATGTGCTGTGGGATTTCAACACTTAAGGGTTCTAAAACAGGCACAAAATTTAACTGCTCACTGATTATATGCTGCACTTGAAACAGCAAACAAACATTAGAATGGGAAAAATATGCTCTGTAAGTAGGCAATAGTGACTTTCTCACTGAGGCTGCTTCTCTGCAGCAGAAGGAAAGAAAAGCTAAGCTTTCATTTTAATAGTTGTTTGAAGATTTGGTTTAAATGGATGAAGTTTCCTGCTAGGCAGCTCATATTATTTTTCTTTTCATCCTTGTTTGCCTGACAGATGAATTTGGAGCCAAACAAAAGCTGAAGAAAGAAACCTGAAATATTGCAATTCTGACTGGTAGGGTCAATTACACTGTCTTGATCTGAAGAACTGAGAAAGTTCCATGAAAAAAAGTTGTGGATCTGAGAGGGTAGCCATGATAAGGATCCCATCTTGTCTGTGTACTGCCATAAATTGCTTCCCTCCATGGGACCAGGCATGTGAGTCTCTCCATAGATACACTAACATTTCCAGGAAATCTCTCTAACTTGTTTTTTCAGGTAGAAGTGACACATATTTGGGCAAGATACTGCATTAGTAGTGCCAGTGGCACTATCAGCTGTCCTGTGGGAGATTGACAGCACTGCTAGAGATAAAAAGACCTGTGCAGCTGAAAGCACAACCCAGTTCAGACTGTTCATGCATACAGCTTTGCATGATATATGCCTTTGGGATGAGAAAATATAGAGTCATGGAAGTTCTACTGTCCTCAGGCACCCCAGGAATTCAGTTGAATAAGCAAGATTTAAGTAGGAAGCCAAACCTGCTGCAGTAGTTTGTCATCTAATCTTTAACTAGGGTTTACTCTGTGTACATGCAATTTTGTGGCATCTATTTACAGGAACAGAACTTGTTTGCTGGCTCTCCTCTACCTTCCTCTCTTGGCAGGCTGAGTGCTTCCATAGCATTATCCTGGTGCAGTGACCAGTGTACCTTCTCCATTCTTTTCTGCAAGGAGGAAGATTTTTGTGTGTGCTATCCATGTACATGTTTGAGTGTCTGTCTGTAGAGGGAAAGAACACCAAATATCTGCATGCTTATAAAAAGTGATTTTTTAATTCTCTTGCTTTTCAGCTCTCTGAGGTGAGTCCTCTTATGCAATGCTGGCAGTGCCACTTCTTTTCCTAGGGAGGTACCACACCTGGCCCATGCTGGATTGCTGCTGATCATTCAGGCAGCACAGGTGTCTTTGTGTTGTGATGGACTGTCTTGTCAATATGCAGATCTTTTGCTCTGGGCTTTTTCTGTTATGTGTCATACTACTTCATTTCACAGCAGTTTTATATTTAATAGGGGATGGTTCTCAGAAAAAGGGAGGACGTCGAAGGTACAGCAACTCTCACAATAACTGCAGTGAGTGCTCATTAATAAGACACAACTTGCAAAGTCATAATGATAATAGAAACGGCAGTGACAATGTCCTGGGTCAGTGCTTTATGTGCATATGTTTCAAATTCATGCAAGGAATCCTATTAGAGCTTTAAAATAATTTGCTTTGCCTCAGCAAGTTTTTGTGCTCATTTAAACCCCTGGTTTATCATTATGAAGTGTGTTAACATTCCCATGTTCAGTGCTTATTTCTATCCTGAGAGAAATAAACAAATAATACTTTGCAAATGGGTTTCTTGGGAAAGGAGGATAAGCAGCAGCAGGGTATCATTTGCACTCAGAGCTGATTGCTTTAAAAAGCTTCTTGAGAGTTCAAAAGGTTAAAAAACAGACTTGGTGAACATGTGCATTTTACTTATATTTTCCTTTTTTTTGCTCAGAATGGATTTACAGAGCTGTCTTTTGACAGGCATGAGGCAGTGCCAGTTACTCAAGTCTTGGATGAAAGAGGAAAAAGCACTAAGTCGTATTTGCACAGTAATTCTGTGAGACTGCTAGCCTCAAGTGTAGGCTGCTCCCTGCTGCTGCTACTATATATACCCCATGAAAGACTGCTTTAAAGCATAATGAAACCACAGTGGGAAAAGATGTGTTCCTTTTCCACAAGTATTTGGAAACAAATAAGCATCTTTTGAAAGAGTAATATCTCCCCTGGCAAAAGGTAGGCATGCAAAAGTTCATGTGAGGCCATTTAGAAATGGGTATTAGAAGAGTGAATGGATCACAGAGGGTGTTGTTTGAGTGGAAAGGTACATGGAAGTAATGGAAGAAGAAAGTGGGAATTTCTTGGGAGTGTGATCCTGAACCAAGAACATCGTGCTGTGGGGCCTTGGAATGGCAAAAAGAGATGTTGTCTCTTGCTGTGCAGTGGTGTATTCAGGAAACAGAACTTTGTCAATAAGGAGGAACACACCAGGGATATTTCGTTCCAGCTCTGATTTATTCTTCTGAAGTAACCAATGTCTAATATGGAAATGCTTTTAATTTTCAATGAACAGTGAGATTCAGAAATTATTTCATGCTTTCTTCCTGGACATTTACTGCCCCTGGATACAGTTAGAATTCAGACTTCATTTCTCCTAATCACCTACTGTCAATTGCAATTCTTTTTGGAAAAGTAAATACTGATTTTTATAATGTAGGGACATCAGTTGAGGACTTAGACACAGACCATCACATTTCATGTGATGTAATCCACTTTTCAAGTGGAAAGACTAGTATATAATTTGACAGTGTTTTAATACTGAAATTAACTGAATATGCAAATGTTGAAAACTGCTCAGTCAAACCAGTTCTTAATACCTTGGAGCTTGTTTCTTGGGATTTAAATAGAACTGGCTTGGCTTTTCAAATAGCTCAATACTTGCATCACCCCTTGGCTTAATAAGCACATCTTCTGTGACACGATCACAGCACAACTCATTTATAAATCTGTCATGATAACATCCGTGGAATTTGCTTGTTATAGAAATGTGTTGTGGCAGCAGGTGATGGAAAGGTTATAAAAAATATATATTATAGCTAGAGATTTGAATGACTGTCAGGTTTTATACTAAAATTGCCTTGTAGGAGGTACAGCAATTCTGAACAAAGACTGTGCAATTTATAAATGGAAACTTTTACACTACAGCACTTTCTCCATGCATGCTTAGGCTTCTTTAGGAAAAAAAAAAAAAAAAAAAAAGAATGATGCAAGGCTAACACTTATGAGTAATGCATGATTGATGATCTCCTAAAGGCAGTGAGAGAGAAAATTACCTCCTTCTCTCATTTAAGGACATTATTAGAAGACTCAATGAGTTCAAAGCTCAGGAAATTATGTTGAGAGGACTGAATCAGGCATTAAAAAAAATCAGGATAAATTATTTTCTCAGCAGTTCCAGCTAGGATTTCTTTTAATGCATGGTAAAAGAAGAATACTTTGACACTCTTATATGGTTCTCTTAAAAAGTATTTGTCACCACATTTGTGATTTACTCGCACAGGTACAATTCTCTTCATGTACTAAATGTGCTGCAAACTGCAGCCACTCAAATAAATACATTTTAAATGTATTTATTTATGTATGTCCTAGAACCTCAGAGCAGGAAGTAAAGGGATCGTTCTTTTGTCTGGGTAGGTAACACAGGAAAGAAGGAGATAACACCATTCAAAACACCAGGAGTGTTTTCTCCTGCAGGGTTTGAGAGTGGGTCTGAGTGTCAGCTAGCAATGTCCACTTCTGCTGCTGGAGACAGGGAAAAGGGAAACGGTGCTAAGGAGATTTAAGGATACTTTTTTCTTTTTTTCATTTTTTACCTTGCACCATCTGTAATTAACTGTCTCATGGCATTGCTGTAGTGTCTGTCAGGAGCCAGTGAGAGGTGTGCTGCAGCTGATCAGAGGAACATGAAACTGGGTCCGTCCTATCAGAATCCTACTGGCATGGCAGCTCCTTTTTAGCTAGTTTCACAAGATAACAAGACTTACACAGTGTTCCTCTTCTGTGTCTGTCTGATCTGAACCTACTGACTTTAGCAGAAGTTGTCTGAATGATTAAAAATTTGGGAGAGGTAGTTGTCTCAAATGCTTTATGCTCAACACAGTTTCCAGCAGCCAGAGAAGAGGCATCTTGAGCAGCCTTGTAAAAGGAGTGCTCACTGTAACAGGAACTCCACCCTTATGAGGCACAGGGGAGTCTATAAGAGACAGTCTATATGTTGCAGGCACCTCAAATGGGAAGACTGTCAGCTGAAACTGACCCTGTGTGGGGTGTTAGTAAATCCAATCACAAGAGACATCTTTACAAAGTCAGGTTTCATAGTTCTTGTCACTTTTGAATTTTGTAAAACCACAATTATCTGTTCCTCAGATGGATAAAACTCCAGATCCTGATTCCAAATGTGGCATGTTTTAACACAGCCTTTAAGTTAGGGGGACATTTCACTACCTACAAATGCAAAATACGTTTTGTCTGAGGTTCTAACCAAAATCTTCTATGGGAGTGACCTCCAAGAATTACACATAACTTATATCAGCATTCATGAATGTTACGCTGCAAAAACCTGTTTGTTCAAAGCATAAGTACCTTTTTAATTTAAAGTGGATCACAGTGTAACATGCCTCTGTCCTATCACAATGTCTTAATGTGGGTTTTTAGATGTGTTTCTTGGAGTATGGGAACAATTTTGTGACTTTTGCTATTGAGTAAAAGAGAAAAATTATTTCTGACCTATCTCCAGACAGGAAGGTGAATTGGCAATTTTCCTATTGCAGAACCTTTGTTTGCTGTAATATAAAAATATAACACTAAAATTCCACATTATCACCTTACAGCAGTTTGTTACATATAAGCACAAATGGTATATGAATATTTTCTGTCAGGCTAAAAGAGCTGAGGTTGTTCAGCCTGGAGAAGAGAAGGCTCTGGAGAAACCACATTGAGGCCTTTCAGTGCTTAAGGGGACCTTATACAAAATAGGGAAAGTGACTTTTTACACAGGCAGATAGTGTTAGGACAAGAGGGAATGGTTTTAAACTAAAAGAAGAGAGATTTAGATTAGATATCAGGAACAAATTCTTTAATGTGAGGGTGGTGAGGCACCAGAACAGGTTGCACAGAGAAGTTTTGGATGCTCCATCTCTGGAAGTTTTCAAGGCCAGGCTGGATGGAACTCTGACCAATTCAGTCTGGTGGCAGGTGTCCCTGCCCATGGCAAGGGGGTTGCAACTAGATGATCTTTAAGGTCCCTTCCAACCCAAGCCATTCTATGCTTCTCTGATTAATGGTAGACCATCTAACTTACTTCATCTGTACCAGCTTTAAGGGGCTAAAAGCAACATTTGAGAGGTAAGGGAAGTAAATAAATTAACATTATCTTTTCGGTGCTTTTTGAGCAACTTAATACCTGTCCCCTTATTTGGCTTAACGTCTTTCCTTTTAGCTCTTGAGTTTACTTCATCAATTCAGACAAATTATCTGCATTTTAATAGTCACTTAGAAATGACACAGGAATCAATTCTCTGCAGTCTTGGTCAAGACTAATGCTTTCCTAACACCACAGCATTATAAAAGAATATGAATTTCAATGAGTTTCTTGAGTCTACCAGACAGGGTTAACATTCCTGTTTTCCCTTTGCTATATGGAAATAGATGGGTTTTTCTAAACACAAAAAGTACCCACTCTTTTTCAGACTGTCAATATCAAGATCTATAAAAGCAATAAATAAAAAAATAATAACAGTAATGTATCTGTGTTAAAATTGCTCTCTTATTACGTTGCATCAATTGCTCTCATAAAATAGCAGTTGCCTCACAGATACCATCCCAGAAGGACAGAAACTACCCTTCATTGCAAGTGCAGCAGACAGGAAAATAGCATTGGCTGTGTCTAGATTAACTGAGCCAGAGGCAGTTCTCAGCTCGTTTGTATTAAGCTGCTAGACATTTTGTGACATGTCCATGAGAGACCCAGACACATTTCCTGTCCTCCTTCAGATTTGTGGTTTATTTGTGAAGGAAGCGGATGTGTAGGTGTGAAGGGTCGCATTTGCTGCGTGAATGAAGCCTGATGGTGGGACAGTCCTGGAGCAAGTGTTTGATAAACAACTTAAATTTAACCAGTATCTACATACCTTCACATACCTGAACATGCCAGTAAAAGCATTATGCTTCCACATGAACATGCTTACTGAAAATTTGGTTTAAAAAGCTTAACACAAACCATTAAAGTGCTGGATTCATCATCATTAAAAACTAATCAGGCCCATCACTGCTGAAACATCAACTTCTCTTGTTTGTATACAGAGTACATCATTAATTTATTTAAATGTCAGCAACAGACTTCATCAAGGTTCCCTTAACTTCATCCTACATCTCTATACATGATGTGAAGTTATTGCTGCCAACCATCTCAGCTGGTTCAGTACAGCGTAATTCAGATATGGTCTTGGATACATCCTTTAAAGGCTTTGATGCTCAAGTGTCACAGTGGTGGCTTAACATATTTATACCAGGAGTGCTTTTTCAGAATATTTACAGGGTTTTTTTCTTTACTTCCCCCCACCCCGTGACACAAAAAACATCCTGTAAATGCCAGGATTATGGCCCAGTGTGTATGCATGTGGCTGGGAGAGAAAGAGAATAGTTGCATCCATGTCTAAAGTGAAAAAGCACTTTTCTTCCAAGAGTGAATTCATGCAATTCAGCGAGTAACTCTCATTTGCTTAGCTTTGCTGCCCACTGGGACTGAGAATAGCATCCTCTTCTATTCTGCCACAACTTGCTTCCCTTGCTTCCTAGATGATCTGAAATTTCATGAGTGCCTGATGGTTGTTTTGTTGAAATGAATTTTTTGACACAAACTACATTTTAGATAAAAGATGCAGATCATACAATTAGCATGAGAAGAAAAAAAGTCCCCAGAAGCATCAGATCCTTAAAAATGTAGGAAATTGAGTGTGCTAATGTTAACTTCTGCATAATGAGATGTGCTTGATGTGGTGAGTTAATGCATTAGCCTTTCATCCTAGAAACCTGTGTTCAAAACCAGAATCAAGCAGAAATTAATTTGTTAACCCGATACAATTCTCTTTTGAACATTAATTCACCTTATCCAAGTCTCAGCATAGTCTGATCTGCCCGGATGCTAAAGAGCAGGCAACTGAAACAGCACAGAACACAGCCAGTTCTCTTCTGAGCACCTACAGGGCAGTCAGGCCCTGTTGGTCCCTTGCTTTCCCTGCTGCAGGTTTTCCCATTGTTCAGCTGACTTCTGTGCTGCCAGTATATATGAGTTGAAGATGTGCCCCTATGGTTTTGCAATGTTAAAGTAATAGTTTGTTACTTAGATTTCATTTAATTAAGACACAAAGAAAAGTCATCTTGGCTAATTATTTTGAGATTACATGCTCTGAGAGAAAGAGAGAGATAGAGAAGCACACTGCTTCAGTGGCCAAAAATAAATAAGCTGTGAAAAGAGGAGCCTTATTAGGGTTGCTGTTTTTCATCACTGTGCTCCATTACATTATGTCAAAATCAAATTGCATTAGGCTAGCAGAGCACCAGCTGACATGCACATTCAATCAGGGCTTTCTAAAGCACGCTCCCATTTTATTATGTGCATTGTAGGCAGTACTTAAATATTAACTGAGCACAAATTCCACTTAGAAGCATTTTAAAAATAACCCTTGATGCATTCTTTCTCACGCTTTTAACAGCCTGAGGCTTTGGGTAAGGAGAGGAGACAGCTACCCTAAGTGCTCGATTTCTCAACTATGCTGAACAAGTAAGAATCAACAAGAATTCAGTACAAAAGCCTTATTGCTCAAGTCCTTAAAGTATAGAGACATTGGGACAATTAAATGTAAGCAGCTAATTCAGGTTTAAACCTTTAATTTTTTTAAAATCCCAAACACAGATATTTTAGTTTGCATGATAGCAGTGTACATTTATGTGTTTGTGAGCTAAGGATGAACAGTCCTCCTCCTTTTCATATATAATCTCTCTGAAAATATGTCTGCATACTTGTGCAGACAATTGTACAAGTTGTAAGAGGTATTCCTGGATTTGATTGATATTTGCCAGCCTGACTGTCAGAGCAGCACCTATCTTGGATCTGCTATAAACTGGAGCCATGGAAGTGTGAGCTTGTTTTTTTTCACTGATGAATCTCGAGTTATGTTTTGTTCTTACCCACTGAGGTGCATTGTCTCCCTTCAGGTGAGCCTGGGAATAAAAAACTCCCAAACACACAGTGTGTTTCTGTTGTATTTGGTGTGCTTGTGGCACTCTGGCATCCATCCTTGTATCACAAAACAGAGATCCATATTCTTCCCTCCCTCCTTGTAGTGGGGGACCCTTCCTGCAATGTCAGACTCTCTCTTGGTAGCTGGCAGTTTAGGCATCTCAGTGGCACAGCTCTAACATGACAAGTGAAAGGTGCTCCACATCTCTCACACAATGCAGACATTTCCGTGGAGTTAAAGGAAATATGGTTGAGATCCTGGCACTGAAGGAGAGCTACACACCAGAGCTCTCATTTCCTGAGCAAGGTCAAGGACTTATGGGCAATCAGTTATGGAGACACTGTACCCACCATGAGACAAGTGAGTTTTGTGAAGTACTTAACCTAAGAAGAGGGATGAAGTACTTAAACGTAGAGCTCTAAGACAGACACCTGACCTGGAGAGAATGAGAGTCCATGTGCAACTCAAAAAGTGCACCTTTCTGATGCCTCACCTTTTCTCTTCAGTGTAATGCAGTTGTGTTCCAAATTTTAGTACTACCTATGGTATTCTTCTCTGTCTCAACTTCAGCCTTAAGATATCCCTCCCACAGAAAAGCTACAAAAGTTTGTCTCACCTACAAGTGGCGCAAGTCATCTCTAAAAAATATAACCACCTCTTGCAACTGGGTAATGCAATGTTGAAGCTGTAACCCAGCAGTAAGCACATCATAGCCCTTTCAGCAAGTTCATTTTTCTCATCATGCCTCTGTGTGGGAAGCTGTGGTGCAGCAGTGTGGAATGTCATGCAGATATGACGTCTTGCCTTCCAAACTGCTTTTTTTTGTATTTAATTCTTAAAAAGGGGTGTTGGAGCTGCCTCCTGAAGTGATGGCATTACTGTGGTCAAAGAGCAATCATTCGTTCATGTCAGTGTAATGCCAGACACTGCTAGAAGTTAAAATCCAGCCTTGCTTTAATGTCAGTTTACTCTGAAGTGAACATCTGTACATCTGTAATAAGGAAACATTTTCCCATGAAACATTTTCCTATGAATCCTGGCATTTCACTTCTTTACACTTCAATTATTCTTGAGTAAGAAATGCAACAGGAGGATTCCAGAGGCTACCCAATGGAATAAACAGCAGCCTTTATAAATGTAAAAACGATAAATAGGCAGATTGATAAGAGCTGGGTATCTGTCAATTTAAATGGCATTCAGCAAGTGAACTTTTAATTGAGATGAGGCACTGTGGCAAAATGTATTCCATTTATTACTTTTCATTAACTTTCATGTGACCTATTTCTCTATCTCTTGACAGGTTCATCCTTCTGAGAACTTCACAGACAAAATGATATTTTCCTTTTCTGTCTGCTCAACTGTAATCTCAGTTTGAAGCATTGCTTAGCATTCACTGCTAAAAGAAACAATGCCAAAGGCATTAAACAGTGCCCCATATTCCCCCTCCTGTTGTTTAATTTTCCTCCTGTTTTTTTACCTTACTTGTCTTATAGTCTGGAAAAAAAGTATTTGGTGAGCAATCTTCATGGTTTTCTTTTTTGGCCAATTAAAATCAGACAAATGTTTATCCGTTCTTAATCTCATGAAAGAACAAGAAACAAGAAATGCTAGAAACTGTGGTTAACCTTAGTCCTTAAACAAATTACAGGCATATGTTAAAGAAGTGATTAGTAATTATGAATCATAGTCACCAACTTTTGCATTCATAGGAGTATTTTTATCTTCAGTTTCTCTCTGTGTTTACTTGATTCCTACTATAAAGGGAGCAAGAATGTAATTTCAGTGGTTTTGAGTGTAAATACAGATTTCTCATAGATCTTACTATGTCCTTGCTGAATTTCATTTTCCTGAAGTGAGCGGGGATTCTGATATGAATTCTGCCTGGTGAAAATCCCTTCCAGTTTCAGCTAAATAGTTGTTACTCTGTACCTTCATTTTTTAAATTCTAAATTATTTCAAGTCCTGCTTAAAAAAAATTAGTGATACAATAACAGAGTGTTTATGAGCATGTTAGTTCCTGGGGACACTAGCATCTGCATAAAATTAGTTGAGACAACTAAAATCCAACTAAGTAGCATCAGGGAAAGGATCTATACATCCATTAGGAAAGGGAGAAAACAAAGGTCTTTCCTTTCTAACCCATGTACCTAAATCTAATGTAGAAGGTGCTTATAATCAGCATAATTTTAAGAGCTAGTTTTGAAGAAGTGGGGACTAAATATTTTTAGATGTTCATACTAGTTTACAGAATTTATAGGATAAGTTACATTCACATAGGTATGTTTCTTGTATGAAATAAGTATCTGTTAAGAAATAATGTCACTAGAAAGTTCTAAAAATATTGAAATAGAATTTGAAGCATGAAAAGTTAAAATAGTTATTTATGTGTAGGAATATAGTAATTATTTACTGCTGAGAATGATACTTGGAAAGTATAAATGCAGATTTGGCTAAACATGAAAATACTTTCTAGTGTATGATCGATTAGAAAAGTTATCTGATTGCATTCAACTTGCTTAAATAATTTTATAATTTGCTGAAAACAATTGCTTAGTTTAATTCAGTAAAACTTATTTAAATATTCTCCAGTGTCCCATCCAGAAAATAGCACACCTACTTTAGGCAGCATCCCTTCTACATAAACCTGAGATTGCTGTAAATTGTTGTCCAGATGCTCGTTAAGAGACAAGCAGGCTGTTTACCTTGGGTTGGATTGTTCCCAAGAGCTAACATGAGGATTAACACTGGTATGTCAAATACCGGAGAGTGAATTCTCAGCCTCCAACATGCTCTGCATGAAAGATTATCTGCATCCTCTGTAACCTTTTAATCTGCAGCCCAGGAAGTCATCAATTTAAATTCCTGTATTGAAAGAAGCCAACAAATAGTGGCATTTGCTTGCTATCCGATTTGTGCTTATATTTACTTAGCTTTTGTTTCCTGAAAATCCTCTCTTCTTTCCACAGTCACAGCTCTTGAGAGCAAAAAATCACATGCAATTTTCTTACTCCAACAACTTTGCTTGCTCTTGTTGCAGGATTACTTTTTTCATCCTGAGCTGCAAAAGGAATAAGGCTGAATGCTAACATTTTGATTTCTTGAGAAGAGGGTCAGAGCCTAATGGGTTAGTTCCTGTCTCCACACTAGGGCACGTGGTGTAGGTAAGGTGTTATTGGAGCAAACATGGGACCTTCATTTCTCATAAGAGGTTAGAAGTGATGTGGGACCTTTGAATGCCCAAGAAGTATCTGCTTCTTGCCCCTGAGCTGCTGTGCAGCAGGGAGCAAATGGGAGCTTGATTTGCTATATTGTCAAGGCTGAGAGACTGGTATTAAGAATGATCTTGTAGGAAGAAGCTGGTAGTCCATTAAAACAGCAAACTATTCATTTTTCGGAAAACGTAGATTCAAGTTAAATGATTTCTCATGGATATTTTTGCTTCTCTGAGGCCTGTAACCCCTTCCCTGAAAAGGCAACATCCAAAACATCCTGTTAGATCATGCCTAGATCTAAATGTTATTCAGAAAATTAAAGAGGAAGCATGGACTGTGATGTGTGTTTTGGGGCTGCTTGCTTGACAGGTACTAGAATACAGGAGGGAGATAATTGGGGTGGCAGCTAAAAGAGATGGTGGTGGAAGCACAGCTGAAGGTGATTGCATTATAGCAACAATTCTTTTTTAAGTTTGCTGCCTAGAGACTTTGCTAAATGACAGTGGTCTCAAACATGAAAGCAGAAGCTACTGCTTTATCAAGGTTGTTGCTTAATCCCTTCTAAATGGCAAAAAAATCATAGCCTTTTCTTCTAGAATAAAAGTTTGAGCAGGCATTTACGCAAGTTTTTTCACTGAGTTTCTTATTTAATAATTTGCTAACTCCAAGGCAAATAAAACTGAAGTGGGATCATAGAGGCATAGAACCCCAAATGTTATTTCACAGTGATATATACATTGTGCTATTGCATGCATTGATAGGTGTTACACATGAATTGTTTCCCTCTGTTTGGCTCCCTCTGTGTTCTGTGTAGATTAGAATATAATTTCTCAGACAATTCAAGTTCCTAATTATTGTGCTCATTATTCCAATTTATTTAGCTGTGCTTAGACATCTACCGAAATTGTGAAGTAAAGTATGAGACAAATTGAAATTTACTGCCAATTAATTTTTAAGACAAGAGAACTACCTAACAGTCTCAAAGTAAACCCTTATAGCAGAGCAATGGCCACCTGATTAAATAACTGGTGAGTTCCCTTTTGCTATCATTAACATATTTGTAATTAAAGAACAAAATTTCATATTCCACCCTCTCCAATTGACTTATAGGGTTGAATACTCCTGACTTGAAAGCACTTTTGAAAATCAGGTCTTCTTCACAAGAGTCCTACAAATGCTTGTATTTTGCCACTACCTCTCACACATTTCCTACTCCAGGTGCCATCTGTAGCTATCACACGATGTCAACAATGAGTGCTTTCTCACCAGGTGTGAAAAGCATTGCTATTCATGTTCTTTATCTTCTTAATTACATCTTGCCCTTCTCCTTGCTCTGCCTTAGATATCTTAAGTATTGATCACTTCACAGTCACTTGTGCCAATGTGAGCTTAGCTGTCCACTTACCTCACTATCATCAACAAACAAAAATGCACTGATTACATATTTTAAAGCAGACTGTCGTGCTGGCTTTTCACTATGACACTGTTTTTTTTCAAATGTCTGCAAACCAATCTCAATCTTCTGTTCTTTCCTCTCCTCAGACATCTTCTGCTGTATTAACTTGTCCAGTAGGTATATTATTTATAAACTGACTTGTAGTCTCTCTGGAACAGCTTTTCATTTAATCTCTGGACTCATTTTATGTCATTAAACTTGTATCACATTTTCTTCTTTTGGAAATAACCATAATTCCCTTTTTTATTCACTGAAATATTGCTAGGAAGCCGTCAGTTTGTACTCTTTTCCCATAGCAGAGCGATTCCAAGATGGTTAAATTTAGGAAAAAAGCAGAAAGAGTCTTTTCTGAGCTACCTAAGCTGTTGCAGTTGGGTGACAGCATTAGAAGTAGGCAGAGGTGACAGCATGACTCATTTCATTATGCTGAGTACTGATGCAGCACTGGAGAGATGAGATCTACCTATTAAACTGAATTGGCTGGAGTCTGCTTTTAGGGTAGGAGAGTTGGTTTCTTATCTTTACTGCCCCCAGGAGGCTTGAAATTATTCAGAGCAGACAGAGTGTTAACCTGGCAGTTCTCGCACCAGCATGCCGATCCTTGGCAGAAAATGACCTGGGGGTGCAGGTCGACAGCTGGCTGAAGAAGAGCCAGCGTGTGCCCACAGGTCCAATAAATCCAATGGCACCCTGGCCTGTACCAGCAATAGTGTGTCCAGCAGGAGCAGGGCAGTGATTGTCCCTCTCTACTCAGCACTTTAGGGGTGAGGCCACACCTAAAATCCTGTGTTCAGTTTTGGGCCCCTCACCCCAAGAAAGACATTGAGGGGCTGGAGTGTGTCCAGAGAAGGTCGACAGAGCTGGGGAAGGGTCTGGAGCACAAGTCCTGTGAGGAACAGCTGAGGGGCTTGGATTATTTAGCCTGGAGAAAAGGAGGCTCAGGGGGGACCTTATCACTCTCTACAATCACCTGAAAGGAGGCTGTAGTGAGCTGGGGGTCTCTCCTCCCAGGTAGCAAGTGACAGAGAGGAAATGGCCTCAAGTTGTGCAAGAGCATGATTAGATTAGACATCAGGAAAAATTTAATCAGGGGAAAGGTGGTCAAGCATAGGAACAAGATGGCCAGGGAAATGGTGGAGTCACCATCCCTGGAGGTATGTAAAGGACATGTAGATCTGGCACTTGGGGACACTGGGCAAGTCCAGTGGTGGACTTGGCAATGCTGGGTTAATGGTTGAATTCAAGGATCTTAGAGAGATTTTCCAACCTTAAAAATTTTATGATACTATACCCCTATTACTATGTTAACATTAGTAAACAGTACTCTAGGCATTGTACTATAGACAGAAGTACTATCACTTCTCTAGCGTTTCTTTTGCTGTTCAACTTTTAACAGAATGTATTTTATCAGCTTTCTGGAAACCTTCTGTACGTAACAGTATGCTGCAATATTCCTGCTAGGCTAAGAAGAGAGCATTGCACTTCAAGGAAAAAATGAACACTTACAAATCTGTTGAGGGATAGCAATGAGAATAAGCACAAGTCTACAACACATGACCTTCAAAGAAAGACCAAGTGAATTGGTATCTCTGAAAGCAAGCAACTGAAGACTGAACACACTTGGAATTAGCAGTCCTCAAGAGCATAAAAGGCTGCTTCAGAAAGAAAAAGGATGATCCGTTCTCTGTCCATGGTGATTAAGTAAAGGAATACTGAGCTAAAGCTGCAGCAAGAAGATTTGCTCTAAGTCCTAGTGTGAACTTGGCATACATAAGAAATCAATTATCACCTGCTCTCTATTGGCTCAGCCATTCTAGCCAGGTTCTTTAGGGTCTGTAGGCTGGTTCTGTGAAACACATTACTAAAGTAACTGGTTTTTATTTTTTCAATTTTGAAAATTCTTTGGCCTTTTAATCCAATTACGGCCCTGTTTTATTACATGTCCTATAAACACAAAAAGAGTCCCTGCCCTGAAGTGACAACTCAGAGTGTTAAAAAACACTATCTTTGATGTTTTGCTTTGTGGTAGGACTTAAAAGACACCGGGCATAACTTCAGCTCCTCTGTGCAAGACAGAGTGTACAGACCTGACCAGCACAGCTCTCCAAGGGTATTAGAGCTAAAAGGCCTTCTGCTCTGTAGTGCTATGGAACAAGGTCTCCTCAGGTTCTCGAGCAACCATTGCTTGTGATGGGGCAGTATAATTGCAGTAGTTGGTGATCCTCTTTTAGGCTTTATTTTACATAAAGTGTTAAATTAAGTAATCTTTTACTTTGAAAGGCCCTGTGAAAAATAGATTGGTTACAACATAATCCATGCAACACGAGTAATTCTCCACTCTGTTGCCACTCAGAATGGAAAGGATGCAAAATTTAAAACTACACAAACCCACTCATAACTTCAGTAGCTTCTTCAGATGCTTCTCACCATTTCTTGACATCTGCTTGGTTATATTTCTGCAAAGTGTTGAAGACTCACAGTGAAAATTGTTTGTTTTTGTTTCAAGGGAGAAAATTTAATCTGGATAAGTTTTATTTTTGTAAATAAGGAATTTTACTATATAGATAATTGAACAGGGTTGCAAGTGCTTCAGCTAAGAAATTGAGTGCAGAATAGTATTAAGTCATCATTGTTGAGGTATTAAAACAAAAATTATTGTCATCATGCTTTCCACTTACACAGCATCTCTCATTTAAGTCTTGTAATGCTGAAAAAAATATTCTAGAAGTCCTGCAAGAGTACAGAGACACCAAATATATTCTTACAGTATATTCTTACTTGAAGAGAACTTGCAAAGACAGAACAGAGAGAAATTCTTACTCATGTTCTTAAGAGTGAGGAACACAAGATCCAATAAGAAGGCTTTTTGCTTGTATTCTTAAACTCACATTTTTCTGACTTTTCTTTCAGAATGATGGTTGCTATTCTACTACTTTATGAAACTCTATCTAAAACATATAACATTCTTTCTATCCAGCTTGGTGGAGAGGATTTGTAATTTGCTGTATAAGTGTAGAGAAATAATTTATTTCCAAAGTCAAGTGTATTTACCATGAGGAGAAGAGCTACTTCCTTAAAGTTTGGTATTAGAAAAGATAAAAAAGTTTGAACTATGGACTAAAATTTCTTCCCCATTGTAGGCTCTTATTATCTAATCCACTCCCAAATAATTCCTGCACCAGAACAATCTGTGTCTTGAAAGTAAGTTTTAAGGATACTTTTGCAAAATATGGGTGCATTTAAATTCTGCAGACCTGAAAGTCATGGGTTATATTTACAATACATATGTTGTATGCAGAAGATTGAGTGAGGAAATAACAGGCCTTCTGCTTCATTTATTCTGAGAAAGCAACTAATATCTGCTGTAAATCTGTTTTTGTATGACTGGTGTTTAAATTGACTAGTCTCAAAGAGAAATAAATGTTATTTGCTCCTGATATTAACTCAGTTTGACTTCAGAATGATGTGAATGCTTGATTTTTAGCTGCAACAAAAAAGAGTTTAACAAGCAAAAGAATGAAAAAAACCTATGTTTCTAGATTTCAAGTTTGAGCTGGTTTGACTGCAATTGCTAAGAAAATGGTGACTCAACTTTGAAGATTTTTAGTTTGTCTTTGCACTTATAAGTTGTTCATATTGATGTAGATGATTTTGTCACAGGCCTTTACACTAGGATAGAAAGTGCATTTATTCCATTTGCAGATAACACAGTGCTAAGAGAGACCACAAAGAACGAAGAGGGAAGACGAGAATTTGGAGAGGTCGTGACAAAATACTGAGTGACATGAAAGTGTGGGATGTGTTTGAGTAAGGATGAGTAAAGGTTCCATTCTTACACAAGAAGAATCAGCTACACAAGCACAGGATAGATTTCAACATTAGTAACAGATCTTCAGAAAAGGACCTGGCAGATGTTGTAGATCACGCGCTGAACATGAGGTAACAGTTGCAAAAAAAGGAAAATGCTCTAGTACAGTGTTCAAAGAACTTGCCTGGGAAGGCACATCAGCTGCTCTTTCTGCTCTACTCCACAGTCAGGGAAGTGGAATAGGACCTCTACTGAGATTGCTTTTGGTTCTTTTCTGTGATTCAGGATGTCATTGTACCTGAATGGTCTTACAGGTTCTTCATTACAGTGGTAAATGTATCTTACGGCCAACATTTTCAAAGGTAAGTATTTAATCTGAGGTGCGTATGTAACAATGTTCTTATCAGCCTTAATTCTCACAGCTTTTCAAGTTTTGCACATGCTATGGGTAGAGAAGAACATAAATGACTTCAATGACAACATGACTTCAGTTCCCTGACTGACTGCAGCAGATGCTCCAATACAGATAGATTCCTGAGACCCTAAATTAAGCAGTGATAGGATAATCTGCTACTAATACCTAGTAGCTAAGATTGGCTTAAAATCTGAAGCATGCAGCTTAGTGTTTCTTCCAGCTTCTGTATTAACCGCAATAATTTAAATTCCAGATGGTATTGTTATCCTTTTAAATGTTCAGTCATTTCTTGTGTCATTTTCTGAACTGTACCTGCAGTCTCCACAGTTCAATTGCATGTGGTGTGAAAAGTAATTCTGTATTATCTTTTTGGAAGTGTCCAGAAGAAGTAGTGAATACTTTTGTATTCATTCATTCAGGGGTTGTTATTAACAAAACTGTCCAGCTGTCATTAAAATCTCTCAGGTGCAGACTGAATTTTCTGGAAACAAGCAGCCCCACCTCACAGCAGCCAGTAAGCCAGAGGTTAACATGGTTATCTAAATTGACACTGAATAAAAACCTGGGTTTCGCACTTCCCAGGTGTATTTCGTAATTGCTGGCAGTCCATTTAAAAACCAACAGCAGATGTTTCAGAGTGCATTGCATATTCATTGTGGTAGAGATGGCTTCTACATCATGGCATTTGAAGAACTGTGTTGGAGTATGTGAGGTGAAGATTTCTTTGCTGCAAACCACATGCTAAAAATGAATTTTCTGTTTGATAGGTGAGCACCTGAGCATTCAATATCTTAGCATTTTTAGATGGCTTTCTCTGTTAAGTGTTTCCCCTTTTTTTCTGTCAGAGGAGTTATGAAACATGAAGGAATTTTTTTGCCTTTTGCACCAAATACCTGGTTTTTTAATCAATAAATGCAATTGTTTTTCCTGTCAGTGGTCAGATATGGTACACCACTCCAGATAATATTGCACACTTTGCTTTATGTTAAGTTTCTGTACTGTTGTTCACTCCCTATTCCCATTTCTCTGTCTTTTTTTCATTTTTTTTCCCTCTTCTCTACCCTTTCCTTGTATGAAGATGGGAAGCCACCATCTTCCATGCAACCTTCCAGCAAATCCCATTCTCAAAGGCTTGAGTTGACTGGTGTCAGCAGGGTAAGCCTGCTCCCCCCACCCTCTCATATACATTAGTCTGCATTTATCAGAACTGGAGTTCATTTCCCACCTTGCCATCTACCAGAAGTCCCAGGGCTGGAGAATTTCCCCCTTTTGTTTCCATCCTATGTTGGTACAAGGATGCCACTAGAAGCAGCTATTGAAGAGATGTTGTGGCTTCTCCTCCACCCTTAACTCCCTTCTCACATAAGCACATAAGCAGGTTTTAAGAGATACATGTAATTAGTTTTTTCTCTCAAGAGGCTGGAGAAAGCACTCCTATGATCTGTTGAGCAGCTGAGATATAAAGGTGCCATACAGCTGGAGGGAAGCGGTGTGAGTGTTCTCATCACCTGACCTGCATTTCACAATTCTCAGCACCCAACATATGCCTAACACATTGAGCTCTGCTGACAAGCTGTCTCCCTTTCAAATATGACCCCACTAGTGAGCACTGCTCTCTGAAATTCCAGCCTCAGAGCAATGAAATCCCTCTTGTTCTCCTCTAGGTCTTTTGTCAAAGGGATATAAAAGCCTCTGTGCTAAAACAGTTTGGGAAAGGTTAGTTCTGCTTTCAGAATGCCCTACCTTTTCTCCTGTGCCTGACTACTTCCATTAAAGTGTCAGACAGGTTGGGAAAAGCCACTTGTGCAGTCAGAACAGGGGTAAGTCTCAACAAAATGGTTTGGTCTGGCTCAAGCTTATGACAGATGCTGTAGCAACACTCATAAATCTGATGTTATTGGCTGTCCTTTGCTAGAATTATGTGGTTCATACCATCATCCCTTGTTGCTGGAGAGTTCAGAAGAATGCTTTATCATGTTGTAAAACATTAACATAAGCCTATTAAAATGCAAAAGCATCACATTAATATGGGGGTAAATCACCTAGTCTGGAGCCTTTAAGTCATGCTGTGAATTATTCAATACCATGATAGATTTAGCCAGCACAACACAGCAAGCCTCTGATTAGCCCCAGGATAAATTTTGAGAGGTCATTAAGATCAATATATTCTTTTAAATATACCTTCTTTGTGTGAGTGTATGTGAAAGTGGAAAAAAAAAACCAAGAAAAAAGAAAACTGAAGTCTTGTGAAAGACAATCAAAGAGATCTCAGTCTTACAGGTTGTAATAAAACATGGCTGATACCAGACCCAGCTGACATAGCCTGGAGGCAAAACCACCTCTTGTGTTGTCCTGCTTACAGCAACAATTAGGAGAATGGAGTTTCCAGTGAGAAACACGGGCATGAACCCCTGATAGCTGGGTGTCAGAGACAGTTTGTCAAATACCAGGTAAATAAACAAACCTGATTCCAGCGGAGCTGCTTCCAACAAAATGGAAAGCAAACACACTTTCAGCAATATCCAACCATGTGCATAAATCTCATGCACATAAATCTGTTCAGTATTTGTAGAGGAAGAAAACCCATACAAACAAAATAAACCTATGTAGGGTATTTGTATGTTCACTTGATTGTTTTTTTTTTCTTCTTTAATCACAGATTATGTGAAGTGCTGTCTTTCAGTCTCTAATTAGAAATAACACCAACTAGGGTGAGCCTTTACCCCTGTTAATCTGACCAGGAGATGCATTATGAATAATTTTGTCTGTATATAGCCTGTCCTGCTTGTTTCTAGCACAGAAAGGAGTGCTGTACCCACACGTGCCTTTGATCAGGTATAGGACCTTCTTCCTTCTGCATGTGTAATCAACTTCTGCTATTACTGTTCCTCTGGGAGCTGGTAAATGAGTAGCATGTGTAATGTCTTCATTAGCATACCTGTTTACTCCCAGCTGTGCTTTGAAGTAGATTGGGGCAGGCTTCCCATCCGGCAAATGCTGTTCCTAGACTGGATCCACCACAGTGGTAAGTACCAACCTTATGAGACTTAGGTAACCTATAGTTGTTTATATATGTTTTGACCTCTGTCCAGCATCAAAGAGGAACATACAGACTCTCTTTTAGAGAGTTCAAGAGCATGCTCCTAGAATTTGTGCATTGGAGGTTATCACATGCAGATCCACTGCAGAGCGCTCAAATTCCCTTCAGGATGGTATTTGTGCACTGCTGGGTTCAGTGCATGGAGGTGAGATCCTTGCCACAGCATCTTTCCTGCCCTCCCATGTGTAAAGTGTAGCATGTTGGTAAGGTATATATTGATTTTTAAATTACCAGAGGACTGAATGCATGTAATACTTTTGCATAGATTTCCTGAGGCAGCTTTTAAGTCCAAGTATAGTGAAAGGTCACAACGAATAGAGTATTTATGTTAAAGAAGGGCTGTTCTTTGGCTCCGACCCACACCTCTGGCACTTTTTTCCAAAATAATTAGGGAAGATGGTGGACGTGCTAAGCTGCCAGGCAAGTTTTAATACTTACCATTTTCAAATGGGTTTCACATGAACACCTATTTTCTTATGTTTTCTTCTTCTCACTCTACTCACTTTCAGAGCTTTACGGCAAAGTACATTTCTCAAAAGAGCTCCTCCTCCAAAGCATTTGTACTTTTTTTTTTGTGTTGTGTTGTTCCTCCAAAATTTCCAGTAGCCACAAAGCTCTCTGTGATGCTTTTCCTCAAAAAGGCTTAACCTTCACTGACACTGTCTGCATCTGCTACAGTGTCATTAAACTTTTAAGAGTGTGGCTCTGAAAGATTTTCAGATAGTTTCTAACTGTGCTCCTGAGACATTGGAACAACATGACTGGGTTTTTATGGTGTAAATTACAGAACTGACATGAAAACAGATGAGTTTATTAAAACAGAGTGAATCACTGATGACATTTAAGTCTAATTAAGTCAGGCTACCCAGCTTAATGATTTTGTTCCCGAGGAGGTAACTGTTTGGGAATTCATAATGTTTAACACAGATCTTCTCAAATAGGGTATTGTACCTAGGGGTGCCATTATCAGGGTCTGTAATAGCAAGTGGTTTCATTTAAAATGCTGTGCCAAGGAAAATCACAGCAAAATTTATCCCACTTATTTGATAATCCAATCCCAAAATGTAGTCATGGTTGAATAAGAAGCAGGGGGTGAGAGCAGTGGCAAAATGAGGTTAAGATGGTTAAAACAAAAAAGGTAGTTGTCATCCTCACCTATGACAATGTCCTATAGTTTTATGTTCAAAAAATACAGAAGTGAATAATTTATTTTGGTCTCAATACCAAAAGTACCCCAAATTAGGGGAAAGCTGCTAAATGCTGAACCTCACAGTGGTGTACTCCACACACTTCTAAATAAAAGTTCGTGTTAAATGCTCACAAGTGCCCTAGTTGACTTTTCTTATTTCCCTACTGGGCTGCAGCATTTCTGTCTCTATACAACCAGGACATGCTTGTAATTAATTCTGATTTGCAGTCTTCGCCTGTAGCTTAATAGTTCAAGGATATTTTGTTGTGTAAACTAGATACTGTTCCTCTGACATAACTGCTGTTGTACAGACAACCTTCCTGGAAATTAAGCCCTAGACTCCTTCCTTCAGCACTAAGATGACTGGCTGCTTGCTCTTGAAGCACTTGAATAGAAAATTATGCTTATTTCTTCAGCACAGAGTGTTTAAACAGCCCTGTTATCACTGATGGCACACAAAGCTCAAAGGGGCCCGTACAACCCTGTATGCCATATCTGCATCTTCTGGGAATTCCAGAAGTCACATCTTCATCTACATACAGGAGGGATAGATTGCATGTAGAGCTTTTTTCCCCTGATACTCCGCAGTCAGTACAAAGTCACAACTTGATGACAAGAAGGACCTTGACCCAGGTCCTCTGGAGGTGGCTGTTTACTTTCGGGGTTTGTTTTCTAATTTTTGGGTGGGTTTTGCTGATGACAGTATATGTGGCAGAAAACAGAACTATAGATCTTGGCACTTTAAATAGTTTTGGATGATTGCACAGAGCAAGAACTGTATCTGTAATGTGCCTCTCATCAAGGGATAACCTTTGTAAGTCTTTGGCTCACTGAAGTTCTTCACTGAGTCCTCTTGGCAAACATATAGCAAGGTGTTATGAGGGCTCTGAAATGCTCTCTGGCAATGCTGTCTTCTAACCACAGATTTCTGTGTAGGGTGATTGGACATTTTTATGTTCCTCAGTTCAAATATTTAAAATCTGTCATAAGGACTGCAGAGAGTTACAATTCAGAGTTACAATTACATGGATAAAACACATATGCATTTTTGCATACCATTTTATTTGCAAGGTTATCCTCTTTCCTATTTTAATTTAAACAGCATCACTGTCTCAATTTACTCCTTATTACTACAGCTGTGTTGCAAGAAGCAGTACTGGACTCCAAAACATCAAGTATTCAGTACTTTACAAATATTGTGTTCTTATTAGGCAACAGTGACCCATGTACAAAACCAAAACAGAAAAAAACAATCCCACATGCAGATACATAAATAAGTAATAAACCTAGATTCATTTCACTGCATCTGCAGTATGTGAATACAGCTATCACATTTCTTGCTTTGTGGAGAGTTGTCATCTGCTGTGTCCTTACTTCACTGTAAAGTTGTACTGGATCTGCCAAAGCATATATGCAATATTAAACACCACATGCAATGGATTCGTGCACAGCAAATGTTATGTAAACTGTTGAGATAATTTTAAGTCCTAATTTATGTCACTGCACAAATCTCCTCTGTTTCTCCAGCTAACTTAACCACTCACACAGTTCGTTTATTGTTTCAACTGGGAACTTAGGAACTACAGTCCTTTTCTAAAGTCAGCAGGGCATTCCTAAATGGACCTTGTTCAGAAGACTGGACACTTATTTAATTGCAGTGCATATAATTTCAATATTAAATTGCCTGTAAATGCTGCTCCACTGCTAGATTTTGTCCCACATAGAGAAACATAAAATAAAGGGTAATCTGGCTTGATAGGCCAGGAGAGAGGTATAGCCATGAGTGGCTAATATAGAAATAGCCAAGCATGTTTACACAGAGAGCTATTCTGGCCAGCTGCCAGGAGTCCAAGCACTACACTTGATTTATATAGATATTTGCACAGCCTTGCAATCTGGAATAAATTTTGCTGATATTACCAAATTTATTGTGAGTGGAAATAAAAGCATGAATACCACTGCAATAAAAAGCTGCATATTATTTGTTTTCCTTTCCTTGTAGATACAGTAGCTGTTTGCGGTTTCATGGGAGTTCTTAGTTTCACATTTCCCTTAACATCTAGCAGGCTGGGTGCCTTGGACACTCCTTGTCTGCATGGCTCTGTGATCTGGCCTCTTCCTTTCTTTTTCGTGCAAGTTCTGTTAAAGTGTTCTCATTTTCTAAAAACAATTTAAAGAAACAAGTTTAAGCACTCTTCAGGATTCATCATGATGCAGGGGCTAGCCTGGTAGTCATGTTCAGAAAAATCATATGATAATACAGGATGTCTCCAGTCCAACAGCCTGCTCCAAGCACGGCCAGCTGAGGGATCAGGAGAGATTGCTCAGGGATTTAACAAGCTGAATGTTGGAAAACTCCAAGGCTGAAGACTGCAAAACCTTTGTGACCAGCATGCTACCCGTTGTTCCTATGGGGAAAATAGATTTTCATTATAGCCAGTCTGGAACTCTCTTGTTTCCATTTTTGACTGTTTCTTCTTGTAATCCTCATTTTCTACTGTTAGTTGTTGCTTTTTCCTAAACACTGAAGCATGGGAAATCTTGTTTGAGAGGACTGAGGCAAAGAAAACATTGATTAATTCAGCCATGTTTGGGCTTGCTGTCACATACCCTAGGTAACAAAAGTCCCAACAGTTTCCCTGTTTGTTTTTTTATACTAAGGGTTCTTGTCACCCTTGATACCCCTTACAGGTGTCAACTTTTGAGTAAGCTTTAGCTTTGCTAGTGTTGTCCTTGCATGCCCAGAAAATATTGCTAAATTCATTCTTCAAAGCCTGTCCCTGCTTCCATCTCCTATACACTGCCATTTCACATTGAAGCTTCATCTCATGCTCCCTGCTTAGCAAAAGTCTCATGAAGAATCTGTTTGTCTTCCTGAATTTCAGGGGAGATCATTCATGTGTTCAAAGGATGCTGTCCTTGGAGGCCTACCAAACTCACAGAGATCCTTGGCCCTTGGGAACTGCCTCCCACCAGAACCCACTCAGGGTCCCCTGAATAAACTGGTCTGCTCACCTGAGTACTCTGCTGCTGTCCTCCCTCACACTGTCAGGATCTTGAACTTCACTGTTCCATGGCCACTACTGCCAAAGCTACTACTGATTACCGTATCTCCAGCCCATTCCTCTTTGCTAGTGACAAGCAGATCCAGCTGTGTGTCACCTTTGGTTAGCCCATGCTACATCAGTATCAAAAAGGTGCCTTTGGTTGCACAGGCTCGTTGTGAGACTGCATCAAACTGTTTTGTTGCTTGTAATCAACAACTGAAGCACTCAGGTTTACTAGAATGGATTCTTGCCTTTCTTTCTTTGTTTTTTGAGAGGCTTTTTAGAGTTACAGTGCTCTGATGTAATTTTGCTGTAACTGGGTAGGTGTTTAGTACTCAAATCAGTACAGCTGTGCACTAGTGAATCCTGCCAGAACCTAACCCACATCTGTAACCAGCTGTACACAGCAGACGCCTCTATTTGGATGCCTTACTGACCTCCTTAATCCCAGGACACAGATGCAGCCCTCATGCTGCCAATAGTCATGCTGGTTAGATTCCAAGGGTGAAAACTGGAAGCTTGGAGGAACTTTATGAGGTTTTTCCAACTTTGAAAATGGCAGTATGATTGTCATCCAGAGAGAACATTCTCTGACTCTCTACCATTTTTCAAAGATGCCATCCTTTGCTGTTGCTTGCAGTGTCCTTTCTGAATAGCAAAATGCTCTGCGTAACCCCTGAAATCAAGGACAAGAGAGAGCCCTCTTAAAAATTCTTGGCATTATCTGTGGAAGATGATGGCCTCTTAAACATAGGCAAAGAGTTTTAGGACTTTCTACACCCACCAACAGACTGCTCTGACTTTCCAATGGCTTATGCACCTTTACCTACAAGAAATTACATGTGGCATTTTAATTGTCTTTAACTGGAAAAGCAGAAATAAGTTACTTCAGAGTATTGCTCAAACCTGGGTTTTTTTGCATAACAAAGATATAATGAATGTGTCATCTTTCATATAAATTCAAAAGAAACTCCCTTTTACTTCTATGAAAGTAGGGAAAAAAGGTGATACTATTTAAAGTCATACTTAGAGCAACTTACGTGCATTTCATAAATATGATCCCCTTCTTCCCTTTAATGTTCATTCATCTACTTGATCTTGCCTCTCATATATTTCCTTTAAACATTCCTTAGTAGCCTTCAGGTCAAATGTGCACATTGAGTGGCCTCTCAATGATTAAAGCGTGTGTAATTATCCTGTACAGTCCAGTGTCTGTTGTTAGGCATTTGGGGAAATCACTCATTTTTGTTAGGAGTGTACAGCAAATTCATGTTCCTCAGTAAAGGTTATATACTTGTATTTTCCTTTTTCCTATTGCCCTTCTTTCTAAGAACAATAAATTTATGCTCAAAAGTGACTTAAGTGTGTTGTATAAAGTGAGAATGTTATCTGTGAAAAGAAAAAAGGGAAATTGCATGGCATAATAAAAAGATCTAACTCTTAATATCTTGAAATGCATATTAATTTCTTCAGGCCACTTGCCAGTGTTTTTTTTCCCTTGTCTAACTGCTCTAAGGAAAAGCAGTATTTATCCTTTTCTGATAATCAGAGAAGCAAGTAGTTCTGCCCAGGGACAAAAAGAGTGTATTTCTCTTGTGTTTCGAAGGCAAGTGCATGCTCACTTTTCTCACACTGCAACAACCTAGCAGTTGTACAGATTCAGTAGTGCGACAGTGAACTCAGGATGTGTCCTGCTGAGAAACTAATGACTTCTGCTTGGCTTGGAGCAGGAAAAATGAACTTCTATTTGCTTGCAGAATGTCACATAGAAATTAACACTCAGGTGAAAGCTGTGGGGTTTATTATGGTCCTCAGACTACTTGTAGGGTTGATCTGAAGTGTATCCTCTGATGTGAAAAAAATATATCTGAAAATGTTCTCTCTCTGACCTTCTTATTAAGCAAAATAATAATTTGAGAATAAAGGAAGTAGCAGAACACTTGCTGGTATGGTTAATACAATCTTCTACTTTTCTGAAAGCAAATCCCAGTGTCCTGTCTCAGTTCCTTCTCTGTCAGAATTAACCTTGGAGCTGCTGAAGTGAGAGAATTCTATAAAGGACTAGGATAAATGCTGGTAAAACTGGCAGTTTTGGAAAGAAAAAGGAGCAATTGCCCATTATTTTGGGGAGTAAAGTATAAATTCTTTATTCTCCACAGTGATAGTCTCATTAAAATTGAGTCACTTGACTACATGTAAGTACTGCATGTGGTCTATTTCTAGAATAATGGAGAGCTCAGATATCCATCTAAGATTTATCTATCTTTTAACAAATGGCTTTCTAAATAGTATGGAATGCCCCCGGGGGAGGAAGGGAGAAAAATAAAATCTTCCTAAAACTCAAGAAGAGAGGAAGCTATTGCATGCTTTATTACATTTATGTAATATTTCTCGATGTCAACCACATGATCTGGGCAGAGAAGGAACTGAAAACTACTATGTAGAAAGACATTCCCTTTTAATTTACACATTCCTTAAAATCTCTCACAGAAGATACATATCCTGTACAGCAAATCTGAACCTACCGATTCTTGCTTTTACAGACTCCTTAGAAGTAATCCATGTATCCTCAGGAACCACAAGTTGAAGTATCTGAGACTATAATTACCAGATTCCTCAGTGGTTGATTTCAGCCAAAGTGGCACCTGCTAGGTGCTGCCCTGTAGATTTCCTCAAAGGAGCCTTTTACATCATCAAATATGGAGTAAATCTAACAAATGCATTAACTTGTCTTTTGACTGCATCTAATACTGATACTTATTTCCTTTGAGCAAGTGCTGACTACTGTCGAGGTCTGAAAAATGGAAAGGAAGAGATGAACCACGCAGCCTCTCAGCTATGATGCCAGAAAACAATATATTTAGTCTTATCTCTGGTAAACACAGCTTTGTAGGCTGCCTTATTTTTGACAACTTTCCCCTTTTTCTGTTTTAAATTCATAGTTGTATCCACATGGCATCTTCTTTACCAGGAAGACAGAATATGTTTGAACATCAGAGCTGTCATCCTTTGCCAAGAAATTCATCTGAATAGAGGTGCCTAATGGTGTCTTAGCTGACAGTTCATTATCAAAATTTTCAGTGGTCACCCTCCACTGCTCTTTCAGTGCTTCTTGTGTGTTCTCCTTTATTTGTCTATTCAGATACACCCTATAAGTTGTGGATATGTCTAGTGTCCCTGCAGCTCCTGGTCTCCTTATCCCCTGCTCCTTCCTTTGCTTTCACAAGTCCTCAATTTCTTATTTAGGTTCCACTTTTTAATTTTCTCCTTTGTACTTGAGTGATGTACATGCACCACAGGTCGCATCTTCCTTCTGCTTCTTCCTCCCCAGAATGTCTTGAAAGGGCATTCAGGACCCAGAGGGACTATCTGTACTGAATTATTTCCAAGAGACTTTTCAAATCTTTCTAAAGCAGAAGTCCCACTGCTCCCACCAAGTCCCCTTCTGAGACTTTCATTTCTTTCCCTAAGCTGCCTCGTTGTCATTCTTCCTCCAAATGTTACTGACTTCAAGAATAAGATGGAAAGGCTCTCACAGGCTTTTCTCATCAACTTACCTTATTTTCTCCTAATAGCTTTTGTTCCTGGTCTTTTTCTTGTTTTTTTCCTTCCCCAGTGCTGTGTGACAGCATGACTGAACTACTTCCTTCCCTTCTTTCATCCATCTGGTGGCTCCTTCTATTCATGCTCTAAACACATTTTAATGTTCTATATTCTTAAACTTTTATAAGTCTTGTTATTATAATCCTACTCTCTTTCATCTTGAGTGTCATGCATTTGATGATAACCTCTAACCTTTTCCCACCTTCTACACACCCTCATTATTCCCTACTGCTATGTCAGAAATGCAGCTCCTATAACAACCTTCTGCCTGACAATCAAAACATGTTTTTACTTCATTGAATCTTCTGGCTCTCCCTTCCAAGATGAAATGCTTCATCCCAACACCTTATCAAGCCAAATCTCTGTCTTTGGTTCCTTTTGTCTTGTTATCTGTGCCAACCCCATTGCTCTCTTCATTTTCCTTCACTGTTGGTGGCTGCTGTTATCTCCCAGCATGTGGGTACCTCTTTTTTCTCATTCAAATTCTTCCTCAAAGCATATTTTATCAGAGTTGTTGTCACTAGCCTGTTCTCACCATTCTAGTATTATTTACAGGCCCTTTAATGGTAAGAGAAAAAGTGGAAAGCAAAATCAAATCCAACATGAACATTGTAAGTCATCACTTTCTCTGCACCTTCAAAAGAGTCTTTTTGACATCTGTTGTTCTTCAGGATAAAGAAGGACAGTGTCTTGTAGAGCACCACAAATGCTACTGGTGCCTAACAAATGTTGTTAATGACTGTAACTGGTCCTTTCTTCTGAGCAGTCACTTGGAATTGTCTACGTCCAGGGGTTGTATAATCAGGCTGCTGTCTCAAGGGGCCTGCTGCCAGCATTTCCATGTCCCTCGTGAGCAGCAGAGCGTGACTGTGTATTAATAATGAGCTATGAGATGCTTGAGAATTTCATCTCCTTGCTAACGAGAAAAAGCCAAAGTAAATGTATATAAGAGATCCTTGTCTGAAGTGAAGACAAGATGACATTTTCATGCAGTTCTAAAATTCTCTTTAGACTCTTTGTTTGTATTGTGTAAGAAGCTGCTGTGACAGTACACAGTCAATGTGGATGAGAAACAAAGGGGTCACTTATGTGGGACAGGAATCCTATTTCCTGAGGTACTCATAGTGTCAGTGGGAACCACAGTTACTCACTTGCTGGCTGAAGAAGTGGGAGTCTGCTACCAACTTCAGCAGAAGGGGAGTTTGGTCTGCAACTTCCCATTTCAAAAGCTGCTCAAGAGAAATATTAAGACCTTTGAAAAGCGTGGCTCCGCTGCTGAACAAAACAGATTACACAGAGTGCCAAAGAACTAAGTGGCTTTCAAAAATGTGTGTTCAGCTGCAAGAGAGACCAGATCATTCAGTGGTTTCCCTCTCTCAGCATAAACTGGGAATTTGGTGAATGGCTTATATGAAGACTAAGTCCTTGGTTTGCATCTGAATTCCATGGCAGAAAAATATTTGCCCATGCTTCAACTCAATGTGGATTTTTAAGAGACTTGCAAATAGCTTTTCCTGCATCAGACTGTAGTATGTAAGAGCAGCAGCTCCCAGGTGCAGTTCAAAACAGGAGTGTAATAGCAATGTAACAACCTATTACAGTGGAATATGGATGCAACAGGATCAAATTGACTGCCAGCAAGGAGGGAACATTTACAAAGTGTCTCTGAAAGTCCACTTGAGCTACACCAAGATCTTTGTTCTTTAGTAAGAATACTGTTAAATTACAAAAATCTCTTCATCTCAAACAAGGAGTTCTCTCTCTGGCTGGTGGGTTGTTGGTTTTTGTTTTTTTTTTTTTTGTTTTGTTTTGTTTTGTTTTTTTTTTTTTTGTTTTTTGGGGGTTTTTTTGGATGGTTTTTTTTGGGTGTTTTTTTTTTTTTTCAAGAGAGGGGGATGAGTGAGAGGAGTGGTTGGAGAAGTTTCTTTTCCCTCTGAGTACTGTTACCAGCTATTCACACACTTGAGCTTATAAAAAAGGCTCATTTTTCCACAGTCTGCACTCTCTTTTCCCAAAGACTTAAAACAGTGCAGTGCCAGAAACATTAGAAGCCTCCTTTCTGTTAGACTGCATTTTTGTTTAGTAAAACAGACTTCTGAACAGATTAGGAGTGCATTTACTGGGGTTTTAAAAGCAGACAATCTTGTCTGAATGTGACTTTGCCACGTTGTTTTTGTGGTCATTTGTAGCAAAGGAAAATATTGAGTTTTAGGGGCATTTCTTGACCTGTTTGATACAAATCTGAACAGCCATACACAGTTTGGGTAAGCTCTTAGCATTCAGCTTGTTGATGCTGTCTGCAGTTCATGTTGGCAGGGTTCCCAGGAGAGGTTATCACTGCTTTGATCAT
Source organism: Pyrgilauda ruficollis (assembly GCF_017590135.1). NCBI lineage: Eukaryota > Metazoa > Chordata > Aves > Passeriformes > Passeridae > Pyrgilauda > Pyrgilauda ruficollis. Next base: position 6,326,889 of record NW_024524934.1, on the reverse strand, counting down.
ATATGGAATATCTCATTTCAAAGTGAGGGATAACCTCAAATTTCTACATAACTTCTAATGGTGAAGACTACTCCACTATCAAATGGAGAAAATACTTTCTTTTTTACAGTGCTTTTAATTTTGTAAAGCAAGTGATACACTGCTACTTAGGTCTGCAAGGGAGTTTTCTTGTCTGCTGCACATGAAACCTCTTGAGACATAGAACATGAGTCTTTGCCAATAGGTATTAGCATGCCTTGCTTCCCTCTCTTAGGCAACTATTTCCATTAGATCTTAATACTTTAGGCAAGAGAGAGAAAGCAAGAGAGACAGTGAGAGAGAGCAAATTCCTCTTGAATAACACAGCTTGTTTACAAACCTTCCACAGCCTGAACTAAGCCAACGGGAGGTCTCTAAATTAGCTATTGGAAAAGCATTTCAGGAGGGTTTGTGTGCTGGAATGGAATTGATAATAAAAGTTGCTTGTCTGTACCCTGTGAGCTGATTAGCTCAGGAAGAGTACACACAGTGTTACAATTAGCATTCAAAGCCTATTCATCTGTACACTGGCACAGAGAACAGTCTCTGTGGGAGGCTTAACTGGGAGAATTATTCCTTCTTCTATGCTGTTTATAGTTAGTTGAGCTTTAAAGGATCCAAAGCCTTTAAAGAGACTTGGTCTTCAGGAAATCATTGAAGATGCTAGAAGCTGAGGTGCTTAGGAATTGTCAGGTCTCAGAGGGGCTGCTATATTGCTCTCTATCAAGCCTGGCATTTTGCACTACAAAAACATTGTTTAATCAGTAACACATCTAAAATAATGTCAGTAGTCAGGATTCAGTAGCCAAGACAATCGAACATGTTATATGTGACAATTCTTTCTGCAATGTTGCAGTTGCTAATGCAGATGTGAAAAACCACAAGAAATTGAATAAATTAGTCTATAGCAGTATAGATGTGCCTGTTTTTTCAGGTATAATAAGAGTCCCTGCTTTTATAGAAGACATTAAAATTTAAATAAATGGGGTTGAAATACCATGGAGCACCACAAGTGTGTGATTTCCTAACATGGGGTGTTGCATTAGCAATGCTCTTGCACGCAGGTTTATCCAAACAAGGCCAAAGTCTGAACTTCCTCCTCACCCTTCTGTAACTGCCAATACCAGCGAAGATTGACAGAAACCCACAGATACTTACACTGTTCCCACTCAACCAAATGCTACATTGGGAATCCCAGACTCCCCTATCCCTGAGTAATGTGCACAAAACAAGCTACCTTCAGGCTTAATCTGTGGGAAGGCGTAGGGGACTGCCAGTCATGCCACATGCAATTTTCCATTTTTGTCCATGTGTCCTAGGAGTCAAGGTTTTCAAGGACAGCATCTCCATGTGAGAATGGCTGTGGGCCATGTTAGTGCTTTACAAGCTTCCCTTCAACAAAAGGAGAGAAGAAAAGCCTTAATGCTCTGAAGGGAAGTTGACCTCAAAACTCTCGTTAAGTTCCCCAAGTGAATTTGGATTTTGTTGTCTTTTGACTTCCAAAAGGTCTTTGTGTCTATTTTGTTACCACTGAGGTTATTTGCTCTCCAGCTACTACTTTACTGTCACATTGCAGGAGCCTGAGTGCTGTAAACACCTGTCCCAAGGGTTGAGAATCCATTCAGGCTGTTCCTGACACCAGACAGATGTGGGAGCTAGAAAGGTTGCTTGTGCAGCCAGCTTGTCTCTACTCTTTGCAAGATTGCACCCTACCTGCATTTCTCCCCACTAATGCTTCTCTGAATACCTCTTTGTGAATTAGCAGGATGGTGCCCTCTTTGATAGTCTTTTGGGCTCCAACTGCTTTTAGCATTCAGAAATGCACTCTGAGCTTAGTCTCAACTCCTTCCTCGTTAGCCTGCTTCTGCGTCTCAGCATCTGCTGAGATCGAGTAATTCCCTTCCTTCATTTATATTTATATTTTGAAGTTATTTATAGATTCAAGCTATGGCCCCACGAGTTTTCTTTTCTCTAGGTTATATTTATAGATCTTTGATAAGCATCCCCTAGTATTTTGTTCTTATCTTCCAATGCTTATGTGCTGATTGTAAGCAATTGCTTTGCTGTCTTCCCCACACCCCCCAACATGATTTTGCTCTGCATTATTCCAAATGTGGTGATACTAGGTCTCATTTTAATATAACTATATTAATTGAAAATGGGCAGCCCCAGTAGACATAACACATAATACTTCAACAATCCAGCCCTGCAAAATATTCTTAAACAGTTGCTATTTTCTTACCTTTTAGAAGCTTGCTGCTGTTTCTCCTGCTGCTTGGGGCAGGGCCTGTCTCTAGCTGGCTTTGGAGCATTCAGCACAGTGGATTTCCACTTGCCTCTGGATTCCTTCTCCTGTTCTGTAGTGTGAGATAATTAGAAACAAAGACAGCAATGACTAAAGAGTGAAGAATCATGTGTAAAGCCAGAATCTCACCAGCTCTGCTTTTGTAAAACACTTAATTTTCACACTGAACATTCCCAAACTGCTGTAACTGTAAGAGAGTTAGAACTGAAGGTGATAATGATATGGACTGGTGCAGATTTCCCTGAACCATATGCAAAATCAGCAACCTAGGCTCATAAATTAAGTTCAATAACTGTGAAAGTGCCTTGAATTATTTCTCTTATTTGTCCAGTGAGAACTGAAAATTATTAAACTCTTGCCAACTGATGTATGTACAATTTTTTTCACAGCACATTTTTCCTTGTGTACAGTTGGCATATTTTTAGACAAACATGGTCTGTCATCCTTCTGCCCTCTGACTCATTTTGAGTCTTTTTTATAGATTTTTCTTCCATTTCCCCCAAATAACTTTGCTGTAATTTTCCCTCCAAGTTTCAGACAGAGCCTTGATTGTATCTTCATGAGTATTCTGACCTAAAATTCTTGACTTAAGAATTTATCTGTGTGATAATGCAAACTAGATTCAAGAAAAAAGACTATGATTTTCCTCTTAGTTTACTGGTTTTTTAACTTCTTGGAACAAGTGAAAACTTAACTTGTTCCAAAACAACTAGGGATCTAGCTTACATCTACCTGGGCTTTTCTCTGGTGAGAAGGCATTTTCTTACACAAGAAATATCGAAAGGATGACACTGTTGTAATTTCAAATAGTGGTAGATAAAGGAACTTTGTTATGCAGTCTTGCTGGTTTAGGAATGCTCTTCTCTCTTTATCACTTAGTGGCTCCTGATAATTGTTGAAAAAGTTGATATTTACATGGCCCTTACAGAATCTAGGAGATGTGTGGCATACTAGAAGTGTTCTGTTTTCTTAAGCATGTTTTTCAAAGGTTACCCTAGCCCAGAGTAACAAAGCTTAATACATGCTTGTTTGTTTGGTTTTCTTTTCTATAACCTCAAAAAAGTTTAACCTTTTAAGTGAGTCAAAAAAATATATTCATCATCAACAACTCTCATGGATTTATCCAGAATATTTCAGGGAATAGAGTAAAAGCACACATCATGTGCAGAGGGGAGGATGGCAGAGTGATTCTATCAGTGTGCTGCTGAGCCTGGACATCCTGTGCTGTTTTCACTTTTTGTGCTGCCTTGTGTCTCTGAGTGAGGGCTTGGGTTAGAAAGCCATAAAAGTCCAATGGGATGGAATAACTGAAAGCTTGGAAAGGCAAAACCTGCAATTTCAGTGACTAGTAGACCTAGTACTCATAAGATTAAGTTACACTTTATAGGGGAACATTTCTCTGACAGACTCTGTACACATTTTACATGTATATTTTATAGTAGGGTGAGCGGTTTCCCAGTGTTGTCATCTAAGGCTGCATTTTAAAAGCGCTGTCTCTTATGTGTGCAAGAACATAATGGCCATAGAGCCCAATTTGCAAAGAGGTCACTGCTAGCAAATCTGAAGTATGTTTGATGTATTTTAATTCTGTTAGTAAAAGCAATAACCTAATGATGGTAAATAAGATCATTCCCAGATGAGGAAATGAGGGATTATTTGCCTAATAAGCCATTTGTATAAGGAAATGCTTATTCAAGGTTGAAAATGCTTCCAAACTTCAGCAAAAAACTTGGAAGCCTCCAATCTGCTGTCACTTTATCTTCACAAATCTAGGATGCTGCTGTAAAGACAAGGTGCGGAGATGCTGTGTGAGCTGGTCTGCAGTACCATAATATCTCTGCTTACTTCTGTAGCTAAAAAAAAAAAACCAAAGTCCCCTTTCCCCCCTATTAGTTTTCGAGAAGTGGTAACCTAAATGTAGAACAAATTAAGTGTGCTATCACTAAGGGATTTCCAAAAGAGCATTATACTAGTGACTGTAAAAGCCACGTGTACACAAATCCCCCTGTTTTATGCTGTTACAGCTTTGATAGGGCCCCCTCTTGGGATGGTTGCTCCTAAGATGCATTAATTATAGCACTTAACTTCTGATGTTCATTGGAATAGAGGCGTGAACTGACCTTTCCAGAAGGAAAAGGTTAATGTTGAAACACACTGATTTCAGCAATCTGTCTTCTCAAGGTAACCCTAGAGTTTATGGCTTGCTTAACTATACAGTGTTGCTGTTCCCTTGAAAAATAGCTTTCTTTCTGAAGCGATCTATGTAGCCGAACCGGTGTTCCCACTTATAAACTGAATTTTAATTGCCTGCTATCTCTCTCATATGTCTTTGTCACCTGAGACATGGAGCAGATGTTTAAATGCATCTGCATCCTAGGTGCTGCTGAGGTGGCAGCCACAGAGGTGTTCCATAAAATCTTCATGGTAGTTCTTGCCTACAGTCATTCTGAGAGGGTCCTGACAACGGTGCAATGCTTCAGAGGATGACCATAAGTGGGATAATGGGATGTCCTTACCCACTTGGCATCAGTTGTTTAAGTTACTCCAATTACATAACAATGATGGTAATCAGACAACTGTCACATCAAGAATGTTAATTGGGTGTTGAGTAGTAAATCTGAGCAAAGGAGAACTTGGGATCAGTATTAGGAGCAATTCTTTACCGGGAATCTTTGGAGTAGACCATCTATGGAGAAACCATGGAAAATTCATGGCTTCAGTTACCTGAAGCAATTAGACAGGGCTTTGGAGCAACGTAGAAATTTATTTTCTATTGACAATTCAGAAACATCAGATGTATTATCTTACCCAACATCTGGTGTCTCTGCTTGATGTCCTCTGAATCTGTCTTTCCCAGGAAGATTGACAGCCACCTACAGGGAAAAAGGACTTTGTGACTGCCAAACCCTTGGAAGTGCCCCTCATGGCTGCTCTGTTCTGCATATAGCAAAGCCTGCATTTGCAGTTCCTCCTGCTCTGGCTTCAGGTAATCCAGCCTGCTCCTCCTTTCCAGATGGGAGTATAATGGGCATGTGTGGTATGGGTGAAGTACAGACCACGACACCAGTTCCACATGTTCCACTGAAATGCCAATACAAGGGTACTTCATCGAGTGCTTGTGGTGCTCTATGGCCAGAAAGATCATTGCTCCATTCATTGCTTCGCCTAGTCTTGCTCTAAATGAATGGGACTAATGATGCTTCCAACTCCTTCTACCAGAAGGTTATTTTGCAGTGCCAGGACATTCCTCCTGACACTGTCTGACTTACATTTTTCATTGTTCAACTTCATCCAATTAATTTTACTTTAAAAATAAATCTTTTACAGTTTTGGGTTTTTACACGCTCTGAATATTTTTAGGTTGTTCTTGTAGTCCCCAAGTTTCCCAGCCATTACTGGGAAATATTTTGTTCTTCTTTTTTTTTGAAAACTACATGCTGCATTTAATTGTAAGCTTGTTGTTAACACAAAGATAATAAAAAGTCATTTAAATTGGAACTGATTGGAAATTATAGTCATGGGGCAGAAAGCCAACAGGAACAGTAGGCCAAATCCAGTAAAGTTTTTGTTTTCAATGGAGTAAGTGCTGGCATTGGTGTGAGGCTGGGACTCTATGAGAGAGTTAAAACCCCGCATTAGCAGACAGGATCCCAAATGCTTTGCTGGACACAAGACTTTGTATTTCCATGTATTAAAAGTATTTTTATTTTATGAAAGTATGTCAGAGCAGGAAGCCCTGACTGCGTGGGGACAGACATTTTCACTCAGGGCTCTGGCTGGAGGATCACAGTTACTCATCATGGGTAGCTGTAGGTTGATGCTGTATCTATTTTCTCATGGGGTGTAGGTTGGTGCTGTATCTATTTTCTCATCTGTAGGTCAATGACCTTATAGAAAGTTTCAAAAAGCTTTGGCAACAAACTGAGGGGACAGGAGGCAAAAGGGTGTCCTGATCTGCCCAGGCCTACAGCAGCTCAGGGAAGGAGGACTGTCACAGAGGACAGCTTTCAACAAAAAGTAACATTAATTAGCCCAGTGTTTTATTTCTTACGTATGTGTAAGTGGCACTGCGACAACAGACCTGTCTACACCACTACTTCTGTTAAAAGACTTTATTGTATGCCCAGGGAATTGAAGGGGTGAAAATCTCCTTTTTGAAGCTGCTAAAAGGCAAAGTGTCAGCCTGAACAGAAAACAAGTGGCAACTCGGCTTGCAAACCAAGAGGCCAGCTTACAAAAAGTGCCAGGAAAGCTTTTCAAAAGGAACAAAGTGGTGTGGCACCACACAATGGCAGATGGGCTTGGTGGTGTGCAAGAGATTTCTAAGCACTATGATGTCACCCAGATTGCTGAGTTTGGCCAGCTCAAGTATGTGCATGCCATGGTGGACACGTTCTCCTCTGCGATGTGGGCTTCTGCTCACACTGGAGAAAAGGCCCGTGACGTCCTTGCCCACTGGAGGCAGGCCTTTGCCGTTCTGGGCATACCTTCTGCTGTGAAAACCAACAATGGTCCTGCTTACGCATCGCAAAAGGTGTGGCAGTTCCTGCAGCTGTGGGGTGTGTCACACAAGTTTGGTATCTCTCATTCTCCAACTGGTCAAACTATTGTAGAATGCGCTGATGGTACTCTGAAGCAGGTTCTTCAAAAACAAAAACGGGGAATGCAGGGTGAAACCCTGCACAGTCGGTTGGCAAAAGCATTGTACACCATCAATGATCTTACGGTGCCGCAGAACTCAAATAATCCTGTCGTTTTGAATCACCATCTCTCATCGCAGGCTGCGGACAAGGCACATCAGCCTCAAGTGAAGGTTTGGGTGTAGAATTTGGTCACCAAACAGTGGGAAGGTCCCTATGACCTTATCACTTTGGGGCGTGGGTATGCTTGTGTATCCACAGATACTGGGGTGCGCTGGGTACCTTCGAAATGTGTTCGTCCTGACCTGCATCCGCAGAGACAGAATCCGGCCGATGGGCAAAATGGAAACCGTGGCCAACCTGAAAGGCATCAAGTGGGTGAATCATTGAGTGATGACTCGGATGCAGATGACGCGAGTGATCACTCCGATGATTCCTCGACAAATGGACACTGAATCTTATTCATGGTTCTTTTTTCACATTGTTCATTTTTCTTTCCTTTTTTCTTTTTTTTTTAACTGAGAAGGGCGAGATATTGCCCTGATTTTTTAAGATTTTCTAAGCCTTCTGATGTTTGCATGCTTGTAGCAAACTTTCTCACACACTTTCTGTAAACAACTTATTGTTTTGCATTCTTTTATGGAGGAGGAGAAATTTGATGGACTGATGGACTGATGTTGGTTTGTCCAGTGTCATTGGAGAGGTGGCACTTTCACCCTCCAATCCACTGTCACCTTTGGAAATCTATAAATGTTGGAGTCAGAAAATAAACTTCCCCTTTTTCCTGCCTTGAGAGCAGCAGCGTGTCTGCGTCGTGTTGTCTCGTGTCCTATAGTGACACTATGACAGCGTGAAGTTCATCCTAGCACAGGCAGACACGTTATCCAAGCCAGGCTGAGCCATTGGTCTAGAAGGCAAAAGGGGTTCTGAAATAACCAGAGGCTTCAAAGCAGTTTGTAGGAGGTGGTGCATGCCTCAAAAATTACAGACTTTAAGGCACTTTAAATCAGCCTTTAAAAAAGCTGGAGAAACAGTATAGTGTTCACAACTGCGTAATCTGCAATGTTAATTCTCATACCCAATGCTCCTATATTACCATTCCTACACAGACAGGATCCATCATCCCTTGTAAAACACCTAACTATCTAATCAATATGGCAACACTGCCCTGTGTGACTGTTCCTGCATCTGCAGGAACAGTTTATACTGACGTCTTATCTATCACTTTGGTCTGTTTTGCAGCAGAAATGATACAAAGGATTTTATGTATGGTCAGATTCTCTACCTATGGTAAGAATCAACACAGTAATACACATAGATTTTGCCTTTGGATGGATCTTCAAACCAGGAGATCCCATGGAAAATCCTCAGAACTGGTTGGAATTCCTATCTCTAGAGCTCTGGTGTTGAGTAGTCAAATGCTTGCTTGTGCTGCTGTCGAGAAGTTCAGACAGTCACCTAGTCAGCCTTCAGTCGACACTGTGTTAATTGACTGTCTCTCCATTCCAGAGATACTGGGGAGCTCCTGTCCCAGCCTGCCTGACTAGCTGCTCTTTCAGGAGCCAGGCAGCTGAGGGATGATGCTGCCTGGCTGGTGGTGCTGGGACTGATCAGCTCTGCCATACACTGGAAGGTGTCGAGAGAGGCAGCAAGGTCAGCAGCATGGTCACACAGCCCTTCGGCAAAAGAGGCCAGAGTGCTGCCCCATTCCTCCCAGGGCAGAGCAGCTCTAGCCAGGGGGATCCAGGGAGAACCAGGTTTCCTCTCACCAGTGCCTGGGCCAGTACAGTCATCACACTCCTATGTGGCTGCTCCAAGTGAAGCAATGTTGGTGCATGCCTTTGGAAACACAGGAGGAGCAGAGGAGCAAGTGTCATGGCCTGGGAAAGCAAAAAGGTTGGTGACCATATCATCCAGGGCAGGAAGAAGGGAAGCTTCCAGCAAGGGAAGCTGTTAAGGACAAAGTTGCCCAAGTGCAGGGGTGCAGAGTGCTTGGCAGAGGTCCCTGAGCTTACCCCAACTGTGTGCCAAGAGACCTCGCTCCCAGAGCCACCAGTGCGGTGAAGAGCTGGGCATAGTCCCAGGGGCATCCTCCAGTGCTTGGAGGACCATGTGGTCAGTGCTGACAGAAGCATCTTTTCCCTCTCCCTCTTTGCAAGGTCTTCAGAAATCTGGCCAGACCAGAACTAAAACAACATTAGGTATCTTAAGGGCTTTTGAGTACAATTTCACTGTTTATTGGCATTATTTCTGTTACTTCTGGAGATCAACCAATGGGAGAGTCTTCTGTTCTACTGTCCCGTGTAATTTCTTGCAGGCCAAACTGAATTTTAAAAAATTGGTAACATTTCAAGGATTGCTATTTAAAATATCTTTTTTTTTTCCTATTTTTTTTAAGATTCCTACTTTTCAAAACCCTTTTTCATTTGTCATTTTCACAAAAATAAAGTTTTCATGAGAAATGTTCATTTTCAATGAGCCTGGTGAGATGACACAAGCTTTCCATCAAATGTAGTAATTTTAAGATGAGATGGAGAAATGTGGAGAAAAACAACACATGAAGATTAGAAACAATAAATTAGAAAAACACAATTTTGTTCTCAAGACCAGGCAAATATTTTTAAAGAAGTCTATGCTTGGTTTGTTCCTTTCATTTTAATGAACATATGACAAATATGTTTTTATCCTCTTTTCAGGTTCTCTGATAACCAGGACTGCCAGGGTACCGGAATGGGGAAAGGGTATGCCCCTGCTGCTTGGACTTCCTCCTGTCTGGCATTTCATGCCCTGAAACACAGTAATTTAGATATCTGCCTTCCACTCTCGCTGCTGCAACACCTCTAATTTCAACCATGGTTTAAAGTGGTTTAGTAGTTCTCTTGGTGCTATTACAAATTCCTGGAGACTCAAACTTACTAGAAGTTTGTCCATAAAGGAAAAGGTGCCTGATTTGACTCTTTCCAACAAGAGAACATTTTTAATTAGAAACCTCAAGAAAATTATGATATGGTACTTCAGGACATGCAAAAGATGCCAAACTATGCCTATTTTAGGACCTTGCGTAGCCCAGCCACTGAGATTCAGGAAATAGCATGCTGCTGCTTTATGTGTTGTGCTTTGGTCCCCTTTTCTGTCTCTACTTTAACATTTTAATTTCTTATTGTTGTTACATGAGGAGTTCTTCACCCAAACCAGAATTTCTCACTATGTAAGCTATACAGAAATGATTACTGTGCCAAGTGCTGGCAGTGTCCCAAGGTTTTCTGCTATGTCAGGACATCAGCCCTCTTCTTCTTGAAAAGACCTAAAAATAAATGCATTTCCTCATTATTAACTTAGTTCTATGAGAGCTGGCAGCACTGACCAGAGTCGTCTTTCTGCATTATACCTTTCAACATTTTTGTGATCTTTTCATTGGGTGCTGCTTTGCTCTGATTCTTGTGCTTAAAACCTGTTTCTGTAACTGAGTGTATATGAAACTTTTTTCCTTCTTTAATTTTCCATGGTCTGGCAGTGAAAAAGCAGATGCTTTTTGTCATTAGATAGACTTAAATAGTATTTTATTGTCAGAAGTTAAATGGGAATGCCCAAAACATGAAAAGAAACAAGCATTTTACTTTTTCAGCAGAATTAGAAATAATATAACAAATATGCATCCTTCTGTATTAATGGTATTTACCACAAGTATGATTGGTCAAATGATAATGCAGAATGGAAATCCTGTATGATAGCACAAGTTCCTTGGAACAATTTCTTTGCTGGGCCTTTGCATGTTTTTTAGCTGGTCATTCTGATGGAAAACACACCCTTTCTGTTTAGATAAGTATCTTCCCAACAGATGCTTTTTTGCTTCAATGGCAATAACGACTTCTTTCTATTCCAGTCTCTGCAACTCTTAAGGGTATTATTTTCCCACAAGATCAGTGAGTTAAATTGCTTGCCATGACACATCTGAAAATTATTCCATTCCCAAAAAGCAAGAGTGAAGCACTTCTCATAAAAGTATCAATCCTTTAAGGGTACTTGAAGTTGCATCTTTTGGACCACTACTTATGGAAAAATTGTTCCAGGGATTTTTGCCATTTAATTTTGAGTATTCTTTAGTTAGTTTTCATTTCATTTTGTCTTGCATCTTTGGATAAATTGCTGACATTTCTCCAAGCCTGACCGGTAGTATATTGAAGATGATATGTAACCAGCCTTTTTATTAAAACTTGAAATATGATCATCAGGAGGTCAGACACTGAAGAACTGTATTTCTCTCGGCTTTTCTAATTAATTACATAATGGACAGATTGAATGACTAAACTGTCTGAAGTGTCTGTTATGTGTTTTCCTGGGGTTTCTTTTAGGAATGGAAGAGAAAATGTTATGTAACTACAGAAAAAAAAAGAAGTGGAAAAAAATTTGAAGCACTTGAATTCAGATTTATAAATTGTTTCACCAGAAGTAATAGTGACTCATACTTTCATTTCATTTACAGAGGATAAATCGGAGGTGTTTTGGCTGAGGAACAGCTCTTCCCTGGGGGGGGGAAAAAAGGCCAAAAGCCAATTCACAGAAAGACAGGTTGAATACTAAAATTCAAGATGACAATCTGACAGCCACTTGGCATCTGCTCTCAGATGGCAGCCAGCTGGCTTCTCACAACAGTATCTGCACCAGCAACATTGTTAGGAAGAGCTTGCTGAGACAGGCAAGGCAGTCCCTGCTTTGAGGCGACACCTCCCGCGAGGCTCCTCTTGTGCAGAGCCCGGTGGGTTGATGCGTCACAGCAGGGCTGCTCTGCCACTGCTGCCTTTCCCTGCAATATGTGCACCCCCTGGCATCTGTCAGGAATTACCAAATTACTGATGGGGGTTAATCAGTATTATAATTTTCTGGGCTTCATCCTGCTAATACACAAGAGTTTACAGCTTTATGCAAGGCAGGGCCAACCAATTTGACTCAAAGGACAATGTGACTGTCAGGTGAAGGCTTCAGAATGTTGGCTCTGTGGACTTGGAATTGCTTTTGTTTGTGCAGTGCCTTGCAGAAGATGAACCCACCTATCGTTTTGATTCCTAGTGGCAGTATGGCTTTGATTAGATATTTTTTTTGGGAGACAGCAAAAGTTCCCATTCTTGTTCTGCTGTAGAACAGGTTGAAAAACCTGTAGGTTGAAAAACAGTTGTCATACAAAGATGCCAAGCTCTGCTCTGTCATGGGGACACCTTGCATCCCTATTATCAGGCACCGCTGACTACAGTGCTGAAAACGTGCTAGTGCTGGTGATGTGTACTTCGCTTGATGTATAAGCCATTGTCCCCAGCAGGCATAAAAATAATGGCAGGGAGAAATGCCTGCATCTACCAACAAGGACAGTACTGCATCAAGAATGGACCTGAGGAGTCTAAACAGCTGACAAATGTGTATCAACTTCAGGTCTTTTTCTCCATCCTGTCTGCACCAGCTTTTTCAAGTGCTCTTGTTTTTAGTCTGAGAATTCCTGTTCTATCTCTGGTTTACTGATAGCTGTCACAGACACACAATCCGTCATCTTAAGTATTTGTATAATCTTGAATTCAGTGCAGAACACTGAGAGCTTTCCACTTCTGGCAATTAACTTGAGATAAATAAAAGTGGTAAGAGGAGGCATTAAGTTACCCACCTGCAGAAAACTGGCTCTCTGCCGAGTGCTCTTGACAGATGAGTGCATCTGAGGAAGTGCTAATTGCAATGTATTCCTTAATGGTTTTTTTTTTGTTGATGCACAAAAGATTGAGAAAATGGGAAGAAAATTAAAATGCCTCTGTCTTTTGAGTCACAGTGGAAAATACACAGGAATTGGTCTCTCAGATAAAGAATATGCTAAGAACAGGGGAACAAGCAGAGGATTGGTGCCATGAATAGAAATCTCCGTCTGTGCTCTGGCCATGGTCCAGACTGTATGACATAGTTTACCTGATACGGTGCCCATTTGGATGACTTATATAACATCATAGGTGCTATGAGTAATGCAGGAAGATGCTCTGTGTGACCCAAGAGTCTCATGTTGAGAGTGAGACAGACACAGTATGAGGGTTCATTTTTGGTGCATACACAGGAAAAAACAGCACTGGATCAGATGAGAAACAAAGCTCAGGTAAAGAAGCAAGTGCTGATCTTGGCCATAAAAATGGCATGAGAAAAGACAAAGGATTGCTAGGTGGAGACAGAGTGCTGTGAAGTAATAGAGCCAAGGGTGAGGACTGAGAGTGCAACAGAAAGAATGGTGAGATTAGACAGAGCTATGCGTCGCTAGGAAATGAAGTTACAAAGACTGTGGACTTGGAAGAAAACAGGAAACTGGGTTACAGGAGTGGAGGACTGTAATATACATGTACGGTATGCAGCTGCTTAAGCAGAAAATCTGACTTGGTATACATTATTTTCAAAGGCATGAGCAAAAAACAGAGGCAGGATAAAGGCAAAAGTGTCTGGAGTAGATGCAACCAGTGCAGTAAATGCCTGATGTGATGGGAGTCATGTGAGCTGGTGGCACTGCTAACCCACTTTGGGTGAGTCGGCTTGAGATGAAGCAGAGTTCATCGGGTAGGAGAGAAATGGAATGTGCTGGCATCCCCATGGCCATAACTAATGGGAGTGGTGAGAAATCCATACCCCCACACTTATCTTGTACCCTCTGTCCCCAAAAAGTGCAAAAGTGCACCAAGTGCACCTCTTGTTCATTAGGTTATAAAGACCTCTCAAAAGTTAGTGCAACAACACCAGATTGGAAATACATCTGAATTTAACTGCTACAGAGCTGCATTTAACCCACTAAACCAAATGATTCCCTGAAGTATCACAGTATCACAATTGTGCAACTTCCTACCCCTAAAAGGGAAAATGTATGATTCAGAGGGCACAGCAGGGAGAGTAGATGTGATGTGCTGGAGACAACTGCTGTAAACCTGCACTGTCTCTTCTCTATGTTATATTGCAGTGATTATTTTTTCCTCCATAGAGAAACCATAAAAAAGTCAAAGAACAACTAAAGGTTTTTTGCCAAAGGTAGAGCAGATCCTTTGGCTCTTCAAATGCTACCCTTTTGGAGAAGGGAGAAATGCAGGATTGCATGTGGCAGCTCAGGAATATCTGGGGGAACAGCACAAATGTTCACAACCTCTGACCTGCTGCACAGAAACTGCCCCATGCAGATCAGGAATGATGATTACAACACAGACCTGGCGTCAGCCAAAGAGCACAGCATGTTCGAAAGTCTCATTTACAGCATTATTTGGGTCAGTAGAAACCAGGAAGGAAATGGTTACGTGAATGTTTCTTTACTGTATTGTTTACAGGATACACAGGGAAATTTTTGGCTTCATATTTGGGTAGTTCAAAAGGCAGAGCCAGCATAGTTGAGAAGAAGAATTGGCAGCACTGAATTTGGCCATAGCAAAGGCAGATTTCAGTGCTGACTGCCAGAGATTACGTCTTTGTTCATCCTTTCAGTGGCAGTTCTGACAGGCTCCCACATCAAATCACTCCAGCTCAGGCCAGAAGAGCTATTCTGGCAGGGTTTATCCGCTTACATAAGTAGGGAAAAGATGAGATGCGACCTTGACTGGCGTAACCGAGCTGGGAGCAGCCTGCAGTTCTGAAACAGTTTTCTTGGCAGGACCATGCAGTTACCTGGATGACCTGGTTTGTCTTGTGAGGCTTCTAATACTTCTATTTTGCACTGTGGTTGTACTGTGGGCTGCCTGCACAGACCAGCTTCTGGCTCTCAAGTCTGGGTTTAGTGGCCATTTTAGCCCGACTGGAGTTTCCTGGAGTAGGACAGCACAAAATATTGTTTCTCTACTGCATATATTTATATGGTGGCAATAGAAAATGTTACAGACTGTCAGATGGATAAAATTTTCTGTTACAAAGAGCAGAGATATTCCAGTAACCCATATCACTGTCCTGTTGTTATACAATGTACTTTGACAGAAAGTTCAAAACATCTTTTGGACTAGGATTGATGAAGGAAGGGCCAGCATCATTCAAACAATATTGGATTTAGATTTTCAAAAATCAGGATAAACTATTCTTCCAGTGGCCTAATCCTATTTGCTTCATTAAAGGCCAGCTGCATTGCAGGGAACTGCAATTCAGGGGAGAAAATTCTTCAAACAGAAGAAAATGGCTTTAGCCTTTTGTGTGTGAGAAAGAGAGCAAAGAAAAGATTACAGAAGAGAAACTATGACACATTTGTTTTGAACCATTTAAACAGCTCTAGGCATGGGCTGTATTTTTCAGTATTTTCAAACTTTTTTTTTTGTGTGCTACAATAGGATTGGTAAGCAACTGATATAATTTGATGTTTTTATTTCTGTATAAGGGTGGTTTACTAATTATTTATTCCATGTTTTTAACACAAATTCATGGATCAGTAAAATAACAAATTGAGCACAGGTCGGAAGAGTTCTAGGTTATTCTCCTGACTTCTACTCCATCCTTTCTTTTCCCATCTAATCAGACTTGGAGAAGTAGACAATAAGAAAAGATGAAATGCCAGCTGGAAAGAACTGCTGATGGCCTCTTGCCGTGGGAACAATCATTTGTTAAGCTCTCTCCTGGGATGGGCACTGAATAGTCACAGTCCTTGTGAACTGAGCCTGGTCTGTTCTTGATCAAGATATGTGAATTTAAATCAGAACTTGAGGATCTCCAGAACAAAGAGTTGGGAATTTGCTTTATCAGTCCAGCTAAACTAACTCTAGGCTATGGTTATCATCCACAGCTAAGAATCCTGAGTTGATTATGAGGTAAATACAACAATCAAAATCCTACTTAATCTAATATGCCTGACATTAGATCAAGTTCCTTTGATACCTCTCAGCAGAAGAAAACCAGAGCACTTTCCAGTGTTGCACTTTGACTGTCTTTCATAATCATTTGTTATAACTGTTCATAATTATTTGTCAGTCATGACCAGCATTGAAGCCAAACAAGATCTTTTATAATCACAAAACATTTCACTTTTTCACTACTTCTGTGTGCTTCAACCACAGCTTGCCACCACTGGGCTCTGAGATCCATGTAGTTGCAACGACTACAGATGCATTGAAAGTTGCCAGGGAAAGTGGGAGAAGGAATTGAGTCCCAACACAGATTTATTTTTAAAATTAAATCCATTAGAGAGTGAAAAATGACCTCATATCTTCTTTCTTGGCCCATTCTTTTCCTATGAGATTAATAAATAAAACAAAGGTTGCAGAAGAACTATTGTATTAGTTTAACTTCTATTTTAGGTTATTCAGGGAGGCAGATGTATGTAGTCTGACAGGAGGCATTAAGCTCAGTGAACATTTTCAGTTCAAAAGCTTCACCTCCCCTTTAAGCAAAATATTTCAAAAAGAGGAGAGTGGGCAATTACCTGCTGCAGCAAACTTAGCAAACATTTTTTTGATACTCATGGCACCATTTTTCCTGCACATCAAAGAAAACTATCACTCTTCATTAAATAGATCAATTAACTTATCACAGGATCTAATTGATATTTCAATTCCAACAAATAACATGATTGCTTTTTTTGTTCTCCAGCTGCACAGTATCTGACAGCTCACTGAGCAGCCAATGTTGTGGAGAAATCATGATCAGTTTTGTAAAGTCTGTCAATCATTCAAGTTTTCAAGTTCTCTTCAGACAGAAAAAGTTTCTGAATTATATTAGATATTGTGAGTTTCAGTCTCAGGCAAAGCCGGAAATACATGAGAAAAATAAAAACTTGAACAAAATTTTTCTGACTAATTTATATATATATTGAGCTCTGAAAAAGAAAATTCAATTGATTGATTCATTTTTAGAAATTATTATCTCTCCTTTAGCAGGAGCTTCAGGATCTGGGTGTGAGCAGAAGCAAGAGCTTGTTCCTGTGTATGTGCTTGCAGTGGGTGTTTAGCCTGGAGTAGTCAAGGCTGAAGGACATAGTTTGTTTTTTAAAGGGTGGGAGAGGAAGAAACTGGAACAGATTAGATCTTATTCCAGAACTTTGAGCTTACACGTTAATTGCCCTGTGACAAAAAGGGTGACAGCTACTGTGGAAAATGGTCTGACATTTGCTTCAATTTCTGTAATTCAGTGTTATTTCTGTGCAGGCCTGGTGCTGGTGTCTCTGCAAAAGTAAAGCAAGAAATGTCACCTAGCTGAAAGGTAACCTTTTGACAAAGTATTTTTTTGAGGCTCAAGAGACCTGGATTCATTTCCAAGGCTTTCACCTGTACACGTTCCTCCCAAACTCACATTCTTAACTTTGCTATGGGGAAATAGCACAATTGGATGACATGTGATAGAGTCAATGTTTGTGTGGTGACAGGTCTTTAAAAATACAGAACAGCAAAACAGCACCACCTCCAGAATCTAAAATTAATCTAACTATGTCATAGAAAGGCTGCATAAATAGCAGGGTTTTTTCAATGTTTGCATATTTTCTATTAAATAAAGACTGAATTTTTTTCAATTCATTTACATCTGAGTTATCCCAGTTTGAACCGCACTGAGAAATGTCTTTGCCACAGGTCAAATTAATGCTCTCCTGGATACAAGTACAGTGCTGATTCTACAGTGAGAGTCATTGCTCTTGAAATCTGGTGGATGGTCAAGAGGAGGCAGGGAAATACACTTGCATTTGAACTTCAGACAACAGCTCACATTTTGCAAGAGAAGTTTTTAGAGCATGTTATCGTATTTATTCTCTTCTCTCTGGAAAATGTTGCAAGGAAAAAAAGTAACTGATCTCCCTAGGTGATTTCAGGTCTTAATTCTGATATTTTCTCTTGATTTTTCTTAAAGTCTAGAAGGATTAACTTTAAGGGTTTAATTTTAGTATAAAGTCTTTCAAATCAACTTGTAAGTCTGTGAAGTGACAACCACTGGTTTTTAAAAATTTTCTTTCTGCTTTGTCAAAGCACATTTTTTCTCATATTCTTTTCTTCAGTGTATACACCATTAATGTAGTCAAATAATCTCATTCGCTTTAAAGATTCCCTCACTGTCTCCATGGTTCTACTAAACTTTACGAATCACAGGTCCCAGCTGAAAAGAGTATTCTCCATTTGTTCTTGTGCCTTTCTTTGTCCTATTTCTGTCCTTTGTTTTCTCCCCAGAAAGCTCCAGTCTTGATTAAATTGCCATTTGCAGAGTTGCTAGAATTGATGAAATATGATAATAAAAATAGCGGGTTGCTAGTGCAGAGAAGCTCCTTATCTTTGACTTCAAGTGACAGTGGAAGGCCCTCACCCACGTTCAGCTTTACATTCCACCTCCCAGGCCACTTCTCCTTTGGAGAAGGGCCACATTATTCTGCTCTAGTGCTTTCCACCGAAACTGGGTATCTCGTTCTGATGTAGCTCATTCTGTGACCCCTCTCCTGCTCTTTTCACATTCCCTTTGGTCAATGGGCTGCTGTTGCTGCCTGTGTCCCTCAGGCTGAAGGCTGGTGTCCCTCAGAGCCAGTGCCTGGGGACCTTCCCCTGCCCCAGAACTCTTCACTCCACAGCAGTGGGTAGTAGTGGCCCAGGGTTTTGGCAGAAACTCAGGTTTTGGAGATCCAAAGCAATGAAGATGCAATCCATAGTTAAAGTGTTGGGTGGTAACTGGAGCTGGTGAGCAGGCTGGTCTGCATTCAGCCTGTGAAACGTGGCTGGTAAGAGTTGAGGACATAGGCTGGGATCCCTGATTGCAGTGGGGTCTGGGGGAGCTACAAACAACAAAGACTCTGGTGGCCTTGAGAACAGGTGTGGTTCTCCTGCGGTCACAGAGCGTTGGAAAGCCGGCCAGCAAGCTCCCTGTGTGACCGAAGGGACACACAAGAGGGGCTGCCCCTGAACCTCTGCTGAGGCCTCTCAGGTGGCAGCTGGAGCAGCGGCGTGGGTGACGCTGCAGCAGGACACCACAAGGATCCCAGGGCAAAGAGGCGAAGGAGAGGACACTCATATGCTATCCAAAGAAGTTATATTCAGTGGACGGGTCAGGGACGAGTGACGAGGGAGCAGCGGTGTGTCAGGGGTTTTTAAAGGGGGTTTGTCCAGAGGGTGGGGAGCATAATGTAACCAATAGGATAACACGCAGGGAGGAGCAAGGAACTTAGCAGAACCAATGGAATTATCACAGGGGAGGGGAGAAGCTTCTGGGACCAACCAACTGTTATGGTCAGGGTAAGTGACATCGAACTTTCAAGAATAAAAGGGGTGGGTCTGAGTTGACAGGCAGGGAAAGGGGGCAGCACAACTGGAATTGACAGCTTCATATAAGGGAAGAAAGGGTGGAACAGTGGAACAGACATCTTGAGTGGCAGCCCAGTGGCGGGAAAACTTAGGGGTAAACAACTTGGGAGAAACCATTGTGAGGGGACAAAACGGGGGTACAAGGGTCAAACCATTAAAATTGAAATAACTCAGAACAACACACTGCCACAAACAGGGACTTGGGAGCAGCCACAGTAGGCAATATCTGCAAAGACCCTGGTGCCAGGGCTGAGGGAAGCCCTAAGCAGTCCTTCAGAGCTGCCTTTGTCAACTGGATGTTCAGCTTGAGACCTACTTAATGAGGCTAAGCCAGGAATTGTTTTGACTGAGTGAGCTGGAATTCTTTGAATAAAATTTTTGTTTTTCTCTGCAGCCTCTTAGAAGCTTGATTATTCTACTAGAGACATTTTGAGACCAATCCCATGAACATATTTTGAGCTTATTAAAAGCCTGGCGCTTGCAAGCAGCAATCAATGAAAACTTGGCACTGCTATACTGAACCACATTGTGCTGGCCATAATATTGATGTTTGCTGAATATTTACAGCATTAAAGCAACCGTTCATTTCAAAGAAACAAGTTGGAAAGAGCTTATGCTGAAAGCAGTAAGTAAATTATATCAAATACCATATGAGTTTTGATGCAGCATAAGTAAATCAATAAAGCCAGCTAGGGCTGTTTTGATAAAAGATCTGTCTGAGAAGTTCTACACAGAAGATAGTGGATTAATGTAAATTTTGGTAGCATAACTTTTATTTTTCCCCTTCCCAAAGAAGTGTTTTCCAGAAGGTAAAGTGATTCAGAATTGTGTTGAGCAAAGGCACAGAAGAGGTTAATTTGGTATTGTAACATGAATGCTATGTTTCACCTCATGGATGGACTCATGTCTGTGTCTAGAATGTCATTTGACTGCTGCGTGTCATAAAACACAAGGGGTTTTTTTTGCAAGAAGAATAAATTTGTGCTCAAGAAAAGATGGCTTTTCCTGATTGGCAAGACTCAATGTGTTCTCAGGAATGGAGTGCAGAGAAAACCTTATCCTCAGCTCTGATAACAGTAATAAATTGTAGGATAGTTGAAAATTGCAATTTTGTTTTGTTTTGTAAAAAAATAAACCTAAAACATTCCTGCAACATTTTTATTTCTTTACATCTATTTCTAGCTAGGCAAGAAAAACATCTTTTTAAAGTCTTGTTTTATTTTAGCCTTGAAAGGAAACTCACCTGAAATTGAAAACATGGAAAATGTTACAGTCAGCACTGACAACTTGTGTTTCAAAATGCTTTTTGTATGCACATGTCAAGTGCACTATAATCAGCAAGTAACTGAGCCCCATGTATGTAGCTGGGATAAAGTATCAGCTTTCCCAGATGGAGAAATAAAAGGCACAGAGCAAATGAACAACTTTCTCGGGATCATATAGTCAATCAGTGGCAGAGTCTGGCTTTCAGAATGTTCAAGCTCTTGTTTCAGCCATTTCACAGAGATTCAGTCTAAGGCTAACATTGTTTTTTTCAGGAGTCGTATTGGAAAAGACTGTTTCTCCTAAGTTTATCTGATGCCTACCTGCTATGTATGATGCACAAAAAGTATAGTCAGAGGGTAATTTATAAAGAACTTCAAGGCACAGACAAGAAGAAATCTCCCACTGTGCCTTAGTGTGCAGGCTTGTGCAGTGGTCTCACTAAAGCCGGTCCATGCTCCAGTCTCCAAAAACATCAGATTGAGTTGATAATTTTTCTCAGTCTCAGGAGTTCCATGTAATTTGCACTAAATTCTTACTGGAATGCTTAGGCATTTATGTAGTCTGTAGGACATAACTTTTTCATATTGTTTCTTCTGGGCTCCATTTTAAGTGACCTGGAGAGATGGGAAGAAAATCCCTGCCTGTGGAGCAGCAAGGTTCAGTTCACTCACTCCTGGGTGAAATATTCCCCTGCTTGTGCCTTGGCAGATGGGAAGAACCAGCCTATGGAATACCACCAGACTGAGCATAGGGAGCTGAGGGAGAAGAAGCTGTGTTCATTTCACTCACTAATCAAGAATAATCACAGAAGTTCAAAATTACTACAGCAGTCAGTGCCATGACAGCGTAACAAACATGCAGTATAAGGTAGTTAAATAAAATATTTAAGGGAATGCACCTGGCAATGACATTTGGTCTCAGAAGGATGGGTAAGATGGAAATGCACAGATAAATGGATTCCTCCGGCCTTTGTTCTAGGATTCAGAGTAATAACAGCAATAGCTGACGGTGGGTTTTCTTCACAGCAGGAGGTATCCATTTGGTTCTTACAGCTACTGACAATTCTTCGGTGATTTTTGTTTTTATATTTTTTCTAATCCTATTTGAGTACCTGTTTTTTATGAGATTAATGGCTCACAGTCTGTGAGAGACTTATTTAAGATGCAGGAAGAAGGATGTGTCTGCTAGACACATCTGTGCTCTGCAGTCTAAAATTGCCTCCTGTTGTGACAGAGAGAGATAGAAAGAAGTGACTAGAGTGCACTTGAGCTGCTAACAAGCTACTTTGTAACCTTGCCCCTGGAATTTACTAGTTGCCATTTTAAAAAGCAACTTTTACTGAGCTGTTGTTGAGTTGAATTGGGATATTTTCTAAGTGGGGCCATCAAGAGGCATATGGTTTAAGAACCCTTGTTTTCTCTTAAACAAAGCTACTCCTCCAATGAAATAATTCTGCTATTCATTGAGGTCTGTTACAACTGCATTAGAAACCTTTCTAATGGCAAACTCTTTTCTAGGGAAGCGAATTAATATTTGAATTTATTTCCCCTGGAAGTAAGACACTGACAGCAGTGAGTGAAAACAAGCATTCTATCAGGCAGGTATTGTGATGGGCTTGCTCTCTTTTAGTCACACATCGTGTGTCTTTATGGAAGGCACAGAGCCATGGAGGTGGTTTTCACCTAATGCTGCACTGTGATTTCTTGAATGGCTGTGATCTGCATTTTGAAGAACTGGTTCTGACAGTTTGCAGGGTCTCCTGGAACTCCATGTTCCCAAAGCAAACTTGGTGTTATGAAAGAACTCTGTAGCAGACAAATGTACAGTAAGGTCCAGCTGCACAATGCCTAATTCCTGATGAAATCTGTAATGGATGTAGGAGCTAAATGTTCCTACGGAGCTGGGCCCAGATGGCAGACAATGAATCATAAGATCACCAAGGTTGGAAGAGACTTTTAAGATGATTTAGTCCAACTGTCCACCCAGTGCGAACGCTGTAACCCCTAAACCACTAAACCATCACCCAGTGCCACATTCAGATACCTCTTAAACACCTCCAGGGATGGTGACTCCACCACCCCCCTGGGCAACATCTTCCAATACCTGTTATGCATCCTAACAGTAATTTTTTTTTTTTTTTAATATCTAATCTGAATCTCCCCTGTCTCAGTTTAAGGCCATTTCCCCATGTCCTCTCACTGCAGGAGCAGTAGATGGACTGGCCCCCACCTCACTATAACATCCTTTTAAGTGGTTGCAATGAACAATGAGGTCCCCTCAGCCTCCTTTTCTCCAGGCTAAACAAACCCAGCTCCTCAGCCATTCCTCATAAGGCATGTTCTCTAGTCCTTTCACAAACCTTGTTGCCTTTCTCTGGACCCACTCCAGCACCTCAACGTCCTTTTTAAAGTGAGGGATCAAGAACTGAAACAGTACTCAATGTGTGGTCTCATCAGTGCCAAGTACAGGGGGATGATGACCAGCTCTGGTCCTGCTGGACACACTATTCCTGATACAGACCAGGATGCCATTGTCCTTCTCAGCCAGCTGGGCACATGCTGGATCATATTGAGCCAGTTGTCAACCAGCACCCCCAAGTCTCTTTCTGCTGAACAGGTCTTGAGCCACTCATGCCCCAGCCTGTGCCACTGCAGGGGGTTGTGTGTCCCAAGTGCAGGACCCAGCACTTTGCCTTGTTGAACCTTCTGCAGCTGTCCTCAGTCCATTGACCAAGTCTGTCCAGGTCTCTCTGTAGTGCCTTTCTATCCTTGAGCAGATCAGCACTTGCACCCAACTTAGTGTTGTCTGCAAATTTACTAAGGGTGCACTCAATCCCCAAATCCAGATCATCAGTAAAGATGTTAAACAGGACCAGCCTCAAAGATGAGCCTTGGGGAACACCACTGGTGACCAGCTGACAGCTGGATGTAACTCCATTCACCACCACTCTCTGGGCCCAGCCACCCCGCCAGTTTTTTACCCATCAAGAAAAGAGGAAACAGGCTGGCTTTGGGAGAGCTGCTCTATCTGTGCTTGTTCATTAGCTCCTAATCCATGTTTTTCAGACTGCAAGCCACAAGAAATAAAGCAAAATCTTTATCATACCTATTTCACCATATTCTGCAGCTGCAAAGGGCTGTGAAAGGGGAGGATAGGGGGATTTTTGCTTTTTCCAGTTCATTTCAGACTGAAGTCTGAAGTTGCTGCTGTGTTGTGGTGCAAGGCAGGGCTCCCTTGGCTGTCTCAGTGAGCAGCAGCTGTCCAGCCTCCATGGTATGGCACCATAGCTGCAGTAGAAGTCTGCACAAAATATATGTGACCCTCTTGATGAATGCTCATTTCCATCATCTACCAGAACCACTGGCAGCAGATTAACAGGATATCAGTCCCATCTGCAGTGATGCACAGGATTTGCAGAGAGCTTTTCCAGCTACCATACTGACTTATAGATGTACTCTGATGAATGGGCCCATCTGTTCCTTTCCAGGCGCAGATCATTAACTGTGCACCATACCCACAGTTTTCAGAAGAAAAGGAGCCAACTCAAACTTGTGCTCCTAGGCCACTGCTTAGAAGGTCTGAATAATTTAAAATCAAGGAATGTCCTGAACACTCTGGGATATATATTTTCTCTTTTTATAGTCATAGCTTCACAGCCCTCTGTAAAAAGGAACTTGGTTTACTCCCTGAGATCAGTATAAATATGACACATCTGATGCTTCATGCTATTCTCAACATGCATCTTAAAATGCACCGGTGCTGCCCTCTGATAATGTTTTCTGGGTGTCACAGTGGGACTGCTGAAGTATTTCTAGAACACACTGATCAAAGTTCAATAATCCAGTGTAGTGGTCCTGGATATATGACTGTATTTGAAAGAGAATAGCAAAATAGGTGCAGATATATTTATTTTTAATGGTGTTTAATTTGATCTGGTCACAGGCATATACGCATAACCAAAATGAGATCCAAGTTACTGAATAATCCAGATTACCATAGAAGAGAAAAGAAAACTTCTTAACAAGGAGGGAGAATGTATAAATATTGTTGCGGAGAAAAACAGAGCTTTACATTGAAGTCTACTAGCAGATGACCTGCCCTGTAAAGTGCTAGAGACCCATGTAAGAGAGCTGATGGCGGCTGATTAATTGAATACCAGTCCAACAGCAGAGAGTCAGGTCTGCCTGACCTCTTGGTCAGGCAGAATATTCCAACCTGGCATGAGCAACCTCATGAGCAGAGCCTTAGCAGTTCATTTCTCACTGCAGTGTTTTCAGAATTAATACGCTGACCAGCTGCTCATATTGCATAGCCTCCCAGGCATCTGGGGATGTTGGTCAAGTCAGAAGAGTAAGAGCAACACAGTGATATCCAAATACTGAAAAAAAGCTTCTGGAGTGGGTAATTTGGACCCTACCCTCTCTCCCCACTTCTAGCATTTTTTAGTTGAATATTCCAAGGAACATTTTTCCCCCAAAGAGACCATATTTTATTATAGTTGACTTGTTCCTGGCAAATGTTTTGCCCCTTTCAAGCAGTGTTTTTCCAATTATTCCTTTGTTGATTGCAAAAGCACCAGAAAGATATGGCAGTTTACTGAGTGGATGAATACAGCCTGATAAGCTCCAGCATTTTGATTATGTAGATGAAGAAGGGTTTAAGAGGTAGCTGACTAATCAGCAAGGAACAAACCTTCCAAGTTTTCTGAGCACAAAAGCCCTGTTGTAGTCTGAAGGAGACCAAATGCTTCCAGGGTAGGTTCCAAGTGGGATGGAAGGGGAAGAGTGGGAAACATTCCTTTTTGGGATACATACAATTTCCTCTTTTACATTCATAATACAATTGGCGTAATTGAACTGGATGGGTGCTCTGTTTTCCTCCATAATGATCCCATTTCTACACTGAGATAAACTACAGGCTTTAGGTCTCATAGTTAGTCCCCTTGGAAACCAGATTATTTCCTTTTAAAATAGAGCACACCAATTATCCTCTAAATAGTTTCGATTATTGTTCTTACCCACATAGCAACAAAAGATGTATTATCCACTCCATCGTGTACAGTTGAGCTTCACCCTCAAAGGATACTGGCAGATGTGTGTGAAGGACTCATGCAATGGCCTCCTTCAGCCACATATGTGAGCAGCACAGAAACAGTGATGAGTGGTGTGTTTGGTGTATCAGCAGTGGTTACACACAACTGGATTTTCTGTTTGTGTATACATTCAGAGCTGCTGGTGGAGAAACAATTAATTCCTCCTGATACTGATGGTTGATATATTAAAAAATGCTTTATTTGGTGTTAGCTCCCATATTGTGGGGCATCTCAGAAGGTATTAGAATTATCTTAGGAGTTACTAATTATTTCATTTGCAAAGGTATTCATTATGCCAGGCACTATAGATATACATAGAAAATACAGCCCTACCCCAGAGACTGATAGCCTAATGCTTAAACATTTCTGTCTTGTGTGCTTTTCAGAGCAATAACATGAATACAAGGATCAAACACACAGAATTTTATCTTTCATGGGAAGCCTTTCAGTCTTCCATATAAAATGCACCCTTTTTAAAGGTGTTCTGCCTTCCTCCGGAAGACTCTTTGGAGATCAAGCAACACAGAAGAGATGGAATTAGCTTTCAAGAGTTTAACTGTGTTTTCTTCTCTCATTACCTCCTTCAAGGTGTTTAGTCTGCATTGCAATGGCTAAGATAAAACTGAATTACTAAGAAAAGATCCAGTGGGTCTGTGTTAAGCTGCACCTTGGCCAATAGACAGTGAAGTCTGAGTTCCAATTTGGCAGTGCTGTCTCTTCCGTCTTTGCTTCAGCCATGGAATCACAGAATGGTTTGTGTTGGAAGGGACCTTAAAGATCATCATTCCAACCCTGCTGCCATGGGTAGGGGCACCTCCAAGCACTATAAGCTTCATAAAACCGTTGTTGTGAGTTCAAT
Source organism: Pyrgilauda ruficollis (assembly GCF_017590135.1). Lineage (NCBI taxonomy): Eukaryota > Metazoa > Chordata > Aves > Passeriformes > Passeridae > Pyrgilauda > Pyrgilauda ruficollis. The sequence goes on along the minus strand of NW_024524934.1, from coordinate 6,300,470 downwards.
GATGCTGTTGCTGAGCTAATCTTTTGCCATTGAAGTTGTGGTGCAAATAATTGGTGCTGAGGGCTGGGGAAAAAGGAGTTCCTCACTTGGTAAAAACAGAGTCCTGAAAGCTTCCTGCAGAGCTTGTGAAAAAAAGACATCGAGTGCTCATCTCCAGGAATAACTATATGTAACAAATTTCTCTCTCTCTGGGGTACTTATTTCTGGTAAGACATAATTACCAGTTCTGACTGCTGTCAGCAGTGCAGCGAGCGTCTTTGCCCCCGCCCCCCAATCCTTTACTGTACGTTTTCTGTGGTGGACAAGCTGTATGGAGCATTATCCTTACTCTCACAGAAGGTCTTTACTTGCACAGAACAGACTGTTTCCCTGCACTGTCATTTTCATATTCAGCAGATGATTAACTTGTCTGGCTGCTTTTCTGACCTGCTGGCCCTCCTCTCCTCCAGGTGAACTGCCGCAGCTGCCACGTGAAAGCAGCCTGCTAATCTCCATCAAAAGTGCTCAATTAGGAAAATGTGGTTAAAATGGCAAATGCAGAAGTGAGAGAGAACGTGTTTGTGTGTGAATATGACATTATATATCAGAGGCCTACAAAAGACTGAGGCGATAATTGCCTGTCTAAAAACCTGGCAAATATTTTAATGCAGCCTGTGCCCTCACGTGGCACTGTCTGCCTCGCTGGGTGACAAGTATTGCTCGTGGATTCCATTCAGCTGTGTTCCCTTGGCTCCTTTCTTACAGTCATTTGAAACCTAGCTAACATGAGAATGAAGGGGCAGATCATTCCTGTAAGCATTAATTACCTGACAGGAATACCTGGGTATTCTGTTAGCCAAACTTGGTGTGCTCCTTTTAGCCTTGCACACTTCCTAAGAGCAGTTAGAGGTGTTTTTAAAACGCTAATGACTTTATTCTCCTTGAGATGTGTTGGTTTTTCTTACAGTTCCCCTCTACTGTTTTTCAAGGTAAATGTCCCCAGGGTAATTGTGAACTGACCAGAAGTGCTTGATATTGAGCTCTTTCCCTTTAATTGCCTGCGTTCTGAAACTGTTTTCCTCTATACACATGTGGCAACCTGCATTTTTGCCCAATAGACAGATTCAGAGGAGCATCTCACCTCTTTGGAGCACATCAAACGGCACTCAGTCCAAATATATATCTTGAGACATAAAAAGCTGTCTGGGTTAAATTAAATTTTCATTTAAAAATGGGAAAGGGAAAATGGTTTTAAGAAGGGTGGTGAAAGTACAGTGACTCCTAGGGAGAGTACCTATTTTCTAATTAATTAAGCAAACTATTCTGCTTTTGAACTCTTCACATTGGAAAGCACTATTTGGGATAGCATTCTGTAGTATATAAATAATTTTACTCCAGAAAAGATAATTCAGGTGTTTGGCTATAGACGTTTCAGTGGCTGCTCCTCAGAAGACGCTGCTCTAAGACAATAATCTTTACCTGTCCCATAGCTGTTTCTTCTTCTTTCAGCAGAAAACACACTGTCAACTTGTGTCACATGGACCTTATTATTCAAATTTGCTCCTCTATCAGTAGTCATAAGACTTTCCAAGGTCTTGAATTCTTTATCTTTTTCCCTCTCAGAGACAATGGATGAACTGGTTATTTCTTAAATAGTGTAGGACATGAAAGACATCTTTGGTAGTGCAGAGGGAGATTACATTTTGTCTGCTTAGGATGGAAATCTTTTAAGTGGATGCATGTCGTGCGTCTGAAATGACTCATGGCATTCCCTGAGCACAATGCAGTGGGAAAAGAGCAAGGCAAGGATGTGTAATTTTCTGGTGCTTGTTGGTCAGAAGTCTGGTAGCAGGGCCATGTGATGGCCAAATTCCATTTGGATGTTAGGATTGCACGATGGTGCAGGTAAGCAGATGCACTTGGATAACTGTGGGGCTTTCTTACTTAGATACACTGAAAATGCTGATGGGCACAGAGCAAAGTTATATTAACTTAAATGTTTACTACCAGACATTTAGATCTATCTAATTTGTAGGCACAAATTACCAACAAAGTCAATTCAGTTTAGCAAGACCCTCCTCTCATTAAAATTAATTTTTTCAAGACATATATTTTTGTTTCAAAATAATGTTTCACTTAGACATGTATAATGGGGAGTAAAAACCACCTAGAAAAAAGCTACAGAAAATATAAAATTAAAAAGTCTTTAAGTACAAAACATTTTTCTGGGGAATGAAAAAAAGGAAAAAAGGCTTTTCAGATCTACTTATAATTCAGTTATATTCAACCTTTCCTGTTCAGCCACAAAGGAACTTTCTGTAGCGAAAGAGCAGAACTAAGAAACTTGTGCTAGTGCTGTGTGAAAAGGTTTGAGGTAGATTGAAATAGTTTCTCTTAAATACAGAAAGCGGGAAAGCGGTCTAACATGTCAGAATGGGAGAATATTCTGGCTAATTTCCATTGCTTTCTTTTATCTAGCTTGACGCAAGTTAGTTAGGTGCTCCTCTGTTGGTCAGGTGCGAATTGCTTTGGATCAATTGATTTAAAGATCAAGAAAAAAAAAAGTTTGCTCCTACTTATTTTTTTAGATAATGAAACAACTTCTTCCTTTCTCTTGCAAGAATTTGATCCAGCTGTTTCTTTTTTCCTACTAAGTCTAATTCTAATTAATTCTCCTTTTCATCTTAGCCTGTCAGCTCAGTAGTCTGAGCACAGAGAGAGATCTTTATGAAATGTCTAACACATTTAGCATCTGAAATCTGAATATTTCTTGAAGAACTACAAAAAGAAAAGCTTTTCATACCAAGTATTTTGTTTTACCTCCAGGTGAGCTATTTCACAGATCCCACATACCTAATAGGCCCTTCATATCTTTCACTCCATTTGCTCTCCTGGTGGTCTGATATATGTACAAATGGTTAAATAAAACAGGAGCAGTTTTTATACTTCAAGTAGAATAATGTGGGAACAGAACAAGACAAGAGATTGATGAATGAGGTAATACAAGCTGTTCCTGAAATCTCAAATGCAGCTGAAGCCAGGGAAAACAGCATAACTTTGTACATGATGTGCATTACTTTCAGTGTTCTGAGGCATATTTCTAAGATTTACCTGAGTATCTCAACTGCATAGCATGAGAAACATTGCTTTCTAGAAGAGCAATTTATATGGAGAGACATTATTATTCATTTTTAACATTTGTTTTCGTCCGCAATATCCCTTTGTCTTCTATGAGGTTCTACTTGGATATTTATTTTCAATTTAAATAATTTCTACCTTCAGACAAGTTGTGACTCAGGCTGTCATGTTTTGCAGTTAAGAAAGTAGTCGACAAATGGTGTAAAAACCTCTCCAGTATTGTTTACCATGACTGAAATCATGCATGAGGAGAAAAAAAGCACACTGCAAGGTTTTGAGTGCCATCTCTGTGGTGCAAGTGAAGCCTGCTACGGGGCAAACCACTCTGCCAGGTAAACATCATCCCTCCTCCATCTTCTCTGAAGTGCCTCTGAAGTCTTGGAATTGTTCTGGTGCATGGTAGAATTTTCCTGTAATAAAAGCAGTGTTGAAGCGACTTCAAGAAGAAGGCTGGTCTTGTGTCATCACAAGATAATGTCAGCTATATTTACTTATATTTAGGCCACTAGCTTCATCTAGGACTTCAATATCCCCACCAAAGATGATCCCAAGAGCTACTAAAGGAAAGTCACTCCTGTGCTTCAGTGTATTGCTGCTAGAAAGTTCATTTTACTAATGCCTGACCTGATTCTTCCTTCCATTTAAACACATTATGTCTTGTCCCATCTGACAAGTAAATAAAGAAAAGAAGCTGCTTCTTTTGCAGCAGTCTTTCATGTACTTTGAAGTTATGATGTTCCCTTTTAATCTTTGCATGTCAAGGATGAAAAGCCCCGAGATAACCTTTTCTTTTTTTTGCCCCGAGTACTAAACTGTCTTCATTCACTGAAGCCTTCCTCCAGTTGCCACGTGCTTGTTGAAGTTCTCACATTTGTGGCTGCAAATTCACATAAATGTGACAGAGACTTCAGACAGAATAAACCTCACCTGAAAACCACTGTCAGCTGAATGCAGACTTTTGAGAAGCGCCAGTCTGAGTCTTCAGTTCTGTTTCTCTCCAGAAACCATCTGTACTTCAAGAGTTTACTGAAGTGTTGATTTTTTCCAGCAGGTACCCCATCTCAGACAACAGTAGCTCAGATATTCAAAAAGAGAGCTCTTGCACTGTGAGGCACTCCAGTGTCCTTCAGCTGTAACAACGTGATTCCTTCTCATCACAGATATTTCAGGAAAATGCCAGAGATTTTGATTTTTTAATCCCAAAAGGGCACTACTACGTAAAATGTCTTTTGGAGAACAGGGAATAAATTTCATTTTTGAAAGTTTAAGGTGTGAGTGGTTGACCCCTGGGAAATAAATGTACTGCTTCGCTTGCTGCTTTAATGAAGGTCCTCTGCCGGAGAACATGAAGTTCTTTATGGAGTTTGCTTTGTAATATTGACTTACTTACCTGGGCTGGCAAGGAGCTCATATCTCTCCCTCAAAAGTCACATTAACTGCTTCACTGCTGCCCAGTGTGAGGTGATGCTGATGCTGTCATTTGCAGCAGTAAGACAGATAGGGGGTTGGCCAGGCCACTGTCTGCCTTGCTGCTAGCCAGGAATCTCAAAGACCTGCTACTGTCCTGCCTGCTTGATGCCACCTTCCTGGCTGCACAGTTTGTCCTTAGTTACAGATTCTGGCCGTCAGATCAATTCCTTTGAACGTGTGTTATCCCCGAAACACAGCTACTGCAAATGAAAAATATACAGACCAGATTGAGCACCTATTACACTTCTGCTCAATACTGTGTAACAAGATTGATTACTCCTTCAGCTCCCAGTCCTGCTCCTATAGAAGTCAATACATTCATTGCCAATATGAACAGGAGCAGCTCCCTATTTCGATAAAACACAACCCCCACAAATGTACCTCCCTCTATTCCTTGCCCCCAAGGAGGCCCTCAATGCCCTTGCAGGCTGTCACACTGCCCTAAGTAAGCATGAACTTAATGCCCATTGCAAGGAGCAAAATGCACGAGTGCAGAACCACAGGCAGTAAGATGTTGCCAAAGTATTCAGGCTGGGCTGCAGACTGGAACAGAGTGCTCTGCTGAGCCTGTTTGTGCATGCACTGAGCTCGCCTAACTTATCTGTTAATTGCTTTGACCTGTTTGTTTACTTCCTGCTTGGGAGTCTCAGAATTTGCTGCGCTCAAAATGACTTCTGGATTGCAGCACTGAGCAAACATTGACTTAACCTTTTCTGCTACTCTGTGTCAATATTTCCAGTCTATTCACATGCATGTGCTATTGCGCTGGATAAACCGGGATTGTGTTCAAAACTAATGCTCTTTCATTTATCTGCAGGTATCGCAGTGTGCAGGTACACAAAGCACCCACATGAACGTCTTTAATAAAAAGCTTAACCCTTATCAAACAAAGAACACGTACCCATGGAGCACCGGGCCAGAGCAACTCCAGTTTAGAAAGCTTTTCTGGTCCTTGTCAGTGCTCTCCTCACAACCAGGGCACCAGGTACAGGCAGTGCTGATCCCGCTTCCCAGCAGCAGCGAGGCAGAAAACAGGAAGACACTTTCATTGAATTCTGTTTGGGACATGACCTTCACCCTTGGGTTGCACAATTAGATGACCGTTCAAAACAGACCCTAAAACTGACCACTAAGTGTTCTGGGAACACGAGCACCAGCAGTGAGTGGTGCCTCCAGAACTGTTAAGATCAATAGAGTGTTCAGGGCCTTATGGCAGCATTTTGTATGTGTTATGTGATAAGGGAGCAGAATGGAAAATGAAATTCAGCTAGAAATATTTAATTTTTTATTTGAGATGACAAAACCAATTATTTTGTTGCTGATACCCAGCATTGCTCTGTATTCTGCTTAACTCTGCATACCTAACTTATTACTTAAGAGATGTATTTCTCAAAGGGCCATTTTATGAAGTACTTTTGGGACTCTTGCATCTAAAGGGGACTTTGTAAAAACAAACTTTGATCCGACTTGTTTGATCTAAAAGCCAACCAAGCTAGGTAAAAGATGAAGAGCTGTTTGTGCACTGGCTGCCTTTTTGAATAATTCTTTTCTTAAGTAGTGACAGGTTCAACACAGTTCAAACTAATCACAGCATTTCTTTTTCATGGGTGATAATTAGAAATTTTCTCATTTGTAAGTTACACGGTTCTCTCCTATGCAACACTTGTCAGATTAGCCTTTAAATCAAGCTTTAAACTCTGCCATTTTGTAACTATGTGGAGGTTTTTATCTGGATGTGGAGTTTTGTTTTTGATTTTAATGAGCTGGTATTAACTGTTGTTTTATTTCTCTTAACTTCCACAGCTAAGCAGGCATACTCCACTACCCAAAGCCAGAGCTGGCAATAGGACTGCATGCCTAAGAGATGCAAAGAGAAAAATCACTAAAAACACCCTTGTTTTCAGACTCTCAAATACACTGTGGGGAAACCACTGGAAGAGTGAGGGCTTGGGGATGATTTTCCACAGAACAAGTCTTGTTTTACCAAATATACCTGTTGGACTAGGTAGAAATGGGGATTTGGAGAGAATCCCCACTTTATCTTTTGTTCCTCCATCAAAAATCTGAACTGCCTGGGCACATAGTCAGAAGCTGAATTTTCTCCAGTGATCAGACAGAATATATCTAGACAGATGACAACAAGCAGTACTTGTGACATGATTCATGTCCACCCACCTGCAAATTAAATAGGCCTAGCACCTAAAATCAGTGAAAATATTTTATTTTATTAGTTAGTATAGAAATTTATCATCATTGTCTTTTCTTGTTAGCTCCCAGAAAAGGTGTGTGACTGATCTCTTAAGATTTTTTTTTAAATCTTTCTTACACATTGTGCAAAATATTTTATTCTGTACACTGGTCATCTGTAATGGAACAAAATGGGTTTAGATCTGAAAAGAATGAGTTAGGACCTGCCTTGAGGGGAGATTTTATTTCAGTTAATGAGTTTGTGGATGTAGAATGGACAAACTAAGCAGCATCTCAGAGTATTTTTGCAGTGTCTGTGACTGAACAAGAAGCATATTTCACCAGTCTAAACCTAGTTCTTGTACAGTCTTATTCAGCCAAATAAGCATTTGGGGCCCTAAAGTAGGACAGCTTTTTGGTAGGACTGTTGCAAGTTGGAAATTGGAAGCTGAAATCAGACACAAAATGTTTGTCTTTGCTCAGACATCCAATTGAGGAGGCTTAAATGCAGCTTCCCTTTGTTTAAAAAGTAAAACACATGAATCAAGCCTTTTACTTAAGTCTTCCAGCTTTCTCTGAGAAACGATATCCCTTTCAATGAGCCTCAGGCATTCCCACTTGACTCAGGTTAATGCGTTTGGTCTCTATAGAAACAGCAGCAGATCCCACATGTAACTTGGAAAGGTCACCTCACTTTTGTACAAAAGCTCGCATTGTCTCTTCCTTCTGTTTCATAAAACAGCAGTAAAAGGAAGCAAAAGGCAATGCACTGTACTCATCCAGAGTCTCAGGGCTCTTCTGCTCTTGCAGACGCTGATGAAAGACCAGGCCCTTCAGTGCTTGTGCTTGCTGACCATCCTGGGTCAAAAGGAAACACGAGCTTTTAAATACAAACTAAATAATACCATTGAGTTGGCAGGAAATTCAAACTGTCCTGAACTGTCTGGGAGCCAGCAAAGCTAATGAGCTGTACCATTTCCAAATGGGCTGTTGGTAACACCATCTGAGAGCTTGTGTACATACAGAGTTGTGCAGGTTTGCCTCAAAGCATAATTCAAAATGGATTTAATTAAACAAGAGAAAAAATAATATGGAAACTTAAATAGATATCAAGCAAGCTTATGTCAATTTGATTAAGGAAGCAGTTTAAACTGAAGCACAATAATCCTCTGTTAAATAGAGCAGAGCTGTCTTTTATCAAGGGTTTTCTAGTGCTTTAGCTGCTCTTGGTTTAAAAAGCAATTGAAGTTAAAGGCAAGTTAAAGTCTGCAAGTCAGTTCCCAACCTCACCATCATGTCTGTCAGTACAAATGGTAAAAATTCTGGGACATGGTGATCAGTGAGACACAGAGAAGAATGTTTGGAGGTATCAAAGAAACATATCTTTGATAAAGAGAGAGAGCCTTTTCATATGAAAATGGAGTATTGTAAAGAAAAAAACCTTCCTGAATGTCATACTGTTTGAGAGCACTTTTTCTAGTGCTCCAATGTTCAGTTACACAACCTTTAGTGCAAGGAGTATTGTTCTTTGGAGGGAGAAATGTAGGTGAGAGAGCTCTGCTTTATGTGCAGAGACATTTCACAAACAAGTCCTGTGCAAGCAAAGTGGTGATTAGTCAGGAGGGTAACCCCAGGCCACAGCCACAGCCAGACAGTCCCACTCCCATTCAGGTTTCTCTCTGTGGCTTGTGGCTTACAGGATTCATGCAAACACCATCCATGTTATTTCACTCTGCTTTCCTTAGGCAGCTGCTTTCTGCTCTGGTATTCAGGGCAAAAGTGAAGCTTTGCTTCTCCTGTGTGCATTTATTGAGTGCTTTGGTTGCGTGGCTGAGAGTGACTGTGCTCCCCTTACAGCAGTCACATAAAATAGGATGTGTGCTTAATGCATAAAAGGCTAACCACAAGTTCGGCTCGGTATTTGATAACTCAGATCTTTTGTGTGCAAAGTTCTGATGGCTGTGTACTGCCAGCAAGTCACTGGCTTTTCCTATCTGCCCAGAGGAAGGAGCAGTTGCATGGAGACACAACCACTCTTGGGACCTGGGCACACAGCAAGTCACTCTGGCTGATGCACATCTTCAGCTCCTATTATGTTATTTGCTGGCTTTGTAGGTTGTGCAACACTAGTCTTTGCATTTCAACCCAGTCTTCTTGCAAAAGGATGCTGCTGGAGTCTAGCCAGCCAAGTCCCTTGAAAAGAAATTTGCTTAGAAGTCTATAGTTATAATGTAAATTCATCTTCAATTTCTCTCAAACCCATTAATGTCTTAACAAAGTATTGTTTATATGAAAGCAGAGAATATCACAGGGCATCTTTCAACTTTCTGGCTCCCTTCCTGCTGCCCAGAGAGGGCAACAAATTGAATTAGGACTCCACAGAGACTGCCTGCAGTCACAAATGTGAATGGTACCTAGCTCAAAAGGCTCCTAAGTGCAGGTGAGACCTTCAGATGCCACTGTAGCACTTCCTGCTCTAAATCAAAGCAACAAGAAGTGCTTCAGAAGCAGAGTTCATAAGGGGCTATGCTCTAAAGTCAGATTTAACATACTCTTTCCCTTAGTTTTCACAAGAACCGAGAACATACATCTCTGAGGGCTAGATTTGGAGCTAAATGGAAGTTCCCCATATTTTTCAATGCAGATACTGCAGTGCATGAGATTTGGTAGCATCTTGATAAAGCTATGTTGATAGCAGCATGTACCATTTTAATCTAGTATTTCTCAAGTTAGAGCTGAGGAGTGTCACACACTCATAAGACACATTCCTCTAATCCTGGAGTCAACTTGATTATTTTCAAAAAGTGTTCTACAAAGAACCATCAGATATGGAGATATGGGATATATGGCATCAGATAGGGAGATATGACACTGCTCCTCAATTATCTTCACCATCACAATAAAACTCCTTTTTACTGAGTTATTCCTTATATTCATATTAATTGAGCTTCCTTTTTGTTGAATACTCTCCACCATTTTTTCCTAACTTAAAAAAAAAGTGCTTTTTTTTTGCTGTTACTCCAGCTCAGCCTGTGCCCAGATAAATAAATGCCTTGTGTGCATCTGCAGACATCTCCAGGTTGTCAGTTCTTTTTCCACTCACCTGGCGCTGATGCCCTGGAAGACACATATTCTTTGCCCCAGATATTTCTAAGATGGGAATAATCAGGCGTTGTGTAACAGGAATCCAACTCTGCTCCAAGCAGTATGTTCCAAGTTAGAAAGATTTTATTTCTCTTCAAGGAGCTGTGCTTGCACAATGTAAAGTAAATAGCTGTTCTCATCTGTGGAAGATTTAGCAGGAGAGGGGAAAGGATCAATGCCAGCTCTGTCTGTAAGACATTAGTGAACTTGGAGTGCCTGCAATAAATTTTTAACCTTTTCCAGCTTCCTTGGGGATGAGCAGGTATTCAAAAATATCAGCACCCTCATCCTAGAGCTTCACTTTGCAAACCAAAATAAATGAGATGTTTAACAAACCACAGATAGATAAATCATAACGTTCTCTTTTACTAGACAAATAACATATTTCATTAGACAAACAGTAGAGAGATTACCATTTTCTGTGTGAGTGAGAGTTTAATGTGAAGGACTATCTGATTTTATCAAGAGCTGCAATTTCCCATTAATTCCATTTTTATTTAAAATTAATACCCATGGAAGTCTGTGATGTCTGAGGCAGATTTTAATCTAGTGTATTTTGAACACCAACTAGCTTGTGAGCCCAGCAGCAGCACTGCCACAGAGTTACCAGTCTGTATTCTCCTCATTTCTTGAAAAGGTCTGTGTCCCTGTCAGGACCATGGTGGGTGCCCAGATCAGCTCTGAAGTGAATTGGCTCAGGCCCTGAGCGTGGTGTCACGCTGCCGGGTGTTGCTCACAGACAGGACAGACACGGCCACGGAGCGCGGGGTGGAACTGTCACCTTGTGTAACAGCCTACGAGATGCTGGGCATGCTTGGACATCCTGCAGTAAACTTCAGCTCTTTTAGCACAAAAGGTGCTCCTTCGTTTGGCTCCAGTGCTACCTATGCCTAGTTTGGCACGTGTGTGACATGGGAGCCAAAGGGGCAGGAAGAGGTTTTGCTTGTAGTAGAAGCTTATAGAGAAAGGCAGAAAATGCGGGATGAGAGAAGTCACTACTGCAGGCTGCTAGCAGTGCCCAAGAAGAAGCATTAGAAACTTAGATCAGCTCAAACTAGGACTGACAGTCACAGATTGAAGGAGGGAAGAACAGAAAAGGTTAGAAATCTTCCTAAATATAAACTAACCATGGCACATTACCAATCCCTCAGCTCTGGAAATGGCCACACAAAACCTAATGCAGGCACCTCTAAGTGTCTGACCAGCAAGAATCCTTCAATGCTGGTGCCTGAATCCTGACTATTTTTTGCACTAATCTCCCTTACTATCATCTTGCATGTGGATTTTAGATCACTTGTTAATAACAAGTCCTTTAGAAATCTTTCAGAGTGAAAGATAGTGTACTGCATCTTTCCAAACCTAAATTGGATATACAGTAGAGCTTAAAAATTTTAGAATTTAGAAGTTATAGGTATATATTCTATCTATCTATCTATCTATCTATCTATCTATCTACCTATCTCTCTATGTCTCTCTCTTTCTCAGGCTCAATGGGGACCTTATATCTCTCTATAACCACCAGAAAGAATGTTGTAGTTAAGTAGGGGTCAGTCTCTTCTCCCAGAAGTAAGTGACAGGACCAGAAGAAATTGCCTGAAATTGTGCTAGGGGAGGTGTAGGTTGGATATGAGAAAGGATGGTCAGGCATTGGAATAGGCTGCCCAGAGAAGTGATGGAATCATCATCCCTGGAAGGGTTCAGAAGGCATGTGGATGTGGCACTTGGGAGCTTGATTTATTGGTGAGCAGGGTGGTGCAGGGTTAATGGTGGGACTCATTTTCCTGACTTAATGATTGTGTTATTATATATTTATATGTATTTTTAATATTTATATATTTATATTAGAAATTTCAAAATCTAAATTGCTGTCTAAGTTATTGCTATTTTATTAATACACAGCACAAGCAAACCTCAAAGAACTCCAACAGTGTTTTTAAGGCCCTAGTTTGTCAAATTAAATCTTCGCAAGCAAGAGCAAGATCTTTGGATAAACACACGCTTAGCAAGCATGTATCCAGCCGAGTCTGGGCCTGACCTGCTGTGCCACACTAATTATTGCCAAATGGGCAGGGTGTGCTGGTGTTTGCCACTGCAAGAGTCTGCAAGAAACTTTCCCTCCAAAAGCTGTCGCTGCCTCCAGCAAGGGAAAACCAGTCTTTCAGTTCCCTAAACTCCCACTCTACATCTCTGTGCGGCAGTGTTTGCAACCCAGAAGGAATAAAGAGGGAGGGAACAGCTGCCTGAGATAAAATAGTAATGCAAGGCAACACCTGGCTCAAACTGATCTGCAGAGATCTGTCTTATAGGAAGTCAGAAGCAGGGAACTGCGCTGCAAAATTGGCATTGATGTCACTGGGGTATATTTATAATAAATTATTCTGAAACATGTGTACTATAAAATTAAGTATGTGTGTAACTCCACCCTCAGTTTCTGTCTTAACAATGTTTTGTGCTCTGTCTCACTGTCAAGGGAGGCCAGCTGCACTTGCAAATTAGTGTTAATTTTGAAATGCAGCTGTCATATGCAATGGGTCAGAGTAATGAAAAGGGTTTTAATAGAAATTGAAATTAGTTAAATCAGAGTCTCACAAGCAATTTTTCCACAAGAGGAACAAATTACTAATATCTCCTTTGTATTCCTCCATTACTTCAACATTCCAGTATCATGTCAGTCACCTTATTTGCATTTTGGCATATTTTGTGGATTATTCAGTATTCAATTGTGGATCCTTCAGAGTCAGTACAGTGTATCCTCTGAATGCATATTACTGATAGCTCCATAATCAGTATTCTGCATTCATAACATGGAAGGAATTAACTGATTTTATGTTCTTATGACATTCAGAGTAAAATATCTGAAAGATATTAGAGTATATAACATCACCGTATGCATGCATAATAGCATGTACCCAAACAATAAAAATTATAGGGAAAATACACACTGCTAGATTCAGAGAACTTCCCCGCCAGTAACAAACTAACCACACTTTAATAACGTTTGTGGGTTTTTTAATAGAGTCTCATTATGGAATATTTTTTCTACAGCCTTTTGTGTCTCACTCCCTAGGCAGCAATCCTGCTGAATATCATATTCTTTGATATATGCTTGACTTTCACTATGTATGTAATCCCAGAGGAGTCAGTGGGACTACTCATAGACTTAAACAGAAGGAGATGAAGGATAGAAGACTTAGGTTGCCTCGCTGAAAAGAGCTCATCATGACCCTTTGAAATGGCCAAAATCTATGGAGCATAACAGAAATGTGCTCTTGAGAAAGGAAAAGCTATAAAGCTCAATTTGGTCCTGATCTGTGCAAGCCCTTCAGAAACAAATGGCAAATTTGATGTTGACCAAAGAAGAGGGAGTCTCTCTCCCCGACTCTGGTGCTAGCCCCAGGGTCTACCAATTTATGTCATTTGAGGGAACATACATTTTTGTCAGTTGTCTTTGTGAGTGTAAGTTCTGAAAGTGTACACACTTTCAGAGTGTAAGTTCATACAAAAGTGATTATCTAATCAATTTAGTTGAGATTAATTTCAGATCTAATCTGCTGGGTTTCCACGTTGTGGAACTCCCTGGATGTTTCCTGGGTTTGTCCCTCTGTAATCAGATTAATATTTTAAGTTCTATCCATCACAATTGATTTGCTGTGTAATGCATTAAATTGGTGTGATATGTAATCTCCTAACATCTTCTGATGCTTCTTTCCACTTTGCTGCCTCAGTCACTAAGCAGTGCCTTGATCTGAAGGTGTTAGACAAAGTAACGTGATATAATTGCTAGTTGTAGGCAAATAAGGAGAGAATCCTAAAACAGGAATAGACAAATGCAATGTAGGTTTATTAAGTGCCAGAAGCATTGCCAGAGTCTGTCAAACTTCACAATTTTTTGGACCTTTGAATCTCCTTTCCCTCTCCCTCCAGAATGTTATCTATTCAAAAGGTACTATCTTTTAGCATTTCAGGGGTTTTAGCATTCACTATCAGCCACTGATTGATTTTTTGATATTGATATTCTGCTGGAAAAGAGGCAAAACACAAAAAAACCCAACCCTGCATCATGTGAATCATGTCAGACAGGAAACCAATTCTTGGACCTGAAATTTCCTGTTTGAATAATAATTTTGTGCCCTACCCTGATGGTAGTCAGATTGACTGAAAAAGCCACATAATGAATCATGAAACAACATCAAGCAATGAAGGTGTGAAAGCCTTCACTCAATTGTGTTTTAAGTTTTATGAGTTTCATTCCAACTGGAGTGGAAGAGAGCAGTGAACTTGAGCAGAAGTACCTATTAATTTTTACAGATGGTTTGACTATTGTGCTATAAACCATATTTTCTCATGGCCAATATTGGTAAAATAAGAAGTATTCCCTTTCATACTTGTTGAATCAGAAAAGCAGAAGGAGTGAGCTACTTCATTGAGACAACTAAGGGTCTGCATTGCCTTTTAATGAGACTCATAATGCTGATCCACAGAAGCAGGGCTGTGTTGGAGGCTGCAGGATGAAGTGTCCATTTCATTTTAAGGCCTGTATTAAATGAAGTAGAAGGGTCAATATAACGCCCAGATTTCTCATTTGCAGTAGCAGAGAAGAGAGTCTTGCAGGATAATGGTTGTAAAGTGATAAATCCTAGGAAATGTTGTGTTTTTCTGTGGAAACAGACACTTGAATTCATTGACATAAAACAGTGTGGAAATCAAGAATTTTGTAGAATTAAAAACCAAACAGAGGCACATCTTACACAAACAACCACTGGTGCCATTAATCATGGTAGCGAATCAAGGTTTGATCTTCCATCTTCAGCCTCTGAAGTTGAATTTCAAAGTTGAGATTGAAGAAGGGAAAGTATTTAATCATCTTCTGCAGCAACCAGACCTGTCTGCAGTGAGAGGCAGCTACAGATGAAGCTGGACCTGCTGTGAGAAATGGCTCCTAATAATTTTTGATCTTTTATAAATCATGTCATTTTACTGACCCACTGTTCCATTTATGGTTTAAAAAGAGGCTAAATTCAGAATATTAACAAATGGATATTACAAGATCACAGCTAAAGATGCATCTTTTTGTGCAGCAGCCTTTGGGCTCAGCTTTGGAAGCTTCTTGACTTTCCTGTGACAAGAACCAAGATCATCAGGGAATGCTTGGGAACGTTTTAAGAAATTTAAGGTCCTTGCTGCTACCAGGCAAGGACAAGGTAAGGAGGCTGCTCTAGCAGCTTCAATGAGCATGATCAGCTGCCTTTGTTAGCTGCCCCCAGCTGGAGAGGGCCAAGCAGCCTTTTTAGCTGGTGCTCAACTAAGAAATACATGGGAGTGCAGTTCCCAGAGCACAGCTAATAGCTAGAGCACTTTTTAGAAAAGGGGACAAAGAAGAGGGACTCAGGTTAATTTCTCTGCTGCAAAAGTCTCAGACGTGGTGTTAACACACCACAGAGTGGTTTCCCTGGCAAGTTATCCATGCCAACATAGATGCTTTGACACAAAGCTGCAAATGGTGGATGCAGCCCAGCAAGGGTCCTAGGCTGCAGGGAATGCTTGGAGTCTCTTTCTGAGGCCAGGAGAGAGGTCCCTCTGTCCTGCAGGAGCTGTGCTGGCAAGTAGAGGAGTTACAGGAGAACAGCATCAGAGAAGAGGAAAGCAAGGCAGAGAGGATCTTCTCTGAAATGAACATTTGGAGAGCTGAATCCCATCTGCAACAGCGGGGAAGTTGCTGCTCTCCCCTGGTATTAAGGTTAGTGCAACCTCTGGAGAAGGTGAAGGTAACCTGCAAAACAGGTGTACTGCCCTCAGATTTTGAAGAGGGTCATAGGTATGTTGTCTGTACAGCTGATGACGTGTGATGACGTGTGTTACCTCTGTTAGAGGTATGAGAAGCAATAACCTTTCAGAAGAGGTGAGCAGCTTTCTCTGTCAGAGCCTGCTTTATGCTACAGCACAAAGCTGGGACAGCTGAATCTCTCTTGCTGGCTTTTCTCCTGTTCTCTTGTGCCATGGGCTAGAATGGAACAAAGCTGTAAATTATGGAAATATCAGTTTTCACTCAATTGCTCTGGATGGAATTTCTCTGAGCTCTGCCAGTTACCATTGGAACAACTTCAAAATCAGCATTGCAAAAAACGTCTTCCTGGAACTACAAAGCATCCTCGCTTCAAATGTGAAGTATTTGGACAATGTACCAGTGATATTCTTTGCTTTGTGTAGCAGGGCAAGAGTGTTGGTACATGTTTTGTTGTTCAGGTTTTTTTTTGCCCCTAAGCTGAGGTTTCTCTTGTTTATTTGCTTTAAAGGTGCTTTGTGAATTGGCAAAAGATCTTACAAATGTTCTACATATTTTTGTTCTTGTTTTAAATGCCTCCAGTTCTCTTTCCACGTTCAAGGCAGTATACAGTTCAAGTGATTTCATTCATGCTGAAAAAAAATCCCATTCACTGTTTACAAGAAATATTTACTTAGATGAGTAGTTCAAAGTTTTTATTGGTAAACATGAGGTTAATGGATATATCTACCTACTCCCCCAGAATAAATACTTGGAGTATGAGGCTACTGCTACAACATATTTTAAATGTTCAGTGTCAGTCATGAGTACAAAAAGGGCCATGTGTTTTCTCTCTTTACAAAACCTGCATTTCCTTAGGAAATACTGACATTAGGACATGTCCTGTCATCACTGGCCAGTCTCAACCACCCTGATTGACCAATGTGCTTACATCACTTCTTTCAATCTCTGAGATACATTGAAATATAACTTGAAATCTAATGGCTTAACTGTGCTCAGAAAACGTGATGCAAACAGAGATTCTCCTAGGAGTACACTACATCAAAGGAATATTTCACTAGAGAGTCCTTCAGATAGAGTATCACAAGAAGTTCCTTAATTGAAGTGTATTCTGCA
The DNA here is from genome assembly GCF_017590135.1 of Pyrgilauda ruficollis. NCBI lineage: Eukaryota > Metazoa > Chordata > Aves > Passeriformes > Passeridae > Pyrgilauda > Pyrgilauda ruficollis. Next base: position 6,283,654 of record NW_024524934.1, on the reverse strand, counting down.
GAAGAAAGCTAAAAATGTGGGACACTAAAGGAAAAAACAAAATCTATGGGAAGGGATACATATTGGACAATTGGTTTTGGTTTTCTTATTGCACACATGATTTTCCTTTTGTATCTTTGATTTGCTGGGAAATTATGTGTCTCTTTTTTGGGATTTTAAAAATTCCCTCCCCAATGATTGGTAATTTCCACTGCTGGCTGTATTTCAATATTAAAAATAAGGTGAGTACCCTGCACTGTACCAAACAAAACACTTCCTTACCTGCTACACAATATCAAGCACTACATGACCTCAAAGAGGTCACGTTTAGACATTTTTTTGTTTGGGATTCTGGGGTGCAATGAATTGCAGGACTGCGCTTCTTGCTTATCCATATTTAAAACAATTTTAATAGCACTATGAAACTTTCATTCAATAGTATGTAATTAATATTATTTCTTGTTAAGAGTATCTGCTAGAGAAATTTCACCACCTTGTTCGAGGATACCATCTGCTTTGGATAGGACTTTGTAGTGTCAAAACTGTAAAAGAAATCTTGTCAAAGCAGTATATTCTTACTACTTGTATGCTCTGTTCATGGGCTTCCCAGTTGATTTTTCAGCAGAAATCCTGTGCTATTACAGTTCAGCTGTAGAATTTCTTTTGTTCAGCTCTGTCAGTTAATACACTACTAACACATCCTGAATTGGCAAACCAGAGGAGTAACGCAGAAACCTCTATCCAGCTATGGTTCTTTCAATTCACAGACTCGAGTGTTTTTAAAAGCTCATCTTTTCTCCCCAGCATAAATATTCCCAAACATCACCTGATTTCCTCTTAATGACAACAGTTGTCTCTAATTTCTGATCAGTTTGTTTATTCCTACCATGATTGTCCAAAACATTGTTTCTAAAAATGAAGAATGAGTATTTTAAGAATATTCAGGTTTTATTGTGGTGGAAGTTTAACTACTGTAAGGATCCGCAGCATCACTTCAATCAAAGATTAAATTACTGGTTTTATGAAGTTGTAAATTTTGTAAACAACCTACTTGGGGATGACGAATGTCTGTTCTTCACATATTAGTCATATAAGACACTGCTGAGTCTGGGTCATTAAGCTAAAGAAGAAATGAAAGGGTCTGATTCTTCATCTGTTGAAGTCCCATGGGTGTAAGTTCAATAAGAGCAGTACTACCCTCTTTGGTTCCTTAGATATTGTTAATCTATATTTAAAACCTGTGTTTTAATTAAACTTGAAATTTAATTTTCTTTAACGTCTGTGTAAAACAGATTAAAATTAATAAAGTCTGACCCCCTTATGGGTTACCATGAATGAATAATTACTCTTCAGCAGCACAGGACAGATTGTACTGGACTTTCTGGCACAAGTTAACAGTAAGAAGTCAAAGGAAGTCCAGGAAATACCAGAAATCTTGAACTGCATTAGAAGTTTAGGTTTTAAGTTTCTCTTTATGTAAATTGAAAAAGCATGTGCTAGATTTTGTCACTTATAATAATTATGGAAAATTACCTGCATAAATTGAATATAGGAATATTCTAATTTGGAGCTTGAAACTGACTGCCAAAAAATTAGTTCCTAAGGATGGTGCTCTTAATAATAATACTAATTCAGGTATCGCCACTTGGTCTAAATTCAAAGTGAAGAAATATCTTCCTAAATCCTTTCAGTGCCTTTAGGAAGCTACCACTGTTGGCTACAACTGTTTCTTACCGTTCCAAGTGTATTCAAGGCTGAAGTCTCATTTAGTCTCAGCTGAAAAAGGAACCACCTACAAAGAGATGCATGGTGGTATTTTGGCTGCAGATACTGGCAGTGTAATTAACTGAAAGCACCTCACAGGAAAATCCTGCAGTAAAATAGGGGGTTTTTTTTGACTTGGGAAATAAAAGTCATGTCGACTTACGTGAACCTATAGTTCTTCAAAGAATGGTACTCACGTTGATCTTCAGTGCTAATGAATTTCCTTGTACAGATATTTTCCAAAATGTGGACTTCTACCTGGTGAAGGTGAAGGCCTGATGTTTGAGGCATCCCTGGCTAACCCAGTGCTGCCCTGCATGGAAGGGACCTTACTGTTTCAGGGGAGGGGGCATGTGGCAAGTCCTGAAGCTGACAGCATCCCAACCTGAAACAGCACCTGAGTGCTCCCCTGGAGCAGGGTCAGCCATCTGCCCCTCCTGCTCCAGGGCCAGGGCATGCAGGGGTGCCAAGCCCTGGGCAGGGGCCCTGGCTGCACCTGGTTCTCCCTGCGGCCCACAGCAGCTGCAGCCTGAGGGACGTGAGCGAGGCCCAGCTGCGGCCATCCCTGCCGGCACGGCAGCCCTGCGGGCACAGAGGGGTTTGGAGAGCTCATCACTGCTCCCGAAGTGCTGGAGAACTGAGATCTCTCTCTGCAGCAGGTGCTGCTACTTGATCCTTCAGGTTTTTTTTCTGTCCACACACCGACCCTGACTACAACTTAGTGGATTGTGTAGTTCAATGAGGCTGTAATGAAATGTAGTGGGATTGCAGGTAGGCTGCTTTCTGCTACAGTAGTGCTGTTTAATGGGCTCAGATTTATCATTATCCTTGGCTGGCACAGCTCTAATTGGCAAAGCCCATGGCCATTTGCTAAAAGGAGGGGGGATATGGAGGTGCTTTTGCTTCTTTATGGCCCTCATTTCTCCAGATGCACTATTTCTTCATGTTTAACCTGTGCAAATAGTCTGTCTCAACACCCTTTGCGTTCTAGGGAAGGAAGCAGAACAGTGAGGGAATGAATTCCTTCAGTGCTATAAGCTGCTGGATAGATTTACCCAGAAAATAGGATTTGTTTAGCATAAGGAAGAGAAGGTATGGAGGAGGATTCATCGCAGTGTACCCCTACCTGACATGAGGGCACAGAGGAGGCCGAGTCAGACCTGATTGATGCACGTGGGCCCCTCCCAACTCAGCTTATTCCTGACTCTCTTGAAGGTGCACAGTGATAGCAGAGGCAGCAGACACAAGTCAAGGGAAATGGATGTCAGACATGAAGAAAACTCCTTCCCCCATGCTGATCCCATGCTGGCATGGGTGCCCATGGAGGTACAGCCTCTGTTGAATGCTTTGGAGGACTCAGCCCTGTGCAACCTGACCTCACTCAGCTCGTTTCTCCCAGCCTAAATTCCTCTGTGGAGTCTTCAGTTTGATGCTGCTAAATGGATAGCTGGCTGTTTCTTGTGTTCAGTAACACACACACCTTTTGTTATTCTACCTGGCACAGCCCAAACTTCCCCTGTTTGTATTTTCACTTAGAGCAGTGGAGGAATGAAGCACTGTGAAACAGGCTTCTCTGAAGTTTCTAGTCATGTAGGATGTCAGTCTATTTATAGCAACATCTGTAGCTTGGGAGACCTTTGATTACTTCATTTCAGAGTATATGTACCTCTTCATCTGATCTGTCTCCCATACTCAGTGTAATGATCCCCGTTGCACTGCATTTATTCAGCATGTAGTTCCTATTTTCCAGAGAAAAGCAACAGCATAAATTAATTTATTACAAGTGGTGTGGTTAAAATAAATGCAAAGCCAGATGTTGAAGGTTATTCAGGGATAACCTGTGTCAAAGGAGGGAGAAAGCAAGTGCTGAGCCTGGCCCCAGTGTGTCAGACTGCCCACCATGACTGAATAATCCTGACCAGGCAGGATCTGTTTCTCTAGTCAAAGCTAAAGGGTCGTGTGGAGGGGGGCTCTGTGGCTCACATGGGGTGTGACAGCCAGCAGCCTAAGCACTGGTCATGGTGTGACACTGAATTTTGCTGCCTTATACTGAAACTTCTCTTATTTGTATTTTCTCCCATCCTAAAGCTATTTGAAACTTTTTTTCTGCCAAAACAGATATGTATTATACATGACACATAGCACAAAGCACTTTCTTTTTAATTTTCAGGGAGTCTGTTAGTGCCAAAACATAAAATGCTTAAGAAGGAGGAGAAAAACTGGGGTAAGTGATATTTGGCAGGATCCACATGTTCCATTTGTTTGTGCAACAATCTCTGTGCTGACTTACAGCTTCAGAGGCAGCTGTGTAAATACAGAGCTGTGATGGCTGAGGGAGCCAAGAGACAAGCTGTGGAAAAAAAACCCAATAAAACCAGACGTGTTCTGGATGTCACAGGGTAAGGCAGAGCTGAGCTATGCCACAGACATCTTACTCTGATGCTACAATACTTTCAGTACCCTTTTTTGGAACAACTTTTCTGTTACTGCTGGGGTGTGTGTTGTGGTTTGGTTTCTTGTTTGCCTTTTTTTTTTAAGGACTTGAAATTAAAGTGTCATTATGAAAGAGATTCAAACCATTCCTGAAAACATTAAGAAGACTTTCTGGTGCAGTCTGCCAAACCCTTCTTTGCCAACTGACCTTGTGCTCCTGAGCACAAAGGCCAGGAAGCCTTGAAGGTATCAGCTTGTGGTGTTTGCTGGCTTCTTATAAGTTGGGTTTACTCACTTGTTTTGTGAAGCAGTCCTAGGAACTGAAAACTTATGCATTTAATAAATGCTGGAGCTGTTGCCACCCAGTCCCTGTGGGAGCTGACCTTCCCCAGATAAGGCCAGCACAAGCATTTTCTTACAAGGCTGATGCTAATGCCTGCAGCCTGCTGAGCAAGTTAAGCCTTGGCAGGATCTCTAATTTCTTTTGCTTCTGATAAAGCAGGAAAAGATCATGGGCATAAAGAGGCAGGCTGGATTAGAAAACGTTATCTATTGGATTTTTAAATTGCAAATATTCATCTGTAAAGCTTATTAATTTCTGCATAAATTTTCCTGAATTAAGAAATTTTATGAAGCAACACTATTCAGCAAAGCTGTGAGACAGTTTACAGGCAAATGATGCACCCAAGCAATTCATCTAACTCTCAGTTTTCAAAACACTGTTTTTATCTTTTTTGACCTTTGTCTTTCTTAAAGACATTCTTGTGACTTCTCTGCATTGATTTTTAGCTTATAATAGAACACAAAACTTCCCCTTGTCCACCATGTCAGATAATGCTTCTGCTGATTACACTTTTAAATTATTCTATAACAATGCATATGATATTATTTCATCCTAGGATTCTCAGTTCTTCCATGTCTGCCACACTTCATAAAATCTTTCTCTGTCCTAGCTCTCCCTAAACCACTGGTCAAATAGGCAGATGCAGTGGCATTTAACTTGGTGCTGTAGTTCAAAAGCTCAGTGTGCATGTCTTTAATAGGCTGCAAACTATGGGAAAATTCAGTTTCTCTTTTGATGCTTGCAAATTTCACCCTTTTTTCTAATTTTGGAATAAAATTGATCTAAATATATCTAGAAATCCCCAACTGAACTGTTTTTGTTTTGGGCAGGACAACATTTTTATCATTATAGGGAAAAGTAAAGGCAGTTTTCACAATAATTTGAACTGTTTACCATCAAAAATATAAGGAAAACCCCTTCAGGGAAAAGGTGTTGCTACCTTATGTAGTAAAGGGGAGTTTGTTTGCTCACCTGCCTTTGCAAGGCACATTTAAGTTGTGTTGCTTGTCTTTTAGCAGCACGACTGTCATTTCTTCATTCCTATGTTGTACAAAAAAATTTCATTAATTTTTTCCATGCTTGGTGCAATTTTTTTTTTTTTCTCTAATCAACTATTATGAATCATAAAATACTGTGAGAAAAGTTTTTATGTTAATCAGCTGATGGAGTTAAGCAAATATATATCCTCTGACTTCTTCCCTTCAGGTCAGGATTATATTTGGATTATAGGAACAGCTCCTCATTCCCTTTCCAGGGATATCTCTGCTCACACTGCAGAGATGAGCCTGTGGTTCAATTGACTCTCCCTGTAGAGTTCAGGAAAAATTTGAGTCAGAGGCAGAAACTGGTTTCTAACTAGAATGAAATAAAATGAATTATCTTTTCTATTTCTCTTCCAAGGAGGGCAATATTTTCTTGTGACATCTCTCTGGAACTGTGTGAATTGAGATGGGACAGGACATTTCTCTGTATTAAATCAAATAACTGTTTGCCTGAGCAAATCAATCTATGAAGCATCTCTAAAGCAGTTTACTAGGCCCTGATCCTGTACTGTTGATTGATTTCAGTGAAAGATGTGAACCTTAAGGACATGCTTCTATGTGGAGTTATTTTGAGGAAGAAATAAATCTGTTGAATTGTTGGATAACTCCAAGTGCAGACCTACAGGATAAAGCTTTTGATGGTTTGGATCCAAGCAGCTAAATAGAAGTGTTGATAGCAGGTTTCCTGGTGGATGCAATAAAAACTATTTACCCAACCACAACCTTCTGTTTTGAATTTGGAGAGAGGACAGGTCCAAATGCAAGGTAATAGCCTGTAAAATGGGCATAGTTTATCTTTCCACAGAGCCATTTATAGGTAAACACCCAGCATTTAAAAATATTTTGATTTTAGATTTAAAAGTGGGTTTCACCCTCATTTTATAATTGAGGAAATTGAGGCATGTTGAATTTTAGTAACTGGTTGATATCAGAAACCTGGAAAAGGGCAGATTAAAAAATAACAGCTGGGTCTGGAGAGCAGTAACCTAATCACTGAATAATGTTGTCTTAGAGCTAAAAGCCTGGAGGAAAAAGCTGAAATGTCTTTCTTCTCAACTCTGTCTCTACCCATGTCTGCATATCAGAGTCACTGAGCTGGAAAAATATGAATGTTGCAGTACAGCATGAATGAGCTAAGTTGTCTCCTGAGCAGCGAGTGCATTTCCCAGCTGGGGAGGACATTGCAAAGCTTTCAGGAGTTTCCAGCACCATTTCACTGAAGCAAGATCCTCTTGAGGATGCCCCAGTTGAATGTTGCTTTTTTTTTCTTTTTCTGTGTCTGAGGGACATAACAATCTCCTGTTTCTAGCACAGCCTTTGCCAGAGCCTTTGTCAGGATGCATAAACAGAGGTCTCTGGTGCAACAGGAGGCTTCAAGAGCTCTGACTGTGAGTGGCAAGGGTATTCAACAGCCTACATGGCTATGTCTTTATTAGCTGAACAGGAACGTTTGCTAAAACCAATAGGAAGAAAAACTGCAACAAAGGGCAGATTAAATCAATGCCAGTATGATGAGACTGCTGCTGTTTCCACATCATTTTGGTCCTTGTTTTGCTACTTTAAAAATAAAAAAAAAAACACCAAAACTGAAACAGAACCACGCATCACACTAAACCCACACCTCCAATCCCTCTGCAGTCCTGACATTTCAACCTAACTCAACTTTGCATCAAGTAATCAGAGATTGCCTCCTGCCCCAAGGCTCCAGAGGAGGATACTGTGAACCTTGCTCTGCTTGGAGATGGCCCCCAGCTTCTTCTCCAGCTGCATTTAACATGAAATGGAGATGGTCAGATTGCCTTCTGGTGCCTGTCTGGGCCAGTAACCACTGATGGTGGCTGGTTTCTCTGGCAATATTCAGAGGTGATGTGCAAAGGAAAAGGAGTTAACTGTTTGACAAGGGACAGCTTTATTTACAGACTGCTGCCAGGCTAAAATCAGTTGCACTGCATGAAATGATGTGCATTGGTTTGTAAAAAGAGTTGGAAAGCCGTGACACTGATTGGCAGTGAAAACCCTATAAAGCAGCACACATCAATGAAGTAATTGACTGCTTACCTCACACAAATGATTTTTCTCCTTGCCATACACTTCGTGCACTTGAGCAAGCTGTGCTTCATACTGAAGGAACATAGCAAACTTAAATAATTTTCTGAAAGCTGTGCAAGACATGAGACAGAGCTTGGGTGAGAGAGGCTTTAAAGATATTATTAGTAATACTAATAACAATAATATAGTGAAAAAACACTGTCTTTTAAACTGTACAAGGAGAAAAGCTTCCCTTACAGGAATTCAATCAAGCAAGAGGGCAGGACAGTGCTGACTTTGCAGATCTAATGCACCCATCTCCTTGCATCCATCTGCTTGCTCCAGTCCCAGAGCTGCTGGGTAGCTTGCTCAGCAACACTTCCTTGAGTGTTGTTCAATTGTTTCCAGGGATCTGGCATTTGAATTTTGGAAAGGTAAAAATTCTTTTGTCAAGCTCCTGCTGACCTTGGTTGTTAATAATGATTTCTCCAGAGTGTGTTGGCTTTGCTCCCCTTATAGGGAGGATCAGGTTTTCTTAAAAACCCAGCAGGAGTCTGTGCAACTTTTATATCTGAAGCAAGCATACATGCAGGGCACCTGCTGTGCAGCTGGGGCACTGCCCTCCAGCCAGGCAAATTAACCTGCACTGCAAGATTAAAGAATAACCTTGAGTTTGGCAAGGACCTCAGAAAAGCAGAATTCTTCTCTCAGAACAACACCCTGCAATAAGCAGAGATAAGTCTGAGCCACAGCACCAGGTCTGGAGCCAAGCTGTTGCGTAGTATGGCCTGCTCAGAGGTAGGGTTTCTTCATAAACCTCCCCACAACAGAAAACTTTGAGGTTTTCGTTCACTCCTCTGGATTCATAATCCCAGGCATTCTGTTGTTGAGTGTGTTCACCTTATGGTTTTTCCTTGGTCTGTTGCAAGCTAAGGGCCAGTATGGGGTTTGGATTTTTTTTATTCAGCATTGCTTTAATCTTCAACGCTACCTTCATATGCTATTCTTATGGGCTTACGCAAGACTTTGTGAGCTCCTGTCATCACAAAATTTAAGGAGGCTGTTGCATACCAGCTATGCAGCTACACTGTGGGATCAAAAAAAAAAAGGAGCCTGGTCCCTGTGAAATGTGTGGGAATGAAGCCTTGCTTAAGTGAAAGTATCTTTGAATGCTTTCCTAGATTCTTTCCATAACCACCATTGGGTTGTACAAGGCAAGGAGGTGGAAGTGTTCTCCCTGGAAACTTTTCCAGGCAGGGACAGGAGCGTGCCCCAGGGAAGAAGGCAAAGAGCAGGTGGTGCAAGTGTCCTGCTGGGAGTTTCCCTCTGCTCCCTGTCTCTTGGTCTCTGCTCTTCAGTGGGACTCAGGACTCACAGCTGGCACAGATGCAAAAAAAAAAAAAACCAGCATCAAGGACGAGCTGCCAAAGCTGACTGCTGGTGTCTGGCATTTCAGTGGGGCATGTGACTGCTGAAAGTGCCTCTCCTCTGTGTCCAAAGGGCTGAAGAGGATGTAACAGATCCATTTGCTCAATGTGAAGACAGGAGTTCAATGACATGTTTCGAGGGATCATACTAAATTGATACTGCAGAAGATAATTAAGTTGTGTGGCAGTTTATCACAGGAGATGCCTGGATAATCAGGACTTCAAAGGCCTTTAAATCATTGTAGCCTAGCTGTATTTATGAACTATAAGGAACTCCTGTGGATTTTTGCTAGGCTGTTAGATTCCCTGGAGGAGCAGTCAGTTTCTGTCCAGTTCTATGACTCCACCTCATTAGAAATGATGAAGTACTGACCTCGCTGCAGGCAGCAGGCTCTCTTGCTTTCAAATCCCCATCTGAAATTTCACAGAGGGTTAAAACCATCAAGTGTTTAAGTGAGTGCCTTGATATGTCTCTTCCATTCACAACTTCTTTCCTTTGTCAGTTATTCCCTCTATGCTGTCTTCTCCTTAAGCAAATCAGGAAACATTGTCTTCATTTCCTGTATGATTCCCTCCCATGTTATGCTGGTTTCTGCAAGTGGAAAAACAGAGCAGCAAAACCTTATTTTCCAGAAGAGAAAAATGACTTCTGAGTGGGGCTCCTTGTTGCAGGGGGCAAGACCAGACTAGCTGGGAAACTTTAAGCAAAAGGCCTGGGTGATGCTTAGCATGCTTTTCAAACCAAGATTTCCTAGCTAGATCCCAGGATGCAACATCATGGGTGACACCAAATCTCCAAGACGCACCTGATTTTGTTGTCATTAAATGATGTTGTTTTTCATTCTTTCTGTCAGCAAATTGACTCAAATCCCTCAGCCACAAGTTAGGACTCAAAAGGATTTTTAGTAAATTAATCCATGCAGTCAATAAAGCACCTCCAATATATCCTAGGTGTTATACCTGATCCACTTGGATGCTTCCTGCACCAGCATATTACTCCTTCTTTTCTCTGTATCATCCTCTTGGTATTTTTTTAATTCCTGCCCTAGTCATGCACAGATGCAAATTTCTACCTTAGGCTTCCAGACCTGCATTTGCATATGTCAAATTTGTCACAGTGACCTGGACCCTGGGACCCCAGAGCATTGCAGCCTGAGAGAACTGGGACTGTCTGTGTTTGTCTGGAACATTGATCCAGGACCTTAGAAATCTTCTTTCCTCAGGATGACTTTTTTCCTAATTAATGGCTGTAGATGAGGATGTGTGCATACCCATATATGAAGAGAAGGACAAACACAAACGTTTGTGCAGTTATCAGCTGCTTTCATACAAGTGTATTCAGCATGTGCAGCTTGGAGCTTTTCCTCCTGCTTACAGACCTGTCATTCCCACTGGACTCATACATTTTAACACTGATTAAGTACAGTGTGACTTATGTGACTTTCTCTTCAGTCAATTATCTCCCAGTTCCTGAATTAAGAAATTATATATTTACAAGTATCATACTTTTTCTGTAAGAACAAGGAATACTGGAGAAAAAATTGAGCAAATAAATTTTTTATTCTTTTGTTATCCATAAGCCAGTCTGCTGAAATGAATGAACCCCTGTCTGTTAAATTCTGTCAAGATGTAAGGCATTAATAGTGTTATTTGAAATCCATAAAATAAATAAGTCCTCAAACTCAGGACCCAGCTACATCAACATGAAAAAGCTGTCGTACTTCATATGTCTTGCTGTCATTTAAGCTTTTCTAAAAGTGGATTCAGTAATTGTTTCCTGCTTTCAAATAATATGGTTGAACTGTGAATTTAAAATAGGCCAAATTTAGCAATTCGCTAATAAGACAATGCCAAGAACTCTGTATTTCAAACTCTCAGTTGCAGGAATGAAGCTGCAGTCAGAAATGCTTTGCACACTTGCATAGTCCTGCAGCTCCTATCTGTGTATGTGTAAAGCTTAGATTTGCAAAACACCCTGTTAAAAGCAGGGTTTCTGAGGTTCAAGCATCAAACACATATAAGGGAAGAAATGGCAGGATTAAGGCAGTCTTGTGCAGGTATAATTTGCTATCCACATCTTTCTTGCTGATGTATATAAGTTATTGTACAGTCTTTACAGACACCACCTATTCCTTTTTTGCCTAAGCTTTCTCTGGGAGTTAATAAGGGTTGTATAGTGAAGGAGAATAATAAAAAAAAAAAAAAAAAAAAAAAAAAACCCCAAAAAAAAAAAAAATTGAAGATAAGTAAGTCCATAGAAAAATATTTTCATGAACCACAGAACCAACAAAAAAAATGTTTTCCTATGGTTTCCAGCCATTCATTCCTTAAACTCCTTCCCCTACTTCTGAAACTTCCCTATTTGCCTAAGCAAATGTCTGCATGTTGTGTCTGAGTCCATTCCAGGTCCCCAGCTCTACCCAAGTGTGCCAAATTTGAAGAGTATTAATTGTCTTTGACATCACTGACCTTCTGTGAAACTGGGTTGAAACTGCCCAGCAGGTTAATATGTTGTTAAGGCAGAGAAGCAGGTGGGTGGATGGATGGATGGATGGATGGATGGATGGATGGATGGATGGATGGAAGTTTTGACTGACCTCAATTTTATTAACTTTTTCAATTATCTGTAAAAGATAAACATTATCCCAAATAACACAGTTTTGCTTATACAACAGATTCCTGTGAGGTAAGAAATTTGAGTCAAGTTTTTCATAGACAGTTGCATATTTGTACTCTTGATTTTTCTGAGTGCCTTGCTTAAGGAAACTGGCATGTGGAAGTGCTACAGCATTTTATTTGCAATCAATGGGGCAGCATAATGTTAAGTAGTCATGAAATATCAGACCTATAAAATCTGATATTAGGCCAGAACATGCTGATGATTCATCAAGATACTGTAGGGATGACTGCCAGGGATAACCCCTGAGTTAATTTATAATGTTCCTTTTACTAGGGCTTGGCTGGTGATGTTGAGACCATGGAGCTTTATGCTAAGCAAGAATAAAGCAGTCTATTGAATAACTGCTCACTCATTCACTTCTGTCTGGGCATGTTCCAGATGAGGTATGTTCCTATAAGTAAAATAATTTGTCATTGTAGCTGAAGATAGCACCATTTTGAACACAAGGCAGTTATGGTATGAATGGAAGAGGGGAGAAGCAAGAGGCTGGATAGTCTTAATTCAATATTCAAATTCAAAGTATTTAATTTGCTACTGAAAAAAAAGTTCCTAACCAACAAACAGTGTTCTTATATATTAAAGAACAAATATAAAGTGAATATTTTTCAAAAGCTTGTTTCTTGTGGCTCCTATTATTAAAGACTTTCAGCAAGTGATCTATATATAACTTCCAAACAGAACAAATTTTGAAAGGCAGCTGTCATAAATCCCCAGAGCTGGGGAGAAAGGAGGGAGCAGGAAGGGGGAACGATGATCTAGTAAGTCACTTTTTTTCCACGAAAGATCAGACCTGCACTGACCACAAAAAAAAAAAAAAAAAAAAAAAAAAAAAAAAAAAAAAAAAAAAAAAACCCAACAAAAACCCAAAAAAAAAGTCCCAACAGAAACCCCAAAACAACAAACCCTAAAAGACTTCATCATGTTACAAAAATGGGCATTTTTTTTTTTCATATCTCATCATCCAGTCCATACCAGAAGCATTTTCATCCTTGAAAGTTTGCTTTTTCTCTAGTTTGTCTCTTTTTCACTGTGGCACTGGTCTGGCCAGAACACTGACTTTTTTGTTGGTTTTTTTTTAATCAAATGTTATGAGTAGTTTATTAACCTTGAGATGTCCATAAATACAATATATGCCAGCAGGTCCCAAGATGACAAAATAAAAAAGGATTTTCAAATGATGGTTCTGTCCTCCAGAACTGAAAAACACATTTCAGAGACAAATAGACAAATCTTAGTTTTAAAATGAGGCCTTTTTTCATGCTGACAAGCTTGTTAACAAAGAAAAGAATATATTGTTTGCTAACTGACCATGGCACCCAATAGAAAGGAAAAATTAATGCCAGCTGAAAACTTGAGTCCAGCACATTGAGAGACAGCTAAAAGAGTGATACTTCCTAACTGTTTCAATTACTGTAGGACTAGTGTTGAGGATTTACACATCAATTGAGTCCCAGTTTCTTCTATGACAGCCTCAGAAATCATTATTTTCTTCTCTGCATCCTTTGTGGTACAAATGATGACAAGGGTTATATGGATATCTAACAACTCTGGTAAGATTTGACATAGTTTGGTGATCTACCCACACAGACAAACTGGTCTGTCCCTTTCCCAATGTATTTGTGAGGCAGGAGAGTTAATTAATTCCCTTTAAAAAGAGCAAGTTGAAACAGAGCTGATTTGCAAATTTCCTCTTAGCAAGCCACATGTCTGTGGTCATGTGAGTAATTTCCAGCAAACCTGGAACAGCTGGAAAAAGAAAACAGAAACCGGGATCATATGACTCGCCCTCATATGAACGCAGAGAAGAAAAAAACAGAGGTAAAGTTCATAAGCTCCAAAAAGTAAGAAAATTGGAAAGTTGTATTCATAAGCCTGCTCTTTGCCCTCTTGGTAGCAGAAATAATGGGGACTGAGAAAGATTGATCAAAAGATTAGGATTTAATGAATTTTATTACTGGTGTTGATAGTGTCAAAAAGTTACTGACAAAAAAATTTCAGTATAAATTTTAGAAGGGAGAAAATACCAGCAGTATGCAGAGCCAAATAAAACAAGTCATCCATCAAACTGCAAAAATCCTGTGTCCCCATCCTTTACCCTTTAAACAATGTTTTCTTCCTTTGCTGATTTATTTTGCTTTTGCAGAGTGACTCCTGTACTCTGGTGTGGAATTTTACTCTTCCCCTAGAAAAAGACAGCAGTGATCTAGCAGGCATCAGGGTCCAGGATGACCCTACAGATGTATGAGCATGTCCTGCGTGTGACAGAGGAACATTTAACCTGGTACTGCTGACTGTGTGTACTACACCTCCTCATGTTTATAAACAGAGGTGAAAACAGTGGGATCCATTGGTCCTTACTCCTTCTGGTCCTTACTCCTTCATCATTCAGGTCTGATGCTTTTGGAGGGAGTAAGCAAATGGGCACAGAGGGTTAACCATGAACTCTACATTGATGACATCAAGATCCACAGCAGCTTTAAGGTAAATAATTCCCTTTCTTGCTCCCATGCTGGTTTGTATCTGCACAAGCAGTTGCTGTCTTTATGTGGGTGCAAATGAGGAGCCCTTGGTGCATCAGCCTGTCTTGCATTGCTGCTCCTCTGAGCTGGCATATAAACAGCAGAGTTCAAAGTACAGCTCTTTCGGAGGTCAGAGGCTGGAATCAGATGTTGGCCTAGTCAGTTTTTCATACTGACACTCTTTGAGATAAGAGAGAAGATGCCCCTGAACTTTGAAGTCTGGTAAAAGACACGTGCCAGGCAGTGGATTATACAAGGAAACATTCATCTCAATTGTTTTGGACTCTGGGATAAGATAGCCAGGCTGCAGTCAGAACCAGATAAGGCCCCTGTCTGAAAGATTGGCTTATCAATATAGTTAGCAAGTTATTTTGCCTACAAGTAATTAATGTAATTCCAGATGATTATTTTGTTTACAATTTTCTGTTTTGCAGGGAGCAGTCCTTATCCATAGTAAGGAAGAGATCAGTCACAATTGCAGGTGCACTGGTTTGAGTTATGGATAGAGTACTACATCACTAGACTGAGTTTAGGTCCTTGTCTGAGGGCTGGATCAGAGACTGTAAGAGTCTGTATTTACTACATCCAAAAGTACCATGGCCTGTCTCAAGCTGTAAGAGTGATGCAGGTTTTGTCCCTCTTGTATGGAAAGGGCACTGAAGAGCACTGATTTTATGAAAAGCATGTATAAAACAGGATCTAGGACCTGATCTAATAGCTACTGCAATTGATTCAATACTCCCTGCATATTGGCCCGCTACAAGAGGAGTTTTCATTGGGGAATATGACACATGTTGAAAGTGAGTCCTACCCAAAATCATTTTATCCAGCCTCAGCTAAATAATGCTTGACAGGGCAATCCAAACAGTAATTCAGCAGATTCAGTTTGAACCCAGCATCTGTTGATTTGGAGCCACACACACAAAAAACCCCTTCATATAACATGTTGCTTGTAGGATGAACAAACAATCAAGAAGAAGAAATGTGATTATTAAGGAATATGGCAAAACCTGGGGAAGTAAACTGCTCAGTGCTGAGCAAATGGTTGGAGAGTACACAAAGATACCTAGCAGCATTTCTTGGAGACACAAAGTAAGATTACCAAGACAAAATTAAGAAAGTTAATTCTTAAAGATAATATTCAGGGTAAAATATTTAGTGTTTTTACTTCAGTTTCTTAAGTCTTGGAGATTCATAATGATGTACAGGAATGTACCTTAGTAACTCTGTAGTTTGCAAAAGGATTTTATTGGGTTTTGCTTTTACACAGTGACTTTGTTTCCAGTACTTTAATGACTGTGTACATTCAGCTATAATCAACATGAATTTTCCCCTTTAAAGATTATCTGCTTTAAGAGAAACACTGGGGTGACTTTGACAGGAGCAAGGCTTATTGATTATGTTCCACATGCACATTCACTCTTCCAACTGTATATGGGAAGCATTCAGGCCATGCATTTCCCAAGGCATCCTGGAGGCCAACTTGGACTGCCACCAGGGCAGTTTGCTACCATGAAATTGCACCATTAAAACCATTAAACAGCTACACTGCTGCACTGTGACCACAGTAGTCTAATGGATGTCAACAATTGTTTTGTTTACTGCTTTGTTCACAGACAGTGGCAATCTGGAGATGCTCAGTTTCATAATCTGCTACATTTGGAACTAGCTTTAAATTAGTTCATACTGACAATCAACAAGAAAAATTATTTCAGCTTCCCCAGCACTTGTTCTTAGCAGCAGAAGTCACAATGAGAATATGGATTTTGTCATTGTACATAAATCCTAAGTATATCTGAGAGTCTCTGTCCTGGGATATGTTTTTTGCCAAGTCTTGAGGAATGGGTTGAGAGTCTGTACCATGAAAAACAAAGTTTGGAGAATAAATCTTTCTTCTAAAGTGTTAGTCAGTGGTCCTCTGACAAGAAGCAAGGAGTTAAAGGGACATTTCAATGACCAAGTGTCTTCAACCTGTCACAAGCTCTAAAGAGAGAGGCAAATCAACTACTTGTGGATGCTGTTCAATACCAAGGCACACACAGACACCAAGGACATGAATATTCAGAGCATGTGATCTTACTGGTCCAGAGTTCATGCAGGCTCTCAGTGAGATCCATGCTTTGTATTTAATTCTTAATGCTTTATATTTCAAGCTGAATACCAACTTCAAGAATCAGAAGAGAGTGAAGTTCACAGAAGAATAATGAAATAGTTTTGAATAAAGCAAATTCATAGGAACTTTTAAGTGAAAAGCATATTTAGTTGGTATGATATTTTAAGCTGGTTTTACCCACACTTTACAAATGCAAAAAAAAAATTGCAAGTGCAACATTGTCTGTGTCTTCATATAGTATATATGTGTACATACTGAAGGATGTACATCTACATGTACATATATGTGTACACATACTCATGTCACAGAAGAATCTAAATATACAGTATATGTTCCAGTGTTTCAAGGGTACAAATTACACAACAAAATAGTTATGCATAAGTAGGGACAATTTCACTTGTTCTGTCATTTGTGCTGAACAATTGTTGATAGATGCACTAATACAGTGAGACACAACATTTTTGCTTATCGTTTTCCATTTCATTTTTACATTACCCTACCAAATAATTTACTCTTCGCTTCTCAAACCCAGAGTAGTGCACAAGAGCTGCTTGGTCCTCATTTTACTATCCTAGGTATTTCTTCTAAATTAAGTTTTCAGATAATTTGTAGAAGGAAACTGAGATAACATGCAGACACACTTTATAGTGGGCAAAAACTGTCAGGTAGGGGGATGATGTGCATGAAGCCAAGCAGATGCAGAAGTGTTCTGGCTACAGAAAAGGGTACCTCAGGTTTCCTTGGGAAAACACCCTGCCATTCCTCCATGCTGTCACCTTTAAAAGAATTGCTGACAAAGGTGGGGTTGTTGCAATTAGCACAGTCATTATGAGGTGATATTTATGAAGTGTCACCTCCTGAGAAGGAGCTCTCATACCAGGCAGGGATGAGCTTTCAAAATTTTCATGAAGTGCACTTGGCAATGTGTGAACTGGACTGTCTACAGTGTATTCTACTTGCCACGTTTGGCAGGGTGGTGAAGATGGAAGGGGAATTATGATAATGATTTGAGCTTAGCAGTCTCCTGGGGTGAGCAGTAGAACCTACACAGAAAACAAATGGTTTCTGAAGTATCAGAATTGCTCTGTGGGTGACTTGACTCTGTGAGTTCAAAGGACATGAAAAAATTCTTCACACACATCCGTAGATGCAAATAAGGACAATCTGTGGCTAAATGAGCTGTTCTCCCCACGCCAACCCCCCACCCCTTGCCCAATATTTTTTCAGGAAGACTATACAAAAAACCCCTGACATATGGCAACTGTCATGTCTGAGCTTGAATTTTTGTTCCCTTTTGTACTTTGAAAGGTTTAAACCAGCTCTGCACATTTTTCACTAACAAATGACTCCTACAGCCCTGCTGTTCTGCCACAATCCATCGGTTTCGTGGGGTGCTGCACAAATACATGCATTTGTTCTTGTCATAAATCCACTGTGCAGTTTGCCTTCTTTCTGTGATGTTCTCCAGGAGACCTGTACACTCACTTCCAGACTGGATCTACAAGCAAAACAGAGCTTTGAGGGCCTGCTGGACCCACATTAATTTAATTGTTTAATTGCACAATTGTTGATCAATGTTCTTCTACCACATGCCTCTCTCTTTTTCCCCAAGCAGGTGTAAGTAATCATCAACACACCTGTAAGCAGTGTATCCTAGAAGAGCTACCATGTATTTCTTCTGCAATAAAGGAGCCAGGCTGACTGATGATATGCATTATGGTGTCACCTCCAGCAGAAATACTATGGGAGAGGTGAGCACAAAGAGCTACGGAAGGGAAGGGAAATGAAACGTAAAAAAAACCTTGGGAAACAGTGTGAGAGAAAACAAGGTTAGAGAGTTACAGGTGAAATTCGAGCCAGCAATGTGATGCCAAACCCAGGAAATAGCATGTAAATGTCACGAAGAAATGCATGGAGATAATTACCATGCTCTACTCCTCCTGTAGAGGCCTCTGGTGGATGGAGGTGTGTGCTGGTTTAGGTGTGTGCCAGCTTAGGTCACCATGTTCTGAGGAGGCTGTGAGAGAGAACAGCAGAAACCAGAGGTTCAGAAAATAGGAACTATGAATAGAGGTTCAAACAACTGGCTGGTTTTGGTCCTATTCAAGAAAATTCAAGTGAGATGTATTTCTTCTAATATAAAAAGGGCTATAGATAATGGATCAATAAAACAGTTGCTGTGTAATTGTCACTCTGCTAAGGAAAATGGCAAAATGAAATCAATTGGCAACAAAAGAGAACTCAGCTAAATAACCAACTTTGGAGATTTATTTTTGGGTCTGGTTTAGCAAGTATATTGATTTAGCCTGAAAATTAGAAGACTATGCCTTATAGTAAGAGTAATGAAGTCCTTCAATAACCTTCTACTAGGAATAATGGTGGTAAAATTATTAAGCTTACTATTTGCAAGATGTACTTTAAATCCATTCTTTTTCCCCCCAATGCCTGCTACATGGCCTTTATGAAAAGCAAAAAAATAAGTGTTATTTAACTCTTCCAAAAAGATAAAGACATAACAGAACAGACATAACTTTAAGTGTATCAAATCAGAGTGCTGATCTTACATAATTGTTCATCTTTCTATTTAGATATGAATATGAACAAAGTCTTTGCTAACCATACATACACAGGCCACACAAATCTATGGGCAGTGTTTTTCCCACAGACAACAGGTAGAATATTATGCCTTTTTCTGTGTTGTCAAGTATTCCTATGGAATTGTATATTCTACAATTCTGTTTTATGCAATCAAAGTTGACATTAGAGCAGAAAACATTTTTTCCTAATGCAGCCTTAGATTATTATCCCTTATGAAGCCGTTGGCTGATTGATAAAGATGTCCCACATTTCATCTGTACTGAAATTTCACAGCCACACAGTATTAAGATTATAGAGTTATAAAATATTCCTTCCATCTCTCCTTTGCCCCTTTGGCTGTTGCCATGTATTGCTGTCCCACAGTGCTTCAGTCCAATGCAACATTTTGTAGGGAGTCACATTCCCAGGTCCTTTATAGCACAATCCAGGGTTTATACCACATATGTAGTCTTTAAGAACCAAAATCCAGCTGGAAAGCTGGGAAGTATCTCCAAAAATTAAACAAGCATATTTTCTTCCACTGAATGTCTAACCTACCTCCTAGCAGCTGTGTTTAAAAGTGCTGTCTCTGGCTGGCCCACGCTGAATATTTAAAGGCAATAGCAGACTTAGAGTTTGAGGTTGAGGCACGCCACATGAGCTTTGCATGCCATAGATTAAGAGCCTGGAGGAAGGTAAAGGACTTTGCTGGTTTCTGCCATCTGTCCCTGGAAGGTGTCCAGCCAGGAAGGACACTCCTGTGCTGGTGCTCCAAACTCCACAGAGGAGGTATCACAAAAGAGTAGGCATGACAGTGACTACATGATTATTTTGGGATAATTTAAGTAATAGTTGCTGCTGAAAGAGATGGTTGCTACCCACCCCTCTGCTCCATGATGTGCTTTGCCCAGGACTCCTTGCATTCCCACTCACATTCATGTATTCTCATGCAAATGAGATCAGGGGGCTGCTCTGCCAGGAACTCCAGAAAAACCCCCTTAGTTCCCAGCCAGATCACTTTTTGCTCTCCCTCACACATTAATGCAATGCCAGTGCAAAGCTGGGAGCAGCAACATCTCCTGTGGTGTCAGGGGAGTGTGAGATCACACATTTCAGCTGCCGTCTGCATCTAGACTGGCTGAAAAATGCCATGAAAATGCAGCCTAGTCTGTCTGCTGGTATGCCTCAGGTTATTTGGATGAACATGGCAGACACGCTTAAGGAAGCGTGAGCTGCTTCTGGTTTATCTGAAGAAAGAAAAGTAGTCTTGTCTCCTTTAGAGAACAAGTGTAGGCAGCACTTCTGTGGAGCAGCGCAAGACTGCAGGGCCAGGAAAACTCACTGAAGTCCCAGAACACAGGTCTGGTGGGTACCATCATGTGCTTGAGATGGGCACATAGTTTATGAAATATGTAATACATATAGAAATGTGTATGCATAAAAATTGAAGCTAAAATATATTTCTGTGATTTGCCTTCCTAATTAATTCACTCTGCTTTACTGTATAAATTAATAATATGATTTCTACTTTCAGGGGAAGGGAATTTCTAGAGGCAAAGGGTTCTCTCTGGTTCATTATTTCTGTCTTTGTTATCACATTTTGATGATAGAAAAGGGAAGAAAGGAAATTACAAACTGAATGGCCTCATGAAATTATAAACTATAAATGAGGAATCTGAAGTATGTGATAGGACACCATGCCAAGTTGCTCTCCCAATCTTTTACTATTTTTCTTGGATATTGTGTGCAGTTTTGGTCACCACAGTACAAGAAGAATATCAAGCTGCTAGAGAGTGTCCAAAGGAGGCCATGAGGATGGTGAAGGGCCTTGAGGGGAAGCCATGTGAGGAGCAGCTGAGGTCACTTGGTCTGTTCAGCCTGGAGGAGACTGAGGGGAGATCTCACTGCAGTTACAATTTCCATGTGATGGGAAGAGAAGGGGCAGGTGCTGATCCGTTCTCTGTGGTGACCAGTGACAGGACATGAGGGGATGGCCTGAATTTGTGTCAGGAAACGTTTAGGTAGGATATTAAGAAAAAGGTTCTTCCCAGAGTGAATCACATGGTGTGACTCATGGGGATGATGCTGTGCAGGGTTAAAGAGTTGGAATCAATGATCCTTGTGGGTCCCTTCTAACCCAGCACATTCTGTGATTCTGTAAATAGCATCCCCTTTCCTAGACAAGAAACCAGAAGTAACGCTACTTTCGTTTTATTAAATGACTGCATACCTTTTTAGTTCCAGTGGAACATTAGGTAGTGTGATAGGTGAATTCTTAGTTCTGTTGTAACATATTCTCTTCCTTTTTTGTCTCCTTAAGTTTTGCAGGAGGCCTTTAAACCACCGTGAGTAATAAGGAATTTTCAAAAGAGAATTGCTCTTGACATGTTTTTCTTTGTAAATAGGTGTGGTATTCTGCTCAGTCTGGCATGGATATTTGCTTTTTGGTGTTGCTACAGTCTGTTATGCTCAGAGGTGAGCAGCCTGCTGTAAACTCAGCTCTGTCCTCCAGGCAGCTCCACAGATTTCTACATGGCTCATTCCTTCCCTGTGTTTCTATTACAGTGACATGGAGTGAGACTTCTTCCGCTTGACTGCAAGAAAAATAAGTCAGCCTCCAGTCTTCCTCCCTTCCCCAAACCTAAGCTTCTGCAAGTAACTGAAAATGGATACTTGTTTTCAAAGGCATGACTTCAAGATGAAGACAGGTTGCATGCTTGGGCTTTGAGAATTATCACACTATTCTTGATGAGGGGGTGGATACTTCTCTTTGATAGAAGTGTATATATCTCTAAATATAATCTAGGTATTAGGAAAGCTGATTTTGAAATTTCCATTTAAATAAGCAAAAGGCAAATGCCATTTACAAATAATAAAACAAATCTATTTCTCCAGTACCTAACCCACCTGCACAGTGATAGACACTGTTGTTGAAACTGGGTGTAATGAGAAGTATCTATGCAATGCATCTATCTGGAAAACACACTTTTTTTTTTTAAGAGTGAAACACCAGTCTGTTCTATGGACTCAGGATCTGCCCCTCAGATTTCAGTTGTCTTGATTTTTGAGGTTTTTGTATGCATACACAAAATCCAGATACAATCCAGTTTAAGGTGCTGAATGTTGTCTCTTTGGGGATTACATGAATGACACATCTTTTTAGTCAATAACAAAATACCTATTTAAATTTTCTCTTGGGCTTGGAAAACACCAGTCAAGGTAAGCACAAAGACTATTCATTCTTTCCTGTCAGTTTTGCTACTTCTCCCATCTCCAGTCTCATACACAAAATGTGAAGGTTAAAATCCTGTAAACCTGGGGTTCCCAAAAGCAAAAGATGACGTAAGTGAGCCTACAGGAAATTTATGTGTGGCTTCATTGTGTTCCAGAAATGCCAGTTGAAGGCACCTCTGGAAATCCCCTCAAAGCAGAATTACTGCCAGCCATGGTCTTGCCTGGCCAAAGTCTTAAAAACTCCAAGGACAGAGACTCCACCATGTCTCTGTATTTCCCCTAATCCCTAAACCAAACTGACTTGGAAGTTGCCTCTTCCAGCATTGTCCATAACTACCACGAAGAGTTTGGCTCCATCATCTTTGTAACAGACCTTCACCTGGTTGTAGGCTGCTGTTCTTGTTGCTTTAAAAATCTCTCTGAGACTCCTGTGGAGAGCTATGAATCTCTTTTACCTGCACTAGAGCTGTGTTATCTTGCTGTGCTAGCCAGCACCTAACACAACTGCAATTTCTGTACACTGGTAAATTAAATGCTACCCGGGGCTTGGAATAACTTGGCACAGTGTGGGGCATTGCCTGTATTCAGGAGGTTTGGGACTGATTGTTTGTACACCTTCCACAGCATGCTAACTACTAAAGAAACAAACACAGACATATAATTCCTGATCTTAAGTACTCACTAATTTGGAAACAGATTCCAGTTTGTTTTGACAAATGACCAAATGTGAACGGTACTGGAAGATTTTCTTGCACCCTAATTGCAAAATTTGAGCTTGTTAGCTCTAAATAAGACTATGATCCAGCTTTTACAAAATTATTTTAAGCAGAAAAGCTGGATCCTTGACTCAGTTAATTTGACTCTACCCTAGATACCTGAGCTTAGTATTTAGAAGTTCATCAGATTCTTTTCACAAGCATCTGAGTGGGCCTTAGACTCAGAGAAGAACATTGATTTTCTTATAGAGTGGTCCAATAACTTAATATTGGGGCTTTTGAAAACTTTAGGGAGACTCTGTTAATATTCAAATATTTAAAAGAAAAATGATTAGGCATCACCCCAGAGGCAGAAATCACCTGTTACAGCAAATAGGTAGTATACAAAAAGAATGCCATTTGAACACAGTAATGTGTAATATGGAAGAATAGTAAATTGGACACATTACATGACACAGTTTGTTTAGAACTGTATTTTCAGAAAAATACTTTTCCATCTGCCTTGCAACCACTTTTCTACGAGGACAGAGTTGGTGCTGTAGGTTTGAGATCTGTGTGCTGTGGGTTGTTTTCACTTTGATAGCCTTTAGCTCTATTCAAATATAGGAGTTTATGAAAATAAAGTTAAATCTGGATGAATAAGAAGGTGTTTGACACTTCATATTTGATAATAACATGTTTGACAGTTCAAGCCCCAAATCTACAGAACCTAAACTTCATTTATTGCAGGATCAATGCCTCAAGCACGACCTCAGTGGAGCTCTGGGTTTCACTGTAAGAGTTTTGAGCAGATTTCATTGTCACCACAAAGCTCTAATCCTCTTGCATTTTATTTTATGAAAAATCAGTTGTGACTTCCTTTAAAAAAATCTGACAGATTGTTTTTTATAGCTAGAGAAGCAGACTGTCTTCTTTGCCTTGAGGTTGTGAAGACAGAATAATTTTACACTATCTAGATTACAAAAGAAAAATGAAAATTGCTTCTTCTAGCTCTTCTCTTTGTAAACCCATCCAAAGAAACATTTTCTTTTCATTCTCAGTAACATTCACACACACACATATATTTATATGTACAGTTAAAAGTTAAAATCATCTTACCCTGTCAGGTTTCTTTGTTCAGCTTTCATACCTTTCATATTACCAACAAACCTTTATCCACCTTCCAGTGCTTTGTTATCATAGGTTTGGGTTTTTTTAATGAGCTGTGGCCCTATAAGCTTCAGGGAACATTGCTTATTATGACTATGCTTTGTTCTTCATTTTGTTTAGAAATCCACCTACACTCTATGCAACAGAAATTTTCTTTGCAAACAAATGAAAAATGTTCAATATACTACAAATTTACATCTGTATCAAAAATGACACCTTGCTTCTCTCTGGCTTTTGTAATCATTAGAGTAGCAAAAAGTGGCTGATTCAGACATAAAAATTAAACATGTCCCCAAATTCATATTTGGAGTTTTCACATTTGTATTGGAATATATTTATTATAAGACCTGTATTCAGTTCATTAAAATAAGCTTAATTTCCTGATCAAGGAATTATTCTCAATGTATAGCCCTTCAAATCATATTTCTGTTCATTTGCAATGACAATTGTAGGATCAGACTTCCAAGAAAATGTATCATTGAATGTTTATGAATAGAGAATATAATTAAGTAATTTATAAGCAAAAATCAGGAAAATTAAAGAACCACACTATGACAGGAAAAAACAAAAGAGCAGTAATTCCATCTTCTCTCCTTTTTTATATTAGATTTGTGCTCTTAAGGATCCTGTGCTTCTTCTTATAAAAACAGGGTTTGATTTTACTGGCCAAATTCCAACTGCATTTTGCCTAATTGCTTCTTGTGTTCTTAATTGGAAAAAGCATTCCTGAGTTTCCAGCCTTGCCTGATTTACTTTTATAGTGTCCTTAATTCAGTATAAACCTGGGATAGCCTTCACCAGGAAGTGATTGATCTTTGAGGGCAGAAGAAGGCACACTTAGGTATGCTGAGCATGTCACATATCAGTTGCAATGTAATATTGCATTGTATGTAAGTTATTGCTTCTCAATATCCAGCAAAGCAACGCTTCCCTCCTATCACTAGATTGGATCAGTTCTGTGGAAAACATCCAAAGCAAAATCCTCCTTTCTGTGCCTCAGACACGCATGCAAATGAGAGATGAGTGAATCCTTTTATTTCTAGATCAGGAGCAGCAGTGAATTACCAGGGCTGGCTGGGTTACCCAGAGCCCTCCCATCTCTTTGTCCAGCGCTGCAGAACTTGGATGTTCTGAGGAGGAGAGACAGATGGCATCCGAGCGCTCGGTACTGCAGAGTAAGCTTTCTTGTGTCCTCTTCATCAGCAGTGCAGCCAGCTCTGCCTGTGTATCCTGTATCTCTTCCCCTTTCAGTCTCTCCAGGAGCCAGGCATGGAAATTAATAGAATCTGCATATGTTAGGCTTAGCAGCTTGCTGACCCTAAAATGAAATGCTTTATGGTTTGTTAAATTCAACCAATCTGCTTGAAAGTTGATGCTGTTACTCCTGTAGCTCTCTTTTCTCTACTTACTAGGTTCAATACTCCTGTGTGTATGAAATGCTCAAGCAGACATTATGTTTGAGTTATGTAGTGTGCGAGTCCAACACGGAAATAGAATTTTTAAAATTGCAGGTATTTATTTTGAAATGTGACTTTAAAAGTTCCTATTTAGGCAGCTAGTCATGGGAAAGGTGTGATGGGAGAGTGGAATGGAGAGACCTAGCCGGCTGCTGCTGCACAGCAGCTGCTGCCACTGCTGCCCTTTGGCTAATTCAGGGGAACTCTAAGGAAATATAGACTTTTAGAGATCATTTAAAAGGTGGGCAGGAAGGATAAACAGCTGAGAAAGTATGTGGGTTTTAATGAAACCTTAGCCACTGATTTATTTGTATTTTGAGCTCAGGAAAGGCAGTTGATCTATCTGTGCCTCAGTTATTTTCAATTAAATTGGGGTAAGAATACAATTCATTTTTCAAAAAGACACTGAGAGTTGGTGTATAACACTTTTTGGCTGTATTTCCATGGCAGCTGATCAGACATGAAGTCTCTTTTTTCCAGACTTGCTGCTAGCAGAGGAAGCGTGTGCAGTACCAAGGGCAGCACTGAGGCCGTGGCATGGAAATGTCAAAGTTTTCAGGTCCCTGAAACGAGAGATGCTGCAGTACTAAGCAGTGTGAATTTCTCAGGTGAATCACCCTTCCTCCTCTTCATGCACTGCTGCTTTATGAATCACATGCTACTGCAAGACAGTACTGTGATATCTATCCTTCCCTCCTTCCTTCCTTGCAATTCCCCCCTCCCCCCTTCTGCTTTGGTGCCCCCATTTTACCGTGTTTTATTGTCACTGTGGAGAGAGCAGCACTGACCTTTTCTATTCTGCTCTGCATTCTTTGTCTCCTCCTCAGTTCATTTACTTCAGCAATAAAATTATATGACTCTAGACAAGAGTTATTTACATCTGTTTGGAGACAGTTTGAAAAGTCTTGGGTAAATAGCGATCTGGCAAAGTACCCCAAACAGATTCTAAGGGATTGCTTCACAGGCTTCCAAATCGGACCCATTCTTTCAAAACTGGATGTTTTCCACGGGGTAATTGGGTCCAACTGTCAGTAAGAATCAAAAGTGTTTCCATTTTGACCTATTGCTGGAGGTTATTCCATGTCAGATGTGATGAATCTATGGTACATTGTATTCTCTGTGATATGTTGCATAACAGAATCTGCATTTATTTAGCACCATGTTCAAATAAATAACAATGCTAATTTTGAAAAAAATTAGTAGGGCCATGCTACATCCATGGGCTTTTTTTCTGAACGTACCTTTTCTTCCTTGAGTGTCCCATCCAAGCGGATTTTTGGTAAATGCAACTTGTGCCTGGATTTCTTTCTATCTGCAACAAGCAAGATTTTGTAGGTAAGGCACTGAAACCAGGAGGGAGCCCTGCTTGTGCTGGAGGAGACAGCGTGGGTGAGACAAATACTGGAGGCTCCCAGGCAAGCTGGGCCTGAGGCAGAGGTGTGAGACATGCAGCACATGGAGACCTCCAAGGCTGGAGGAGCTCTCAGCAAAAAAGGAGGTGGGCTGGTGTGGGGAGTGAGGGGCTGCAGCTCGTGTTTGTGAGGAAGGCAGGAAAGGAGGAGGTTTGCAGTAACAGGCTGGGGTGTGCAGACTTGGGGCGAAAGAGTGAGGACTTGCAACTTGGGAGAAGGAAGGGAGAAGGGAATGGGAACATGATGGGAGAAGTGGGGTGCACTTCTCAAAAGTCAAAAGTCCCTGAGGTCATTTCAGGGCAGTCTGTGTCCTTCCCACCTTGTACAGCAGGCACAGGCGTGGAAGCACAGACATGAATGATGTTGCTCTCCACTCAACCCTTTAGGGCTGCTATGGAGATATTCTCCTCTCTCCCTGCTCCAATTTTTTAGCTTTTGGAAATGTGATAACTCAAAATAAACACCTTAAATTTAGGTAATCCCAAACACTGGGGTAAATGGTTTGTATCCTAGTATTATCTGACATATCCTGTATATTTAATATGAAAAGTCAGTACTCAAAAGTTTACTTTCAACAAGCATAGTGTTTTATTTGCTGTATGTTGGAACTTCCCTTCCTCTCGTTAATCTATTTTTCACCCTGATGAAAAACAAGTGCAGATGTAGCAACCTTCCAGTACTTAAAAGGGGTATGTAGCAAGGATGGGGAGGGACTCTTTGTCAGGCAGTGTAGTGATAGGATGAGGTGGAACAGTTTTAAACTGCAAGAGGGTGGGTTTAGTTATTAGTAAGAAATTCTTTACTGTGAGGGTGGCAACTGGCACAGGTTGCCCAGAGAAGCTGTGAATGCCCCATCCCTGGAAGTGTTCAAGGCCAGGTTGGATGGGGCTCTGAGCAGCTTGATCTAGTGAAAGGTGTCCCTGTTCACAACAGGGGGGCTGGAATGAGATGATCTTTAACGTCCATTTGAACCAAACAATTCCATTACTCTGTGACTACACAAATATCTTTGTAATGTATTCTAGCAAACTTTTCCTATATGAAAAATTGCTGCATTGTAAATTCATCACTGGAGTGCATATAAAGTACTATGAGTCAGATGTTTATCTCAGTAATAGCACTGTATCTCATCAGCAATGTTCCATAAGTACATTTTTGTAACTGAAATTACAATTTAGTTCAAAACAAGAATAGAAACATTTTATACGTGAAAGACTGAAAAAGGCCTTAATATAAGTTCTTAATCCTCTTGTGCTCAACTCTAAAGACTTAAGTGATCTAGCTTTAGTATTTACCTTCTTCAACTTACAGAAAGGGGGAGAAATGAAAAAATAGAAGTATATTTCTTTATAGAAACCTGAATAAAACTCAAATGCTCTCGGTCAGCTCTGAGGCTTGTGAAAAATCAATGTTGCTTCAATTACTCTGTTGACTTCAGCGTACTGGTGTTGATTTACAGTAGTGGGGAGCTACACAATGATTAATAACAAATATACCTTGGACTTTCATAGCAATTTCTATCTTGAGATTCCTAATTGCTTGTCAGACTCTCTCTTTGCCTTACAGTTTGTGAAGATGAAATGTTGTATTCAGGAGTTCATAAACACTTTCTGTTCAAGACAATTACAGATTTATTCAGATGAATGTCTTATTAAGAAGTCTTATTTAATTTTCTTATTTTTATGTACATGATTTAAACAAGATAAATGCCTGGAGGCAGTTGAAATTGTTGTTAGGGAACAGTCTTTTCAAGAGGTGTAAAACCTTTTTGAAAACTCAAACACAGCTTTCAGTCCTGCTGTCATATTGCAGACAAGTTAAGTGAATGTTTTAAATCTAAAATCTTGGGAAAATACCATAAAAACTATCATCCCTTGACGATTCAGATTATGTACTACTGCTCACTCTGTGTTCTCTTCAGTTTGCTGCATAATCCACAGATGTGGCCCAGCCATTTCTTCCTCAAGGAGAATTTTTTTCTTGCCCCCATCAAGCTTTTCTTAGGTTTATTTTTGCAGGACTTGATATCACTTCATTCACTCTCCAGTGATTTTTTAAATGAACTATAATGCATTAGAGACTCTAGTTAACTTTTCATGGCTATTTAAGGGAAGAAGGTGTAAGGGTGATCCTTTGTAGTACCTGTGTAGGGACCATAGATAACTACAGTTGTCATGATTGATGTACAAAATCCTCCAGCTAGTAGCATTAAAGTTCCCAAAGGATGCCATATGGAAAACGGGGGCTGGCAAAGATGTCTGTCTGGTGATGTCCTGCAACTAAACAGAACAATCTGTCCTTGCTACTGGTTTGACCTGAGGCACGGAGTTGCAGCATGCCAGATTCAGGATATTTTCCTCTACTATGTAACTTCCTAGGTTCTTGTATTCTTTTTACTTAATTCTGCTTTACTTAATCCCGGTGAAGGGATGAAAAGCCCTTTGGCCTATAAATACCACTGAAGATAAAATGTTTATTTATCCTTCAGATCTCCTTTCTCCTTATTGGCCCTCTGTCCTTCACACTGAGGTGTATCCACCTCCAGACTTGGCCCATATTGAGATTATCTAGAGCCGTGATAGTGAAAAATCCTGATGAATCTGCTACATTACAAAGAGAAACAACCCACATTAAATCAGTGGGGTTGAAGAGCTTGGAATCTGTTTCAAGCATCTGTAAAGTACTATGTAGTCTCCAGGAGCAGAAACAGTGATAAGCTTTACTAAAAGCTTCATCAGATTCCCAAATGTTGGACTCTAATACTGTGTTGTACATGCTTGTAGGTACCCATGATTCAAGAACAAATTTCTGGTTTAAATGGACGATTTAACAGGTTAGTGATACCGAGTTAAAATATCTTCTATTTTCAGACTGATGCCAACCCATTTCAATACATGATGAAAGCAATATCATAGAGTACTTAATCATACCTATTGCACAAATATGAGAAATGGAACCTGGATCTCCCATCTGTTGAAGCACCTGAAGCATTATGACTCTGATTCATGCTGAAGATGACTAAATATTTTAGTACTTTAAATAACAAAGAACAATAGTATCAGGTACTTTTAAATCTGTAAATTGTTCTGCATGTCAAATTCCTGGCAAGTTATTCAAATTTGAAAAGCATGAAAGATTCACTGACATATTAACTAAAATTGTTTAAAAGAAAACCTTATTTTCTTCAATAACTGTCTGCAAGATGTAGACACCAAACTCCACACTCAAAATCCCTCATCCCCTGTTCAATAACTGAGTGTTGGTCTTGATATGACTGATGCAGACCTTCAAAAATTGTAATTGCACATGTAAAGCTAGAGCAACTAGGCATTACTTCTACATCTTTTAGAGCACAGACAGTAATTTAATGAAACTCTACATAACTTCCAATAAAATCATATCCTGGTTTAGTACCACTATTTGCAATTTGTTCATTGGAACATTCTTGTTTTGTTTTGTAAATTAGTCTTCATGGATTAGCACAGCCATCTGGCTAAAGTGATTTAGGAATCTGCTTTGCCGAGTGCACCCTACAATATTGTTTCTTTTTGATTTTGGTTATTAGTTAGGGCTGAATGTAGACTAATGCCATCAGAAACTGGCATGCTGGGGTTGGGACAGACTTCAAAGTCTCTGACTTTTATGTTCTGGACCTTTCTTTGGATTTGCTTTGAAGAATATATTTGGATTTATAATATCAATGTTTTTGAAAACACACTGTTTCTGAACAACTGTGTTTTTTAAGAAGCTGGGACATGAGCCAGCTGCAAGTGGATGCTGAGATTATTCAGAGACTTATGGCAAACAGGGATGATCAGTCAGAGTCAGATGCTGAATGAAGCAGAGCTCTGTCAGATATTTGGCTCTGAATGTTTTTTTAATGGCAGAACGTGATACCAGGAGTAGTGGTACAAATTAAGAAAATAACCTCAGCAAAGGGATGGAACAATTAAAATCTCTGCAGGAAAGGTACCATGCAAAGGACAACCAGGGAAGGTTAAATGAGTGGATGACAGCAAAACCTGGATGGTTGGTCAGAAAGTAGCTTTTTTTTGGGTAATAGTATTGCACTATTTTAATAGCTTCCGGTTAGCTCAAGCTGAAAAAGGTAACTATAAAACTTTAAAGAAACATACCAGGAAAAATACATTATAGAGCATTTAGGACTACTCAGACTGTCTAAATTTGGTCTTACGAATTACATAACTAAATTAGAGGGATAGTTTTCTTATGTTATTAATCAAGAGAGAGAGAAAGGGAAGGGCTGAAAGAAGGAAGCTCCTTAAACAATAATTCAAAATCCAGTTTAAATGCCACAGTTCTCCTAGTAAGGAATTCTTCTGTGTCTTCATTCCATTTACAAGTACAACAGGCAGGCTAAAACTAGTCCATGACACAACAACATAGATTTGATAAGAAGAAATTATTTTGTCCAGAAGAGCAGCTGGAGAGAATAGACAATGCTCAGATAAGGCAGTTCTGATAAAAGAAGCTTGAAGCAGAAAGACATGTGGAGGTCAAAGTGAGTCTGCAAAAAAACCAGCACATGCTGTGGTAAATAACACAAGCTGAGCTTGGCTTGTTAGTCATAACATAAGACAGAGGAATTTCAGTGAACGTATCACTGCAACAACAATTTGCTGGTACTAGCAGAGCATGCTGGTCTAAATACAGTGAAACAGCACCAAAACCAGCACCTTCAGTTCTGAAAAAGAAAATCACCACCATAGCAAAAGCCAACACTTGCAGCAGATGGAGATCTGACAGTAAATGGGATACTTCTGTGTCTCTTTTAATTGGACAAATATGTACAAGGCAGTATGGTACCCCAAAAAGTACTGGAGCAATGAAGAAAAAACTACCAGCAGTTCAAGAAGCTACTTTAAGCCCCTACCTGTCTCCATGCAGCATGTTAATCTGCAGTAGTATTACATTCAAAGTATCCATTACTGAATTTAAAATTATTCTAGAATCATAGAATGATTTGGGTTGAAAGGGACCCTAAAGGTCATCAAGTTTCAACACCCCTGTTGTGAGCAGGAACACTTGACCAGATTACTCAGAGCTCCATCCAACCTACCCTTGAACATTTCCAGAAATGGGGCATCCATGGCTTCTCTGGGCAACCTGTGCCAGTGCCTCAGCACCCTCACAGTAGTGGTTTGCTTTTCTGGTATCTAAACTAACAGCTCCCCTCTTTCATTTTAAAGCCACTCCCCCTTGTCCTATCACTACCTGCTTTTGCAAATAATCTCTCTCCATCTTTCTCCTAGGCTACATTTAGGTACTGAAAGGCCACAGCTAGGTCATGTCAGAGCCTTCTCTTTTCTACTTTTTGCTCAAATTAATACATTTGAGCAAAAATTGAGGGGAGAAGTTCAGGGGAACAGAACAACTGAGGAAGAAATTAAGGATATCTTCCAAGGCAAAAGGAAGATCTCTGCAGAGCAGCGTGGAAAGGGTTGTGGCTGGGTCACAGTTTGTAACCCCAGCAAAAGCCCATGATAAAGCATATGCTAAAATAATGTCTGAAATAATTTTTTCTCAGGAAGTGATGGGGAAAATAGAGGGAATAACTTTGTAAATTTAAAGAAGAAATTAAGCACTCCATGGAAGTAATGCTTCACATAGCAAAATATAACCAAATACATAAAAGGGAAAACTTTCTACTGCTCCTGCTCTTTACACAGGAAGAAATTCTAGATGAAATTATGTCAAACATTTTTCTCTCCTCTTTGTATCTGCAGGGTTCTGTCGAGTTCTGTTGGCAAAACAGAACACTTAAAGACAGAACAGTGTATACTTAAAGACCTGTTTTATAAAATGTTCCCCACACACTGCCACATCTGTTTTGTTTGGCATGAGGTGTGTCATGGTTTGTTTTTGATGTAGAGGAAGAATGTTTGCATAGAGGTTGGCTTTGATCTAAGAGAGACCATCTGAAAATCTCACATAAAAATTGGGGTAGAAACAAGATTACTGGACCAAAGCTGAGCAAACACAAATATCAATCCATAATAATGGATTTTACATGCTATAATTATCAAATGCCACAACATGTTTAGAAATTCCCTGAAGTACTGAAGATTCCCTGAAGTCTTCACTGGTAATTCTGTCCAACAGAGAAGGGGTGCAAGTAGTCACTGGAAAAGCTGTAGAAATCGTGTCTAATCCAGCTTGCCTGCACAAGCAATCTGAGGGTAGTGATCTGCCAAGCAACCTGTACTGCAAGATGCCTGGAACAGAAAGTTTAAGGGAATTTATGACACTGAATTATAGAGTCTGTCCTATGAGAAATGGCCATGGATAGTTCAAGAAGGTTGCAAACACACTCCTCTTACAATTGTATAGTCAAACCCAGAGGCTGATAACTTATTTGTCACCAGCAAAAACTGATAGACATGCATGAATGAATCAACATGGGGAGCCTGTGGCCTCAGTTCCTGGAGGTAAACAAACTCACAAAAAAAAAAAAAAAAAAAAAAAAAAAAAAAAAGGAAACAGAACACTGAGTTACCTAAGTAAATATGGTACATGTATCACTGTCTCTGCTGACTACTAATCCAGTAACTTTTGAAACTGTGGACTAGTCTGAGCTAAGTCTGACAGGGAGACGGCTGTCTCAAAGACACCAAATTATTATATAAGCTTTGCAAAACTGGATACCTGCTCAAAGAAAAGAAACAGTGTCTGTATCTTCAGTGAGGAGAGATTGCACCACAAACTCAGCCTGTATTAGACACCAGAGAAACTACAAGAGGAGCATTATGAATGCTTCAGTAAAAGGAAAAGCTTCAGTGAGAGGCAGCAAGTTATGAAGCAGCTGGGAATCCAACTGCAAGACCAATCCTTAGGCTTCATTAGTTTTGATTCTCATGGAAATTTATGGGAGGCCAGCACTTACTGAAACCTCCCTTTAATGACTTCCTGCCATAGCCAAAAGAAGCTTCACAAACAGATAATTTTTTTTTCACCTACCATAATATAATTTGCCAATAGAATACAAAACTGGGAGTGGTTGGATATTAAAAAAAAACAAAAAACAATAGACCAAAACAAAATCACAACCTTTTGAACATCTAAGAAGGGATAGCAGAACAAGGCTGAGGGCTGTGTTACCTTCATGGTAACAGCTTAACAAGGGAACTGGGTTCTTACAAAATGTAGGTTTTGACTCACAGAGCTCCTGCTGAGAAGGAGTTCCCACAACAGTAATTAAACTAATGCACAGGACAACATATTTCCAGTCACCAGCTAATTGGAAGACCTCAGTAATAAGAGTAAGGCAATACTAAAAGGCACAGGGTTAGTTATTCCGAAGACGCTGTGAGGGGGAAAAAAAAACTATCTGGAGGTCATTTAGGGATTTAAAAATCTATGGGAAAAGATAGCTTCTTCTCTACTGGCCTTAAATGAACGTTGACATTAAAGTAGTTGTTAGAGGTCTGTGAAAAATACAGAGCAAGTCAAGTGAAAGAGCCCATGTTGATGGCACATGAAAAATAGGTTTCCTCAAGCAAGAGATACACTCCTGTGCTCTTTCATGGGCATATCACTCTACTTTTTTCCTGGTTTGATTTCGTTTTCTCTTCAGTCAAAAATATTAATTGACATAACGATGATCCTCTTTGTAAATGGAATTTCTGAACATGTAAGACCTGCAGAAACAGAGAAATGGCATTCCCTGTGCTGAAAATTAGAGTTTTGCACGTAGTCTTTCATAGCTACCAGTCCTTCTTTTCTTTCCATTTTTGTGAGAGCTACCAGGTGCAAACATAATATTTTAGCCAAGTGAGTCTGCAAACAGATGCTGTGTAATGGATGTTGAACTAAATTTTGGAAATTGCAAAGAATTGTCATTTCTCAAAAACTTTTTTTTCTTGTTAGAAGAATTTGTGTACAGCTAGGAGAGTGAGGGGAAATCATAAACCAGACATTTTCTCTTTAACCTTGGCCAACGCAATCGGTGTTTACAGAGGACAGGCTCTGAC
Source organism: Pyrgilauda ruficollis (assembly GCF_017590135.1). Taxonomy (NCBI): domain Eukaryota; kingdom Metazoa; phylum Chordata; class Aves; order Passeriformes; family Passeridae; genus Pyrgilauda; species Pyrgilauda ruficollis. The sequence continues at coordinate 6,248,789 of NW_024524934.1, read as the reverse complement.
TTTAACGACTTGCACATGACTCACACAGACTACAACAAAACACATTGTACTTCTTTCAGAGCAATAGCGTTTTCCTACAAAAACTGCAATGGAAATTATTGTTTTTCTTACCAAGCTGTAGACACACAAAGCAGCCTCTGAGAATAGAGATAATTTTTCTGACTTCTACTTTTGCCGCATATATTTTACACTAAACTCTACAATTTGCTTTTTGTTCTCTTCACAGCTATGGTCAACTACAAATCAACCATAACTTCAAGATACTTGCATACAGGATGCCCATTTTTGCATATCCAGTCTGCCTTCTGATAACTGAGAATGGGTGTTTTTTGTTTTGCTTGTAAAGTTAAAAGTACAATTCTGGGCCACTTTTCTTGGGTTTCTCTTAAAGTCTGACCAATGTGACACTTGTGACATCAGAGGTTATCAGGATATTTTGTTTTCTACAGATAGGCATCTTCACTCACCAAGCATGAAATCAAATTAAAAAGAAGGCAAATGCAGGAAAAAAAAAATCAGTCTCTTTTAAGTTTTTGATGATCCTGAATCAAGAAGTTATGTTGCCTGTGAAGCATTGCATTCAATTGTGTGTTTTGTGGTTACTGTGCAGAGCTCTCCTCAAAGAGTTTCCAGATATCTTTTTCATATAGTTTTCTTCATATTTTCAATTTTATCCCCTTTCTTTCTCCATTCTTTCAAAACCAAAGAGAAACAAATTCTAATTATCTTCTTTTCTTAGCAAGGACATAACTTTTTCATTGTTTCTTCTTATACTTAAACTAGTTTATGTTATTTTTCTGTTATGTCTGTTTTTCCCTCCTTTGCACTGCCTTCATTCCCCAGATCATTAGCTCACTACTGAGTGCTCAAGCTGTTTCCCAAATTCCCAGATTCCACCAGGCAAACAACCTCTTTCTCCTCCTACAGAAGGCACTTCCCCAAACCCTCATGAGTTTTTTCTTTTTGCTGGTGTTCTTTTCATGCTCCACAATAGACGCCTCCTGTACCAGAAAAGCATGGCAGTGCCCTTCAGCTGCAGATGTGGCTATTGGAGCATTTCACATAAATAACTATGTATCCTTAAATATGTATGACATCTGTGACTTCTGTTGGGATTATTTACTATACTAGTTTAATCAAACAATTTATCAAATTATTTCTACCAACTGTCAGCAGTTTTGATATCTGCTGAAAAAGCAACCACAGCTAACTTTGGGGGTGGAGGTGGGGGTGTTCTATGAATAAAATATCTTTCTTCATGAGCTTATTAAAAGCATTTGCAATAAGCAGTCTACCTAACCAGATCACAGCTTTGAGAAAATGATTACTGTTTTTCCTTGTGATTCAAGAATACACTGAGCAAATGTCAGCTTGGGGAGCTGATTCAGGCGAACAAATTCATTCACAGTGAGTATCGTGAGCTTTGCCTCTTGTCTAACAAGTCCCTGATCCTGCTAAAAACATGTCATATAACTGCGAGACAAATGTGTCAGCAAATCAATTGTCACACTTCATCTATTTCTTGAAACTGGCCATGTTTTCATTGAGTTCATTAAACAATTGGTATCACCCTTAGATACATTTGGAGCATACAGCTAGAACAACAATTACAGGGCAAAACAAGTAACCTCTCACACTCAGTACTAATCAAGGTATATGTGCAACTATATACAAGTATACATACACCTGTCTATATATCTTTAGCAGGAACTGATATTTTGTCTTTACCTCAATGACAAGACACCTTTTTTTCCTTTCTTTTATTTCTTTCCTCCCTTCACCCCCCACACATTAAGTGTGCTGTCTTTGGTATAAGTACACAGGCAAAAAAAGCTAATCTCTGAGCTTATTTCCCTTCAGGATTTGAAAGAAGCCATTATCTACTCAGTCCGTCATCACAGAAAAACACTATGTGCTGCCAGTGTGGCAGAATTCTGTGTCGCTTGGATCTTCCCTTATTTGTAGAAGTGATAAGTACTGGATCTGTCAAGTGACAAAATCATTGGCTGTGACCTAAATTCTCCCTAAAACATGGTATGGAGAAAGAACCCACACACATAGCTTTAACTTCTCAATTCTACTCTGTCTTTAGTTGCTTGCTGTGACCTTTCTTAGAAAGGATAAGCTTATTCACAGAAGAGAATAATCGCCTCTGCAAAATGTTTGTTCCCATTTTGTAAAAGAGTTGAAAGTGTCTGACTTTTCTTAATTTGCTCAATGTATTTGCATTTAACTGGAATTACCACAACTTGGTATCTGTTCCTCATCTATCACAACAAATTCCATGCAGGCTTCAAGCCCTAAAAAGGAACTTCTGATATGCTGTTGGGTTAGACTTCTGCTTTTGTTAAAAATAATGAGCAACACTTGAAAATTATGAAAGTATTAATGCCTCCAATTAGTTTATGTGATCTTGAGAGCTGTAGACCCTAAGCGGTATTCTAATTATGAAATGAGAACACTGAAGCTACTGAGATACTCTAGTTTGAAGAGATTGTAAGAGAAAAAAATGACTAACAGTGGTGAGTTATGTTGTTTCTAAGAGCAACCAGCTTTGCTTCTGTTTTGTTGGCAATCTTGTTGGCTGACATTTAGAACAAAACGTAATTGTTTTGACTGCAAATACTTGCAATTGAAAGATAATAGTCCATGAAAATGCCTTCCTGAAAAATATGCTTATAAAATTGTGCAATCAGAGTGCTTTTGTGCTCATGTGCCTTTGTTTCAGACATTCAGTGGCTAAATACTGGGACATCAATTCCTAGAGACTGTATTTTTTTGAGTAAATCAGTTGATTGCTACAAAATGGTATCTTCTGAAACAAGTTCTTTTAATAATAACACTTTGGGGACACAATATTTAGCAGCAAACAGTGTTCCTCAGTGTGTATCAGAAGACAGATATATGATAGCCCAAGTATTTCTTATCCATCCTTTTTAGGCTAAAGCAAATTTTGTATTCAATTGCTTAAAAGAATGGTTTGAATTAAACTTATACAAGGATATTAGGGCATAGACTAAAATAATATAATAAAATATTTTGAAGATACTAAACATTTAAAAAAAATTATTGCTAGGTTAAAGAAAATTCTTACATTTCTGTAAATTCTAAGTGCAATAAAAATATAAACTAAGTTGACATTGATAACTATATTATTTTCTTTTCCTCAGAATTAGTATTTCAAACAAGGGGAATTTCAAGCAGGGGAATACCTACTGTTAAATTTTTGGCATAAAATAGACACTTCCCTTTCCAACTTTCATGAATGATTCATAGGTTAGTTTATTTTTTTTTAGACTTGATGTGACACTTTTGATCTGCACATGGATTCATGAAATCTGATAAGTAGCTCTAAAATCAGGACAGATCATTATTACACGACAGCAGAATTAGAAATCACTCCTTTTGTCTAAACAAAATTCTGGACGAATTCACCTCACATAATTCCAGTATTTCTGCAATCACATAACCCGTGTGACATCATATAAACTCTGTGTACTCTCAGAAGCCTAAATTTTCTAATCATAAAAGGAGAATTTAATTTCTTGTTTTTGTAATATAATACCACTACTATTAATAATTTTATTAGCTTAAGCTACGTCAGTGTGGTAGAGTTAATGTTTCTGTAAAATGTCACACTAAGATTGTTTGATGGTACAAAATGCAACAAGGAAAAGAAGAAAAAGAGGCAATGAGAGGACTTTTTTTGTAAACCATTTGAAATCATTGTAGTTTAGTTTGTTGAATAGTCACTGAATTTTCAAAGACACAAATTCAGAATTTAAAAAAATATTACAATTAAAACTATTATTGTCATTAGTATTCACTTTGCTTGTATATGTGGCCTATGTTTTTGATTGCCCAGACAGATACTTAGAAAGTGAAGACGGATCTGAGCTCAGCATGTGCAGGGTCTGTGAAATGAGAAAAATGTACATGGATCAAAAATCCACCTAAAAATAAAAAAGTTTGAAAAAGAGATAAGAAAACCAGTAAAAGTAGAAGAGTTGATTATGAGAGTTTACATTATTTTACTATTTTATATTATCCATTATGATGTGCTTTATTATCAAGCTTTAATCACACTCTTAATTTTGTTTCAATTTTTCTGCCAGTGATGACATTTTGTATTTTCTTCAGACAAAAAACTGATTCATTTGCAGAAGAGAAACAATGGAAATTAGTACAAGCAAAGTTAGGTCAAATGTGCTGATCAACTCAACTAAAAATAGAGAAATATATTTTGTCAAGCCTCTTTGTTAGGTGTTATTTGTAATAAAAGCACATTGCAAAAGTTATATTGATTGATGGACAGAGTTAAAAACAGAAGAGTTATACTACAAGATTTATAAAATGAATGTTTGACAGGTCTGATATAGCAGAATAAAAAAGTCTTTTTAAAGGCGTTTTTACTTATCATTATATTCTTTTCTACTTTGTGGAACTGACTATTATTATGACAATATAAAACCTTCTGAGATACATGTAAATTTTTTTATATTGTGGTTATCAGTTATTTGACACATAGAAAAATAGCTATTATACAAGTCTTTCTTCATATTTTAATCTGTTCAAATTCCAGCTCATTTTTCTGAATGTCTTGGCAGTTCTGAAGGTGGTGTGAGGAAGGGCAAACAGCTTTAATATATGAGCTTATAGTGGCAGTGGTAGGAACAAACGTTGGTGAGAATTTAATTTGTGAAAGCTTTGATTCCAGACCACAAGAGCACATTTTAACAACGTGAAAATAATCAATGATGACTCCATTTTACAAGCACTAAAGGAAGAAAAATGCTCAGAAATGGAATCAATGACCCAGAAAACAAGCTCAAATTCAAAGGTGATTTGATGTTTGGAGCTTCTGAAAAAGTACAGACTGAGGAATTTCTTTCTGATAGCAATTATAAAATAATTAGTTATTAAACTGAGTTAATAGATTTCATGAGCAGCTCCTGGGGATGCCCATCAAATAATGCTTCATATAACAATCAGTTTATGGCCTGCTAGCTGCACAGAAAATCTCAGCACTTTATTCCATATTCATTATTTTGGTAAAGGAGAAGCAGCACTGTGGGAAAGTTACTCACTGACACACTCTTTTTTTCCATAGAAGCCAATTATGCACCATGGGCAGTGCGGAGCAGAGGAATATTTTTCAAAAAGTTCAGGCAAAGGCATAATGTATGAGCAAACACTAAAAGAATATTTTAGGTAGGAAAAAAGAAAAGTTTGTGTGTTTATGGATGGGTTATGGTGTTTCCCCTGAGCAACCATCACTGTCAGAATAGGTTCTCAGTTTTATGCTTCTCTCCATGCTTCAGTCAGAAGATCATCATCCATGTGAGTGATGCACATTTGCAACATGACCAGCAGTCTTGACAGTGACAAGAAGGAGGACAGACACTACTGTTGTGTTCATGCACAAAGCAATTTTACCCTGGGAGGAGACAGCAGAAGAGACTGACTACAATCATATGATCCTGCTCAGTTTCATTTCAAATCATCCTAAACTGCATTTGTGCTGACCTGGTCTGTGGTTACTCAGTTTGATACAGAATACAAAGAGACGGTCAGAAAATATAATGGAAAAAAAAAAAGGAAAGCAGGACTAAAATAGCAATGGCATGATATGTGCTTTCCTGCTCTTTTCTCTAAGGATTTGTGTTAGTGGAAAATACCTATTTCAGCAGCCTGACAGAGGCAAGACTGCTGCTACTCCACATCCTCAGCTCCAACCTATAATGAGGCTGAACATGTATTCCCAACTGACACACAGGGCACATGCATACAGCACAAAATACCAATATACACACTGCTGGCCATACAGATAATGTAAAGACACACAGACCACTCAAACCAACACTGACAGCACCACCAGCCTCATCCTGCTGTCTGCTCTAGCTGAGGAGAACAGAGGTCCTTAAGTGGCAGTATATATATACACAGCTACAAGATGGCGCCTTCCAGCAGAAGACTTTGGTGTGTCCAGCAGCTGCTCCTGGATCCTGGTCTCTGCATTTACTGCCACCTGGATGTACAAGCTCTCAAAGCCACAGTCCCACTCCTGCTGCTGGTACAAACCCTCATCGCACACATACACCCAGAGCTGTTGGGGAATTCCCTGGTCCCTATAGTCCCCTTCCTGTGCTCTTGCCCCTAGACACCAGCAGCCACTCCCCACCCAGAGGTGGTCCTCAGACATCTCCAAACCCATCCCTGTCCCCAACCCACTCATCTGCATTATCTTTGCCAGCAATCACATCCACAGCACCAGCTGCTGCACCACAAACAACCTCATCTACCCCCTTACACACAAGGAATAAAGAGCCCCTTACTGGAAAGCAGTTGAAGGTGCATTTATGGAAGAGAGAAGACAGATTGTGCTGGTCAGGAGCAGGGCACAGCTAGACAACTCTCCACATAGGTGAACCAGTTTATTCCTTTGTTCCACACTTGTTAGTGACCCAATCTCTTAAACCCCTACTTTGTTCTGCTTTTGATTTCTCCTCTGAATACCTGTGATGAATTCTGTGCAATTCCCAAAAGCTCTTGCCCTGCACCATGTTATGTGTCTCACACCTCCAGCTAGCATGTCCCCTTAGTAGCCCAGAAAGCTGCTTCCCATCACACATAGATGCATTGATAGATTTCATACCTGGACACCAGGGCTGAGCCTCTTCTGGGCCAGCCCTGGGAGGGGACCAGAGAGGGTTTCCTTTCCCCTTAGTCCTTACTTTGCTTTCCTATCTGTCATTGCCACTATGCTCCTTTGGGCTTGCAAAGATGGGCCTTTCATGACTCTCCTGTGGTGGCAACCAATCAATCTGTCAGTAGCCTAACAAACCATGTATTTAAACCTACTTAATATTTCTTTTTTAAGCCAAACAAAGTTAGACAACAACAAATAAGAACAGGAGAGCATAAACAAAGTACAAGAGTAGAGAAACAGAAACCCAGAATCTACATCACCATACTGCTTGTGATTGTCATATAAACTGGTGTGGAAGAGGTTTTACAGCGACTTCTGTGAGCCAGAGAGAAGTTTGATAAGAGGATCCATGTTTACCCTGAAAGAATTCTCTACCAAGGTCGTTGACATAGAAACCAAGAAAGAAAGAAGGATAAATAAGAGAAACCTGCAACTGTCTATTGCAATAAGCACTTTGTCTTTCCTGACCAATGATTAAAGTGTAAACTCATGAGTTTTGTAAGAATGTATAAAAAGCATGCATGCTATAATAAAACTGTGTTTGAAGCCTTCTGAAAATGGAGTATTGCTTTGTATTATGATCATCTCAACTACGACAAACTGGGATTCCAATCAGAAATATTTTCTCATGCAGCCATTCATTCTTTCTAGTACAAAAGATATCACACACCACCAGCACAGTAAGAAATCTGTTGTGCTTAGCTTTCCTAGAGAGGGGCAGGCCTCCTCTATGTAGTGCTACAGAAGCTGATCACTCGGCTGGTTTATTGTCTCCCTCAATCAGCAGAGCACACCTTTGGCACCAAGAGCTGAGATAAGGCAGCACTTCATTCATGCCTTTAATATGACTGCCACAAATGAACAGCAAAGATAAATGACAGGAACTTCTAAATACTTGATGAAGCCTCATTGTGAGCACTGGCAGCAACTGAGCATTTTGAACCTTTTACCCTGGCTTTCTGTGGCAGTAAAATATCCTGAACTTGATCAGAGTCAATACCATGGACAACAAGCAACAACTGAGGATCTTTTCTAAGATCTTGCATAAACATCTGGGTAAAGAGACCACAGCTACACTACTGAATTCCTCACAAGATGCAGTATCATGACAGTGGGTTGGAGGAAACCACCTGGGAAGCCTTGAGAATAAAAATCTGTACAAGAGGCATGAGTGTTCTTTGGAAACTACGGTCAATCTTGTAATAATGGGAACTAAATTCAAAGGTCTAGAAATAATTTTTTCCCTTCTCCTATCAATTAGACTTTTCACAGGATTTCCATTCAAGTGTCAAAGACAAGGAGGCACTATGTGAAGCAGAATGTGACAAGTAATTTACCTCATAGATAGATTACATTTAGGAGAAATGATCAACCAGTGTTGGGCAAAGAAATGTAGATCTATAAATGTGTATAAGGTGAATCACTTATGTTCAAACTGACGCCATAGCAAAAGGCTGACCTACCATAGAGATCTATGTCATACAGCGCACATCATTTTGTGAAATACAGCACTGAGATGACATGTTGATAAACATTGCTCTTTTATGATACACAAAGGGTGAACATCCATGCTATGAGCAGTTTGATGGTGTAGCTCACTGAGTGTTGATAATTCATCAAAGACACCAGGCAGAAGACTGTAAGACATTTCAGCTTTTTCTCTCAGACAGTGCCCAAAGGGTTGCAGCGGGCACTTGTCACACGAGCTGTCTCCTGCGTGCAAACACAGGGCTTGGTCCTTTACTCTCTCCTGTACGGCATGAATAAAATATCACAGAGAGACTGCAAAGTGAAATGTATTTCTGTGACAGCGGTGTCCAGATTACACCCTCAAAAAGAAATGCTTGTTTTACACAGGGCTTAACCAATCTACGCAATTTACTGCCACGAGCTATTTTTGTGACTTACAGTTTAGCAGATTTCAAAGCAGGAAAACACTTTTACAGACATAATAAGAACACCTGCATTTACATTAAGTCAGATAAAAGGAAAACACTGGATGGGTATTAATACATAGAGAAAGGGTAAGTTTCTCTTTGTCTGGACAACGCCCACCATAAAGTGAACTTATTTCTGCTACACAGGAAAAATGGATAAAAAAGGAAAGGCCAATCTATCAGGTATAGGCCAGCTTTAACTGTTCAGTGTTAGAGAATATATACAAGCACATTATCATCTCACAATTATAAAAACATTTCTTGCACCTTCCTCTGTAACATCTGATCTGAGGTACTGTCAGGGAGAGGATATCAGAACACTAATGGCATGAGTCATTGTAGCAGCTTTGGTGTTTCTTCTTCATAACACATCTAGGACTTTTTTGATTATGACAGAAATATCAAAATCACACAAAATACCACAATGCCACAATATATACAAGTAAAACTAAAATAGAACTAAAATCTAATTTCCTACGTCCACTCTAACAAAAAATAAATAAGAAGTGGGAACTACAGGTTTTTCCCATACTAAAATATTTTGTAATTTTCTGTTAGTAGCTAATCTCCTTTATAAGTAAGCCTTTCCCAAAGAGTTTGGGTTTTTTCCACCATAAAATCACAGAGTTGAGATGCAATTAATTTTGCAATTTTCTTCATCTTTCTTTCCTGTTACTTCCCTTTTTCAACCCTTCACTCTATGACAGATGAGTCTGATCCTTTAAGATTGCTAGTTCTTCAGATTAAACACTCTAGACCTGAGCAGGAAAATCTGAGCTAGGAAGTGTGCAGGTGAAATGTAGCACCACTCAGGTTTGACATCTCATGTCCCGACTCTCATTTGTCTCCTACTGTTCTTCCTGGTTCAGAACTGAGAGGTTTTCTAGAGTTCACATGAACAAAATGGATCAAGTTCCATATACCGTGTGTGCAAGAGTTCCCAGCAGAATAAGCATCTGTTCTGAGCATTTTTTTTATTAAAAACTGAAAATACTAACGACTGTGACAAGCACAGCAGAAATTGTGAAACAGAAGCAAGTGACCCATACACATGTGAACAAGCTAATATTCAGCCCTGTGGTGACCTTGCATTAGTGCTGTGGTTTGTTCTTCTTCCCATTATTCTTCACTCTGTTTCCAGATCCCCATTTCCTGTCATAGCTACTTGTTCAGCTACTTTGTTTGCACACAGGAGACAGCTCGTGTGACAAGTGCCTGCTGCAACCTTTTGGGCACTGTCTGAGAGAAAAAACTGAAATATCTTACAGTCTTCTGCCTGGCGACAGCCTCTTGTTTCTCACCCCTGCACTGCTCAGTACATCTTTGATCTACACTTCTCTTGGGCAACACACACAGCGTGCATTTTGTACTTAGTCCTCCCTGTTGTTTCAATTTACATTGTGAAAGCAGCCATAAACTACTTTATGCACCTTGGGTATGCTTGACAAACACATAATTCCAAGGGCTTGCCTGGTGCAAGTGTTCTTCTCCTGGTTAGGAATCACCTATGATATTCATATCTACAGAGTTCAGTGAGTGTAAAATCTCCACCATCCCTTGGCATGGTGGCGCATGGAGGCTGTGACAGGACTTGACCAGTCGTTCCTCAAATTTCCATCTTTTCCAGGGTTTTGCATTCTGCATAACACAGAGTTGAGGAGGCCAAAGAGAGTACGGGAGTGAGAGCATCAATTTGAATTTTTTCTTGCATTTAACAAAAAAGGAGTGTTTGAAAGCTGAGACATGAGCCAGGGCTCAGGGGGACCTTATCACTTTCCACAGGGACCTGAAAGGAGGGTTTAGCGAGGTGGGGAGCAGCCTCTTCTGCCGGGCAACCAGCAACGGGACAAGAGGACACAGTCTCAAGCTGCACCAGGGGAAATTCAGTTTGGAAATTAGAACTAATTTATTCACAGAAAAGATGATTAGACATTGGAATGGGCTGCCCAGAGAGGTGGTGGAGACACTGCCCCTGTAGATGTTTAAGGAAGGGACTCAACATGGCACTCAGTGCCATGGTCTAGTTGACATGGTGGTGATGCATCATAGGTGGGACTCGACGATCTCGAAGGTCTTTTCCAACCTAACCGATCCGGTGATTCTTTGAAGGCAATATTTGGTTGTCACACAGCCCATGGCTGCCCTCTCTCACATGTATCACAGATAGTCCCTGCCCAGCAGGCTTGGCCCTCACCTGCACTTGGAAGAGCACACCTTGCTTTGATTTAAGCAGACAGAACTCCAGGGTGAGCAGCTCCGGGCTGTGGTGGCTGAGGAAGGCTGAGGGAAGCTGAGGGAGGCAGTGGGAAGCTGAGGGAGGGTGAGAGAGGCTGAGGAGGCTGAGCGAGGCAGCGAGAGGTTGAAGGAACCTGAGGGAAGCAGTGGGAAGCTGAGGGAGGCCGAGGAGGCTGAAGGAACCTGAGGGAAGCAGTGGGAAGCTGAGCGAGGCCGAGGGAGGCTGAAGGAACCTGAGGGAAGCAGTGGGAAGCTGAGCGAGGCTGAGCGAGCCCCGCCACAGGCCCCAGCGCGCGCCGCGACCCCGCGGGCACGGCGGGGGGCGCCAGAGAGCGAGCACAACACACACCCGCGCGGCCATGGCGGCGCTGATTGGCGGCGGCGGCGGCCCGCAGCCATGAGAGGCGGCTTCTGATTGGTCCGCAGGTGCGGCCCCGGGCGGGGCGGGGCAGCGGAGGGTACATTAGGAGGGAGCGGCGCTGGCGGCGCGCAGGCGGTTCGGGGCGCGGGACGGGCGCTGCCGGGGTCCGGGCGTGGGCGGCGGCGGGCGACGCGTGCGGGGCTCAGCCCGTGGCGACAGCGGCGGCGGCCGCTCCGGGCGTCCGTGGCGGCAGCAGCGGAACCGGCTGTCCCCAACCATGCTGTGCTATGTGACCAGGCCGGACGCGGTGGTGATGGAGGTGGAGGTAGAGGCGAAAGCCAACGGCGAGGACTGCCTCAACCAGGTGAGGGGCTTCTCCCCGCCGCCCGCCCGCCGGGCGCCAGCGCTCGGGGCGGGGGCTGTGGCGAGCGCAGCGGTGACCACGGGGCAGCACCGAGCGCTGGTGCCCGGCGGCCGCGCTGCTCCCGTGGTTTTTTTTTTTTTTTTTTTTTCCCAACCCCTTCTCCGTGTTGAATGCAGAAGGTGCTGCATCCCACAGCACGGGGCTCTCCGGCCCCTCTCCCGTGGGAAGCACAGGCCCGGGCCTCGCCAGTGAATCCCGCTGGAAGTGTCCCCGGGAGGGCACAGGAGTGGGGCAGAGGCGGGGGATGTAGCACCCGCTGCTCCCAACCCTCTCCATCCGGGGCCGAGCGGGCTGGAGCTGCCGTCCAGGTGCATTCTCGCCTTTCCGTCAGCACCGCCTCGCTGTGGCTGCCGTGGCCATGCTGGGGGCAGACACGAACGGTCCGGTCTGCGGGTGGCACCTAAATACAACTCGTGGGTGACTGTACTCCTTTACTCCTCCTTGCCCAGCAAGTGCTATGATGGCTGTGATGTTGAGTAGCAGAAACTCCTCTTGTGGAAATCCGCTGACCCTCTGAAGTGTCTGTCCTGGGGGTGAAATTTGACCCTGGAAGCCCATGTGTATTTTGGCTAGTGGAGAAATTCCTAGTTCATTCTTAGTGCTTTTTTCTGGGCTGTTTAGTATGCAACCTAAAATCCAAGTGATTAAGCCTTTGAATGAAGGTGCTAACAGCAGCATTTTGTATGTGCGTTTTAAGTGAGCAGTCTGAAAGAACATTTCAGATGTTACTTTTCATTGTTATGTAGCCTGATTGTAAAGAATCTTACTCTTCCAGGTTTGCAGAAGGCTGGGGATTATAGAAGTTGATTATTTTGGACTGCAGTTCACTGGCAGCAAAGGGGAGAATCTATGGCTGAATTTGAGGAACAGGATTTCGCAGCAGATGGATGGTTTAGCCCCTTACCGATTGAAACTGAGAGTCAAGTTTTTTGTTGAGCCTCATCTTATCTTACAGGAACAGACAAGGTAAGTAAATACGGTTGTAAGCACATTTAATTTAATATTTTGTTTTCAATTTCTGTAACTTACAAAAGTGTTTGCATGCGGTTTTCATTTTTTTATCATATGGTAATTTTGCTTTACTTTTCTACGTAGTTTTAAAATCTCAGTGTTTTTGAAGTTTATTGTTTGTTTTTTTGTTTGTTTTTTTGGTTTTTTTTTTTTTTTTTTTGTAAATTTAATTAAGTTGGCAACATTAAGCTTCTTGTAGCTGCCAGTAAGTAATGAGTGTGGGTAATTTTTTTGAGCACTTAGTGCTGGAGCGGTAAGAAACTTAAGTTACCAGTAGCAAACTTTTTATATGGTATTTTTGTGTCCGATAGTAACCTCTGTTCTGTGGTGTTACTCTAGGTCATTCTGAACCACTAGTACAGAAAGGCAGGAAACAATTCCTCCCACAGTGCAAAAAAACTTGCTGAATTCCTTTTTGTCTGGTATTATGTTACAGTAACTTTCATATAGCTACAGGCCCTTAGAGGCTACAAAAGAAACAGCTGTCTGGCTGCTTCTGTGGCAAGTCCTCTTAACTAAATTGTCGTACTGTTATTAAATCAGAAGAAATGGTCTTCTAAGATTAGCAGGGAACACTTGCTTTTACTCCTCGAGTTTGAGTACCACATGAATTGCAACGGAATTATCTTTTAAGAATGCTGTACGCATGTGTACTTAATGCTGACCTTCCAACTACTTTTTCCTGTTAGTTTTGGATAGTACAGTTAATATGAATGAGGCAAATGCAAATCTAGTGTCTATATGATAATGCCAAAACCCATTTTCACTACTCACCTGAACTTGTCACTCTCAGAACCATTAACTTAGTGCTTTCAGAATTCAGACCAAGAGTACAACACGGTGCTTTTGCACAGAATGTCTTAAGAACTTGGTCAGAGGCTGACAGTCTGATTTGGTGTTTATTTCATAGGAAAAAGGTTTAAAGTTAATTTTTTTATCTAATGTGTAGGGGAGAGGCTTTTGGGGGGCAATGGTTCCAGCTCATCAATATGGTTGAAGTTTTCAGAACGCTGTGGTGATACACCATGGTTGTCCTGGTCTATATAATAATAATTTCAGTTAGGCAAATGCATTTAAACTGATTTCCAGTTCTGATATACTTTTATTTAGGAAATAATTTCTACTATCTGTGGCATATGGTGGAGTATTTTTCCTTAAAGAAACTTGTATTTAAATATTCTTGGTAAGTATAAAACCAAATAACAAATGGGATTTGAGTCGAACAAAAGAAGCCGCACAATTTCATACCTGATGAGGCAGAAGAGATTACCCTGAGCATGTTGGATGTGTCTCTGATCACAAAGCAAATCAGGGTGAAAATCTCAGGAAACCTCAAAGTGGTGTTTTTATGCTATCATTGATGAATGCTTGTTCAACTTCACAAGGCTTTTACAGATGGCTGTGTCCCTGCATTCCACACTATCAATGCAAGACCTGGCAGGAGGTGGAAGTTAATAGAGAGGTTGAACTGGTGAAACATGCCCCAAGGGCCTCAAATACTGGCTTGTGTAACTAAAATGTTACAGAGTTTATATATCTAACATCAAAGCAGCAAGTATTTCTCCACTGTAAAGATTATTTAAAAGGATATAGGTGGGGCAAACTTTCTTTTAGGTATTAAGACTGTTCTGAAACTAATATTTTTAACAAACAATTTAAAAATTAACCCGGGCTTAGGCATCAGAAGAGATATGTTAAAACCAAATACAAGCTGTATGTCAGGTTTTAATAACTGCCTTTTAGTTGTGTAAGCCCAGTAGTCCACAGGTAGCAGACCTAGAATTCCAGTGCCTGTGGTAAATGTCTGTTCTCCTGGATTGTTGACACTGAGTTTTAGTAGAGTGGGTTTTTTTTCTACTCAGGTCTGCTTGAGGATTTACATATGCATGTAACTGTGAATTCATGCTTAGTTTATGTGTAAACATCAAGGAGAAGATTAAAAACTTGTAAACCTGTTGCCAAACTTAAGAATCAATAGGTATATCCTAGAATTGCAAAGATTAGCTGTACAGTTAAAGCTGACACATTGTTTCATCTTTATCTGCAAAGTCGGTGAAGAAAGTGATGGCTATCCTTAGTTTCCTTTAGCTGTTGTGTCCATATTTGATGTATGGGGTGTTTCTGGCAGAGCTGTTGCCTTGTGGTCCTGTGTGTGAAGAACGCTGGGGAAGTTTTCCAGTCTTTTGCTTGCAGCTTCTGATCCTGTTTTTACATAGAAATTAGATGCATGTTGAGACCGCTTTTGAAACCTGAGAAGCTGCAAGTAATTCTAAATTTTGTTGATGAGCTTCATCATGATCATAATGGCAAACGCTGTGACTGAGTTACCAGGTTTTTTTTCTGCATGCTTAGGAACCTCTGCCAACCCCAGTTGCAGTGCTTCATTAGGGACCCTTGCCTTGCTAAGTTCTTGAGTTCAGAACTTAGGTGTATGTTTGTTTGTAGCAATTTAATGTTCAGGTTTCTACATGCTGTGAAAGCCAATCTGGCAACAGAGCGTCAACCTCTGCTTCTGTTATCTTTATCAGCCCAGAGGAAAATTGCAGCCCATTTTAAAATTCTTATACAAGGCTACAGAGCACAAAGAGAAGGTTATAATTTTGCCTCTGACCACTGTGGCAACAAACCACGTTCACTAAGTGTTTTGGGAATCTGAGAATTGTGTGGAGAAACCCTTTTTATTGCACTTTTTTTACAAGGTTAAAAGCAGTTTATTTCTATTCTTCTTTAGATCTCAACTTTTAGGTTTTTTATTTTACTACCTGGTACTGAACTGCACCACGATTTCATAGTTTAGAATTGTTTTCAATGGAAAAAAAAGTGCTTCAGTGCAAGAATGTCATTCAAATTTAATCTGCTGCTGTCAGAGATTTACTAACAAGTCTGAGATGTGAACAGTGTGCTGCTTTAGAGAAGTTTGAAGAGCTAGCTGTAAGTTTTCTTTAGCATGGAAAATCACACTGGATTGAAAAGGATCGTTATCTCTTTGCTTAAAGACACATATGATGGTCCAAGATCGCGATCATAACTCTGGCTTGTGTCTTGTTCATTTTCACTGTATTTCTTTGATAGATCATGCAACAGTTGGCGGGGGGAAAGCAAATCTGCTTTTCACTTCTTTACTGAATGACTTGTGGGTGGTTTATGTATCAAATGTGAAGTGTTGAATTGCAGTAAGGAGCTGCGGCTTAGCGAAAAGATTATACTTCGCTAATCGGAATTTTCAGGAGACTTTTTGCCGGGGGTGGGGCCGGGAGGAGGTGCCCGGCAGCGGTGCGGGCCGGGCGGTCCCGCCGTGCCGGGTGCGGTGTCCGGGGGCAGTGACCGGGAGTCGCCCCGCCCGGCGGCCCGGGAGCCAGCTCCGGTTTGAGATACCGCAACCCCTGCCCAGGGCAGAGAGCTCCGGGCATCGGCCACAGGCTGGTGTGGAACGTGGAGCAGAGGAGTCTTGAAACTTGAACCCGCCTTTTACCGGGAACAGTGTTTGCCGAGCCGCCCAAGAGGCCAGTGGTGCCCGGCAGCAGTCTGGGAGAGTGATGGGTTTAGGTTTTAAATTCAGCATTATTTGCCTTGTGTAGCACGACTGAAAGTCAAGTGTTCACATGTAAGCCACGAAATATGTCAAATTCTAGCGAGCCACACCATATCATGAAGCATTCAAAAGAGCTGTGTTTTGCCAACCTTGAAAGTGGCAATTATTGTTTTTGAGATTGTTAACAATTTGTGTGAAGTTTGCTAGTATTTGAATTATCTTTACAAAGTACATTTTATTGCTGTGTTGTCCAGTTGTGTTGATGAACTAGTTGAAATTAAGAATGGCCTTAAATCTGTTGAGGAGTCAGATACATACAACAGGATGGTTTTCTCGCTTTTTGTCCTGTAACATTGGGTAGCCAGCGCAGCAGTGGCATGGCCTTTGTTACAAGGCAATGAAAGTGTGTGTGATTGACACTGGGTGAGTTTAATGGATCTGTTTGTCTAAGTCGGAGTTAAATTGCAGTTGGTAACCTTTTATCCACTCTGTTAGGAGCAAGGAAGAACAAAGATACTGAATAGCATAAAAAAAGCAAAAATCATTGTTTTTTTTTAATGTGGGGTGGCCTTGTCTACTTTTAAAAACAAAATTATATTTTGTCGATTTCTAAATCTTTATCAATATGTTTTTAGGGGGAACAATCATGCCTCTTAGTTTTGATTTTAGACTACAGAGCAGTAAAGGTACTGCACAGTAGGAAAGAGCATTAACCTGTGGGAAGTAATCATACCCCAGAGAGAACAGGTAGTTCCTTGGGAGGTATGCCAAGATTCTTGCCAGTAGTCTGGCAAGAGAATGAGGTCTTTTGGCTGTGCTTCTAGGGGTCGTTAGTCATATGCAGACACCTCTTTGGTAAAGGATTGGGGTTTGTCACTTCTTCCATTGACAGTTAAGTTTAGAGCTTAAAATTTTTAGCTACCTATTTGCTCTATTTCCCTTGCCTTGATTAAAAAAAAAATAGTAGAAACTACTACTAGTAGTGCAGAGCCTAGATTCCTAATGCACATAATTGTCTTCAATGAGTTACAAAAGCAAATATGATCTTGTGTTACATGTACTTTTTATAGCATTTTTTTTGTGGAGTTCTTACTTCCAGATCATTTGGATGAACACTAACTTGGTGATTTGCCTCTCTTGGAATTCCATTGCAGTGAAGTTCTGATGGTAGCAGTGTTCAGTATTGTCAGCCTGCATAAATTGCTTCAGAGGGAGGCTAAAAGCAATTAATGTGATTGATATCTGGGTCTGTGGTTTTGGTTTGATAGCTATACTTTTTTGTGAAATGAACCATCTGCTGAAATCTCCTTGCAACATCCCCTTTCTACAGTTTTTGTATCAAATTATTTACATCCAACTGCAATACATTAATCACACCACATTTGATTTTACTGAGTGTTTTGTATGTACATAAATCTTAAATTATATGCAGAACATGGATCCAAAAATAAGGATGCAAAATGAATATAAAATCACCAGTGTAGCTAATGCTTGAAGAAAATCTGTGATCCTGTTCTAATTGTGAAACTGCCCTTTGTTCTTTTAGAAAGGAAGTAAGTTGTCTGGGCAGTGTATGTCACTTTGGCAAACTTAATGTGTTGCCCTCTAGTCAGTACGCTTATGTAGTGTTTTGGACCACCAAACTCAGAGGAAATGTTCCACAATTGAATACACCGGTATGTCTAGGAAGCATGGGGTTCAGAGGGGCAGAAAAGGCTATTTTGGGTTACAGAGACTGTCTTTCATACTGATGCTGTCACATGTAGAGAACTTGGGCTACAAGTGCCATGGGAAGTTCTGTTTGTCCTTAAAGTTGCCACTAGTTGATCAGTGTCCCAACATGTCTGGCAGGTGTTAAGATGACTAGGAGTCACAACAATTGATGGGCAAAGTTCAGAGTTGTGGAGATTTAAAGACTAAATGAACCCTTGCCAAAGGTAGTAAAAAGCTGCAGAATATGCTAAGAGAATGTTTGGGGCTGGGGCCGGGTATAGGAACAGTCAGACATACTTTGGTCTGACTTGACTTCTCAAATTTGTGACATGTAATATTAATGTATCAAGTGCAACTGAAGTGTGGATGATGCAGAAACAAAAACCTTTAATTTCTTATATGGTGGACAAACTTTAGATTTTCTACCAGCAATGTTGGAAGTGCAACCTTTGGGAAAGGTAAAAACAGTCCAGTTTTTAGTTTTAACAGTTCATTGTTCTAAAACTTGCTAGATAAGAATTCCATTAAGTCTAAAATGTGCTGAAATAATTCCTTGGAAAAAATGTTATCTTTTTACTGTACAACTTGAGTATCTTTAGAGGTGAGAAAAGTCTTAAAATTTTTTTTATCATATCCAAAGGTTCCAAGAGAAACAGGATGGTAGATTGTGTATGAAGTGATTAGGTCACAATCTAATTTACAAAAACCTCCATAAATCCTTTCTTGTAACTAATAATATCTGTGATATGAGCAGGTTTTCTACAAGACAGTCTATTGGGTCCTTTATAATTTTCAGAACTAGATAAGGAGCTACATCAAAGACCCTAATAGTTCAGTTTTGCTTGACTGTATTCAGCAATAAAATCACATTCTTAGGCCTTTTTCTTTAAGGATCAAAAGACTTTGTTTAGTGTAAAAAAAAAAATTAAGTCTGCATTTGTTATCAGATGGTGGCTAGTGTCATGTTTCGGACCTTTGAAGAGAAATTATTTTACAATGGATATTAATATAACTTTGAAGGAGTACACTCTGCAGCTGGATGGGCTAATCAAAACCACTTTTGCAGATGTGTTCGTAACCCTCACTGTCTTTCAGTTTCTAGATGCCTTTTCTTCATCAAACACACTTAAAGAGTCAAAACAAACAAAAAACCCGCACCAACACACACACACATCCCCCCCAAAAAAAAAAAAAGGCAGCAGAAAATTTGCTACCTGAACTTTGGTTCAGGGAAGCTGCTCTAACAGGTCAGTGTGAAGTCATTCACTGTCCCGTTATGGGTGCAGTTTAGGTTATTTAGGTGCAGCTAGACTGAATTTGCATAGCTAGTTACTTTGCAATAACTGTCCTTTATATGTGCTGTTTGTTCTATTTATCAAAAAAAATGCAAAGTAACTGAGTATTTGTGAGATGTTTTCCCTTACGTCATGTGAACCAATTATGGGAAGTTACTGCACATTAGCTGACATGATGCCACTTCACATTGTGCCTTAATCCCATTTGTCTTCCTTTGCTATTACTGGCTTTGTAGTAATGGAATATGACAAGCATGCATCTGCTGTATCTGTAATTCATCTGTATTTGCAGGAGCAATATTTTGGTTTTCAGCTCCCCTTGAGGTGTCAATGAGGTCTTCCCAGCAAGAGGAGAACTCTTGACTTTAGCTTGTGTTGTCAGTGGTGTCATATGAATAAAACCCTGAAGATACAAGAATTTAGGTGTGGTAGTTGTAAATGTGTTTTAGCTAATGAGAAAAAAAAAGTCTAATCTTTCTTTGAAATTGTGTAATTAATACTTAAAATGACTGGAAATCCTGTTCTGGTATTGTCACAGGATCAAGAGTGCATGAGAAGCTGTTTATTTTATGAAATGTTGATTTGAGTTAGGGAAAGGCCTACTATTTGAATTTATTTTTGCCCTAGTGTTTTTGTAATTTATACTGAATTCTTTAGATTTATGGCTGAGCACAAAAAGATTCTGTACAACAAAATAATTTTAAAAGGCCTCAGATATGCTTTCTGGGGCCCAAGTCCAAAGAGCTGTGCTTCTGCAAGGTAGGAGAAACACATGAGAGCAGAGGTTTGACTCACTCTCAAAAACAAAAAAAAGCCTAAAGCAGGAATAACCTGCTGACAGTGGACACAACTCTGTCCGAAGGTCTGGTCCTCTTGCCATCTAAAGTTGTGTTCTGCACAATGTGAGGACATTGGCTTCCACCAGAACCCCCTCTAGAACTGCTGAAGAGCGTAGGTTGATGTTTAGACTTGACAGTGATGCGAGTAAGTACTTGCATCACAACTAGCATGATGCTCTAGCATGACAAATGGTTTGCAAAGGGAAGTGTTGGAGCTGTGAATTCTTGCAGGCAGTGGACTGTAGGAAAGCTTACAAGATAATTTAATACCAGTTTTGTTCTGATTCAAAACGTTGTGGATATGAGGCATCTTTTAGGCTGGTGTCTTCTTAGTTGCAGCATTTACCAATAGAGCTAAGAAAGAATGCAACTTTTGCAAGTCCTGTAATTGCTCATAATGCTGAAAAAAGTCCTATTTGCCTTGTTGTACAGAGGAATTATAGAATGCTACAACAGAATATATGTAAAATATTCAAAGGAATATTGGAAGGAAAGCTCATCACTTATTAGCATTTTCAACTTCAGTGATGAGAGATTAAATACAGAGCTTCAGTAAAGCTCTTCTTAAAAGTAGATTAGACTTCATTTTAGAAGAGTAAATGTCCTGTTCCTGTGGAAGCCAAAACATCCCTGTGGGTGCTAGGCTTCATTTATTGAAAGTTTTTTTTCAGTGATACATAACTCTGTGATACATAATTCTCCATCTGGCTTCCATAAATATGTTGAGCCTTAAATGGTAAGAAATTTATTTTGTGTCCCCTGAAGGAAAACAAGGATGAGCTATAGAAGTTAGGCCAACCCACAGGGGATAATTACATGCTGCTGTTAATGTTGGTGAAAATGTTGATTTGTCTGCCAAATAATGTATTAGACAATTAAGAGCAGCTTTTTGAATTTTCAGCAAGCTGTCAAACCTGCCTTGGTCTCAAGTGCAAAGGTTGGTTTGACAAATGCTTACACTGTAGCTGTTTTTCTGTGTCATTCCCCAGTGCCTTTTCAGGTATTTCAAGTAACTCTGTTAATCCCATTACTGGCAAAGACAGCATGGCTGTGGTGGCAGGGGCATTTCCAGTGTGTAGAGAGAGTGTGGCTTCCCCTCTTGCCTAACAGAAGTGTGTTTGTTTTCAGATGCTCTTCCCATCTCAAAACTTTTGTGAAATGAAGAATAACTTGTAAATCACAACAAATGTGTAAACATAGGAAACTAATTGAAATCTTTCATTGATATTTTACTCACTAAGTTGAAATTACTAAGCGGCCTCAGGAGTTAAAGCAGTTCTTATTCTTGAGATACTCAGGATGATGATGAAGTGCTCTTTTCTTTTAGTAGTGATTTTAGATACTGTCTTCAGTTGTAGCTTCATGTTTAAGAGTAAGTAAAGAATAAGATGGAGGCCCTTTTCTTTCCTTTGTGCCAGACTTCATCTGCCTGGTGCATTCCTTGCAAAGTCTTGATTACCAAACAAAGCCGAGATGTTACTTGTTACATGTCTTGATTACAGATATCATGTAAC
Source organism: Pyrgilauda ruficollis (assembly GCF_017590135.1). Classification (NCBI taxonomy): domain Eukaryota; kingdom Metazoa; phylum Chordata; class Aves; order Passeriformes; family Passeridae; genus Pyrgilauda; species Pyrgilauda ruficollis. The sequence continues at coordinate 6,227,219 of NW_024524934.1, read as the reverse complement.
AATTTGTGTAAGCAAATGTTTCCGATTGTGTTGCAGGCATATGTTTTTCTTGCATATAAAAGAAGATCTTCTTGCTGGTAATCTTCAGTGTTCTTCAGAGCAAGCAATTGAACTTAGTGCATTGTTGGCACAGATGAAGTTTGGAGATTATAACCAGAACACTGCCAAGTACAATTATGAAGAGTTGTGTGCAAAAGAACTCACCACTACCATTTTGGAGAGGTAAAAAGCACAATGATCTAGTTTCCCTTTTGAACACCAACAGCAGAAGATTTTGTTATGTATTTAATTGCTGGTGATATAGTGTAAATGATTAATTTAACAGTAATAGCTTTGGAGTTCAAAATCTCCAGCCTGAATGTTTGATGTTCTGATTTCAGTTAAATTTTTAAGCTCAATTATTGAGGTGGGTTTTTGTTTGTTTGTTTTTGTTGTTGTGGAAACTCTGGTAGGTGAGGAAATACGGATATATTTAAGTACCTGGAGCAGGGTATTTAAATTGTAAGTATGCCTTAGACCTGTACTTGTGAATGAAGGAATTTATCTGGCTTAGTGCCCTTACTCTGAAAAGTAAACAGAATTCTGAAACATCTTCATAACTCCTGAATATCCGGAAACATTGTGTATCATACTTTTCTGTCGTGTTTTCTTTAGCTATAAACTTGGTGGTAGCTCAGGGAAATATGTTGGGGCTGGTGGTGTTATTTGGAAAGCTTTGGTTACATGTAGCTTTTTGATTTCTAAGCAAATGCACAGTATTTTCTCCTTGACATTCTCAGGATATTTTGGTAATTCTCAACTATTTGCAGTTCATAATTGCTGGAAATCTACAGACAGATAAAGCAGGTCAGGAGCATTTACTAATCTGTTTAACTAGGTCATCTAAAAACCCATGTTAAAACAAGCTACTGACAGTAACAGCAGATACTGGAATTATTTCACCTGTCCTTAATCTTTTTATCAACAGCATTATTACAAAGCACAAGGAGCTAGAAGGTCTAAGTCAAGCATCTGCTGAATACCAGATTCTACAGATTGTTACAACCCTGGAGAACTATGGGGTAGAGTGGCACTCAGTGAGAGATAGCGAAGGGCAAAAACTCCTTATTGGTGTTGGACCTGAAGGCATATCCATCTGCAAAGATGACTTCAGTCCAATCAATAGGTATGTGTTTCCTGGAACTGTTTGCATGATCCATTTTTCAAAAATATGGAACATGCCTCTAGTTTTCACATAAATACACAAAACGGCTCTGAGAATTACTAAAAGTGGCTATTGGGATGTAGGGTCTGAGGGCAGTACCTGCTTGTAATCAAGATAAACAAGTGACCTTAATAATCTTGATTTTTATATATATTTTTGAGGCAGCATCTTCAATCAGCAATGTTGACTACCATCAGAAATCATTGTAACTTCTGATAAAAATGCACTGTTAGTTTGTGGAAAATGCCCTAATCCTTAACAACTAAATAACCTTTATTTTTTTGACATCAATTTATAGGATTGCTTATCCTGTTGTTCAAATGGCAACTCAGTCTGGAAAGAATGTATATCTGACTGTTACCAAGGAGTCTGGTAATAGTGTGGTTCTCTTGTTTAAGATGATCAGTACAAGGGCAGCAAGTGGACTCTACAGAGCAATTACAGAGACACATGCATTTTACAGGTCAGTATTGCCCCTAGAGTCATGTGCTGCTGCTCTTCTCCAGTGTTTGATCTAAGTGCTTAAGCAGCCAGCAATCTTAACTGCATTTTGGAAATTCTCTGCAAAATTCCATTGTCTTTGCAGCCTCTCTTTTCTTCTTAAGTCCAGAAGCTGAACCAGTTTTTGCTACTTTCCATTTTGTGGGGTGGAGGTAACAAGAAAAGTAAGCAAAATTTTCCCACTGTGAATAACAGCATTCAGAGTATAAACTTTTTATGTTCCGTGATACTTAATAAGCAATACATACATTTTTTGTTCCTGTGTAAGAGAGAGAATGAGAGTAGTGGGGAAGATCTGGTCATTCAGAATGTGTAGGTCCTTTGTTTGGCTCCTTCAGTTGTTAGGTTATCTGTATGCCACCTTCCCATCCCATATATAGAAACCTTTTTACAGTTCCTCTGTCCTTGCTCGCATGCTCAGGATTTTGCTTCATGCCAGCACCTATCCACTGTTTCTGTCCTGTTGTTCCTTGAGGTAGGGGTGCTATACTCATTTGTTGGTGGGCAACTTTTCAACCCCCTTTCATTTCTACTGTGGTGTCCAACACTGATCAGTAAGACTAGCTGTCAAACACACTTAGCAGTGTTTTCTTAAAATTAACTACCACATACCAGTTTCAATTACTTCTTGATCTTTGTATCTGCTTGTAGTTTTCTGTCCTTCACAGTTTGATTTTAATTTAAGCAGAATTTTAGTTTGGCAATAGCATTTGGCTATAAGCTTAGATCTTGGACCTTAGGCCCTGTGAGGCTGTAGTCCTTCTTCTGTTTGTGTTTTCCTTCCTGTGTTGCCTAGAGAAGTGATATGCCTTAACAGGCTTCTGAAGATTCAACTGGATCACTGAAATATGTGACAAGCATGGTTAGGGTAGCTGAAATGCACAGTGGCAAATACAAATGCCTTAATTCTCTGCACTCCATTCACACTGGTTCCCTTCAGAATGACATAATACTAGCATGTAAAGTACTGGGCGGAAATTGGGTTAAAAACATTACTTGACTCTATGATAAAAATTGAGAATCAAAGACTCTTAATTGGAATTCTTTAGGGCTGCATTTGGAAATGCCATGCAAAAAGGTGTTGCCAGGCTGAACTGTGGATTAAGCAACTGTTTGCTGTTTGTTAGTTAAGTCCCTTCTATAGGCTGACTCCATTTTACCAGACACTTCACATTTTGAAGATGTAAAGTAATTGTCACTTTCCATTTTACACTTTTCAAATGAGAATTTTCATGCAAAGATCATTCAAGAGCTTAAATATTACCTCACACTGTTTTATTTGCTTTAATTTCAGTGCTGTTACTTCAACTTCGGGAACAAATTACTGTAGGATCGTTCTATTGGTATTAACTAACCAAATTTGCATGTGTCCTATTGCTTTATAGGTGTGACACTGTCACCAGTGCTGTCATGATGCAGTATAGTCGAGACTTAAAGGGTCACCTAGCATCTCTATTTCTGAATGAAAACATTAATCTTGGTAAAAAATACGTCTTTGATATTAAAAGAACATCAAAAGAAGTTTATGATCATGCGAGGCGAGCTCTTTATAATGCTGGCATTGTGGATCTTGTTTCAAGAAGTGATCAAACCCCACCAAGTTCCCCTCTGAAGTCTTCAGAAAGCAGCATGAACTGTGACAACTGTGAGGGTCTCAGCTGCCAACAGACAAAAGCCCTGCAAGAGAAGCTGCGCAAGCTGAAGGAGTCCATGCTTTGTATGGTGTGTTGTGAAGAAGAGATAAATTCAACCTTCTGTCCCTGTGGCCACACAGTTTGCTGCAAGTCCTGTGCTTCCCAGTTACAGGTAAATGCAGTGCCATTAAGTTGTGAGTTACCAATTTGTGTGGAAGGTTTGATTTTTATTTTTTTTTTTAATATTTGATGGTCATGGATTAATATGTTTGTGTTGATGTTCTAGTAAAACTACAAAATTTTGTTTGTGGCAAACTAATTTCAGAAAGCATTCTGTCTGAATGATGTGCTAATGTAATTTGTGATGAGGCTAAGAACAAGCTGCATGCTTCTCACCATACCCTGTCTTACATATGGAATGATGGGAAAAGTGCTGTTATTGTGTATGTGAAGTCTGCAGGAAGTGCAGAGACTCTGAAAATACAAAGTAAATAATTTCCCAATGTTTTTCCTTTCCAGTCGTGTCCTGTTTGCAGATCTCGTGTAGAGCATGTCCAGCATGTGTACTTGCCAACCCACACCAGTCTTCTCAATCTGACTGTGATATGATCTATACACACTTCAAATGCATCGTGTACTCTTCAAACTGCACTAATAAGAAATGCAACCATTGATTGTGAAGAAGGCAATCACTCTGGCACCTATCCACGATCAAAAGCAAAAAAAAATACTGCATTTTTTAACATAAATATTCTTTGTGTTCAGCATGTCCATAATGGTTTAGGACATCTTCTGAGAGTAGAAGTGTAATTGATTCATGTTCTTTAAAGAATGATCCATAAGTTTGTAGCGCAGCAGTGTTGCCACAAAGCTCGGTAACCCTGGAGAAGTGTGGTGTACACATGCAGACGTACCTGGCAAAAGCAACGCAGCCTTTTCTTTTACATGCTCTAAATCCTTTTTAGTACAGTTGCACTGTTTATTTTAATAGTAAGACTTGCTTTTACACATACCAGTTTAGTAAGGCTCATAGCTTCTGCTTTTAGTAAACTGCTTTTAAAAGGAGAGATCTCTTTTTAAAAAAATAGTTCTTAAACTGAAGTTACAAGGCTTCATTAAGCAGCTGTGCTTAACTCAGAATTCTGTTAAATAGAAAACAATTCTGAGAGAATAGCTTTGGAAAGGGAGGACAAGATTGTTAATCTTCAGGTGTTGAGGGTGGGTCAGGAAAGTCGTGTTGTTGCCAGTGTCCTGTGGAAGCACTGCTGTGGCAGTTCATTCACAGCTCTCAGTGGACAGGGTACTCCCAGGTTTCCCACAGTCCACTTCTGGCTGGTGGTCTTGGAAGGGCAAATGCCCTTCAAGTTGGCTTTATTTTTGGAGACTGATTTTAAACATGCACCATTAATCTTTAAGGGTTATGTATAATTTTAAATGCTTTCTTCAGTTAGCATCTTTAGCAGGAAATGACCTACCCAATAAAATGTTTTTGATTTCCACCCCTTTACTTGGGCATTTTAGGCTCTAGTTTCCTAATGTCTTCTCCAGGGTACAGAGAGAACTGGAGACCATGTTTGGGTGCAATACTGGCTTAATCAAAGCTAGAAAAGTACACTGTCACTTTACTGAAATTCTCTGACTATACTTTTCATATTGCCTTAATGTAGCAGTAATGTGTGTTTATGCATCTGTTTCTTTGCACAGACATTTTGTCAAAATATTAAAACTCTACTTTTTTATGACACATTAGCATATAAACCTTACTCTAAGAGGGTATTTATTTTTTCACTTTGTAAAGAAAATTTTGTTTCCTCATGAAGCAAGAGCTTTGTCCTATATTGTAGGAAGCTTCTGTCTTTTTTATATTCAGATTAATAAAGGACTTTAAAAATCTTTGTGTTATTGCTAAGACTGAATTTGTTCTGAAATTTATGTGAGGCATTACTGAACTGAAAACACAATGCAATATTTTTGTGTTTACAGTCTTGAATATTTTGTCATGTTTGAGGTAATGAGTTTTTCTCAAGTGCATGGAAAGGAGGGAAGAAAACTGACATTTGTTACAGACAAGTGAGCTTTAAAACAGCTGACATATTCAAACTGTAGCATAGCCTTCCAAATTGATCTTGTGAAGAATATTTTCTACAGTAAATTGCCCCAAATCTGGGGCAATATACCTGGAGGTATATTACAGGGGAATGAGAGAAATTAAAGAATGCAGCTTGAGAGTATAGGATTGGAGTTCCAATGTCAACAGTGTCCTGTCTAGCAAGTTCTTAATTACAGATGTGTTGGTGTCTTTTTTGATTGGAGCTATTCAAATTTGCTAACTTAAAAATTCTCCTTTTACATTGTTGAAGAGATGGTGCTTCAGCACTTCCAGGGCTGTGCTGTGCAATGAAAAGGAAGGAGTGGGTGTACAAGTGTGTTCAGAAAGACTCTGTCCATCTATTGTACCAGCATACAGTGGTGCTTGAGCAAACCTTTGTGTCCCATGATTACAACCAAATTATGTTAGTAACATCTAATCCATTATCTTATGGTAGCTGGCTGAAATTGATTGTAAATTAATATAAATATATGTTAATACAGGAATCTGATTTAAAGCATGCAACATGATCAAGTTGTTTAGATAGGCAAGCATTAACTCCAGGTCCTTGTAATTAAATAGACTGTGAAAGACCTTGCTAATAAAAATAATTCCAGTAGTTAGAACTCTAATCAAGGTAGGGTTTGAAACTGGTTCTATGGCAGTGGTGGAATTTGGCCAAATCCTGTGACTTCTGTAAACATACCCTGTTTAGTGTTGGAAAGCTGTGCAGGGCACCAGCCCAAGCTGTGAGGTCTGAGTGCAGGCAGGAGCCTGGCCTGGTGCAGGCTGTGCCTGGAGCTGCTGGGAACCTGGTTCTGTATTGGCAAAGCAACAAGTGAAGGCTGATGGACTTGGCAGATAGGTGGGGGTCTGTGGTTTTTTTAATGAAATGATGTGACCTGTTCTGAGAATTGAGCAGCAGCACACCTCTGCAGTGTTGTAAATCACTACAAAAGCCTCACTTGGTTTATATGTAAGAAAAAATTTCATGTAAATCAATGCAAGGATTGCTTTGATTTGTTCACAGACTTCTTTCTTCAGAAGCATTGTTTGAAATGTAGTTGATCATGCTCTGCTAGGAAAGTTTTGCTTAACCATCCAGCACTGCTGTGACTTGTGTTGCTCAATGTTTGTAGGTCGAGTACACTTTATTACAAGGAGTATCTGTGTCTTGTCCACGTGAGCTGCTGAGTGCTCAAAGGAAGGAAACAACAGGAAATCTTGAACTCCACATGCTATTAAGTCATACTGCAGAAAAAGTCAGGGCTTGTTTGCTGAAATGCTGTTTTCTCCGAAGGTGCTTTGAATGTTGCAATGGATGGCAGAGGGGGGAAAAAACCCAAAATCCCAAGCTAGAAAACAACAGCACACTTTGTGGGAGTAACTGGAGTGTGTGTCCTTTACAGGAGCATTGATCACAAAGCTTCATTTGGCACCTCTCACACTTAAGTCAGCTCTGGTACCGATATCTGCTACCCAAAGCTGGTACAACTTGGCAAGAAAACTCATGGAACATTCAGTGTTTGTTTATCTTCAGAATTGCAGAGCAGCTTCTGTAATCCCATTGGGTGTGTGCAATGTCACTTTAAAGTGCTATTAGTCTCAAATTTCCCCCACAACTACCTAAATGGGAAAAACTCACCTTGGGAGACAATATGACTTGCTGGGTCAGTTTGAGCCAGAGGCTTGCTAGTGACATGCACCTCCTGAGGGCAGAACAGCATTTAAGAGCAGCCCTGTGGGGAGAGGGTTCCATGTAGGAGATCTGGAGAAGATAAAGTACTGAAGTAGTTGCACTTGAGTGTTATTAATAAGTAAGACAGGGCTGTGAGGTTCCAGACTTACATCAGTATCTCCCTGGCTTTCATCCTCACCTTGCTGTACCAAGGTCTCTGTTTATGGAGAGCTCAATTGGCGAGGGGTTCCAAAGGCAGCATGTTGAGGTGTTCCAAGCTACAGCTGTTATAAAGGCACAGCTCCATCCTCTAGCTCATAGTTGCTCATTTCAAGCTACATACAAAATGTTCAAATGCTAAAGAACTGTAGAATGAAGGCTTCTGTATTTTTAAATTATTTTGATTTCTTCCCCAAGTGCCATAAAAGCATGTACACAGCAGCATTCATATATGTGGAGATTTATTTCCTTGCTAAATCAGCAGTGTTGCCTTCCTAGGAGAATGCCCTTGGGGGAAAATTCTCATCTGTCAGCCTACGCTGTTTCATTTCACAGCAGCACGCTGACATGTTGATCAAAGACGGGGAAAATAACAGCTCAGATTTCCTGTGTATGCTTTTGAACAACAAACTCCATGGAGTGTTAAAATTATGAATTGACAAATTTTAGCTTCAGTAATGCCTGGTCAAACATCCTTCTGGAATCACCACCACCATTTTCAGTGAAAGAATGCTGTAGTGCCAGGCAAATGCTTCAATCACTTTGTGCCCTCAGATTCAGCCAGCTGGAGCTGGTTAAATCAGAATGTAGGAACTGACAAATAGGTTTAAAAAGTAAAACTATGGAGGGGAAAACCCCCACAACCTGGCGCGCCTTGTTAGAAGAAAGGTGGACTTTCCAAGGCAGGGCCTGAGCAGAGTTGTGCTGGAGGAAGTTTGGGTGGAGGCTCCCGCTATGGGGTCCAGGGCTGTGGCTTCAGGGACAGGTGGCCTGATAGGGGCACCACTGACCCTTAGCAAGAAGGGCTGGGTGGGATGCAGACTGGGAGAGGCAGGAGAGGGCCAGGCAGGAGATAAGGCATGCTGGGGCAGGCAAGCCACTGCCAGGCCAGTAATTCCCCAGGGAAACTCCCACTGGAGCATTCTCCAGACAAGGCACAGCCAAACCTCCCTGTCTGCAAGGAGCCCTGAGCATCACACGACTGCAAGGGTAAACACCAGCTGGAACCCCATGGTTCAACATGGCCTCCAGCAGTACTGGGTGGTAAAAGCTACCAAGGTTTCTGCGTCTTCTGGTTTCCTGCAAGGGGTGGTGTGAGCTAGGAAGAGGCACCAGAAGGAATGTTGCGGAGGAACTCTCAGAGCCTCAGCTAAAGGAGTCACTGGTTGGTGCAGCAGTAGGAAAATGCAAATTATGACAGCTCTGCAAACTCTCTCCATGTGACAGTGAGACACGAGGGATCCAAAAGATTGAATAGGGCTGGTAGTCCTGGGTGCTCAGGGATGGTGAGCAGGGTTCAGCATGACCTCTGGTTCATGCCAGGATAGGGGACTTTTGGGGGCTGGCCAACAGCAAACTTTTAAAGCACTCATGCGTACGCCAAGTTCCTGAAAGAAAAAGGTCAAGCAAATAGACCATACCAGCTTTCCCAGAGTTTAACAACAGGTCACTTGCTGATTTCTCATCAACTGCAAGAATTTATTTCAGCTGCTTGGAGGCTGGGCAGAGTGGGGAATCAGCCTGATCCTGAAAGTTGATGCCTTTCTCTGCCTTCACTTTGCCCCTCTCTGAGTAACGATTTAACATGTTTGCTATTTCCTAACCCTTCCTTATTCTTGGAGATTCTTCTGTTCTCTTACCAGTAATTTCTGGAATCCAGGCTCTGAAGCCAGCCCTTCTTCATCTAGCAGCTATTCTCATAAACTGCTCCAGGACAATCTGACTTGCTTTGGCCAATCCTGTCCAGTGAGGACGACACACATACACCACCCCCACCTCTTTCTGTGCCTTGTCAGGAGTGCAAAGGGCTCCATCTCTGGCAGCAAGAAAAAAAGGAAGGCAGTATAAAATAATCTTTCCTCTCACCATTGGGGTGTCTAAATAAGACTGTTTGTCTGTAGCTGCCTTGTCAGGATCACTTAGTGGTTCCAATGGGAATAACAAGGTGTACATGTGTGTGAAGGGATTTGCCAGCTCTGCTTCATCCAGTAGTTTGTGTCTGGCTTCTCTGCTTCTTCAAATCAAGCCAATGCAGGTAATGAGAGCCAGTAACGTGGCAACTTTTTACATAAACAGGCTTCCCAGAGCCAGATCTTCCTCCCTCCTGCCAGAAAGCTGTTTGTCTGAGGAATCCATGCATCTGGCACCAAATTCCAATCATAGCACTAAAACTGCAGGAATTACAGAGACATTGGCACCTCATCTGAAGAGACAGTACTTGTTTTCCTTGTTTAGAACTATAAATAGTCAATAGAGGACTCTCATTCAAGCAGTATTGATGATTGAAATAAACCAGGCACGGAGACACGGCCAAAAATTGGACTCGCGCTGCAAAGCCAAACCAGCTCTTGCTTCAGAAGCTGAAGTTCCAAAAGGGCAATGCAAAAAGCAAACTGGCCCTGAAGGTACACTGACACACCAGGTGTCCGTGTGTGACCGTCAAACTGCTTGCCTAGGTCACTGTTTGAACTGGAATTTTTTTAAAATGCCTTCAGCTCTGCTGTGGTTTGAGCAGCTGACTTCCTCCTTCCCCTCCCCAAGGCCCACGAAGTGAAGCAATACCGGGGTGGCCTGAGAGCACCCTGCCTGAGCAAGCCTCTGGCAGCACCATGCATGCTCTTCAAGTGCAGGTGCAGGGTCTTTATATTTAGCACACTGGAAATGGTGCTTTACAGCCTTATCAGGAGAGCTCTCCAGCCGTGGGGGAGACAAGCGTTTGAGCCTCCCTTGGTGACAAAGAAGTAAATGACAACAGTTGTTCTGTTCCCTGGGTGAAAAATGCCTCTGCTAAAACAGGAGGGAAAAGGCTTTCTGTTTAGGAAAGAGAGAGAGGGAGAGAAAAAAGATTAGTTTCTGGTTTTAAGAATAATTGCCAGTCTCTTCTTGGAGAAGACTGGTAGGAATAAAAGGTGTAGAAAAACTTCTGAAAGGAAAAAGGAGACAAATGTGCTGCCACAATGGATGCTGTTACCCAAAAACCATGATGCTGGGTAGGTTTCCAGCTGTGCAAGTTCTGGTATTTCCCCCTCAAATCCTGTTTCTACCTGAAGAGTTTCCCTCAAAATTAACTGCCATGTTCTGCAAGCCGAGGTAAGAGTCACAGAATCCTGTAATTGTTGAGTTGCTAGGGACCTTAAAAACCATCTAATTCTGACCTCTTCTGCCATGAGCATGGATACCTTGCACTTGACCAGATTACTCAGAGCCCCTTCCAACCTGACCTTGAACACCTCCAGGGATGGGGCATCCACAGCTTCTCTGGGCACCCTGTCCCTGTGCCTCACCATGCTCACAGTAGGGAATTTCTTCAAAATATCTAATCCAATCCCGCCGTCTTTTTTTCCCCTTGTCTTATCATTGCATTCCTTTCTTAAAAGTCTCTCTCAAGCTGTCTTGTAGGCTCCCTTTAGGCACTGTAAGGTGTTCCAAGGTGTCCCTGGAGCCTTCTCTTCTCCCAGCTGAATAACCCCAGCTCTCTCAGTCTATCTGCATGGGAGAGGTGCTCCAGCCCTCTCAGCATCTTTGTGCCCCCTTCATGGTCATTATTTCATGGTCATGGACTGCAAACAATAGTTCCTGTCTCTCTGGCAGGGAGCTCTGTAGTGATGGAAAGAGGCAGAGTAACACCAGAAACCGAGCACAGTCTAGTGACTGTAAAATCAGCAGCTCCTGCTGAAAATCATGTCCTTGAGTGGGAGGGGAACATGTGACTGTGGAAAAAGAAACTAACAAGGGTAAGAAGTGAGAAGAAGAAAAAGGGAAACTCCCCCAAAACTGAATACCTTGCAGGGGTTTCTAATAATAAATTGCAGCATATTGTGTTTCTTTTCTCACTCTTGGCTATGCAAATGTTAAATTAACAATCCCAAGCTGCTAAACCCTTATTTATGTAATACCAGCGACATAGAAACAACATTGTTTTGGTGTAGATACAACTCTCATGGCTAATCCTCAGCTGAGTATTGTCTCCCTGGATTTCTTCTAAAAACTCAAGTACTTTAGGATTGCACTGGGGAATGTTTGTCCTTGGAGCCTTTCCCTACAAAGCCTGTTTGTGAAAAGGATACAGCACTGTTGTATGAAATATTCTGCAGCTTTACCACCACCTTACTGGACACCTACCAGAAAGTATTATCCATGTGCAAGGTGATATTTTAGTCTCTTAGAACTACTTCCTGATTCCCCCACATGGTTGCAAACTCCCTTTTCTACATCCAGTGCACCCCTATCAAAATACATTTATCTGAAGGTTAATTTCCACGGTGGTGGATGTCTTTATGAAAGGATACTTTAATTAAAACTGTCTTAAAATGTAATGTTCTGGTTTCAGCATGGTATTCTGCCCTCCACAGCTACCAGCTGCTTTACTTGTAATCTCCTTGTTCTCTCTTCCCCCACAAAACACTTCCCTGCTTATCACTCCTGGCTCAGTCTCATGTTTCTGAGTGTCCTTTTCTGCACTCTGTGTTTCTTGGATCCAAATTCCAGAAGCATGCCAGCTTCCTCAACTCCTATCACCTTCTGCCTGCATGCTGCTGTATTCTTTGCTACATAGCAGTATTTCCATCACTCGTAATTCAAGCCAAATCCCCAAATCCCTACAGTCACCTACTGCATTTCGGTCCTTCCTACAAATTGCCTGTCTCCTCTGATCTTTTGCCTTTTTTACAAAGGACATTGATACATTTTTTAAAACATGAGATGGCACAGTGTGGGTACTTGGATCTCTGATGAACTGAATATCAAAGAAGAAAAAGACAGCTGGCCTTCCAGATGTGTAGTCCAAAACTGGTGATGCTACTAATATCTTTCTGAAGAAAAAGCCAAACAGGTACCTAAAGTACAGTCAGTTACTCTGGGATTTTCCCAGTGATATTCTTGAATCTACAAAGGCTTTGAGAGGAAATATGTCTCTAGCTAACTCATCCAAGATGAGAAAGAATTTACAGCAATGTTTCCTGAACAGTCTCCAATAAATCAGAGTTCCTAATTGTTTATTCCTCCTAAACCTTTGTTTCTCTCTGCTGTCAGTGACTTAGCCTGGAGCAGACTCCAGTCTAGACTGTATTTTTCAGTTCTTATCCATCTGCCTAACAGTTTTTTGTGACATCTGTATTTCCTCTTAGTGATCTTCTTATAAGGTCTGAGAGTTTGACCCAAATACAGGCCCAAGGCCAGTGTTCGAGCTCTCTAGACTTTCTTCAGGGCATTTATCTGTAAGAGACGGTGAAGCAAAACCAGATAAACTTCCAGCTTGGGAGCTCAAAGTTGAGACTGTCACCTAGATCAGGATGTCAGCTGTGCAGAGACATGGGCATGTCTCTTGTTTTCACTAAATAGAGAGACATGTATTTTTCCCCCTGACACTCATTCTTTCCCTCTGGTTTTTAATTTGAAGAATTAGGTAATTACTATCTTGGCATTTCCATCCTCTGGAAAATGCTGTGTCCTCCTACAAAAGATAGGCTTTTCTGTTAAAAGAGAATGCTCATGGTGGGCGAGTTAAGTGTGCTTCTTCCCTTGTGATCCTTTCTCTGACAAGTGAACATTTTCTCCAGAGCTGCTTAGGGCTAAGGGAGGTGAGTCATATGTCTCATTTTACTGTAGGAGTCTTTACATGGACATTAATTAGCAGGAGGTATCAGTTATTCTCGGAGCTTCGTTTCCCTTATCCCACCAAACCATACATTCCCATCAATGCTGCTATGACCCACAGAATTCCCAGTTCCTCCAAATTTATGTCAACCCAACTGGACTGAGTAAAGGGGCACATCTGAGGTCCTGTTTCATGGTGACAGTGATGTGAGAGGATCTTCATCTGAAACACTAAGGACTGATCCAGTTATATCGTGGCCCCAGCTGGCATTTTCCTTGGCACAAACGCAGTGTAAGGCCGAACTGCCACAGGGAGTAGCTGACAGGGATGGAATATGTCAGCCTCTGCTGCTCCACCTGGACTGTCAGGCTTCTTCAGCTGTGCAATGGGGTCAGAGAAATAAAAGGCTTGTGTTCATGGAAGCTAAGCCTCTGGTTGCTCACGGGCTCCATCTTTGGTTGCTAATGTGGCTGCTGCTTGGGTAAAGCTTCAGTGAGGATCATCATGTCCTGGAGAAAAAATTCCTCCTTTACCTCCTGGCAGTCTTGTGGTGGGAAAGGAGCACAGGGAAAGGATGTGAAGCCCTTTAGCCAGAGAAAGCAAAAGCCCACAAGATATGAGTGCTCTGGATCAGTGTAGGGAATGTGTTGTGGGAGCTGTACTCTAAATCGTGGTCCCAAAGCTCAGAAGAAATGTTCCAGATGAAGAACACAGGGACACCCTATTGTCCCTTTGTTGATGGACTGATGAAAGCTGGGTTGAGGTGACTACAGAGGCTGCATATGCACAGGTGCATGCATGTATCTCTGCTGAAGCTGATGCTACACCTTTGGTTTTAAAATGCTGTACAGCTACTCCGACAATAACACTGGAGTCATTCCATCAGATCTCTTTCCTTTTAAAATAAAATTATTTCAAAATCATAAAATGTATTTGACGTCCTTGATTGCATCTCAGATCACCAGTCTAATGAACTAAAAGTCTGAACAACATCTCAAGGAAACCAAAGGAAATTCTGTATTACTTGAAGACAACAGCCCAGAAAATGGAACAGGCACCAAGGAATAAGTGAGATGGAAAGAATCTGATCCTCTTCATTAAACTGCTCACTCTTCAACAACAGATGGTGTGTTTGCAAGTGTTTGCTGTTAAGGAAGTCAGGGCCCTGGACCAAAGAGAAAATATAAGCCACATTTAAGTACTTGCATATGTTGACTTTTGGAATCATTTCTAGCCAGATATAATGTCAGACATCTATACACTGACCCCTCAGTTTTGTCTGCCTGTGCTTTCATTTGTCTGTCATTATGTTTGTCCTGTGACCCCACATGGCAGCAAAATGTTCAGTATTGTTTTACCATAAATAGCAAACAAGCTCAGACAACTACTTAAAGAAAGGAGAACTGCAGCCCATGGAAGGCTTTGTATAGCAGAAATGCTTTAATATAGGCAGGCAGCAACAATTATTATGTCTGCCTATAACACTATTCAAATAACTGTGCCAATTTGCATCACTTAGAATTGATTTTACTGTGTTGCCTGTCTGTTTCAGGCTGATGGAGGTTTTTTAAAATCTCAACCAAAATTTTCTAAGAATGACACGAAGGAAAAATATGTTGTTTTGCAATCCTAAAAGATCTTGTTTATGCAAAACCCTTGTGTGTGTGTGTGATCCAAATCACATAGATGCATGTATTCACACACACACACACACACACACGCACACACATATATATATATATATATATATATATATATATATATATATATATATATATATATATATATGCATTTTATTCTGTTGTGGTTATTTTTCTTTCTACCCTGCCTCCCTCAAGTGGCTCTGGCTTGGAGAACATGCTAGCATCAGGGAGGGAGGAGAAAACTGTCTTTATGCTTACAGCAGCAAGTCTCAAGGCTGGAGAGCTGGATTTGAATTCTGCTTTTTCATGCAGCTCCCACACCATGGCAGCCATGTGATGTAGGATTTTCCCCTGGTTGTTAAAACACATTTACAATGCAGATGGTTGTCCTGAACCTGCAGGGCAGCTTCTGTACTCTCCCATGAGTACCTGCAGCAGGAGAGCCCTGTGCTCCCCGGCACTTCCATTACACAGCACCTCTACAACTTCTTCTGACCCCAGATCCTACAGTGTGGACAGGGAGTGCCAAGGGGGAGAGAAACTGCCTTTTGTAACTGGATTTTCAACCAGACCTGACCAAAGTCAGATTACATCTGAAGCAGTGCTGTAACCACTGGGCTGTTTGATTTAAGCATGTATGTCAAAATTAATTCCACACACCCCCACCCCACACCCCCTCAGTACATTTTGTTTTATCTCTGCATTAGGCATTTCTTCCATCTATTTTCTGCTGAGCACATCAGATTCTTCTGTCTATGCCACAATAGATTGAAATTAGTCTGGGATGCAAGGAAACATATTCTCCCTTCCACTCCATGCACATCTCGTATACTAATCCTCCCAAGAAATGGAGACAATGTGCAATATGCTTGTCCCTCTGATTCTCTCAGGTTCTGCCATGACCACACCAGCAGAGCCTGTAGCTCCTGTTCCAAAGTAAGCAGCACAGCAGGTCAAAAAGTGTTCCTTCCCCAGAAGGGATTTGGGGGGATGCTTCATTGAGCTGAGCTCCCTCTGCAAAAGCACCACAGCCTGAAACCCACCACTGGTGTCAGAGGTGCTAATGGGCAAAATTGACATTCCTGGTTACTTTAGCAAGGCTGTGTTAGTACAATTTACTCCAGAGATTGGATAATATACCACCTGCTATAATCATCAAAACACTTCTTTTTTTCTTTTTATTTTTCTTTATTTTTTTAAAATACTAGGTGAATCCCAAAGGCAATCCTGAAAGAATAATTAAAAAAAAAATCAGCCATGTACTGTCCTTACTGGAAGCAGTAAATTAATTTACATTAAAATACAGTATTAAATCTCATTCTTCTATTCCACTGTGAATCAATGGGAGATTTATAAGCAGGATTTTTCTAAGATTTTTTGAAACAGCTTCACAGCCTTACCCCTGTCACTGCTACTGTCAAATTGGCATACTGTATACCTTGAAATGCTGTGCATTGCACAGTCATAAATTCCACATGGATTTATCCAGCAGGCTTAGTGTCATTAGCCCCTGTTACAGTCAGGCTGCAGTGCTGAATGAGCGCATAACTTGACAGAGGTCATCCAAGGTAGCAAAGACCTCACAAGGGAGCACAGATTTCATAACAGCCTCTCATTTTCTGAGCGTTGCTGGGAAGGCAGCCTGGATGTGATGTGCTCTCACTTATCATTTCCTTTTGCCTTCAACTGTTTCTATTGAGAATGCATCTGTGTGTCATAAAAAAAGACAACAAAAAAACCCCCCAAACATTTATCATGAATTTTGTTGTCTGTTTTCTGACCTCAAAAAAGCTACCTGTCATTTTCCAGAGTCATTGCCAAATCTCAACATGGCTTTTATTTTAATATTCGTTGTAATTGTGTTAACACGTTTGCTGAGCGAGCACTCCTAGCCTGTGCTGACCGCTTGGAATTCAAAATTAGCACAGTAATTATATTTCACAGGCTACTGGTCCATGGGAAATTTCACCTCACTTGTGAATTTGCATGTTCTGAAATAGGTCGGAGAAGCAGATGGCTTTGAAAGAAGAAGCGAAATGAAAGGGACTGGGAGTCAAGACTCCTGTTTTGTTTATTAGATTAAGCCCTTTACGAGAGGGTGAGTGCTCACATCCAGTTAGGTGGCTCACTAGCCTGAGTGAATCATCAAGAGTGTCTCTGGAATTTTCCTGGAGGGTATTTTCTGGGTAGCTTCCAGGAGGATTTATGCACAGTGCATCCGGAAGCACGGGCTTGTTATTCACTGCAGTTCCATCAGGGAGTTGGAAAAGAGCAGCAGTTGGATGAGCCTGACATCTAAGCGTCTAAGGGCAGAGGATAAACAGTTTTCTATTACCATGATTTTGAAGTCGTAATTAAATATAGGCATTGCCAACTGCAAGATCTGTTAGATAACTGAGCAAACATGTCTCTGGGGAAGCAACCTTGGCCTGAGGAATTTTTCTCACTTCTGTGGACACAAGAAATATCAACATCCCTATTCAAGCCCTTCTTTGATTATAATTTCAATCCCAGTAATTAAAGGCAGTCTCAATAAACTAACGTCCCTCAAGGAACAGGAACAGAAGCCCACTCTGTCCCTCCAGTGTATCAGCACATTATGATATTTTCCCACATATTATGGCAGGGTGAAAAAGAAATAAAAACACTGCAGAGACACACAACCTAATTCTGCAAGTGCTTTCATGTGCCATGTGTTGTCTGGGTTTGCCTCTTTCTGGGTTTCTGTTTTTCTTTTATGTGCCTTCCTTCCTACGTACCCACAAACACTTGATTTATTTCTCAGTTTAATAACATCAACAAAAAAGAACGGAATCATGTTAATGACCAGCTTTATTTTTGGAAGATGCCAACAGTCATGTATAGCCAACTTGCATATGGAGTCTCTTGCTCAGCAAAGAGGCAGCACCATCTGGAAACCTGTCATGCTGCCTCTTTACATTTTGTCTCCATTATGAAATGTATCTGCAGAACCATCCCAAGGCCACAATCTATCTGCAGATACAACTGCACCACCAGTCATGGATGCCTGAGGAGAACCAGTGGGCTCCTGATGTGAAGATGCAAGTCCTTTCCACTTGTGCCGAAGGAGAATTTCTGCTGGCTTCTAGCTGAGCCCAGGCGATGCTTATTAGTTGGCTGACCATGGATAGTACAGCATATCAAAATTAAGGATTTTAGTTTCTTATGTGATAAATTTACCTGGATATGCCAATATTGTAGTATACTCTTTTTTCCCCTCAAAGTCTGAAGATAAAAAACAATACTCAAACTTTTCCTGATTGCTGTGCTCCTGCCTGGATGTGACAGACAGAGCTCACGTGAACCATGTGAGTGTAAAGAAGTTCTTATGAAAAGCCTAATCCATGAATTGAGTTTTGCTTATCAGTCAGAAAGCAACTAGTAATAACACCATTTTCTTCTCTTGGGAAATAAAATCTACCTTTTAAATCAACTACCTGAAACCAATCTGAATGCAACACTTAACAGATCTCTGCCCACCAATATCACCTCAGACAAACCTAAGCTCAGGCAAAAGGGCTCAGTCAAAAGGACTCAGTCAGCTTTCCATTACTTGAAGGAAGATTATAAAAGAGAGGCAGAGTGACATTTACATGGACAAGGAGTGATAGAATAAGGCAAAATGGTTTCAAATGAAAAGAGAGGAGATTTGGATTAGATGTTCAGAAGAAATTCTTTACTGTGAGGGTGGTGGGACACTGGCACAGGTTGCCCAGAGAAGCTGTGGATGTCCCATCCCTGGAAGTGTTCAAGGGCAGGTTGGATGGGGTTCTCAGCAACCTGGTCAAGTGAAAGGTGTCCTGCCCATGACAGGGGGTTGGAACAAGATGGTCTCTAAGGTTCCTTCTGACCCATGCCATTCTAGGATTCTATGAAAAGCCAGAGGCTTTTGTGTGGGCTGGTTTCTCTGTGCTCTAATTTTATGCTTAGCATTGCAAAAATCAAGAACTGATTGTTTATTTATGACATTCAAATCAAGTGCACATTGAGATGGAAATGGAGGATTATTTTAATAAATATATCAATAATCCTTGTTAGTTAGAAGCCTTGTGGCTTGCTTTGGCTGACAATGTACTCACATTGTCTGTTTTCTTGTTTTGTTATTTTGATTCCCATCTGATTTATATACAGAAAAAATAGTGTATCAATGTGCAAAGAGTGTATCCATGTCAAATAATTTAATAATGAGTTTGATATGAACTGCAGAACAATAGGATGCCTTGAGTAATTCATCTTATCATCAGCCTTGAAGTATGGCTAAAAAAATCTTACAAAATTCACAACAAAAGTTATCTAGGAAAAATGTGACTTATTGCTGTCAGCAAAATCATGTAAAGGAAATCTAAAAGGGCAGGAAAAAAAGAAGAAACAAAATCAAAGATGTTTTATGTTGCATCTCAGGTTCTTCTGCCATCATTGTTTTCAGTGGACTGTGACTACATTGTTCTTAAATATTTCAAGGAGCTAAATTCTTTCATACAGCAAAAAGCCAAATAAGACCATAATAATTATTCATGCTGGACAATAATTTCACTGTATTTAAGGGTTGTAGCTAAAACTGATCAGAAAAAAATACAGCCATGTTTTTTGCCCTTTTCTTAGAGTCTGTTTTTAATGGACAGTATTTCAGCCCAGTGATCTTACCTACAGAACCAGCTTGCAGCAGACAATCCAACACAGCCCCAGCATCCCAAGCCCTGATGGATGGTTGTCATCTCATGAGAACAGAACAAGACCTGAGGGTCTGAAGTCATACTTACTTTCTTGTGGGAACAAAGAGAAGAGGCTTAAAATGAGACTACCCTGAAAGATACTTGGATGCTTTGACTGTATTAAAAAGTGAGCCCTTGTAAGACATTTCCTTAAGAAACCAACAACAAATGGAAGAAGAAAGACAATTTACAGAAATTTGCTATTTTAAGGATTTATGCAAATTGGGATGATTCTACACCCATGGCAGGGCCTGCTGATTTTGTCACCCAGACTTTTGCTCCAGGTCCAGAGATCTGGCTCAAAACTCATGCCATCCCATATGGACTAGCTACAATCAGTTTCTTTAGGTGGTAAATGAGAAGCAGCTCAACATGATGTATCCTGCCTCTAGCTGTCAGCTGCAGAAAACAGCTCACTGTGCCCACTTGGCCTGATGTGTCACCAGTGTGCACCATGTGACTTCTCAGTGTTGTCTGTGCTCAGAATAATGGCAGGAAGACAGAATGAGGAGAAGCTGTGATGCATGAAGCACAGAGAAATCATACAGCATATAAAAGCAGCTAAGATAGCAAATAAATCACCCAGTCTCCTACTGCAGAGTTAGAGAAACACTCAGGATCTGTAGCATACCCAGTACACCACTCAGCTCATGAGGCGTGCTCTGGTCCCATAAAGGATTTGAGGAATGAAGCATGTGCAAGACACAAACCAATAAATGCTTTTCCAAGAGAAATCCAATGCTTAACACAGGCCAAGTAAGAACAAATAGGAGCTGCTTGCACTCAGCCTCAAAAAGAGTGCTGCTTGCACTTTCCTCAAAGTTGGAGCTACCCTTACCAAATAGTTTAGATTGAAAGCAGGTAGATGAAGTGGCAAAATCATGGTTTATTGACAGATAAGAAGGCAGGGACACAGTCAGGCACCTTTGCTCCTGACAGGCATCAGAGTTCAAGTCACATCAACCTCTTAATTCCCCAGAATGCTGCCCAAGCAAGGTTGGCATCAGCGCTCTGTGAAGGCAAGGCCATGGCTGACCAGGTCTCTCTCTTCAGCAGTGTAATTTCCAGGGCTCCTAGCCCAGATTTTACAGGCCTCCCTGCATAGCACTAACAGTGCTAACTGCTAATTTATTTATAACAAATCCCTAATTTATTTTTGGCTCTCAAATGCCATAGAGAAAGAGGGAATCAGTCAGTCAGCAAGACTGACACACAGCAAGTATCTCCAAGGAAGAGAGTGATCTGTACCATTGCTATTGACTTCACTTGGCAGTCTAGGCTGCTTTTTTCCCTTCTGTCTTTTGCACAAGTTGCATCTAGAGTTTGAATTCATCTGGTTTAATGCAGGGTGCCATCTGATTACCCTCAGGCAAGTGGTTTGAAGCTCTCTGATGGACGGGTCGTAGGTCCAAAGCCTCACTGAGAGCTGGGGCATGTGTGATGGCAATCTGGAGTACAGCTTTTGGTGCAGCTTCTTTCAGAGCCTAGATCCTATGTGCCAAGCAATTCTGTGGACTAGAAATGAGAATGAGCAGGGGGTTCATTTTGACACTATGTTACTCTGCCAAATCAAAGTGCAACTGTAGGTGCAGCCACAGATAAGGGATTTAACTATACCTGCTAACCTTGTATGTGACCACATTGTTCAACCTATCTGAAACAAGAGGAAATAACAAGAAAAGGACTCTGATAAAGGACTCTGCTCTTTGGAGGTGTCTTTATGTTCCCTAGATAAAATCTGTGACATGGGTGATTTGGAAATATTGTGGAGAAGCCTGAAGAAATCAAATCTAGAAAAAATATGGAAATTGCCCAGTAGTAAAGCATTCAAGAATCTCTCCAGAGCCCTTTGTACTTAATGACTATTAATGGATTTTGTGAATTTCCTAGCGTTTTAGTCTGCAGCCTGTTAGTGAGAAGTGCTTGCTCTAGAGGGAGTTAGGGCTAGAATTAGAGACAAGTGAGGAGAATATTCCCTTCTTTGCAAAACCCATCAAGGCATCTTACAATCAACTGTTCCCAAAAAACGAAGGTATTTTCTCAGATAAGATGTGGACCAAAGAGGCACATCCACCCCCACCTTCTTAAAATAAAGCCATAGTCTGCTTCTCACATTAGTCCAGAAGAACATGCAAGTCACCTACTTTCTTCTGTTTGGGAGGGTCCAGAATCCATAGAAGCTGAGGTGCTAAGGAAATGAAAAAGCCTTTTAAGGTATTTTCTGTGATCACTAAATTTATACACTGAGGCTCTAAACTGATTCAAGAGACACTGTGCTCTCCAGTGGGCTGTCATTTCAAACAAGTTTTATTTAGCAGGTCTAGGGTATTATGAGTCATTTCACTCACTTCTTATTCACTGGCCCAAGTCTGAAAATAAATATTTCTTCAGCTCTCCACTTCAAGATAAAACCTAGGAGTGCCTCAGAACTTTCCAGCAACTTCTATCTGTATTTCTGAGCAGAGGTTTCTATGGAAAGGAGCAGGTCTGTTGTCCTCTGCTGTTTACTTTTTTCTTTGTTCTCACTACAGCTGGCCATACTCTGAAATGGGTTGGGTTCAGCAGAAATCTTCCCAAAAATTCCAATCCTAAAGACTTCCAAGCATATTTAACCCAAAAATTCTCAAATTCTTGTTGAAAAGACGAAAAAGACAGAAACAAAAGAGTAGAAAATAATTTTAGCTTTAGTAGATGAACACAAAGTTTTCAATTGACAAATCATTTGGCTTTGAGATTGTTTACAACCTCTGTATAAAATCTATCAATAATCAGCTGCTTTCTCCTTAAATGGACCCTGCTGGTGTTTTAAAAATATTTGTTGGTGTAACAAGAAACTCTCTTTTAAATGACTATTTTGTCTGTGTCCTTAATCCCATTTTTACTTGTATTCAATTCCAGAATAGCAGTTGGGTGAGGAGGATATTTCAATTTTTTTTCTGAAGTAGGCTCTTATTTATTTTATTCCCCATGGAAATTCAGAAATTTTTGAACATAAAAAGTTTGTGTTTCTGGAAACACCAGTTGTCAAAACTAGTGTTTCTTTAGCCAGCTCCTTAAGTGTCCAAGTGGCTGGTTCCTCACCTGGCTGTTTCCCCATGCAGCCCTTTTTGAAAGAGGGGAAAGTGCCTGGCTGGGAAACAGAGGAAGAGGTATTGCACAAAGAGCTCTGAGTATCTGTTCAAGAATAAGAGGAAGCAGATAAATTCTCAAAATCTCCATCTTTCTCACCACAGAGAAAATCCTGTTCCCTTCTGAGTTATTTATTAGAGATTCTCTGTACAAAGGCCCCCTAATGGCTAACTGACCTCTGCAAAAAAGCAATTTATCTTGTAGAAGGGTTTTATCCGTGTTGCTGTGTTAGCCTGGGATCTCAGTTCTGCTAAGCCCAAGATCCCTGCTGCCCATGCTGCTTCACCTGCTGGCTTATTGCCTGCACCTAGACTTGAGTGAGCCTGTGGCCTTTCCAGGCAGGAGCACAGGTATCAAACACTCCTGCTCCTGTATTACTGAAGAACACCATTATAATTAAAATGTTTCCTCTGGATCTAAAAGCCAACAATACTGATCAGGAACTATTTGGGGCGAGAGGTCTGAAAGAGGCAGTGCAGGCTACACTGGCACCCTGTGGGAGCTCTACTGTGCTATGGCTGCTCATTGAAACTGATGAGAACACTCAACCCTCACTCACTGCCTTTGATATTTCATTCCAGGTAATTTATATGAGTGTTTCTGGCCTTTGTGTGCTCCTGAGCATGACACTGAGGGGGAAAGGAGCTCAGACTTCAGACTGGCTGTTTAAGCCACTGAAGAAAAGAAAGCTCCAAAAAAGGCTTCAGGTAAAACCACGTATGTTCCAGCATGTGGAAATCAGGCAAGGATGAATGGCTGAAATCAATGACCTTTATAACTAATTTCCAAAGCTCAGCAGTTTCTGCTGAGTTTTGTTTAGAATAGACAGCGACAGGCAGGAGTTTGGGCAGGAGTGAGCCCTGGGTCAAGGCTGTAGTGAACACCACACAAATCCTGTATCCTTGCACCAACCCTAGCCAGATCAGGTCCAGGTACTCATAGCTGGGTCCTGACTCTGTACCCTGAATTTCATTTCCATCCTTCTACAGCAAATAAATATACTTTTGTAGCATTCCAGATCCCAACATGCCCATTTTAGAGCCAAATTCCTGAGTGCTTATGTCCTTTTTCTTCAGAGGGTGTAACATTGCCTTCCCTTGTGAAGGCAATTATGCTTTGGAAAATGAATATATAAAGCTGGTCCTGTTGTGGTTTATATCCACTGAGCAACACTGTAGAGGTTTTACTGGCATGATGCTGAACTTGATGGTTCTGGCTTTGCCCTAATCAGTCCTTTTTATTTCATGGCAATTCCTCCCCTCATCTTGCTTTTTTATCTCTTCAGTTCTTTACTAGTTTCACCCATTTGGACTAACAAGCTTTGAGGCAAATGCTGTCTCTTATTATATGTTTGTAAAATCAACCCCTCAGCTGAACTGCTGTCTTTACAAACTATTACAATATCAATAGGAGTGAAAATTAGAACATTTGTACATCATGGAAACACCACTGGTAAATCCAGTTATTGAACTTTAATGCCTCCTGAAACCTACAGTTCTGTGTGCTTCGGTTGCAGGGAGCTACCTTCACCAAGAGAGTTTTAATGTACCTATCCTGGAACAAACAGTTTTCTTCCAAACACAGCAGCCGCCATCTCTTTTCCTGTCAGGATACACCCTACTGGTATCCAGCAACATCTCCTGAGTTGCATGTGACATCAGCTGCCTGGGAACTAGCAAAATTGCATCGCCCTAATCCTCAAAGCTTGCTTGAACAGATTTGCTGGCACCATGCCTGTGCTAGAGGACAGGAACACTTAAAATCACATAATTTTTTTGGCTCATTGAAGTCATTCTGTTGCCCTGTTTTCCCATTGCCATTCAGCCTGATTTGCAAGCAATTTTCTCAATGGAGTACTTCACAGAGGTTGGGAGTATGCTGTGCTCAATGCTGCATTCTAGCCATAAGCCACATCGGTGTTGGTTTATTTTCTGGCACTGTCATCTTGTGAATAACGCTTACCTTCCCAGGTTTTGGCACAAAATGCTTCCTACTTAGTCATCAGATGCCCAGTGAAACTTACTTCATTCAGACAGATTATCTTCTTCTTCTTTTTTTACTTTTTTTTGTAGCTCACTTTCAGAATTTGTTTCTGCTTGTTAATGCAAGCCTCCGAGCATGCTGCTGCTGTGCATTTTTAAACACTTACCCAAATGTCATCTCTATTATTTCCAAACTCTCAGACTCTTTGGGGATAGCTTAGATGCAAATGAGCTGTCAAAGAAAGATTACTTGAACCAACATTCAGAATGACAAAAGGCTTACAGACTGCATGCACAGCACACGGTTTCCAGCTTCCCAGTCAGCCATTATTTGCCAAAACCAAGGGTTTATACACAGTCCAAAAAAACATTCAGCTTTGTTACAATGGGGCACAGTTATTTTCCATTGAAAAATTTAAACCTCTTAGATCTAGGAAAACTCTGATTTCCATAGCTTCTCAGATGTTGCTCAGCTACTCACTCAACCCACACATTTTTTGTACCTAAAAATTCACTTTAGAGCCTGTCTGTCCTCCAATAGGTAGAGCTATTTCTCCCTGCCACACACTTTTTTGGGGATGTTGCAGAGGTGGATAAAAAACAAACAAACCAAAACCCACACTCACTTTACAGTGCACAGCAGTCTGAAACAGTCAGTGTTGCTTTGACAGAACAAATCAGGACCTCTCCTCCAAAATCAAGGCCCACATCCATGGCTGCGCGTGTTGTGATTCATGGGACTGTCCTGTGCAGGGCCAGGACTTTGGTAGTCTTTGTGGGTCTCTTCCAACTCAGAACATTCAGTGATTCTGATCCAAGAGGCTTCATGAGGAGATGCAATGCTGTTGCTGAGAGCAGAGGCATCATTTTGTGAAGCCCAGCTTTCTAACTGCAGATGGCACCCCTGATTCTGCTGAGGTGACACACATTTTGCTGAAGAGCTGATTTCTTCAGCAAGAAATAAGACAGCCCCAGAGACTGAGGGATTCAAACCAAATCCTGACCTGTCTTAACACTGTCTCAGTGTTACGCACGGGAGATACACACACTCGTGCACTCATTAAAATGGGACAGCAAGCCAAATTCGCCTCTCATACAACTACTGACATCAACAGAAGGCCCAGTGTTTGAACAGCAGCTGTCACAATTTGTTCTCTGAATAATATTTAGCCAAGATTAAACCTAGATAGAGATAGCAGGTATTTTGCACATATTTTGGTCTTACAATGAGCATTGAGCAAGTCCTGGAAATGCAGGGTTTGAGGGGTAAACAAGATATGCTTCATTCTGATTTCCTGTGTCCGCCGAGAACTCTTCCCTCCCACACTGGCAGTGGTTCAAATTATGTCTTTTTCAGCAAGATAGTAAACTACAATTTTAAAAGGAAATACATACATTGCACTTTTCATCTCAACAGCCTGGAAAGTGCAGTTGGGTGTTAATTAATCAGCACAACATCTCTGCAAGTTAAAGGAATATTTTTATCCCCTGTGTGGAAACTGAGGCACCAGGAAGTAGAGTATCCTATAAAGGGTCAAAAAGAAGTTCATCACTAGAGAAAAGAATTTGCCTAATTGCAAATTAGCCTTGATAACTCTGGGCTAAGAAATACTCTGTGTAATTGAAGTAGATGAGTTCTATGTTTTTCATGGTTTATTCCTGCTGAAGATGCTCATTGCCCACAAACTGCTGAACCAAGACCAAATGTTATTCAGTATGTCAAGGCCTGTTGGTCCTCAGCCCAAGTCACTGCAGGCTGTAACCCTTGTCAGCATATTTTTTACCCTTATGGCACAAGAGCTTCAGGTTGAAAGTACCCAAGACCGTGGCCCACAGTATCTTCAGAGATAACACCAAAGAAAGGGTGCAGCGGGGTCAAATTTACATGCCACGCACTGTTGTCTTGCAGGTAGGTATCTGCTTGGATAAAAGAGAGTCATGTGTCAACCACTGATGCTGCTGTTCACAGCATATGGAGGAGTATTGTTTTCATATGTATGTCATGATCTTTGAATGTGTGTAATGGGTGAACACTTACTATTTCCAAGACTATGGATTCCTTCACATGTTCACAGTATAGGGCTAGACTAGAGTGTATACCAGAACTGCCCCTCTGCCTGGCACCTTGCTTTGGAATCTGCCTCTTTCTGAGCAGTGTCTTCCTACTGGTTCCTTGTGCCTTTACACCTACACATCCTGACTCAGACTGAAATTGCTTTATTCTCTTATTTCATTCTGCATTGGTGCAGTGGTATGCCAGAGATGGGATCCTTGGAACCAGAACCATCGTTAGTCTTGCTGTCAACAGCAAAGCATCCTTTGAGAGGATGAGGAGGGGATGGGGACTGCATTTCCCTGACTACAACATGTGCCACAAAAGCCTCTCCTGGGGCAGAACCAGCTGGGGAAGGGGGAGTGCAGAGCAGTTACAGTCCTCTCAACTTGCCTGGTTAAATTTTCTCCCTTAAGAATGAGTCACGCTGACCTAGAAAATGTAACAGAAATGGATATGTCGGTTACCAGGTTACTGCTGTGCCTTGCAAAATCAAGGCAAACTCTTTCCTAAGGGATGAACTTTCACTCCATGCCCCAAGTGATACTGTCCTCTAAAGCACTGGGGTAACTGCAGTTTAAGTGGATTTAGTCACAGCACAGTTGACACTGCCTATAGGGAAGAAAAGGCGTCTGTGAAAATAACAAGACCCTTCTGTATAAAATGCAAGAAAGATTTCTGCAGGAGCTTAAGCTACATGTCTCCAGCTGAGCATTGGAGAAAAGTCACAGTGGGCTTACAGCACCCCGAGAAACTTCTCCAGCCACATCGCCAAATCTACAAATAACATTTTCCTGTGTTGTGTTGAACAGAATAGCAGAACTTTGTCTTTCAAGACAGAGGAAATGTACTGGGCTCCACAGTAGTGATTATTACTGGTTTTAGTATCTGCTTGTCACCAGTTTAGAAGGCTCTGCATGTATTCCCAGACAACTCAAAACAACAGTGAGGTGGATTGTGAAGATTGCCCATTTGCTTACAAAGTAGTGACAAGTCTGAGACTCAAAAGGGAATTCCAAATCTATGCACTGCTGCTTTGTCCATTGCCAGGACACCTAACCCATTGTCCTATATCTTTCTTTTTCTAGGGGTCTGTGTTACTCTGGTTCAAAAGCACTGCAGCATGGCAGAAATAGAATATTTGAGAACTAGCAAAATAGGGAGAGGGAAAAATTTTTGCTCTCAAATAAATAGCAGTAGAGCTGCAACACTGGATGTATTTTTCTTTCCATACTTATATCAACCCTTAAGAGGGATTTTCTAAGTAATCTGCATTTGTTACAGAACTTGGAGGATTTCTGCCATTGTGCTATGGACCCAGGAGATCACGTGGCATAATTTAGGCTTCCCTCCCTACAGAGTATATCAGTTCTTTGTTACGATGGTGCTAGGAAAAAACGACAAAAAAGGTTGAACACAGGCCAGGAAGGGCTATATACCCTGGTGTTGCAAAGAGTCATTCGTGGCATAGGTTTATTTGCTTTTATTCAGTTAATTTGTGTTAGCAAAAAATTGCCAGGTCTGCAGGAGGTGGAGCAGTATCCAATTTAGTGACTTAACCACATTATTAGGAGGAAAAAGCAAACACTTTTCATCTGAAATGGCATGTATCTCTCCAGTGAGCCTGGAGAGGTTAGGGGTCTGAGCTTTAGGGCTGTAATACTTCTGCTTTCAGGGCTGCTGGGTATGAAAATTATAGAAATCATCTGTGTGTGAGAAATGTGGCAGCAAGACATCGTACATGTGAGCTCAAAATTTGGTTTTGTTTCTTGTTTTGTTTTGGTCTGGGGTTTTGGTGGGGGAGGGGGTTTTGTGTGTTTTTTGGTTTCTTTCTCAGCTGCATCTAAAAATAGCATTTCACATCCTTAGATCCTATCTGAGGCGTAAAGCACTGAAAAAAATGTGTACATATAAAAACAAAATGTACTTTTTAAAACTGCTGGATATTTTTTCTCAGCACCGTTGTTTTGACTATGACTCAGAAGTTTGACTTGCAAGGCAACTTGGCATTTTACTCACCAGAACACTTCTTATGCTTTGGACAATGTCTGTACAATTATTTGGGAGCTGATTTAGGTGGAGTGAGTACACT
The DNA here is from genome assembly GCF_017590135.1 of Pyrgilauda ruficollis. Lineage (NCBI taxonomy): Eukaryota > Metazoa > Chordata > Aves > Passeriformes > Passeridae > Pyrgilauda > Pyrgilauda ruficollis. The sequence goes on along the minus strand of NW_024524934.1, from coordinate 6,198,666 downwards.
GGGTCCTGCAAACAGCGCTGCTGCAGTGCCCCAGCTGTAATTCAAAGCACTCACACCATGGTTAAGAAGAGTTGAAACCAGAGTATTTGCAGGTGAACTGGCCTGTGGCATGCCTGGCCTTGCACATGCCCAACCTGTGCACAGGTTACTCATAAGAACTTGGCCCTGCATGTGGGATCACACCGTTTCCTTGCAGACTGCATGCTTGCATGCAAACAGTAGAGATGTAAATCCAGGCAAGGCCACAGGGTCACACTTGCATTTCCCAGCAGAGCCTCCATTTAATGACTTGAAATGTTGTCCTTCACCAAGGAAAAAGGGGGTACTCGTGTTGTCTGTGCTGAAAGACACCTGAGGTAACACTAGCAAACCAACCCTGGGCTTTGCAGATGCTCAGCACATCTCTGTTGTGATAAGGTACGAAATGATGACACAGACACTGCTGCTCTCGAGGGGAACAAAAAAGAAGAAGAAGGACTTTATTTTCTGACTCTAACATTTATAGTTTTCCAAAGGTGACAGTGGATTGGAGGGTGACAGTGCCACCTCTCCAATGCCACTGGACAGACCAAGGGTCCATCAATTCTCTCCACCTCCATGAAAGAATGCAAAACATAGGTTATTTACAGAACTGTGTGTGAGAAAGTTTGTTGAAAAAATGTAAACATCAGAAAGCTTAACAAAGTCTTACAAAATCAGAATGACATATCTCAAAACCAGGCGGGAAAAAGGGGGTACTCGTGTTGTCTGTGCTGAAAGACACCTGAGGTAACACTAGCAAACCAACCCTGGGCTTTGCAGATGCTCAGCACACCTCAAAACCAGGCACTTTATTTTGGCGCTTGTATACAACTGCCTTAGGGGTCTCATTTCAGAAATGTCATTTGCAAATTCAGTTCTAAATATTTTATCATGTCTATTCCCTTCAGAAGGACCTGCGCAGGTTAAACACAAAACGCTTGTAGAGTCCTCAGATAAGATGCACTACTGACACAGAACGTATTGTTAATCATGATTAATTATTATTATTCTGCTGGCTGACAGGCATCTGACTGATGGATACTCTCTAATCCCTATTCTCTCCCCAGATTTTCTTCCTAATTAGTGTCCTCTAGAACCTTGTAATCACATGCCACGCAAATGAACTGCATGTTATTCAGCCAGACAGATGACAGTGGATTGGGTGACTTCCTCTGTCGCCAGGAGGCTGGAAGAAAAGAAGCGCGGAGACACGACACGGTGCAAACGCTCCTTCTCCCCGTCGGGAAAAGGGAACGGCAGCCGCGGGCAGCGGGCGGGGGTGCAGCGCCCTCTGCAGGCTGCGCCGGCACCGCCACCAGCCCGGGCAGCGCATCCACCGCGCCGAGAAGCGGGCTCGGGGATTCCGGGAGTAGGGAGTACATCGCTTCCCTCTGTGCTGCTAACATTCTGTGTTAAGCGGAAAAAACCCTCCAACAAACACCTAGAAAAACAAACCACACCCAAACAGAATATGGAAGGTGCGACATCACCATTGTCCCGCGGAAATCCCTCGGAAATGGCCTTGAGTTGTTCCAGGGGAAGTTTAGGTAGGATATTACCTAAAAAAAATTTATTTGCGAAAGGGATGTCGAGGAACAGGCTGCCCAGTGAAATTATGAGACACCATCCCTGGAAGTACTTAAAAGACGTGTAGATGTGGCACCTGGGGACACGGTTTAGTGCCAGGTGTAATGGTTGGTCTGAATGATCTTAAAGATCTTTTCCAACGTAAATGATGCCCTGATTCTATGAAATACATTCAAGCTCTGGCCACAAGGCAAGGCCAAACAGAAAGGCCAGCTCTCAGCTTTGCCCTGCAAAGGTGACTGTCTGGTTTGGTGCTCCCTGAACCACATGAGTCCTCTGCCCATGAGTAGGAGTCTGTGCATCCCAACCTCCCAAACCCTCCCAGGCCATGCTAAACAAAGTTCCAGACCTACATCCAGCCAGGCTGAAGGGCTCACAGTGATTGGCAGCATGGCCAGAATGGTGCACAGACAGAGAGCAGACACTGTGCCTGCCAGAAAGGCTGGATTTAATCACTTGGTCTAGCTGCAGAAATTAGCAAGAACTGAAGAGATGTTTGCAAGTAAGAGGAGACAAAATTCTAGACAAGCTATAATTGGCAAAACTAAATGAGAACAAGGAGTGAGCTAAGATCTCCTTCACCTGATTAAATGATGCCTGGAAGTGTTTCAACTACACAGTAGGAATTTTTAAGTACCAGTCATATATACTTGTCAGGATTGCTTCATGACAAAAAACAATGCCAAGATTTCTGATCTGCCTGCCACTGAAATAAAATTTGACTCATTCAAATGCACTCAATAAATTATAAATATAAGGTCTATATCCTTCAGAAGAGCTACATCAGCTGAGGTTTAGCCTGTATTTCTCAGGAGTCCCAATCTATCCTTTGAATATCTAGAAGTTCCTAAAAATTTCCTCAGTCTGCAGGCTTGGTGTTTGTGATGTAGAGCTTTTTTATATATGTACTCTGTGTCCCTATCTTTCTCTAAATGTAAACCCATGTTACATTCCAGCATCAGAGGCATAGATGGAAGGCTCCACCAGAAGCATAGACAAGCTAGACAAATCTTTGCATGTATTTTCCCTCCACAAGCCCACCATTACACATCCTGCTACAGACCACTGCTGGACAGAGAAAACAGTGGCAAGCCACCCTCCAGAAGGGGCTGTTGCATGGGATGGCTCATTGGAAGCCAGGGGCAGCTGAGTGTGCCCTGGTATTTTTCCTGCCCTCCAGTGTGCAATCCTCAGGGCAGCAAAGGCACAGGGTCCTTCTCCAGCATGGTAAGGGGAGTCTCTGTCACCCCTTCAAAAAACCGGGTACAAACCCCGCCATCCCTCCAGTACTCTTCTCTTCTGCCACTCAACTCAACTCCCACATTTATCTGATCAATTGGTTTATTTATGCTATTTAAACAACACATGAGCCACCAAATTTTAACCTAGGGATGACTATTTTTCATAGTCTAGAATGGCATGGGAGACAAGCATGCTGTGGCCTCCACAGTGCTGTCTTTCAAGAGGGAATTAACATTGTACCCTGCTTCCCTCTTCCACCTCACAGCTGCACGCAACTCCGCTCAGCCAAGATTCAGAAACAGACTTATTAAATAAGAAAATGATCATTAACATTTTATCACCTTTTCTCCAGACTTCCTGCTAGTAGGCAACAAAAAACACTCAGTGTGGACGGAGGTGAGCAGAGATCTTAACACTGCATGAGCAGAAATTTGCTTTCATAAAGACACTTGATGGCCCAATAATTGATACAGTCTCTTAATGCATACACTCACTTGATGGCAATTAGATCTGTAGTCTAAGCGTTTCTGGACTTTTTGCCAGGAAAGAATTGGGAAATTAATGAAGGCAAATTAATTATTTGTCCCTGTGGCTTCTGATGTAAGAATACAGCTGTTCTTTATCAGCATAATTCATTTTTAATGTCTCCCAAAGCTCAGCTCAGCTATACGCCTATGTTCTTCATATGCCAAGCTTCTGTTCTGATTAAATATCAAATGGTTTTTAAATATCAAAATGGTTCTGTATTTCCAAGCTCTGTTATGAGCTGTGGGGAAAGAAAAACAAGGACTCCTTTGATCATACACACATGAGTTTTATATGATGACACCACCACTGGCTCCTATGGATGTAGTCCCAATTTACACTTAGGGAAGTGAGGGAAACTAGATTGTGTGCCATGATATATACCAGCCTGCTACATTGCAGCTCAAATGGTGGCTTGAGAAAGTAATAAGAAGTAAAGAAAGTCTTTTTACTAAATTGGATGCAGTGATTCAAGTGAATCATTTTCAAAGATCAGAAACCTGAACACTTATAGACATTTATTAATTCCTATATTTTCCCTCACACGACAGCATAGCCCCACATACCTTAACAAACTCCACAAGATTTGCTTGCCTGACCCGAAAGGGACACTGCAGGTCATCAGTTTTCTTGACAAGGTCTTGCTCTGGTGAGCAATACATTACCTACCTCGTGACAGCAGGGTGTCAGCAGGAAAAGCAGCCTGCAGTAGCCTGCAGTTGAATGCAAGAGGGTTCAGGAACATGAGAGCAAATTAATTGAGCTAAAATAATGAGGAATGAAAAAGAGGGAGTGTGAGGAAGTGCCCCTCCATGTTCTGCTTTCACCATCAGAGGTGTTAAGGGCCAGTTGTGCAGCCTTGGGTGGTGTCAGGGCAGCACCAGAGGAGCAGGGAGTGGCAATGTGGGCACAGCTGGGAGCAGCTGCCTGCTCAGCTGTGTTTACCCAGGGACTGCTGCAGCTCTCAAACACTGGGGTCAAGTGAGGGGAGGGCAGGGAAGGCAAGGGGCAGCTGGCCCTGTAGCTTAACGAGGTTAATTACTCCCTTTCCCACAGAGCTGGGCAGAAGGGCTCAGAAAAGCAGTAGTGTTCTGCTTCTCTCTGAGAATGAGGTGTTGCTTAGGTAGCTTGGAGATGTTGATTATGGCTTTCCTCACAGTGATCTGCCTAAAGAGGATAGAGCCTTTGCCATCTAAATACTGTGGATGGGAGGGAGGAAGGAAGGGATCCAAAGAACTATCCCTATTCTGGTCCTATTCACAATACAGGACCAGCACAGACTTAACAATGTACTGGAGGTGAACTGACATGGGAAATGGGACCTGAATGAGATCTAGAGGATTAGACCAAAGCAAGGAAGCTCTAGAGGAATTGTAAGAGAAGCTACTGAGGATGATAAGAAGAGGTATTTGGTAGTAGGAGAGTCAACTGTGTGCCTGGAGAATAGGCATCCTTTTGTAAGGATGGAGCTAACAGAACTGATTATGACTGTGCCTGAAGCAAATGTTCATGGTATTACTGAGATGTTTGACAATTTAGTCAGGGGAGCTCAAGATGAAAGGAAAAGTTATTAGTACTGTGTGTGCTGCAGAAAAAAAGGGGAATGAACAGTATCTAATATTTGTATCACACATTTCATCCTGAAGGATACCAAAGCACTCCACAAACCACACATGGAAGTGACTTCTGCCTCTGCTGAATATGGACAAAGGAGTGAGCCCCAGCAGGGCTACACAGCAGCTTAGGAAAAAAAAAATGAGAGGTAGGCACAAACCAAAATGCAAAATAATAATTTTCTGGGCAAAGATGTGGAAGAACAGACTAAAAGCAGGCAGTATTTTCAAAAGATTTCATTATACAAATGAAAAACTACTGTAATCAGGATCCATGCCTTACTGCTTCTGGGCGCTGCACATCCAGCACCAAATAATGTTTTTGCTCCACAGATTTCCCAGCAGAGGCACTATATATGAGACTAAAATTCAAGTAGGTAAATGATCTTGAGTTTAGCCCCTTGTTCTACTACCAAAACAAAATCACTTAAATTCCTTCAAATTTTATTGACAGGATGCATATATCTATTTACCACTACTAAGGATGTTATTTCATTTGGATAATAATTTTTTAAACACATGTATTTTCAGGAAGGTGAAAACAACTAAAAAGGTCTGCTTTCTTCCTAAAATGAAGAGGGCAGTTAATGAGATTTGATTGATCAGTTCAACATTGTATTTTTCCTATTATTTGATTACTTAAAGAACACGGGTACCCAAACCATGCTAGATTTAAGCTAACAGCAGCTACAGATGTGCAGCTACTGTGGCCTCACATGCTAATAATATTCACTTTTTAAACAGCCTTGCAAAACTAGAGCATATTTTACAAGCTCAGGCATTAAATTTTCCCTCCCGTTTTATCATAATGATACACAAGAATATTTAGCAGGGTTTTATTTGCTGTGGGAAAGGGAAGCAGCATTTTCTAGGTCATTTTAAGAATATCTTTAACTCTAGCCAGTGAGGAATCATGGGTAAAAAAGGCATAGTGGTGACAACTGAGTTGATGTTAATCATAATCCATATGTAGGTGTCTTTATGAAAAAAACTGTGTGACAGCTGATAAATGCAACAGCTTTTATCTACATCCCATTAAATGCCTAAACTGCAATAAAGGACCAAGCCAATCTTGTTTTCTACATCCCCATGATAAAATTCACATTAACACAAGGTTTGCAGAGGCAAAGCTCCTGGGCCCAAGAGTACAAGGTATTTAGAGTTGTGTGACATGTCATTTTACACACAAAAGGCACAAAAGCCTCATACTAATTAAGATGTAAAAAGAAAAATTACAGGTTTATGTACTAATTGCAATGATTAAAGAAAGTGCTAGAAACAGTTAAAACATTTTGTATCACGAGCATGGCTTTTTCCTGCCTGTAGATGGTGCAGTAGGGCAGCAAAGCTGTTTAGTTTTTCCAAAGATTAAACTGGATTTGAAAGCTGTTCATTACCAGATGTTCACAGTTCAGAAGCATTTCTCCAGCTTAAAATTTGTAGCAACATTTCCACCCGACATAAAAATGTCAAGGAAAGCCCTGAAAATGAAGAAAATCCTGTTTGGCTATATAATGGGTGGGAGCTTTAAAATTAATGTTATGCTTTTAATTTATTTCACATAGCAATGACAGTGTGCTTATTCAAACAGACTTTGGGCACCAAGCCAAAAAAACCCACAACTGCCAGGATTAGAATAGGCAATGTCCCGACTCCTCTCCATAAGCAGGAAATGAATGGACTTTCAGAACCTCAGTCTGACTTATGCTCAAGAGACTGAGCAAATCAATGGTGTTAAGTGCAAGGGAAGTAGATATTATTTTCTTTTCTGTGTTAAGCACCTTGGTCCTGAGTAACACAGACTCAGGGATAAGCCTACAACAGCATTAATTCCATGTGCAACAGATTTATATGAAGAAAGCAGCATACTGATCAAGGTATTACATTAAAAATAAAGAGGCAAACAGCAATTTTAGGATTTGCACTGCCTCAGGGGTGCTGTGACTGCTCTGTTGCATACTGTAAAATCAGCTGCTGGTGAGAGAAACATTTATGCAAAATTTCTTCTTGAATTTGATATTTTCCTCTATTTACATGAGCAGGTTGAATTGACAATGGCATCTTGGGAGTTTCTGGGCTAGAAGTAATGGATGAACTTCAGGTACAAGCTTGTTTCCAAGCTGGAGTGCAAACACTGACAGAAGGAGAGGGTATGGCCAGCCCCAGCTGAGTTTGGCTTGTAACATGGTGAAATTCTTATGTGCTGTATGACAGTAGGTGATTTGCTAGCAAAAAAATCATCAGCTGGTATACAGGCAACATCAGAAGTTGATTTTTGCTGAGTTCTTCACTGCTGTACTCCTGCAATTATGTGTTCCGCCCCTCACTCTCAACATCAGCTAGCTGGGGAAGAGAAGTGGCAGATTCTTGCTTTTGTTTACTTATTTGTAAATGTAATTATTTACTAAGGCAGTTTTGCTACCTCACTGGGGTTGCTGTTTGGTCCAGTGTGTTTTGGAAAAGCCTGGTAAATCAGCCTATGTCCAGTCAAGACAAAAGACCTTCACCCCTCCAATGTGAGGTGGTAAAGCCAAGTAGCCAGGCTGTCTGATACTTTAAAGGAAAACAGATGTGAAAACATGGACTCAGCCTACTTCTTGCAGCAGTGGTATTAATACAAAATCAACATTTGTCTCTGATGAGTTAACTCTTCAGCCTATTTCTCCCAGTAGTGCTATTAAGTAGGGATAAGTCCACTGAGGTCAATGGCATTTACTGCTATAAAGCCAGTATAAAATCACAATCAGAGTTATCAATGTGTAACTTGAATAGGACTTCATCCTTAAATTTTTCTCTCCATGTCTTTTCCTTATGTAAATGAGATTTACTGATTTGACTATCAAATGACCACCAAATAAACTATGTAATTATCAGATTTTTTTAAAGGCCCTTGAGACCTTGAAGATACTCTGCAATGACAAAGTAATGTACGGAATCATTGAATCACAGAGCGGCTGAGGTTGGTAGGGACCTTTCAAAATCATGTAGACCACCCTCACAGGAAGAAAAAGTGGTTTCTAATGCTCAGATAGAATTTCCTATGTTTCAGTTTCTGTCCATTTCTCGTTCTACCACTGGGCACTGCTAAGGAGAGGATGGCTTCTTATGTAAAGCTATGTAGCAGCAACAGAATACCTGTTATATCCTGTGAGATGAGTTAATATTTCCACAGAGACAATCTCACTGCCTTTTACAGTATGTAGAACTGTAGTTCTGTAATGAACAGAAATATCAGTTCATAATGGATAGTATACAACAGGTTTTGACCATATTAAAAAAAAATCTACAAACCACTTCCGTGCCAGTAAAATCAACAGTAAACCAAACTGGACCTGAGCAGGGACCCAGCTACAAGCTCTACAATGCAATAGTCCACACTCTTTAATTAGAATCACACTCCTTGAACCACCTGGACAGCTACCACTCCTCCAGGTAGTCTGAGGACAGTTCAGGGAACAGCATCAAACTGTTTTCAATATGCAGTTTAAGTGAGATCCCTTGAAGCTCACATATGGTATCTAAATGGCTTAGTGTGAGCCACACTCTGTATCTTGCCTTGCAGGGACAGATTGGCGTGGTCCACTTCACTTATCAGCACAGACAGACTCTAAGCATATTTCATGAGCCAAGGAAGGTCAGAGTTGCATTAATTATAGATTGCTGTGATTACTTACAATTAACATTTGAAACCTGCTGAAATCAAATGGGAATGGATACTGTCACTTACTCCTAAGTAAACTGTACCTTGAATGAGAAGTTGTCCTACTGCTTCAGTGTGGGCCTGGGATTTAGCTGATGATTAGCGACTAGGATTATTTTTTCTCTAAGACCTTTGGATTCAAATGAAAATACTTACAGCATACAAGTTTCTTTGTAACAAGTGATCTCCATGCATGTAGTTGAAGTCTGCTTGGCACACTTATGAAAGGCAGGGTTGTCAGCCCCACTCCTCCCATTTCTGGTGGCTATCAAGGTCAGCAAAAGCCTCAACGTAGATGCTGTAATAACACTGATAGTTCAGAAAAACACCCTTATCTCCCCTACAAAAGGAAATTTTCTTACATTTGCAGGGTTTGCTGAGTAATGTTTCTTGATCCATCCACTGGGAAATGCTATTCAGAGTAGACAAGGCTTGAACTCAAACAGAACAATAAAAGGGATTTACATTTATCATAAGAAAAACAAGGTTCTTTCCTCAATTGTACTGTTTTTCCTTAAGAGTGAAAGATCTCCATCACACATGTCCTGCAGCATGCTGTTTTTTCCAGACATGGGATTTTGCTGGGAAGTTGTGACACACAGTTTGTGGGAGCACTTGCCAGCTGAGCAATGCTTTCACTAGTGCTCACCACACTCCTTAAACAGGCACGCTAATTATGTTACAGGCTGTCTGTATGGAGCTACGAGAGGCTATAGTATTTTCCTAGGAACCAGAGCAAGGAAATCAGCAGGTGCCTTCAGTTGGGTTAGCTGTATATCTGCTGTGACCGGAATTTCTCTTGACAAATAATGACAACATCATTAAGCATTCACCCTAGAGGTGTTTCAGGTCCTCATGAGTGCTCATACTTTCAGGTTGTCAATGAATGCTTCTTTCAGTACCAAGGAGTTACTGAGGACCTGTTAAGTATTTAAATAAAAAAATACTAGGCATTGATAAAAACAAGTGTTTTTAATGCCGCATACAATTAACCCGGTGCACGACAAATAGCTGGCCTCCAGCTCTACTTAATGTCACCAATCACAGGCCTTTGAGCCCAAAGTTCAGTCAGTTTTCAACCCACTTCAACATCCTTTTAGCTAGTCCACACCTCATCAGTTTCCCTACAAAAATGTTACTTGAAATCTGTCAAAAGCCTAAATCAAAATAAACAAGATCCATTGCTTTTTCCTCATCCACTCAACAAGTAATTTCATCTTAGAAAGTGAGCTGAGCATGATTTTATCATCATAAATTCATGCCAACTAGCTTCAATCTTTCTTGTCCTTCATTCATCTGAAAATGATTTCCAGGATTATTTGCTCCACCACCTTCTCAGGCAGTGAAGTGCAGATCTTCCTTCCTTCTCACTCTTTTCAAAGACAGGACTGATATTTGCTTTTTCCAGTCCTCAGAACTTGCCCTCCCGATCTGATCCTGCTCTTATGAGGGTGTCTTCACTACTCCTGATTTTCTGATGAGTCTCAGGGACCTGGGAATCCTGAGATAAATCTTACCAGGGAAGAGCATGGTGGAGATGCCAATGAGTACCTCAGCCTCTTCCATGTCCTTTGTTACCAGGTCAGATTTGTGAAGTAATGTATACTATTACATACAGCAGCATTTACAATAGCAGCATGAAAACCACAAGCTCAACAATCTTAGCTAATAATACACTTTACATACAGTAGTAACTATTCGCATTATAATGATCACTTTTTCCTCTTCTCAAAAACACCATGTTTAGAAAACTTTTAGAAGACCTACAAATCTACATTGGCATTGGTCTTTTCAGCTACAGTGGCTGAGCAGTTCTCTTCTGAGTGCATTGTTCCATCTGCTTTTAAATATAATTATAAAACAGTGAGGTAGAGAAAAAAAGAACTCTGAAGGAAAGTAACAAATCATTTACATATGCTAAATTTAAAATCAGTGATGGCTCATTTGCACTTGAAGACTAAACTGTATCCAGCCTGGATGAACAGCTTTTTTTCCCATAGCAGAAAGAGATAACATGGGATCCATTATGGCAGGTGTATGGCAGTAATATAAAGAGGAATAACAAAGATACATAAGAGGTGATCTTCATTTCTGGCTGTGATATGAATGTGATTATTGATCATGTTCCCTCTAGTGCCCATACTTCAGAAAGGACAACAAAAAAAAAAGAGGTGGTTCAACAAGAAAACATAATTTTGATTACAGAAAACATATACTGACATAAGAAACTAGAGAATCTCAAACTTTGTAAACTTTAAAGAACACTCAACCTGATCTGAGACACCTGACTAGTTTGTTGGTATGTGTACATGGGGAATTAATGGATAATAGCAGATACTGTGATCTGCAAGAAAATAGCACTGTGAGCTCTGTGACTGGAGACTATACTAGAAATTGTAAACAGCATCAGACATGCATTTTCTGTGGCTTACACATATCACTGCTAGCCCCCATCTCCTACTCTTCAAAACAGTGCTGACCTTTTGAATTCACAGTGCAATGCAGTGGCTTCTTTCTTCTCAGCATCACATGCCTGCCATGAGGGCAAATGGAAGACCTGGTGCCAGGCACAGACAGATTGCATTTGTTTTTTTCCATTCTCAGTCCTCTGCTACAGACATGCCACTTCCACAGGACCCATTCTCATCAGTACTCTTATTACTTAACAGTAAATAGTGGCACATACGTCTCTCTGAAAAATACGTTTTAGTGGTTCCTTTATATTGTGGAGAAAACACCAAATGAGTGACCTCTGTTATGTAGATCAAACAAGTTATAGAGTAATTTTTCCTGAATATCTCCATGGGAAATACTCACAATAGCAAGGCTCTCCCGGAACATCATCTGGAGTTCCAAAGTCCCAGACTGAAGGCCTCTCCACCTGGACAATCAAAATTGCAAACACTAAATTCTGCCTCCTGTGTAAAGCCCTGGGATCATGCTTGGTCATACTGCATCATCTGGGACACTGAGGCAGAGAGGTGTAGAAGAGCTCTGTGGGAGACAGGGTGTGGACCAGATGTATGCAACTTTCCGATAAAGGAGAGAGTGCTACCTCCTCCTGCAATGTGTCTGACTAAGTGTCCCAGGCTTCGGTTTCCAGTCACTAAAAATGCTTAGCTCATGTGTCTTCCAAAGTCCTAATCTTAAAACCCACTGACTTCGTAATTAAATAGACTTTAAGGCTTAAGACTCCTGTGGAAGTCATCTCATGTGATATCCGGTAACCCTGTATGGATCCCTCTGGCAGCAGATGTGGATGGACTCAGCTTGTGCAGTCCTGCTGGTGTGAGTGGTTTTTGACTTGTGTGTTAAACCGTGGCTAGCACCATTGAAATTGGAGGAAATAGTCACAAATCAGGCTTCTGTATGATGGGGGAAAAAACTAAAACCCAAAAAAACAAACCCCCCCCCCCCCCCGCCAAAAAAAAACCCCCCAAAAAAAAAAAAAAAAAAAAAAAAGACCAACCAAACACAAAACCCCCCTGTTGCTTCTCTAAGTGCAGTGAAGCAGGAAATTGCTGAGGCAGCTGCAGGTGGCTGGTGCTCTGAGCACTCTCCTGTGACCACCAGCTGCACATCTCCCAGCGTCTCCAACGCCAAAGGCCCACTCTGCCCCTCTGCTGTGCTCCGCAGTGCCATGGGGAGCCCAGCCCCGCCTCAGGATTACCGGGTGCCGGGCAGGGACGGGGCCAGGTTTGGGCTCGGAGCGGAGCACCCCGGGGAAGTGGGATTCCCACGACAGCCCAGCTATACCAACTGGCGTCCTTTTTATGTGGCTAGAGGGACAGCATTTTGGGCCGTGCTCCAGCAGCGCTATCAGCGCTAGGGAACGCCGCAAACCCCCGCTCGGGGCGGTGGAAGGTAGAAGGAGGCAGGCCAAGATGCCCGTTCAGCCCCGGCACTGCCGGGCTCCCGCACCCGGTACCAGCGGCGGCGGGGCCCGCTCGGTCACATGGAGGCGCCATTTCCTCTGCCCTTGCTTTGCCCTTAAAGCCGCCGCGGTGCCGCCGGCGCCTCGCCCCGCACGGGGCGGTTGCGGACGGGCGACGCGTCCCCGTCTGCCCCCACCGCACACTGCCCGGCGGAGAGGCGGGGGTGGCTACGGCGGGGGACGGGGCAGAGACTCGGCTAAAAACAGCCCTCGCCTAATAAAGCGATGGGGCCCGGCGCCCGCGTCCTATAAATACGCTCGGTGCGCGGCCGGCGGGCTTTGGCCGGCGCGGCGCGGCTCGGCTCTGCAGGCGGGGCGGTGCAGTCAGCACAGCAGGGCCACCACTGTCGCCGCCTCCGCTGCCAGGACAGCCCCGGCCCCTGCACCCCAGCGAGATGCCCCGGGTAGACGCAGACCTCAAACTGGACTTTAAAGATGTCCTGGTCAGACCTAAAAGGAGCAGCCTCAAAAGCAGAGCAGAGGTGGGGGCATCCAAAACCAGCATGCTTTTCCTCCCCCTTCTCAACGCTTAACTTCCTTAACCCGCCTCCCCCCCCGCTTTATTTTTATTCCCCGGTCTAGCGCAGCAATGCTCTCCCCGATCGAAACGCCCTTTGTGGGGCGGGGGGATGCCACTGCTCCCGGGATGGGAGGACGAGGACGGGGCCGGGTTTGCGAAGTCCGCGGCGTGTCCCCCCCACGGCCCCGGGGAGCCGGGGGTGGCCAGTGCCGCGCTGGCCTCCCTCGCTCCTCAAGCTGAAATACAAGGGGGCAGTGGGGAATTACTTGCGCCTAACAGGTGCCTCTGCGGCGCTGAGCGGGGCCTGACCTCCGGTTTCGGAGGGGGCGGTGGCGGCGAACCAGCAGCACTGCGGGACGGGGGTGTCCGGTTACCCGCCCCGCAGCTTGGGCCGGCAGAAGCCGGTGATGACACCTGACAGGCAGCATTGCCCTCAGCCTCGGGGGCTGTGGGCGGTGCTGGTACCGAGGAACTGATGTGCTCTTTAGGGGAAAAAAAAAATAAAATTAAATTGTAATAAAAACCCGCGAAGACGCTGGGGAGCGCTCTCAGTGCGCTGGGTGCCCCGGGCTGGGACCCCGTCACAGGGGGTACTGAGGGCAGTCACATCAAACGTGGGGCGATGGGTGCGTTTCACCCTGTCTTGGGTTTCACCCCCGTGTGACCTCCGTGTGTAGAGCCTGGAGTCCCCTGAGGCTCTGTGTGCCTGCTGGCCACTGTTAGCCGGAACAGTTCTGTGGTTCTCTCTCATCGGGGATCGGGCAAGACCCCGGGAAATCAATCCCATAAGGATCGATTGCATCCACAAAAAAAGATGGCTGCCTCAGGATCGAAGGTGCCTTCTCGTTTACCCCACGTAACCCCAAGGTTAACAAAGGATTTAGTTTGACTAAAGAAGGAATTATGTTGTGTTGGGGGATGAAAAGAGGATTAAGATTTTCTCCAGGGGACATGGAGTTGTAAGAGAGAGAGACTGAGGTAGAAAGGGAAAGTGAAACAGGGAGGCTGTGTTTACTATAGGCCTATGGCCAGTGGTTTTCAGGGCAGCAGCTAAGCAAAACCTCTTTGCCATCATAGTAGAAAGTTGATCTCTGGCAAGCAATTTTTAATTTATGATGAACAGTGTCCTAGCCGAGTAGCTCCTCATCGTGGGCAATTACTGCACATAAAGCCTCTGGGCACTTTTGAGCCATTTGGTTGGGGACCTATGGATCCCTCCTTAAAATTCACTGTGCCGGCCTGGCAAACAAGTGGAGCTGTGCTCCACCGAGTGAGTGGCAGGCACCTGGCTCCTTCAAGTGCAGTGTCTTGTATATTTAGCAGGGTGCAGGCTGTGGCAAGAAGGGCTGCTGGGAAGGGAAAACGATAGGAGGAACATGAGCTGATACGGCAGGGTTGTAACGGGTGGCTCTGATGAACTGTTAAAACATTGCAGATGAGAAAAAGTGCGTGTCATGAGGGGGTCAGTGAAAACCGATGAAGGTTAAGAAATTGGACACCATCACTGAGGCTGTGGCAACAGGGATAAACAGAGTCTGCGAGAGCCAGATCTGAAATGGACAGCCCCAGTCTGCTTCAAAACAAGAATATAAATAAATAGTTCTGGCAGAGGAACAGAGGCAGCATACTACAGTGCCTGCTACCCAGCAAGCTGCTGCTTTGAAGCTTATATCAGGAAGCGTCTGCTTCTCTGGTGTGAATGCCTCGTTTTGCGCAAGGATAGCTTTTTATGCAGTGACTAGAGTTAAGTCAGCTTCCTAGAGAGACAGTTTGGGATGTTTGCAGATCTTCCTGTAGGTTTGCTATGTTGGTACTTGTTTCTGATTCCTTGCACTGTCTTCATTTTCCATGGTTGCTTTCTCTTTTTGAAAAGATATCAGAAAATGTGATGCTTGAATTCAAATATCGAAATTTTTCAGAGCAGGGGTGGGAGTGGGAGCAGTATTATCTGTCTGCGGGGTCTTGGTACTCACATAGCCTGTTCCTGCATTTGCTGGGCTTGCTCATGCACTCTGTCCATTGCAAGTTCAACAGCCAAGTGTCCTGTAGGAAGTTGTTAATTCAATTTTTTAAAATTTAAGTAACTCCACAAGAGCAGCACAGTTTGCTAAAATAGGTAGAGAGAATAGCAACCAGCATGATCAGCAGCGTTGACTGATTTCCACATGAGGAAAAGCATAAACATACCAGGATAATTCAGTATGGAGAAGAAGCAGCTGTGGAGAATATACTAGAAGTCCATAAAGTGAGGAGTCGAATGGAAAAGGTGAAACTGAGTAGTGACTGTTGTTTGTCTGTCATAAAACAAGAAAATGCACTGAATGTATTTACCAGGCAAAGGTCATAATTTTTATGCAATGTATTTGACTTATTGCTATAGGATATTGGAGAGGCTTAAAGGTGTGAAGGACTAAAAAAAATTACAAGGCAAGTTCTTGCTTTGTCCTGTGTCTATTTTGCAGTACTTTGGTGTCTTTTCTGAAACGTAACTCTTCTCCTTTCTGAAGTTCCTTTGAAAGAGATGTTTTTCCTTTGTAAAACCGCAGAGCAGTGGTTTTGGTGCTGGCAACTCTGTGGAATTGGTTGTAGGATACTTTTGTGTCCCACTGCCCTTGATTCTAGTCAATACATTGTGTTAAGAGGGAGTAAATAAATTAAATTAAAGTGAATTAAATTTTTGTACTTGTTTCATACCTATAATCTTCACACTATTTTCTAATGTTAGTTGCAGCTAAAGAATGTTTTGTCATCCATGATGACTGGAGAATTAGATGTCTGATAGTAAATGGGAGAAAGGGGAGTCTCCATTAAGATATATCTTAGCTTGTTCACTGAAGTGACTCTTCACTTACAAGCTTATATGAGAACCTGATTCACAGTTTATCACTAAGGCACCAAGGTCTTTTATACAAATCAGTAATAAATCCTTCACAATATTAATCAGAATCTAGCCTGCAATTTGGAAGTGCTCAAAATGTGTTTTAATTGAATATTAAATCCTGTATTTTTTCTGTTGCTTTCTTTCTTGTGATGGATTTCAGTTTAGTTCAGGTCTCCAAATGTTAGTGGGTTAAAGTTGCAGGGAGGTTCAGTGAAAACTGAAAGAGCCTTCATTTTCACTAGAGACTAAACTAATATCTTAGAGTTATGCATTTCTTTTTTTTTTTTTTTTTTTTCCTTTTGAGCATTTTTCCCCTAGGTAGGAAGGTCCTAGGTCAGCCAGTGGGAGCTGATCTAACTTGATACCTCTTGCAGATGTAAGGAAAAAAAGGCCTGATGTTACAGTGATCATTTGAAGGTGCTGAAGAAGAAATAACTTTGAAGGTGAAGGCGGATACAGTTTTTAAGACATTAACTTAGAAACTAGCAGCTTCTTGGTTTAGCAAGGCAAGGTATGATTGTTCATATTGTATGGCAAGAGTGCTGTGACCAGAAGAGCATACTTTATTATATGGTCTTTTACCTTAAAGATAGGGACAAAGTCCTCTATGCCCTGGAGACAGAGGGAGTTGCAATTCTGACTTTTTGGAGTCAGGACTTCAACTTGAGTTTCTCAGGCAGCCATACAGACAGCTGAGATTACTTCTGTGTACAATAACCCAGACTCCTCGTTGTCCTTTCTTTCCAAGCCCTGCTGCCTTTTTCCTTTTCACTTCTTGATTTGATTTTGATTATTTTTCTTCAGTAAGAGCTCTATTTAATGCAGAAAACATTCTTTTAAATTTTTTTCTTGTTTGGAAGGCAGAATTGTAAAAAAAAAATCAGTGATGTAATAGTGGAACAAAAGGAACAGGAAATATGAGGAAAATGGAGAAGCTGTGTCTAA
The DNA here is from genome assembly GCF_017590135.1 of Pyrgilauda ruficollis. Classification (NCBI taxonomy): domain Eukaryota; kingdom Metazoa; phylum Chordata; class Aves; order Passeriformes; family Passeridae; genus Pyrgilauda; species Pyrgilauda ruficollis. The sequence continues at coordinate 6,181,698 of NW_024524934.1, read as the reverse complement.
ACATGTTGTATCTGAAATCAGTGGCAAAACTCGTGAAAGATTACAATCAGTTACTTAAAAGAATGCATGTCTGTTCACTGCAGGTTGACCTCACGCGCACCTTCACCTTCCGTAACTCCAAGCAGACGTACACAGGAATTCCCATTATAGTGGCAAACATGGACACTGTGGGGACATTTGAAATGGCTGTGGTTATGGCAAAAGTAAGTCTCAACTCTCATTTCTGCAACAGAAGGAACAGTTGGGAAGCTGCTGGGTAACAGTGAGCAGCCTTTGTTGATTCTTAGCTAAGTTTGTTGGAGAGCAGGGGAACATGAGTTTAAAACTCCAGAATAAAAAAAAAGCAGATGTGCTTTTACAACAGCACAGTTACCACAAACAGGGCTCCTGATGTAAGGAAATTTTTGTGGAGATGCCCCTATACTGGGAAGCATCCATCTTGCATGTAGCTCAGCTTCAGGTGGAGCTTCTAGAGCTTAGTTTTTGAGGTCCCTTTGTGCTCCATGCCAGGAAAAAAAAAAAATTAGCTGACAAGTTTTGAAAGTGTGGGTTATGGGATAGAGCTGCGGCACTTTCTAACTTAATGAACCTCTGTCACATTCAAAATACTGACACTAGCTTAATGAAACATATCATAAACCTGGTCCTGAAAGGTTGGCCAAGTGTGCCAAATTGCTTTTGAAGAGCTGTTTGTAGTTGCCTGGTCTGTTATTCACTGTTACTGTTTCTTCCAAGCAGGATGAGCCAATACTTAAAAGGGGGTTTTCTAATACCTTATTTTGCACTTGAGGGAAAAATTACTAACTCAGACATTAATATCAGTTCTCTTGGTTTTTTGCTAGCATGCAATGTTCACTGCAATTCACAAGCATTATTCTCTGGAAGAATGGAAACTGTTTGCTGCCAATCACCCAGAATGCCTTGAGGTACATTTTTCTACTGTAAATTATTATGGTTTATTGCTTTGTTCTGAACTCACGTACAGTGGAGTCTCTAGGGAATACTGTTGTCAAGGGAGGTTTTGGAGAATGAAGATACTTGCTGTTCTTAAATTCATCAAGGGAAGTGGCTTGTCCTGATTTCAAAGAACGGCAATGTGAGTCCATTATGAAAGTGCTTATATTAAGATGCAAAAAAGCAAAGTTTGTATATGCCTGGAATGGAAACAGAGAAGTATCCTGAACTAACAAGGAGGAAATACTTAGGAGTAGGTATGAGTGCTATGCTTCTGTTGCTGTTGGGAGCTGTGGTAGTGCACCAATGTAAACAATTTCAAGTAACCCAACCACAGGCTGGCCCTGCACACCCTTGTGCCAGGCAAAGTGTTTGCTATTAGGTGTGCAAGTGGGTCTGAAGTCTACAGGCTGGAGGGGCCTAAGTGCTGGGCCCAGGCAGGGATGAGCATTCAAAGTTGTCAGAGCTTGTATGTCCTCCGCTTACCTGCTTGCACCAGAGCTCACTTTGTGCTATTCCTGGCTGTGCTATCCCACTTGTTCACAGGGTCCTAGCCTGAGCCATTGTATTTAATAGATTTAAACATTGATTTAATTCGTGACTTTCTCACATTCAGACTTCTTTTCTTCTGGCAGGCCCCTGTACCAGTAGAGGCACTGTAAGTGTGCCTGGCCATCTCCCCTTCCTGCTCAAAGTTCAATGCAGTTTTTGATCTTTCTCTGTATGGAAAAGAATACCACATTGCTGTATTGTATCTTTACCTGTGGCACATTTCAGAATTATATTATAAAGGCTATTGATTACAGAGTTGTCTGAAAGTGAGCCTAGCACTTCTGCCAGTCAGGATTACTTACATGCCACCCTGGGGTAGAAAGTGGTCCCAGGAATGTCCTGTGTCTGAACACTTCCAAACTAAGCTTATTTGTGGTACATAATGAGTGGAATAGGATCTCCTATTCATGTAGTGATTAAATACTGAGTTGCACAGTGACCTTGGATTTCTGCAGAGGTTTCGTAGGCCAACAGTTGTGGAAACTATTTTTCTTTTGGAAAGAATTTGTTGGAAGACAAAGAAAGAAGCAATCTGCTTGTTTTCAGTGGTAGCTGACCTTGCTTGAGAAAAGGGATTAGACTACAAAACCTCCAGAGGACCCTTCCCAAAAAAATTATTCTGTGATTCTGTAGATCACAGGAGTGCCTGGTGAATTTAAAGACTCAGATTTTACTCTCTGACAGTGCCCCAAATTTTGCCTAACTTCCTGGAAATATACCAAGTTAGGGCTTCATCTGTGTTCATGTTAATATGAGTATGGCTGAACCTTGATTGATCTCAGATGATTATATATGCCTGTGACAATCCACTTGTGAATGAATGCTAGAAAGCTAATTTCCCTCTCTTTTGTATAATTTAAACTAGACAGAAATAGCCCACTGATTTTCCCAGGAAGGTATTTATTTCATATTACATAGTGTGATTTTTCACTAGTTACCAGCACAAGTCCTGCCAAGACTATGCAGGAAAAGACACAAACTGTGTGTGTTTATTTCAGTTTTTGCAACCTACTACTCTGTTTTGTTCTCTGTTTTTTTAGCATGTAGCAGCAAGCTCAGGTAGTGGACAAGATGATTTGAAAAAGTTAACAAGTATTCTAGAGGCCATTCCAGCTATCAAATACATCTGCCTGGATGTGGCAAATGGATATTCAGAGTATTTTGTGGAGTTTGTGAAGTCCGTCCGTGCCCTGTTCCCACATCACACCATTATGGTAAGTGTGTAGAAAGGGTGGAGGGTGGGTGTGTGTGTGTGTGAATTCTGTCCAGGAACAGGACCCACAGTTTGACTGGTAGGCATCAGAAGCTAGAAAAGGAAGGGAAGCAAGGAAGGGTGTTTAATAATAGTTCGGTATTGTCCGTCCATTGCTGATGATGTCTGTGGGAATGTTTAATGTGTGATCTGATACAGCTGTCTGAATAGGTTGGCATGGAGGACTGGGTGGATCCAGTTCTTTTCCTACCCATGTCCCCCTTCTGCACTAGATGAGACCTCTAATTGTTAAGTGTATAGGTTTATTTTGGTGATTCTAAGCAGAGGTTTGCTGTGGGAATGTGCCAACATTTCTGGCTAGCTGGGGCCAATGATTATTAGATCACTATGAAGACAGATCAGTGCAGACTGATCCTTGTCCGTGATCAAGAATGAGAGGGATGTTGGGCAGTTGTGAGCAGCATGATCGGGGAGCACAATGGTCAGTGATGGGGCTTTTCACAGCGCTTTCTGTGATGTTACTATCCCATCTTAGAGTGCTAATCCCATGCTTCCTTGAGCCCTTTTGCACCAAAAATAGGGTGTTTACATGGACGTGGAACTCCTGTCAGAAGAGCACTACTGCTGCTTTACCAGGGCTCTTGAAGAAATGTGTCGGAATTGTTTCTGTGAGAATAGCAGAAATCCTCTGACAAGCAGCAGATCAGTAATGAGGTTATCAGCCTTTCTGCAAGCCAGTGCAGCAAAAAATCATGTGTTTAGGCATCACTTGCCTGCTTTCCCATGCCAAAGATAAAGCTTCATGCATGTAGAGTAAATGTGAAATAAGAGTGTTCCTAAATGTGCATTCTCCCTTGGTTCAATAGAGAATAACAAGTTCAGGCAGCTCAGAAGAGGATGCATTCCTTTCTCCCATGTCGGAGGAAGGCTCTGTTTTTGCTTTGGAATGATGGAAAACTGAAGGGAGCTGAAATGCTTGTTGGATTCTGGGTTGTCATAGGCTGATGAATAGGCATTCTTCAACAGCTGACTGGAGAGGTGGGAGCCATTTTGATATAGTCATATTTCCTATGGCTTTGGAGAGATATTTTGGAACTATGAAATGATAAATGTGGGCCTTCTGAGCTTTCTTCTTCATGTTCACTGCAGTGAGGGAAGAAGCTGTTTCCTTGCTTTGGATGTGAAGTATTGTCCCTAGTGACATGATTACTCCAGTGTCTTTGTCTTTGAAGAGTTGTGGGAGGGAGCTTAAAGCACATAGTTAAAGCCAAAGATTATCTCTGTCAGGAGTGGAAAGAAAATTGTGTGTCATGCCCTCCTCCACCTCCCCACAGATTGCTGACTTTGCTGACTGAGGAGGGAACTCAACCAAGATGAATTCCCCAGAAGGCAGAGAAGGTCAATGTCAAAGTCAGATATCAAGACCAGATTTTTGTCTAGGATTCTTAGGCCAGTCTCATCCACCTTCCACATCTGTTCAGCTGCCTTCCTAGTATCTCTGCTTTTGTGGCTAAGGTTATTGTTACTTCAGGTCGCATTGTCCTGACAGCACCACTTGCTTGAGCACATTTACAGCCCTGACCTGTTCACTTGCCTTCTCTGATTGTAGCTCCTTTATCTGAATGTGGCTTAATATAGCTTATGTTTTTCATCTCTGCACAGCAATAATTTCCACTCCTAAAAGCATGCTAACAAACTTGGGGTGTTTAAAAACCTTCAGTTTTCCAGAGCCTCCAGAGTCTGTTCAGTCCCTGAATGTCTCTGATTCAACTAGACACCCACCTCTACCCTGCTTCCAAATTACTTCACGTTCTGTGCCACAATGGCCTTTTGAAGCTGTTCCTGGCTGAAATGCAGGAGCTGGTCTAGGCTCCTTTTAATGGTAATCTGGAAGACATGTCCTGCTGCTACCTGTTCTGACTGCTTTGGTGTGTCTGTGCTGTGCCTGCAGTATGTTCTCTGCTGTTGGGGCTTTCAAACAAAAGGGCTAGCAGTTAAATAGGAGGTATAAAAATAAAGAAGCTTTCTCATAGCTGAAAGTGATCTCCAGGACCTTGTTTGCTTTCCTCAGCATGACTATTCATTCCACAGTCAGCTGCAGTGCAATACATAACAGTAACCCAACCCTGGATCTTAGGGAATGTGTGTTCCCAGGAGCCATGTAATGGGTTCAGCTCTGAGGCTGAAAGGGGATGTGCAAAGCGGCTGTGGTTAATGTAGTACTCCCCTGCAGATCAAGGATATCTCTTGAGTAACAACCTTTCAAATCCATGTTTCTGTCTTTTTAAATACTTCCTTTTATAATCACATTACCTTATTTTCTTCTGCCTGAAGAAGATGACACAAGGTTTTTTCACTACTGCATTTTGTATTAATTTACAAAGAAGATCAGTTTCTCCATGGAACACAAAGGGTAGGGCAAAAAGACAAACAGGGCACAAAGGTACAGCGTGACTTGTCTTAAATCACTCATCAGGTTGGGAATGGGGGAAGAAGGAATATTTAAGTCTTCTGAGTGTCCCACAAGTGCCTCCCAGAACCAGGAAGATCCTGAGGAGGATCACCCATTGGGGTGTTTTCCTGTTGTGCAGCATTATGTACATCAATTGTGCTTGCTTGCTCAAGTCTAAAGAAAACCTTCAGTCAGCATTCATGATGGAGGATCAGAGCCTTTAGATTACAGGTTGCATAGTCCTTATTTATTAGTTTAATTTTAGTCTTTAGGGTTATTCCATCACCCTGAAAGTCTGTTTACAAGCTAAGTTATCTTTGCCTGCAAGCTTTGCCAAGTTTTTATCCTGAATTTCTCTTTTCATGCTATTCCTCTGTTATAGAAGAGCAACCCTGAGAGGAGCAGGGAGTGTGGCACGAAGAAGACTGAGGCAGGAGCACACTTGGAGATACAGTAGCCCATAAGATGTGGGCCAGAGAAGGAGGCAAGCAGAATTGCAAAGCAGAAGCAGCGGGAAACAGCAGGAGCCAGAAATTGTTGCTCCTCCTTGGAGTCAGTAGCAGAACTTTTCTGGGCCTTGGAGGCAGAATGGAGGCAAGATTCAGTCAGAGTAAGCCATGCAGACTACTCCCAGTTCATCCCTGGAACACACGCCAGAGTAAGGGCTAGTGTCTGAGAACAGGGGCCAGGCAGGATCCCAGGACAGGAGAGAGTGATGCTGCTGAGCCTGCCTCAGGTCAGGCACAGTACTGAGTGCAAGCACCCACTGGGTATGGCTCAGCCTTGCAAAGGGCATCTCCATCTCATGGTTAAGCACCCCTTACTTTCGTGGGTGGGAAGTGTCCTTTGGCCGTCTTCCTGATAATGTGGAGGCACAGACTGTGCTTTCCTCTAGGATACAAGAAGAAAGTTTGAGAACTGTTGTCATAGACACTTCTCCCCAGCTCGATCCATTGCCATTTGCCAGCAGCTTTCAATCAGTGCAGCAGTGTTCCTGTCTTAGGCAGTATGAGTTGATATTTATAGCAGGCTTTCATGAGGCACAGTATCAAATGCCTGACTGAAATTCAGAGGCACTGCCCTATGTGTTCACTAATTTTGTATCTCTGTCAGAGAAGCCGTCGTCTTTATAATCCTGTTAGGTAAAATCTTGATCTCATTAAAGTCAGTAGGGAAACTCCCTTTGACTTTTCTGAGGCCAGGATTTTTCTCAGGACTTACCCACAGTTCAGTCATCCTGGATAGTGCTGGAATGACCCGGGGTGGTGTTCACTTGAAACCTCATACTGAGTGATGGTACATCACAATACTTGCACCAATTGCTTTGTTCCCTGACTACTTGTGTAAACACACTACACAGTGTATTGTCTGTAGTGACTTCACAGTACACGTACCAATTGTGTTCTATTCTTTTAAGTTAATCTTAAGAGGGTTTAATTTCTGTAGTCTCAGTCTTTCTATATTGATCTTTTCAGATATTTTTTTTAAGTTGAAGTATTCTGGCTTTACCATACCAGTGGTTACTTCAAAAGCCCTTTTGCCTCAATTCACCTGTCATACTGGTATCAGTGGTCAGGCAAGCATTGGTTTCAGTAAAGCAGAGTTCAGCTGGATGTGAGTAAACTGATTTCCCTTCAGCTGTCATACTGGGGTTTTTTCACATACAGATAACTGTGCCTCTCTCATAGTGGTTTTTTTTTTTTTTTGTGCTCTCTGAGGTCTGCAAAAAATACCTAAAAGAAGCAAGCCTCTCATTGGCAGGTTGAAGTGTGCTATGTAGAGTTCCACATCTTCCTTGAAAATTTGTTAAGGATCTGTGGATTCAGAAAGACAGAAAGCCGTGATGTGTGTACTTGCATTCCAGGAAAAAATGTATTCTGGGGACATAAGTACTTTTCCCTGCTAGGATGAGCATTTTGAACCAACATATGCAGTTCCAACATTTTCTAGCAGTAACTTAACAGTAAACGTCTGGTTAACATTTCTGAAGAGACAGTTTGACAACCCTCTGTGCTCTGCTAATAAGAAGACACTTCTGTTTAAGTTAAATACATATTAGATCCCAAATCTCATGCAACTACTGACTTGAATACCTGCTCCTTCCTATTTATGAAACTTTTGAATGTGTTCCAGTATTTCACCAAGTTGTACTGTGGTGTTTGTCATATAGCACAGGTGGTCATCTGCCTTCCAGAGGTAAACTGCATGTCTTCAGTGGCACACTCTCCATCACCACACCTTGGAATGTACAGCACTTAGTATAACAAATTACCACTGAGCAGAAAGGAAGCAGCACTTAGCTGGAACACTGTACCTATTCTATATTCTTTATTTCCTGATTGTTCTATTTTATTTTATTTTTAATCAATATCATGCTCTTTTGAGCAGAGTTAAGTGGTCCTGTATCATAGACCACAAATTGCTGCTTGATATTGTCTTTGTTTTTATAAGTGCTTCAGGTGGTGGCTTGTCAGCTGTTTCAAGCTAATAAAAGGAGGAAGCAATATTCAGTAAAAATAAATAAATGGTGAAATAGGAGTCAGAAATCAGTAAGTAGAGAACAGGCCTTGCCCAGTATTCCCTGGGTACCCTTCTGCTGACTTCAGCAGTAGTTACATTTGAATAAAAGCTATACTAAGTAAGGACTTTAGAATTTGCCTTGTCCTCTGCCTGTATCAGTACTGCTACAAACACTTACTAAGTCATGCAGTATCATTATCTAAGAGGTTTTCTGAACATCTCTAGATCTAAATTCAGATCTCTAGAAATTAATAGCTTGTCCTTACTACAAGTGCAAAACAGGTTATGTGGAAAACTGGAGGTTTATCTTGTGCAGTTTTCCTGGTTAGGAATGTTCTGTAGACATGAGACAAGCCACAGAGCTGAGATACAAATCAAACTTGGTTTGTAATTGTCCAAGAGTACTAAAGGAGCTAGCAAATGTTAGAGCAGGACCTCTCTCATCACCTATCAAAGGTCTTGGGAGTGTGGGGAGGTTCCTGATGACAGAAGATGTAACAGTGTTATTGCGGTTTACAAGAGGGGTGTGACGGAAGACCTGGGAAACTAAACACAAAGGCATGGGGCATTGGCCACCTCTGTAGGAAGCCTGTTCCAGGGTTTGTCCACCCTCTTGCTGAAGAACTGATTATTCATGTCTCGTCTGAACCTCCCTGAGGGACACAGCTTTGAGCCATTCATATGCATCCTGTCACTGGATCCCAGGGCGAACTCAGCACCTCCCTCTCCACCTCCTCTTCTCAGGAAGCTGTAGTGAGCAATGAAGTCACCCCTTGGCCACCTTCTCTCCAAGCTAGATGAACCCAGTGCCATGGCCACTTCCCACAGTACCTGCCTTTCAGTCGCATCACCAGCTTTCCTACCTTCTTCTGGCACATTCGAAGATCTTAGCATCCTTCTTAAATTATGGGCTGCAATCTATAGAATCGCATTCCTGTACAATTTTCCCTCAGACTATGGGAATGGAGTTAGTAGAGCTGTAGTGAGTCAGTTCAATGTGTGCTATGTCAGCATTCATTTGCTTTGTGCAGCCCTTTGCAGAGAGGAAAGCGTGGTCTGAAAATGCACTGGCTAACAGTTTGTTTTCAAATGTAACTCACAGCATAGGTTTTAGCTCATAAATCTCCTTTGAATAGGATTCAAATGTCATTTGAAATCTTTGCTCTTTGAAGACTGTCTTTTCCCTGAAAATCATCTGGACAGAGGATACTCCTGGCCTCACTCTGCTGATCCATCAGATGCACAGTTGGACACATGCATGGGCCTGTCTTGTCACACTGGGCTTGCATCAAAATGTCTCTTTAACTGAATAGAAATAGACTGGCAGCTCTCTGCACTTACTTCACCAGTTTTGCAAACCAGTTACCAAGTGTGTGCTGGAAGGTTGTTTTGTGGTTTCCTTTATTAAAAGTATCAGTAATTTCACTGGCATTCTCTGCATTCACAGCATCCATGAAGCAGAAAAATCTGTATCTCATGGTATGTTACTACAGGCCACATACCCAGCTGAGGCTCTGACAGAAGAGGGCCCCCCACCTCAATAACCTCGTTTTCACGCGTGAAAAACGTTACTGTAGGAATAGGTAGCACAGTATCAGGGGAAGTTCTACAATTTTCTGCTGCAATTTTGAGTAGGTAAATGTTTCTGGAGGCATGAGTAGATCACAAGGTGACTGTGAGCCACCAGTGTGATACAGGCAAATGCATTCTTCTGTGTAAGGCAAGATATTTCCATAGAAAAGGCAAGTGTTGTGCAAAGCCTTGGTGAGAACTCACCTGTACCACTGTGGATAGTTCTCATTCCTCAGGTTCAAGAAAGATCTGTCTGGTATGACTTCAAGGAAGTCTAGTATAAGGCAAACAAATATTAAGCAATTGATTAGGGATGTAGAGAGCCGATAGAAGTTTTCTAGAAGAAGCAAGACAAAGGCTGAGAGAGCTGTCTTCACTTTCAGCAAACATAACGATGTAGGCAAAAGGAGGAAAAGAGCTATTGAAGCAAGAAAAAATATGGTAAAGAACACAAACCAATTCAGAATTTCTTTCAAAGAAGATGTTACCCTAAACAGCATGCTTGCTATATCTCTGCAAAGGTCATGCAGAGGAAACCAAACACCTGTTTTTAACCAGTGGCATCACCACAACCAAATGTATGTATATGGTGTGAATGCTCAGATTTATATCATCTGTATGTGCATACCAGTTTTGGCACCAGTGCACAAAATTAGAGGAATAGTACCTTACTCTCAGTGAGCAAAATACTGAATCCTAAAGAAAAATGTATTTTCCAGTATTTTAAACAAGATCTAAACCTTCCTGCAAAGGGAGTTAGGCAAAAGGCATGGAGAGATAGGTAGGGCAGGAGAGGTGGAGGAGTTCACTGTATGTAAGAGAGAAGAATAGCCCCTGTGGTTAGGGGTGATGTGATTGAGAACCTCTGGGTGAGGATTAGCAGGGATGGATGATAAAGCAGATCTCCTGATGGAATGCTAAGGATCAGGGTTTACTGGACTACTTGTTAAATTCATTTGACTCGAGAATTTACCTGTACAACTGTTTTAGTTTTGGTGGCATGTCCAAGGAACAGTATGGTAAACTGTATTCTTCCATACTCTGCGTAGTTCAACTTCTAAAAGCTCTGGATCAAACTTTACATTATTATTTTTAGTCTTTAGTACAGTAGTCTTGAAATCTCCTGTACATGTGATACTGTTCTTTCTTTCTAGGCAGGCAATGTGGTGACAGGAGAGATGGTAGAAGAACTTATTATTTCTGGAGCAGATATTATTAAAGTGGGTATTGGACCAGGTAAGTCAAGGGTGGCTTTTGGTACCATTGGTGGAGGACAGAGGAGTTGTCCAGATGGAACAAGTATATAATGCTGTTTCCTTGCCTGTTAGGATGCCAAGACCCACTCAGGTCAATAAAGTACCAGTGAACTTGCACACAGTGTTTAAGAAATACGCACCCTGGGTGCCAGTGTCTTGTAATGAACAGTGTTGAGTTTTGCATCTTCAGTCAGTGAAGATAGTTGTTACTGGAAGCACTGGGCTGCCTGGGTTCTTGACATTATCACTGGTAACATGTGTTGTGTTTGGGAACACTTTTCTAGCCAGTTGAAAAGAGGATGAGTCATCCGAACTAAAGCTCAAAGGATACTGTGTCCAGGTGTCCACCTCTGCCAAGGAAAGATGGGTTTCTGAGTAGCTTTATGATTTGTGTTCTGTGAAGCTGAGGTTATCCCTGTCAATGTCTTCAAAGATGAAATGGTGTAAATTGTGAAATACGGATAACTTTGCCTCTACCTGTTCCTATTGCCAGGGAGCTAAAATTTACACTAATGTACTTACATGCACTAACATTTCCATGGATAAACAAGAGAACCCTGACCTTCTTACAGTGTTTTCCCTATCTTCCCTTCTCTAATGTTGTCTGGCTAACACTGTCATAATCTTTTTTTTTTTTCCCCCCTTCCTTGTGCCTTCCTTCACATGTTCCTTCTTTTGCTATTTTCTTCTTAGACTGCAGCTGGAGTCACCATATGTGACTAGATTTGCTAGATTTTAAAGTGGCTAACACAAATGCCACTGACAGTATAGTTGTGATCAGCCAGTGCAGTGCAGGCAGGTTGTTTACTCTGCAGTGCCAGATAGTTACGGTCCATGAATGGATAACTGGAGCAGAGAAAATGATGTAGTAAACATTGCAATTGTGCCCAGGAAGATATCAAACAATAAATACTGCAAAATACATAAGAATCAACAACAGCGATTTCATGGTATAATTGTCATGGGCAAATTCAGATTTAAAAGAAGAATAATTATGGTTTGTAGCCTCAAACATGGAAATACAGGTAAATGCTGTATAGTCCTCCCTGGAGATCTTCCCGAACAGGTCTGTACAAGATGACCATGCAAATCCACAAGTAACAAATGTTTCTCCCTCAGGTCTTGAGGCTCTTTCCCAGATAATGATCCATCTTGTGAAAAATGGCAGTGATTTATTATAAAGCATTACATACACTATGCAGTACAAGCCCTGTGGAAATTACATTAAAACTAACTTTCTTACTATTTTGCAAGAATTCTTCTTGGTGTTTTCACTTCGTCAGTTCTTTGAAGGATCTTTGGTAACTTTTGCTTTACTGGTAGCTCGAGTATACCTGGATATCAGCTGAGTGAAGGGATTCAGATTTCACTGCATTTTGGTTTAGAATCTGTTTTGAAATTCTCTTATTATGCAGACCTTTTAGGTCTGTATCCTAAATTATAGGACCCAGACTGGCAAAAAGTAGTCCTCATTTTGACTCTTAATTTGAGAACAAAATAGAGAAGGTATTCCAATAGGTCTATAGCCATGTTGCTATACTGAATTCTAAGTAAATTGGTTTTTTAATATATGTATAATATATTATATATAGATAGATAGCTAAAGATATACACATACTTTTATTTTTATCTATACGTACATGCATGCACAATGTATGGGTATAAATAATATCATTCAATGAGTAGATATAGTTCCTATATTTCCCTTGTTGTTGTACTGTACAACTTTCTGATTACTTATCACACTTTTTAAATGCTATGTGCTGATTTTTTTATATTCCCCAAAATTGCCATCAGCCAGATATTCCTGCCTTCAGTATTAAACAAAAGATGAGAAAATTGTTACAAAAAAATCACAAATTTTATCAGAGAATTACTTCTTTAAACATGCAGAAAAGAGATAGAAATATTTATTAGGAGAAGTAATCAGGTAATGCTTACTGCTGAGTCTCACAGGTTGTGATTCTGGTCCTTTTGTCCCTTCCCTTCAGGCACCTCAGTCAGATTTGCTTTCTTGTGATGCAGTAATTCCCTAACGGAGAAGCATTACTGATGAGAACTAAACTGGGACTAGCCCTGGAGAAGAAAGGGGGGACATTAGTCTCCTCAGCCACAGCTCCCATGAAGTGGTATGGGAGCATTTCAGAACTCAAGTTCCTGTGTGCTCCTTTTGTCTGTGAGAAGCCAGCTTTGGCAATAGAGACTTCTTGGGAGAAAAATAATGCTGAAAGAAACACATTTTTTCTGTGCCATTTCTGTCATCTTGATGTTTATTCCTCTCGTTCTCTTGTCTAGGTTCTGTGTGTACCACTCGGATTAAGACAGGGGTGGGCTATCCACAGCTAAGTGCTGTTATTGAGTGTGCAGACTCAGCACATGGCTTGAAAGGACATATCATCTCTGTAAGTAACTATCATCCACTCTCAGATTCCCACTGTATAAATCGTTGTGGAACGGGAGAATCAAACAGTCTAGTACCCTGCATGTTAAAGCCTGTCCTTCTGTCATCCCCAGCTGACTCCTCTATTAGTTCCTAGAACAGTCAGTGGAGATCCACATGTAAAGAAACCAGCTCCCTAACATTAAAAAATGTGGGCACCTCACTCCTGTTTATGCCCTTTGAAATCTGCTTCTTCCTTAGTGGAATAGGCTGTTATGTAAACAGAATAGGAAGCTTGCTAGTGTTTTCACTATTGAAGCAAACAGTAATTCCTATGAAAGACTTCTGAAAAAAGGGTGGAATGTAAACATGACTTGCTTCAGAGTGTGACTGGGGGACAGGCAGGCAGTAGAAGGGAGTACAAGGTAAAATGATGTGAGCCCATCTGTCCTCTGGTCAGATTGATTCTGAGAGCATCCTCTCAAAGCTCTCTGTGCATGGGCAGGAGTGTTTGACGTGGCTCTTTTGAGCACAGCTGGCACGTGAGCCACTTACATTCTCACTAAACTCTGGGGAAATAACAAGCCTGTGGAGGAAAAAGAGCATCTCTCTGTATTGCCTGCTAATGACAGTTTCCACTCTTGTCAGCAAGACCAGATTCACCTCACAGAGATAAAGTAAATTGGTAAGCATGGCCCCAGACTGAGCTGGAGTGCAGTCTGCAGCACCCTGTGTGTTTGGGCACACACAGGCAGTCGGTGTGTCCTGGCCATATCAGGCTGGCACAGCCTCTGCAGGCTGCCTGTGAGGCAGCTGCTCATGGGGAGGCCGCAGGGGCTCACCTGTGTGCTGTGCTCACAGCCAGCAGGCTCTCTCTGCTACTCTAGGAGATGCCACACATGGGATTTTAGTTCTACTGCCAAGTGAAATCACTGGAAGGCCCTGGTTTCTTCTACCCTCTTGGGACTAGTATCCATGGGAGGAAGGAGTGTTGTGTTGCGTTGTTGAGGAGGGAGGTGAGAGGAAAACAAACTGATTGGGGATGGGTAAAAGGTTTTACTGGATCTCATGGAGTATAATGGAGCAGGAACGTGTTACAGTCAGATCTCTCTTACTCTTTAGGTTAATGAATATGCAGTCCCTCCTCTCTATGGCTCCTCTATATGAATTTTGCAGAAAAAAAGAGGAGCAGTCTGTGATTTTTGTGACTTGGGCAGTATTGCAAATGTTTCTGTCTATAACAAACAGTAGAACATGTGCAGTAGAGCTTGAATGCCTCACTCATTACTGTGAAGGCTGGATAAGTACAGGTGTCATCTTGGCAGTGGTGCTCAGAGATCCATCCCAGTTTTGCAATAATAATTTTCTGCTAGCAGCCCTCAGAAGAATGCTGTTATCCTGATTTTACAAGAAAACAGGGAATGTGTATTCAGACTGTTGAAAAATTAGATGCTTCTGTACTGTATCTCCTTTCCTTCTTTGGGAATGGATCAGTTCTTGACTTGCTCAGGTTTCAGTGATCCCGCGTCTATCAGCCCCCTGTGGGGGGAATATAGGAGGGCAATTTGATACTTGTCTGCTACCAACATCTGGGCCAAGAGAAATACCTTCAGCTGCAGCTGGGGTCTCTCACATCACTTCAGCTCAACTCTGTCACCTAATCTAAGAAGAATAAAGCAAGGGTAAGGACATTATGCCTGATTTCTGGAGCATTCAGATGGGTATTGGTGTATTTATTAGGGAAAGAAAAGGTTGGACTGCATGGTTGTTGCCAGAGCTCTGGCAAGAATATCATGGAAGAGAGGTATCCTCATGACAGAAAAACACCATATGGCAGCAATTCTAAGTATAGAATTGGGTCTGGTGGCAACAAGTATACATGGCATCCCTCAAAATGTCTTTCTGCTGTCTTTCTGCGGATTGAAGAAGGGGCACACCCTACCTGAGCCAAAAAAAATCCCTACAGGCAGAGTATCACCACAGCTATCTATGTCAATTCCCCAGGAGAAAATGTGTCCAGCAGTTTTTGTTATGTTGATATGAAAGTAGCAGGAGGATGTGAGAAGATTCAAAGCCTACCAGCTAGCTTCATGTATATTGTAGCTAATGGTGTGATATGGGTTAGTCCCTTGGGGTACTTTCTTGTATCCACTTCTGTTTTGTCCAGTACCTTCATCAAATTAACCCCTCATTCTTGTTATGTTGGTACAATTTCCATATGAAGGAAAGAGGTCACACTCTCAGAATGAGGAAGTGATGGTGCCGAGCACAGTGTAGGCACTGCAGAGAACACAGCATGACTGAACCCTGATCGTCAGGAGCTCTGCTAGAATGGGAGCACAAACTGGGATTTTAAACGTTCCTATTACTGAAGTTATCTTGTATGATTTTTGGAACTGATTCGTTGACAAGGAAGGTGACAAATTTCAGGCAAACATTATAGTCCAAGTGAACACCTGGTGTCTGTCTAGTCATTTACACAGAGAAGTAGGAGGTAAAATTGCACCAGTTACTTTCGTCATGCTAAATTATCTGTAAGACTAAAAGCTCACCTCAGAAATGAATCTTTCATGACTCACTGAAAGCAGAGAGGAAACCCTCCATGAGATACAGGCATGGTTTCTGTCCCGTGCTGTTTGTCTGGGAGCCAGTAGTCTCAGTTTTCATTCTTGCTAATCCCTTGGCCTTGAAAAAGTGCTGCAGTGAGTTACAGTGGAGTGGACCTGCTGGAGATGTTTCTTCTAGGTCAGAGAACTCCTCTGCTGGACAGAGGCAGTCACATATTCTAGTAAGCCAGCAATGTGGGGAATGGAAAGCAGCCCTGCATGTGTCCTCTCTCATGTGGCTGTCATTTGACAGAGATCCCTTTTTCCCCTTCTCCCTGCCTGGGTGATAGGTCACCAGCATTCAGTGAAAAGAATGACTAAGGGCTTCTTCATCCAGCTACTGCCATACTGTCCCTTTTTCCACACAGAACACTTTCCACACAGAAACAAACCCGGTATATGCAGTTCAGAATAAAGCACCATATGTATTGTTTTTACTGCTGTACATGCCACATACTTTATATATCTCCTGCATAATAAATAGCTATCTATTTGCTGATAGCAGCAAATAGATAGCTACAGTGCTTTGTAGAAAGTACTGGTTATACAGTTTATTATAAAGGTTGCTTGAAACATAAATCATAGTTATAAACTCATTATAAATTGCATATAATACTAAATGTTCAACCAGTGTATACTGGTTTTCCATGCTGTATTTCTTTTCTTACTTGGGCTAAATTTTCTTGCTTGGACCAAATTTTGTAAAATGGCTTATCTATCTGGAGAACAAGACGGGGGACAAAAACATTACTTCAGTCACATTAAAGTAATTCTCTTGGGAAAGCTACTTTCCCCTGTCCTTCTTCCTAGCACCCACGTGGCTCAGAATCTGTGCTGTCTACAGGTTCTGTGATGACCATAGCCCTTTCCAGTAGTCTTACTTTGGTGTTATGCCAGTTCTCCTGAATTCAGAGGCAGATTTTTACAGATAAGTTTCCCCAGGGTTCTGAGGTAGAAGCTGAGCCTGCAGCAAACTCTGTAACTGAAGCCTAGCCATCTACAAGTCGTTTTCAGCCTAGACCCAGGGCCCTGTTGGGACAAGCTGAATTTCAAGGGTAAGCTTCCAAGGCAATGCAGCAGCAGAACAGTCTTACTTTGTAAACAGAGTGCCAGTTTTTTCACATGGAATGAAGTGCTTCACTGCTTATGGCTATATTATATAGCATCTTCTGACATAACTGCTTAGTATGTTCCCTTTTTGTTTCCTTTTCTGTGAATCACTAAATTTACCTGCTTATCTGAAGAATAATTGAAGAATCTTAACTGACGACATCTACAGATAAAGAAGGACTGTGAATCATCATTGTCAGTTCCTTTTATCTTAAATGGTAACCCATGAGCTTTTAAGTCTCTTAAGCTGCTCAGCATTTTGTAATTTGGTAACATTCAAAGAGGTATTTTTTTAAGCCGGTGATTAATGGTTATACAGTATGGCCCCCCCATCCTCATGGTACCTCTGAAAGCATAAAACCTTCATCGCTGCCACTACTGGGTTTATTATAAAAGTCAGATACTTAGCCACCCAAAAACAACTGACTGCAACCCACCTACCAGAGAGCATTCTGAAAGCCAATGTCTCTCAGATAGTAAAAGTCGTAAAACTGTTCTTTGAAGTTTATTAGACTCTTCTTTCTACTGTGGCTCTTCCTCCCCTGACACATGCACATGCACTCACACCCTCCTCCAGGCTATGACAGACTTGTTAAAAAGAAAGAATTGCACAAGCAGAGCCATTAAAAGGAGAGAGAGATTCAGCTGTCAGCCCAGCACTCATTCCTGGAGCTGACAGCAAGGGTGTCTAAGCTCAACAAAAGGCATATAATGTGCTAGAGGTTATCAGCAAATGGAATGAAAGCCTTTAAAGTTCTACCAGGCACTGTTTGCAGTGGGGTGCCCTTTGAAAAGCCACTCACTTTTGGATCCACCTGCTCAGTTTGTGTCTGAATCCTTTTCTGGGCACGCAGAGTTTCTAAACCACAGCCCCGCTGGCAGCTGCCCATCAAAGGCAGCTCTAATAGGGCTGATGGAGGGGGTGTCTGGCTGTGCTCGGCCGCAGGTCATGCATAGCCACGCATTTCTGCCAACAGGGAGGTGAAACAGCATGAGGTATCCAGCCAGTCTGGGGGTAGCTTCAAAAGCAGGAAAGATGTTGGCAGTCTGCAATGGATCCAGATCATCAAAGGAATGGGGAGCTCTCCTGGTACAATGACTGTGTAGACTAAAGGATCTTTCATCTGGTGCTCAGATCTTTACAAATTCTAAAGAACCATAGCACATGATGAGCTCTGCTGTGTGCCATTCCTTTTTTACAGCTCTATCATTCATACACAACCTCCCTCCCCTCAGCTGAACCCCCTTCATCAGCTGCTGCATTGCACTGAAACTGAAATGTGTAGGTCTAAAATGCTAAAGGTCCAGAGTGCTGTTGCTTGCTTACCAAGACCATAGCAAACAGTAAGGAGTAGGATGAGAGGCTCATTTTCACTTACCAAAAATTGTATTAACCGTGTTTGTTAGAGAATATCAGATAAAAATCCTACATAACTGATGCTATAGTCCCTCTTCCCTCCTACTGTGACCTTTTAGTATATTGTAAACTGCTGAGAAATTGTTTTTAAATGTCTTTGGTGGTTTAAGGTCGAGGCTTGTGGTACCTCTGCATCACACAGCCTTACATTAAAATGGCAGGGGATGATTCAGATCATCAGAGGAGGTTTTGTTTTCTGATTTCTGGGATTTGGAAACTTGCAGTCAAGAATTGGCATTGCTGCTGTTACCAATGGTATTATCAGTAGACTGTACAGTAGAGTAGGTGAGCCTCAAGGAGGTAAGCAGTAAAAAGGATTATTTGGATTCTGTGGAAACATAGCCAAGATGATACATCCCAAGTGCACAGCCAGCTGTCTTGACATGCTGTTCCTGAGCAGGGGCCACAGTGCTGCAGGTCACAGAGCTCCAGTGCTCACTGGGTCGCTGAGTGACCTCGCTGCCACTCACTGTCGTCTTTTCTTTGTGCAGGACGGAGGATGCAACTGCCCAGGAGATGTCGCCAAAGCGTTTGGTAAGAACAGTGTGCTGTGACACCCCCACGTGTCTCCAGCGCCCCTGGCAGCAGGGATGCAGGAATCGCTGTGACCCTGAATGTGTAATCAATTAGCAGGAAGTTAAGTTAGTCCCTGCAGCTGACTCCAGTGAAATTAATGCACCAGGCATGAATTTACTCTTTGGAACAGACAGTCCAAATTCTGCAGTGCAAAACATAGAGTGGTCAAAGTGATATTTAGAAATTATCTGCCTGGTGTGTATGAAATACACCTGCTGGGAGAGTAATATGAAGAAAACTGATAAGGGTTTCTTCTGAGTAGGGTTCAGAGATGCCTGGAACCTTGCCAGATCTGGCTGATTTGAGCCTTGAGTGGAAGAAGATCTGGTGGAATGCATGTTGGACAGAAGAGCAAAACAAAAAGGCAGGCCAGATCCCTGGAGATGTTCTTGGGATCAACTGTCCGTTTGAAGAGAAGAGATTTTATTTATACTGTATCCCCTAGAGCTAAGCAGATGTCTGAAACATCTAAGTTAATTATTAACAGATTTTGCTTTCATGTAAGTAAGTTCAGTGAATTGCACCAGCTCTTGGTGATAGAATAGAGGATTTAATCTGTGAGTATGGTCTATTGGGCATGAGAGTTATGTTGGTATGGGGGGGTCAAACTCATGATTGCCACTTAGCCATAACCTTGTTACAGCAGCATATGGGACGCAGTCATTAAATGCATCCTGAGATGACAAGGCATTTAAAGGTACTCCCCCACCTCCCAAAATGCCAGACTCTTTGGAGGTGTCAAGTAGGGTAATGCCTGGAATACAGTGGGACAGCACAGTCTCTCACTGGAATTTCAGGGTGGTATGAAAACAAGACATAGTGCATTATGATACAGAATGTCTGCTTTGCAGGAAGCTTTGCAAGTATGGAAAGTAGAGGCAGGCCTAAACTCAGATTACAGACTTGCCAAGAAAAAATCTAGGCCTGGAACTCAACTCCTGGAAAGGTTGAAACCAAAATTTCTCTTTAAGTTTGCAAACAGCTCCAGTTTTGAGAAAGGTCAGATCACAAGGAAGACTTAGAGAGTTCTAAGAACAGCTGTGGAGTGATTGCTACCAGCAAGGAATGTACTTGCTCATATTATTTCATGTAACCCTTGTGTTACCCAGTGGTGATGTGATGCAGATACTTCCAGTTGGGTGATTCCAACATAGCTGAACAGCAGCATCCACCCTTTTAGACAAGATTGTGTTTAAAAAATGCCCAACCTCTCCTCAGCCCTCACTCTGACATGGTGCCTGCAGTGAGGTCTTTATTCTGCCTTTTACTCTGGCTTCACAGCTCACCAAGTTCTTACTGGTGGTGTGGTCCTTGGGAGCTTGTGAACTGAAACTGTGACTTCACTGTATTCCCAGCTGTCTGCACAGAAACCTGGCCTGTGAAAAAGGTCTTTCTTCAACACGAGCATTTCCAGAAGTTAGAACAACAGGAAGCAACTTCACAGTGTTGCAAATGTTTTTCTTTGTAGTGTTTATTACAAGTCTGAAAGATCCCTGTAGTCTCTTTGGGCTAACTGAACCTGAACCTGCTTGAAACCTCTGAAGAGACACCTTCTGGCTTTACTGTTCATCAAGAGGTGCTGGGATTCACAGTGGTACGTGTCTGAAGGCTGCCACAGGATTATCCCTTGGACAGAGGAACATCAGAAAGCTGACATTTTCCAGGCAGTAGTTGTACTTTTGATTGTAGCCCAGACAGATCACTGTGACTGTGTGTCTCAGCTACAGAGCTAGAAATGATGGAGATGACCCTGAGGCAATAAACTTACTGTGTCTGGTTATGTACACTTGAGTTAGACACTGTGAACATGACAAGATGGACCCAGATGTGCCTTTGTCAAAGGTATGTGGCAAAATAAGCTTTGAGATAACTTTATTACTATCAGTGTTTATTGAATGCTACTGAAATGATTGGCTATCTGAGCCTCGTAGAGCGTAGCCATCATGCCCAACAAGTCAAAGCCTTGATACTGAATTGTCTGGCAGAGACCTCTGTTCTTGAGTTATATGAATATATTGGGTAGCAAAGACCAGGTGATAAAACATACAGACCTACAATTTCATCTAGGAATGAAGGCCTGGACAAAGCATGGACAAGAGACAAGAAGAGGACTTTGGCGGAAGTAATTGTGCTCTTTCTGGTGGATCACTGTAAAATCTTCATGGGATGGGATGATTCCCTATAAAGCAGTGACAAAGCATATATTGGAATTATGCCAAATGTGAAGACAAGCACTGGCAAAGGTGTGATTGGAGGAGCCAAGTTCATGGAAGCAGAAGGCATAGATTGGATTGAGAAAATTGTGAAGAACCAAGAAATACACGTTGAGAAGCTTTAAGGTGCACCTGTGACTTGGTGTCAGGACTCAGAGGCAGATTGGGCATTTTCACAGAGGGGAAACAAAGTAGAAGCCTATTTTAAAATGCAAGGAACAGGGAAGCACTGAAGATGAGGAACAGAAATGCTGGGAGAAGCATACTTTGGGAGAGACTGCTGGAGTTCTGGAGCTGCTGGATGGGAACCTGGTATGCATTAACTGAAGATGTCACTGCCATCTGGGTATTAGAGTATTAGATGATAATGAAAAAGATGTAGGTTGATAGGCAAGAAGAGCTGTTTTGATGCAGGAATGAGAGAAAGCATGAAAGAAATTTATGCTGGGCTCTCAGATGGTTCTTACAACTGAACCCTTGGAAAGGCTGATAACATGAACACATTTCTCAGAATGCTCCAGGGAGGCACTACTGTCTCCTTTTTTAATGCTGAGAAGTCAAAGCACAGAAATACTAAGTTCAATTGCCTGAGGTCACATACATTTTTCTGACACAGCCAAGAAAGAATGTGCGTTTTGAATCCTATGCCAGCATCTTTAACACATTACTGCTGTTCCTTACAGCAGTGGTTAGAAGAGATGCAGGAGCAGGGAAGGAAAAGGAAGGAAGATCATATGGAAAAGTCAACTGGGGACATATGCTAGTTCCAAATTATACTAGATCACACTGGTTCTTTCTCCTGTTTTCAACAGCTGTGTGTGTACCTACTGCTGCAAAGGCTTTCTGGCTCAGCTGGAGCACAGGTGAATGTTAATTCCAGGGTAAGCTCTGGCCCAGGCAAACTTAGGCTGCATCTGCCTGGAGGGCTGCCCAGCTCACAAATCCAGGCTGACTCCAGCTGAATTTGTGCAGAGCCAATCTGGTTATCAGTGACTTGTATAATCAGGCATACAAAAGACATCTGAGAGACTCTATCCAGATCCAGCAGAACCGTGTGAGTGTTGCAAGCTCGGGCTGGCGTCAGCACTGCTATTCTGTAATAGCTTGAAAGAGGAGGCACAGTGAAATGTGAATGAGCAAAATCAACCCAGATACAGCATAGGCCTCGAGGGGAAAGTCAGTGCACGAAAGTGGCATTGTGTAAAACCAGGACAAATCTGGCCAGCTCTGACTGAGCTACTGGGATGCTTGTGTGCAGCATACCCCATCACATCCTGTGTTATCTAGGTGGTTGTTGCCACGTGCTTCCAGTCCCTACAACCTAAAATAATGGCATGCTGTCAATCTGTACTTGAAAACAAAAGAGTGCAAATGGATGTTGCAAACACCATCAGTGCTTCTGGTGGTTATACAAGAAAAACATGCTTAAGTTAAAGACCATGCTAAAAACTACAACCTCCTGGTTGGATATTAAATGATGGAAGCATAATGGATCAGACTCAAACTTTCAGATACATTTGCAACACTGAAGCACAGTGGAAGGTTCTGGAGAACATTGGAGAAGTATATTTAATACGGGTTTATCATTTCTGGAGCAGCAGGGCAGCAAGCATGTGTCGTTTCAATGTTTAGACATGCTGCATCTGCTGTAACATAGCTCCTCTCTTCTGGAATAGCTTGATGAATTATGTTGTAGTTTGCAAAAGTTACTCAAGTTGGATGAATTTCAGTCCTGTAATTGAAGCATATTTGCTTCCCTCGCAAAATTATGCAGCCAAAAGGAAAATAATAAATAGATACAGAAGTGCACAGGAACCAAAATTCTGTGACTTTGAAGTGTAGTTTTCATGTGCCTTTTGCATTATTAATTTGAAGGCTGTAAGACTCACAACCAAAAATGGCATAGAATTGGGGATCAGGAAATCCTATTGATATGGCAGAATCCAGAATGTCTTTTGGCAGTCTTTTGACTTGTTTAAACACCCTCTTTGCAGCCTTGACCTCAAATCTGTCCCTCCTTCCTCATGTTTTCTTCCACCCATGAAGAAGACATAAACTAGATTTCCCAGGATGCTTGTTTTTTGCAAAGATGGAGCAAGGCTGTGCTAGGTAGCAACAGGAATTTGCCACCAATAATTAAAAGATGAGTATTCCCTTTGTTTTTGGCAGGTTAATAGTAGTAGCAGACATGAGTCGAACCAAGACTTTAAAACTCAGCCATCTGAAACAAGAAAGCTCAGGAGAAATCTGCCAGGTAGCTGACATGATAGGACACCTGAATGGGTGCCTGGCTATAAATATTGCTTGTGATGTGCTTTGCACAAGTTTCATTTTTAGTATCCCTTTACCATGGACACAGTGTTCCTTTCAAGCAGCCACCAGGCAAAGGGAGGTGAGGTCAGCAGAGCTGCTGGGTACTCTGCCCCCAGGCACTGCTGCCAGCTCTGCTCTTTGGCAAAGGGATGGATGGAGGAGCTGGCACGCTTCACTCTTGTCATGTGTTCTAAGATCAAAATATTCCCAACTTCAGGTTTGGTAGAAGCTGAGCAGATATGATAGAGATTTCACTTACTTTTCAGGTTTCAAGGTCTGGTGCTATTGTTTGGATAGTGACAGAGATCAGAGCAAATCATAATGCCAGACTTACCTAGTCTGGGATCTCTGCGGAGTTTGGATTTGTTCTTAGGAGGATGGGTGTAGTTCAAGCTCATCTGTGAAGTGTGGTTTATAGTTGAGTTCTTCTGCCAGTTCTGGGAAGAAGCTGAGCAGAGGGAGGCCTGTTCTGGCACATACACATTGAAGAAGCAGAGAGTATGAACAGGAAGATGCTTTCTTTCAGGGTTGGGTCACCACAGGCTCATAAAAGACTAAAAGCCAAATTTTTCCAAGGAAGACTAAATATGCCAAAATATCACAGGAGGAGCTGCTGGTGGAATAGTTCCAGCCCAGCTGGAAATATTGGAGATCACAGTAGAAAATTAAGAAAGATTCCAAAAACCTTCTTCCTGATCTTACTCCCAGCGGAGCCAATTTCATGATTTACAAAGCCAATTTCATGATGGGCTTTGTAAATCATGAAATTTACAAAGGAGATAGACAGAGTGAACAGTCAAGACTGAGTATTCAGTGTTGCTGTTCAGTATCTGGAACATATTTAGGAGTTGTAGCTATGGGTTAGACTTCCTTTGTGGTGTGTGCTGAGAACCCTAGAACCCAGGAATGATGGTCCTTGGCCCAGAATTTTTAAACAGGAACCAAATGCAGACCCATCCAGATCTTTGACTAGGAATCATCCAGAAGAACACTGAACACATACAGCTGATGGACTTGAAAAATCCGTAATTTCAGTTAAAAATCTGAATCAATCGTTTGATGTCATTGCTGGGAGGATTACATTACATCCATGAGTCTGCTTTCCTTCAGGGTACACTCCCACTCTCCACTTGTGGCCTAGAAAGCTCTTGAAGTTGTAACCATCAGCTTCTCTGTACAGCAGTGAGCTGTACAGAGTTAACAGGTCCCAGCCCTGTGTTTAGGACTGCTGATTGCTGCAGTCACAGTAAATAAGGAATCGTACTCAGATACTATTATGAAGTAAAGGGTTGAAACTGAATTTGAAAATAAAAGGCTGTGGGATAGAGCAGAATAATCTATATCTTTGTCATTGTAACAGAAAAGGTTTTTTTCTATTTAAAGTACCAGAGAAATACAATTCAGCCTGTGTCAGTTCTAAATAAGGCTTTTCCTCCAAGTTTGCTGTGACTATTACAGGAGGGGACTCCGTACCAGACTATTAAATGCTGGCTATTGTTTCTGGAGATCACTCTGTTCTTGCTTTGGCTTTCACCTTCTCCTTTCCCTGCTTTTTTATGTGTTATTTTGCTGATCACAGGAGCTGGTGCTGACTTCGTCATGATTGGAGGAATGTTTGCAGGCCATGACCAGAGTGCTGGAGACATTATAGAAAGGAATGGCAAGAAGGTGAAACTGTTCTATGGAATGAGCTCTGATACAGCCATGAAGAAGCATGCAGGAGGGGTTGCTGAATACAGGTATGAATTCCACACAGGAGCAATTGCAGTGCTCCCTCCATCCAGGAACTTTTGGAGCAGAATTGGGCAGAAGGAAACAGGCCTATGCTGCTACTCCTGTTGAAGCAGCTGTTGCCTACAGTCACGACCTGATCTGAGGGAGGAATGGAATCCAGAGGGAGACAGGGAGAAAGAGCTGGGGTTGGCTAGCTGAGAGCAGTGCTGTTCACTTGTTTGCAGCTGGTGTGGTGTGCTGTCACTGTTGAACCAGTGTGGTCTGGGAAGTCATTAGGCACTCTCCTGACTTACTGCTCCTTCAAGATATGTATCAGCTAAATGCTGGAACATGACATACCAGGCTGCAGTTTCTGTCCCTCTGCTTGTCCACACTGGGTGTTTTTTGGTGTAAGGATTCCCAGCTAACTCACATGCTCCCTTCTGCTTGCAGAAAGCGGATGCTGGTGAACTGGTGAAGTTCAGCTGGGGTTTCCCCAGTACAGAGATGAGGGCCCAGGACTTCCAAAGCACTCAGTCACCAGAAGCAGCTCTGGGATTCCCTTCTGCATTTGCTGGGCAGTCTTCATAGGCAGCAGAAGCCTGCTGTACAGTTTTCCCAGCCCTCTTTTGGTAACAGAGCACCAGAGTAGCCTCAAATAATGCAGAATGCAGAAGCTTCATTTTTGAACTAATTCCTCAGGGGAGAGGAAAGGAAGACAGACTTTGCAAAGAAATCTGTTGTTCCATTGCCTTTTTACTCTGGAAAGTGCTGAGAATGTTGACTTCTTGGAAAAGCAGATGACATCAGAAAACCTCTGTCTTTTCTCTTATGAGTGGCAGTCTTAGTCACTACCCTTGGACAACATGGTTCTTAAATACTTCATTAGAGAATGACTCCTCTCTTACAGTAAACACTGGTTTATTGAGGGGTCCCTTTTGATTCTTCTCTGCTGGCATAGATTCAGGCTCTGGTCCCATCTGGTAGACTGCTGTTTGCAGGAGTCTTGGTACACCTGCAGTTCCAGCCAGACACTCGGGATTGATGAGTTTTGTTGGCCTCATCTGCTACAACCACTGCAGTTTACAGGTTTTTCCCAGTGTGTCCAGCTGCTACCATGGGTAAGAGTTGCAGCTCTGTGAAGGTGACAGCACAGAATGTAAAGCAGAATAGGATCCACAAAATGAAATGGAATTCATGCTTTGACACAGAGACAAGCTGATAGATAGTAATCCCAGATGTCATGCTAGACAGAAAGATCTTTGATTCCACCCCAGCATTGACTCCTGTGGTGGTTTTCGTCTGCACCATAAAATTGTGTACTCATTCACATAGCACTTAGCAGAATGCAAAGTGGTAAAACTTAGCCTCCACCAGAGCATTTACAGCCATTTCCTTTGGCCTAGATCGTGGCATCACAGAATCATTTGCGTTGGAAGGGACCTTTAAGGTTCATCTAGTCCAACATCCCTATAATGAGCAGGGGCATCTTCAACTAGATGAGTTTGCTCAGAGCCCTGTCTAACTTGGCCTGGAGTGTTTCCAGGCATGGGGCATCCAGCAGGTCTCTGGGCAACCTGTTCATTGTTTTTGTTTTCGCACACAAGTTTTTATTTGCTGAAGAAAGAGCTGCACAAGATGCCATCTGCATCTGAGACAAGCTGAAATGATGCACCAGACAGATGTGGTTGCATATCTCTGAGCTTTCATTCACTTTGGGTTCATATGCCACTGCCCAGAAGCAGCACACAGTCTGGGGGCTCTTTTTTCTTTTTTTGTCCCCCAGCAAGTCTGCTTGTCATCAAAGCCTCTGAACAAATGCTCTGAGTGGACAGCACTAATAAGTGTCTTGTAATATAAAAGTGGCAGCTGCCAATTGCACAGTGGTGCTGGCAACCTTTACCTGAATGCTCATTTCCTGTCCTGTGCTTGAGTCAGCTTGAGTGTGGGAAAGGCCTGATGCTGCTCAGGCACGTAGTTAATGGCATCTACCTGAGAGATCACTGAGCAGCCCAAGAGTGCTGCATGGACCTCAGTGCAGCACAGTCATTAGAGCCTGGCCTCCACAGAGCTGGTGAAAGATGTAGGAAGAATTTGAGAAAGCCAGGAGGACAAAGGACTAAGGCAGCTCTTAAATTCTGTTCTACCTAATTAGGTGTGTGTGATCTGGCAACAAAATTTATTGCCAGCAGGAGAACTAATTGACACTGGTCCCTCTTAAAAATGAGAAAAAGTGCAAGTATCCCGTCTCATAGGAGCAAAGGTTATGCAGAAAGGTGCTGTATTTGGCTCAGTCTAGACAGACCTTTTGAAATCATTATGGGCAATGCTATACAAATTTGGCTTGATCCATAGCTGTATTTTGATTTGCATCCTCGATTTGAGAATTCCCTGAGGACCAGGTTCTGAAACTTTCTCAGCAGCAAGGGAGCAGGAGCACAATCTGAAATTCTGAGTTGCTGTTGAAATACTGTATTTCTGTGCCACTAATAGGTAGCATAGTAGGAGTCTCCCCATCTACTGCTAGATACAACAGCTCCAAACACTAAATCTGTGAGCCTTGGCTCTTAACTAGGGAAGTGCTGGTACTCATCTTCACTCTACAGCTATGACACTGACCTGGCTACCTGTACCAGCCTTGGGCTTGGTCTTCCTTGGCCTGTCCCAGCGTGAGTGTCACTGTGGTTTAAAAATAGCAGCTGCTAAATCCAGCATTGTAAATGTGCTGGGCATTGAAGGGGGATTTGAAACAGCACAAGGTTTTCTTTGAATTGCTTTTATAGTAAAAGTTACAGGAAGTTTAATCACTTCCTAGTTTAGCTGATGGCAACCTTGAACCAAAAGGCTTCTTAGTCAGCATTTTAAATGCTGGATACCCCAAACTTGACCCAAACAGGTCAAGTCAGTGAGGTCCTTTATATGCATTTAAAAAGCCCAGCTGTAAGTCTGTATTGGTGACTCAAATAAGCTGTTTTGTCTTTAGAAGAGCCTGAACACTCACAATGTGTTATTCAAGCAGCGGGGAGCTCAGTGTGCTCAGTCCCCTGCAGAATCAGACTGCTTGTCATTTAACTTCATCTTCTCAAAATTACACGTGTTGGCTGGAGAACCTGAGCCTGCAGCAGTTACATTAAAACTGACAGATAAGGTGAGATGGCTGTGGCAGGGAATAAAGTCATGAGAGTAATTGTTTTTGTAATGAATATGTCAAGCTGATCCCATTTAATCTGTGTACTCACTTTCATTAATCTTATGTCATTTATATATTAGCTTATTTTTACATTTTCACCTCCTTCCATGAGGAATATGGATCAGAGCTGGGGATTTCTGAAAAGCAATTTTAATGTTTCTTTTGTGGGAGAAGACAAATAAGGCAAGCAGGGACTGAGGATGCATGCAGTATTGTTCAGTTCGAGCCAATTTGGTTTTGCTAACCCTTTTGAAATTTCACAGGTTTTGTGTGAATGCTGCAGTTCTATTGTGGCCACTCAGCAATTCACAGCTGCTACTAAGCTGGGTTTGGGCACTTTATATTAACTGCAGGGTGAAATTTTGGCCATAGAGACAGAATAGCACCAACTGCTGGCTGCTGCTTACCATCTTGTGTGTCCCAAATGATAGCCTAGAAAACCTGCCCCCAGTTCCTCCGTTTCTTATATGCCCCACTCAAAAGATTGCTTCATGCCAGGGCAGCCTGACCCCTTTATTCTGACCCACATTCTGCTGGGCTAACAGAGCACCATCACATGTGTTTCATGCCATGCAGCCTGCCAGGATTCCCACCCACCACACACATCCTTCCATGCAGCAGCCTTCAGCTGGCCAGGAGGGACACCACAGACTGGGCCCTGTGGAAAAAGTCCAAAGCAAATTGTTTTCCCTTTCTATTCAGTGGCTGGCAAGAGTCTGAGTTACTGCTGAGAGCATCTGAGCACACCTTTCCCAGCTGCTGGGAGCCTCAATTGCTCTGTCATCACCTTTCTTTCTGAGAAGGGGTTACTTTTGGGTCATAACTCCAGGAGAGATGTCAGAGCAGCAAAACCCTCAGCAGTTCCTGCTGACTTGCTTATGCAGCTCTCTGCCAAGTATGCCAGCTTTTGTGACAGCCTGTGTAATCCATTGTCATGGTTTATCCCAGCAGGCAGCTAAACACCACACAGGCACTCGCTCACTCCACCCCTCAGTGGATGGGAGTTCGAATTGGGAAAAAACAGCAAAATCAATCCATGGGTTGAGATAAAGGGAGTTTAGTAGGACAGAAAGACAACAGCAATAATAATATGCAAAACAAGTTATACACAATTTTTCACCACTCGCCAACCAATGCCCAGCCAGCTCCTGGGCAGTGGCCCCAGCCAGCTTCCCCCGCCTAGTTTATAAACTGAGCCTGTTGCCATATGGTATGGAGTGTCCCTTTGGCCAGTTTGGGTCAGGTGTCCTGGCTGTGTCCCGTCCCAGCTTCTTGTGCCCCCCCAGCCTACTTACTGGTGGGGTGGTGTGAGGAAGAGGAAAGTCCTTGACTTGCAGTAACCACAGCTTGGCAATAACGAAAAACTGGTGTGTTGTCAACACTGAGGGCTGTCCACAGGACACAGTTCCTTTACAGCTGTCTCTGTTCTAGCATAAGTCACACAGGGACTACACTCCCTTTGGGAGTGCACACCTTTGGCATGGACCACCTCCTTTCAAGGGTGCTTCTAGCTGCATGTCTCCTCAGGTGCGTCCAGGTGTGTTTCCTCTCCTAGTGGTCGCTGCTGTTTCATAAATACACTTGAGGAGAGGTGTCATGTGCTCCTTTGACTTCCTGAAAGTTTGGTGACTCACACCATTTTTGGAGCCAGGTGGAACATCTCTGGAATGATGTAGGTTGTGGCCTTCTCCCGCACAGGTCACACTGGCGCCCCGTGTCACCTGAGCCCTACGGTGTTTGCCCAGCACGGCACCCATGTGGGTGCTGGTGGAAGTCAGCTGGGTGCTCATCACCCATACTCATGAATGTACTAACAGGGTGTTTGGACATAAATAATTTGGGCATGCATGCATGAACTGATTGGATGCTTATGCAGAAATTACTGGCTATTCATGCATGAATTAATTGGGCACTCATGCATTAATTTATTCAGTGCTCATGCATGAACTAATCTGGCACTCACACAAGAACACAGCAAGCCCAGCAATTGATGGCCCATACGTCACTCCGTGGGAAGGCACAGACTGGGGGACCCTTAGAAGGTTAATCCAATATGAACTCTTTGGACATTATCATTTAACTTAATGTACATAAGTTAAAAACTCCATTTTTCCTCCCTGTGGACCAGCCACAAGGGGTTAATACTGTAGCAGTACACTTACTAAATGTCTCTTCTCCATCCTGAGCACTGTGTTAAAGGGGTTAACGTTTGGTTATATACCCATATGGATACAGATCCCACCCCTGGGCCACACTACAGCAATTAACAGTGCATCAGTGTGTGCATACACATAGTAAAATTCCACCCACGCTTCCCTGGGAGCCAGATGACTTCCCAGCTCGGTCTGAGCAACATGTTATCTCTTAAAAACCCCTTTCCTCTGGGGGCAAGACTATTGGGGTTAATGTTAGCACAGCTTGAATATATATTCATCAGAAACTTCATCCCCTTATTCCTGTGGACAAGGCTGTGGAGCTAATCCCACACCTCTCTTCCAGCGTGTTTTCCCCAGTACGCTGGTATCTGCAGGTTACTGCTTGATCAACAGGATGTCCCACCAGCTCATCAGCTGACACTTTGAGGAGCAATAGCCAGTGTTTATCTGTCAGAGCTTTGGGGCTGTGTCATTAGGTGTTCACCACTTCTGTAGATCTTGGTCTCCAAAGCCTGAAGTGGCAACCCACAAGCTTCAGCTTCCTAATACCACTGTAGCCACTGCAGGGACACCTCCCGGGGCAGTGGCTGTAACCATCACCCATTTCTGTATTTTTTCACTGAAAAAAGGACCACCAAGTGCTCATGCTCGTAGGAGCAATGTGCAACTTATGACCCACAGGATGCTTAAGCACGAATTAACAGGGAGTTTACATTTGAACTGATGGTGCATTCATGCATCAGGTAATTGACCTCTCATGCATTAACTGAATGGGTGGCCATGCACAAATGCAGTAAACCCTGCACTCCTTGCCCAGAGCAGCATGCAGAGTTCTTCAGGTGGCAGAATGTGACAGAACTTGCACTGGTTTCTGCAAATCCCAGACACACACTGTCTCTCACAATCTTGCAGGAAGCTCCCTGAAGCCTGAGCTCAACCTCCCAACTTTGACTGGAAGAGATGGGCATGGCCAAAAGCCAGGAACAGTGACTTGAGTGTTGTTTCATGGGTCCAGCCTTTTCCTTCTTGCACTGGACCTGGAAATAAAAGCCTGGGAACTCTCAACAGCACAGGCCATACAACAGACCCCTAAACCTTGTGCAGTCTGTGAGATGCCAGTGGCACATCCATCTTCCACTGGCCACTCACTGCAGTGTTTTTTTAAGAGTTTCAAGAAAGAGTCAATTACTCATCAAATGTAGGGAGATTAATCATGGCTCCTTACTCACATGGCATATCAACACTTCGCCTTTATTGTCTCCCTAGGGCTGTGACCTCGCATTTAAACTAACAGGATGAAATATAGCCAGGCTCACACTGAAGTACCTCCACGTAGCAGCTGTTGCTGTTGTTAATGATTCACAAATGGAGCTTACAAACAGGCATGCCTTTTCTTGTACTATCCCCTGGAAACTTTCTTAAAGAAGAAG
This sequence comes from Pyrgilauda ruficollis, assembly GCF_017590135.1. Taxonomy (NCBI): domain Eukaryota; kingdom Metazoa; phylum Chordata; class Aves; order Passeriformes; family Passeridae; genus Pyrgilauda; species Pyrgilauda ruficollis. The sequence goes on along the minus strand of NW_024524934.1, from coordinate 6,150,075 downwards.
CAAATAAAGCCACATGTAGAACAATGACAGACCACTGCTATGATTTCTGTCTCCATTTTGTAGGGCAGAAGGAAAGCATCTCCTCTTCCCTTCACATCTGTCGTAGACCCTCTCTTCCCAAGGCTTGCCTTCCCAGAGGAGCCAGTGTGCCAGGCAGAACAAGCTTACTCTAAAGTGTAGTGGGATCAGCTGCTGATCCCACTAATCAGCTGATTAAGGGTCTCTGCTACAGGAGGGATTGCTGATTATGGGGCTGGAGAAAGCTGGAGGAGGAGTGTAAGTTATTTGCCTGGATTCCTCCATCGCGTAACTCTTCAGATGTGCTTTTTGGGAACAGTGCAGTCTGTGCTGGCATGCACCAGCACTTGACAGTATTCACAGCACTGCTATTTTTCTGGCTTTTTTGCCTGGCACTGATTTGTGCTACATCACCTTTTAGCTTCAAGGGACAGCTGTGCAGCAGGTTTCTGTAACAGGTTTCCCACTCTCTGCAAGCTCTGGAGAATCACACTGGTAGGAGACAGACAGAGCACTTCCATCTGTGTCTGATCAGTAACATGGGACAGAGCCCAGGGGCCATGAAGCCTCTATAGAGCTGTGCTGGGTGGTGCCTCCTGAGAGTTAGCTCCAGTATTTCTCTGAGTCTGGCCATTCCTTACACTTTAAAGCTTGCAACTCTCACAGTCAAATTTACTTTTCAATAAAGCTGGAAGTTCCACTTGCTTGTAGGCAGATGGTAGAGGGGAGGAAGGGGCAGATCTGTAAATAAACTCATGGGATATTGGAGCATCTGCAAGATCTGTCTACTTCTCAGTGTTGGTGGTGAGTGGAGCTGAGGCATTTCAGTGCTTGAGAGCACCAAGCAGCAAGCGATAAAGCTGAGGACACATTTGCAAACTGCAACCTGCAGAGTTAAGCTCCACAATTCTCCATTAAACACACTCATGTTTTGCATCCATATGAATGCAGTGACTGATTTCTTCTCCAGGGCTTCAGAGGGCAAGACTGTGGAGGTACCATACAAAGGGGATGTGGAGCACACCATCCTGGACATCCTCGGGGGGCTGCGCTCCACCTGCACCTACGTGGGAGCTGCCAAACTCAAGGAACTGAGCAAGAGAACAACGTTTATCCGGGTCACCCAGCAGCACAACGAGGTGTTCTCCTAGCCTAGGCCTGGGGGGCTGGAGAGAGGGGTGGGGAAGAAGAGCAGGAAGGGCTGCTCTTTTCCTTTGCTTTCTCCTCCATGTTGTGTTAGTGGCAAACTTCCCTCTCTCTCTCTCAGAACAGCGGTGTCATAGCCATTGGCTATGGCTGGGACTTGGAAGGGGAAGGTCATGCTATTAACACAATGCCATTGATTCAAAATGCAATAGCCTCATCTTTTATCGTTGTGCCTATTTTATTTTTTAATCATTTCTTCACCTGTTTTTTTTTCCCCTTCTGATAAATAGCTGCTGAAACCTCAGTTAACAAGGAATTGGCTTGTACAGACATGGCTGTTAACGCCTGCACACATTCACACATTCCTGTTTCTAAGACTGACCTGTCAGCTACCACCACTTTCTGTAGTGCACCTTTAAGAAATTGCAGGCTGGGAGAGAAAAAGATGCAAGGAATTGCATGGAGAAATAAAAAATCAAATTCTCTTCATCTTTTTTCTGGCTAAAGAATGGATGTTACAGCACAGCTGCCAGCCTGCAAAGTTTCAGAGGTGGATGGTAGATGAGGCCTGGCTGCTGGTGACATGTGATTCTAAAAATGCCAGATCGCTGAAACTTTCAGTTCACAGGGCTGATGTTGCTGTTCTTACTTAAACCTCCCTCTTCAGTGGACTTGCCCCTTCAGAGAAGCGGGCACTGAATGTAGCAAAACTGTGCTGGCCCCCCTGCCCCCATCTGAGGAGATCATTCAGGTGATCACTTTTCAGAGCTTGCCTCATAAGTGCAGTTATTGAATTACCTGGGTTCCTGCTTTTAACTGCTCTCTGGGAACAGGTTTTAAAGACATTGAAACTCAGCAACTGCAACCCTGACAAGGGTTACAATTCTTTGTAGCCCTCCCTGTTCCCTTGCCTGCTCACATCCATTTAGCAAAGATGAAAAAACGCTGTGCAGTGCATTGTCTGTGGCCAGGTGGAGGAAGCCAGAGGGATCAAATTGCCTTCTGGTTATGTGGTACCACTCCTTTGCAGTCCTTGACATCATGTAAAGCAAGAGAGAGCTTTTGGCAGAACGGTTTGGTTGATTGCAAGACACTGTCAGGCTGAGATGGAGTTAAAGCATTTGCTCTAAAGGCAGTAGTGAATGTTTGAGACTCTGGGTAACACCTCAATAAAGTGTAATGGCCTGATAATTAATTGATAAATCACAATGAAAATTTCTTTAGAAATACATGTTGCATCTACATGAATACCACAGTAGCTCGATATGATAAATGATGTAAAAGTGAGCACCAATGAATTAATAATGCTTGGCCACTTACTTTAAACTGCTGCTGAGATCATAATGCAGCTAATGTTACTTCAGTACTTCAGATCCTTGCTTTCCCCTTCTGTAGACGTCTGTGAAAGAGGCAGGTTTCCTTTGAAAAGCAAAAAAGTAATCTGTAGGAAAAGGAATAGCAAAGAGAAACTCTAGAATTAAACTCATACGCTGGACTGTTCAAAAAGCCATCACAAGGACTGGTACAGTTGACCATGCTGAGAAGCAAATCCAGGCCACAAGCTGATCCCTGGTGATTTTAAGTATGTGGTGCATACTGGGAAAAAAAAAAAAGCACAGGGTATCTTCTAAATTGCCTGGTATTTTAAATGTCTTCCATTTAACATGTAGGATGTACTTCTTAATTGTGGGATGACCTCTTCGTCTGCTTTGGAAGAGGACGGGCCTTGATGTGAGCACAGGTTATGCTTGTGCTGGCTGCAAGTACCATTTGTCTTGCCCACATATCATAAAGGAATGTGAATGCAGAAGAGCAGCAGGCCCTGTGAATCTCTGTTCCCTCCAGCCTGGAAGCATCATGTTAAGAGAATGCCAGGCTTCTCCACCACAGAAAGGTGCTGTGGACCACCTACTGCTCTCAGCTGCACTAGGCCCAGAGCAGGGGCAGTGTGACCTCTCTGCATCAGTACAGCTGTGGGACAGCACTGTTCCTCTGTTTATATGATGCAGAGGGGAAGCAAATGGACACCTCTGTCAGGAGTGGGGTTAGACCACCACAGCCCAGGCCTGACCACAGGTGTGTCTCCACACTGGTGCCTTCACATGTGGGAAGTGCAGCACTCTGCTGGCCTCATGCCCACTCTCACTAGCGCTTTTGTACTTTTTTTAGCTACATTTCTAAGTGGAATTTAAGAAATGCATATAAGAAAATATATATATTTGTAAACCTTTTTTTAAAAGATCATGCGCACACCAAAACAAGCAGCTTCATGATGGCCTCAGAACAGTTTCTTTTCCAAAGGGCAGGTGCTGGAGGCAAGGGGAGGCTGCCTCTCTACAAGTGTGGCAAATGGGGCCACTCTTCCACCTCCTTTCCTTCCCCTCCTGCACATACCTCTGATCAGTGATTAACAGGAGAGGGACAGGCTATTCTTAAGCTGTCCCCGGAATTCTTCAGGCTGTGAATGACATTGATGCCATGAATGGTGACTGATAAAGTTTTGATGTTAGGTATTAGGTTTTCTGAATAGCAGGTCTTACCATTGTTTTGATAAGCAGCATGTTTTCTTTCATTTTCTCCTCTCGAAAAGTAAGCAGGAGAGAGAAATGAGATGCAGAAAGGCTGAACTGGTGGCATGTCTGCATCTCACCCAGTTATATGTGAATTTTGTTCAGGAATAACCCTTAGCTATGTCAGTGCTCATCATTGACACTGTACATGTGCAGCTCTGAGACAGGCTGGAAAATACAAAAAAAAAAAAAAAAGCGCTTGAGTCCCCCTTTAACACCTGTTCCTGTGCTGCAGTTGTTGCTCTGATCTTCACTTAGCTCCAGGTCCTGTACCCTGCTCAAGCCTGCTGCCACTCCCACAAGGAACTGAGGCAGAGGGAGCCAGGAACACACTTTGTCTGGCAGGATGGTCCAAGTCAAGACCGCAACCACTGACAAATGCCATGTGCCATTTGTAGATCTACCTCACCTGCACATCTAACTGGGTTCTTTGTTACTTGGTGTCCTTTTGTGGGAAATGAAATTTTTAAGTGCTTAATAATGCTTAATGTTGAGTCATTCTGCATAACCAGGTCTTCTTTAACCCTACACTCCAACCCCATCTTGTCCAGAAGAATGCTGTGAGTGTGACAGCCTGTACTGTAAGCCAGAGCCATGCCTGCTTCCCCCAGCCGGGCAATTGTTGAGCTCCCAAGAGCCGTGTTGAGCTTCCCACTGGCTCCACAGGGGTGCAGTTTAACATACCAAAGACCTACAAGTGGGGATGCTGAAAAATGCAACATTATGTCATTAAGCAATCCATGCTGAGCATGTCTGCCTGTGGCTTGTTGAAACATCAGGACACCTCTAACACCCCTGGCACTCCAGTGCTGCTCTGGGATTGCCTTGCTTCGGCACAGCAGCAGCCTTGCTCACTCGTCGGTGACTGTGGTGGCCGCGAGGAGTGCACTGTGCAAGTGGACACCTCCTTGTTGGTGTGAGCAGTTGCTAAGGGGGTGGGCCTTGAGCCAACATCCTGGCAGGTGCAAAACAAGCCACGAAGGTCTCCATTCTCTGGGAGAAACACATTCCCATCTGCTCATTGGAACAGCCAGTCCCCATTGGCCATGGGACAGGGGCTTCGGCTGTGCTTTGGTGCAGCTTTCTTCTCCCTTAGGGCATGGTGGGGTTGAATGTAGGATGGGGACACCCTGTAAATATGGAGAGCTATAAGGCAGGATCAGAAGAAGCCTCTGCCTTTGGGGGAGCTTTTCCTATTTAAAATGTGCCTGTCTCTTCTTTCAGCTAGTCAATAGCAGGGGTAGAAAGGATGGGGTTAAGGAAGAAGCGTGGCAGCTGTTGGCCAAGCCCCACTGTGTTGGGACAGGTGCTTTCAGTCAAAGACATGATGAGAGTTTGAAGCTTTTCTGAACCAAGCACTCCCTACTTTATACCTGTTAAACCCCACTCTCGTGACAGACTTGTTGCTGCAGCTTTCTGCCGCTGTATGTACAGTGTCTATCCATCGCCATCTCACATCTCCCACTGGGGGATGGTGCTGTTTAGTTGCTAATACCAGTTTTACACCAAAAATTCTCTTTTGGAGCCAGGAGGGCTTTTGCAGCCAGTGCCAGATTTGGCCTTGTGCAGAAGAGAAGGGAGGGAAAAAGTCAGGGCTCAAGAATAGCAGTTTTCCCTCTGCAGCAGCCAAGGCAGCAGGTGGGAGAGGGCCAGCCCTTCCCTGCGGGCTGGGAGCTGCCAGGGGCAGCGGGGTTGAAGCATGTCTCGAGTAGATGCTGGCACGGCTCTGCACTCCGGACAGACCACCCCCTGCAGCCTTAGCTTCCTTTGTGGTCACTCAGATGCTTAAGCAAGCCCTCCCCGACATTTATTTGACCCAGTGTTTGCTGGCTAAAGTTTTCATGCATAAATCAGTTTGGAGTCCAGAACTCCCTGGCGTTGCCCGTGATAACTGTGAAGTGTTTCTGTGTCATTGGCCAAAAAGCTGCTCGGCTTTCAGTGTTTTGCTGCCCTGCTCAGCCCTGCTGAGATGGTGATGAGAGCGCTGCCCCCTTCCCTCTGCTGTGGCATCCCCGTGTTCGCGGCCCAATCATCCCAGCTGCTCCCAACTTTTTGTTATGCAATAAAGAGCTTCACCCTGACGGGCTGCAGAGCGTTTTGTGGCCATGGGTGGGAGGGTACAGGCCGCCTCTGGGCGTCGTCACAAATAAAAGCCAATGCTCTCAAATGCATTGCCAGGGCGGGGCTGGGGGAGGACTGGGCAGGGAATTAAATTGGTCAAATGATGTCCCTAGGAAAGCTCTCTCCTCTTCAGTCATAAAAGACAAAAACACGCATTTGCAATTGGCACTGTTATTTTATTAGTACGAGTATACTGAAACAATAAACTTGTACTGGTATACAGACAATTTCTTTAAAACAATTTTGTTCAAATTTTGAATCAAACATTGTTTTATTATAATAATGAAATAATTTCTACCTAGAAAACCTGCAAGCACCATCAAAGAAAGGGACCATAAAATTCAATAAACAGACGCGAGTGTATCCTACAAATAGACACACCACCATTAGAAAATAGAATATGAATTCTTCCATTTTTTTTAATATTTGTTTTAAAAAAGCTAGTGCAAGTACAATATTTTACACTGGAATTACAGAGAGTATGCACGCATATGGAAAAAAGTTCTCCTGTCACAATAAAAGCTCTTAACTATGTCTGTATGCACTTAAAATCTTCTCCTCTTTTCAATAAGGTGCAAAACGTTATTCCCTCCCTATTTTCTCCTTTGTACTGGCCATGTCAGCTCAATTTCTCCCCAACACAAAGCTGCGATATCCCTTTTACTGGGCCTACACTAGGAACTACACTGGAAGTGTGATTTGCAACAACCCTCATTAGTAATACTAGACAATTAAAAAAAAAATTTACTTTAAAAACTACAGATGTTGAATGGCTGGACCTGACCCCGGCTCGGCCAAGCGCCGCTGCCAGCTGCTGCCGGGAGCGGTGACATAGCTAGTACAAAATGGATTTCAGTAGCTCACCCAAACTGAAAAAGGTTGGGAAATTCCCCCCACCCCCACTTTTGTAACACTGCGAAAAGAACAGTGTTCAACAAGTTAATACATTATTAAAAAAAAAAAAAGGAGCAAATACATACATTAGTGAGTTTCAACATTAGCTGACTGTCGTGAAGAGTTGCATCTATGCCTTACCAGATTAGTAACTTCGCGAAGCGCCTGGCCGTCCGAGCCACCTGCAGCCATCCCTGGCCCGTTTTTGCCCTCAGCTGCCCAGATCCAAACCCGGTGGACTGGAACAAGAATTCTGCAGAGCTTGTTCAACGGGAGAGTACCTGGGTCCTGGACTTTTAAAGCAAATGCCAGGGTGGAATCCCCTCGCCAGCAGGTGTGAAGGGGCAGACCCACACTGCCGGCAGAGCCAGTGGTCCCACCCTGGCTCCACCCTGGCCGAGGATCTGGGCCCTGAAGTTTCTGCCCATCACCAATCTCGTAGTACAGCAAGGACAGCTTCAACAAGTGACTCCGCTCGCTGCAAACAACACTTCCAATGCACACCTACTGCGTGGTCGAGGGAAAGGGCACAGGAGCTTTAACTGCTCAAAAGAGAAACTAACAAAAAAGTAACAACCTTGGATGAAGCCTCCTTAAAATCCTCAGTGGAAGACTTGCGTCCTTTCAGCTAACAATAAGAAAAAACCTACGGAAACCTCAGAGACGGTTATTGTATAAATACTACCTGTTGGCTGAATGCACTTCACCATAACACAACTGGGGCTGGTTTCTGAGCACCCGGGGGTCACTTGCACAGGGCGAGCATTCCCATCCCCTGTGCCTGTGGGAGCCAAAGCTTGGGTCATCTCTGGGGAGGGGGATGGGACCAGCTGGAAACTTTGCCCTCTCCACCCTGCCACCAGGTCCCAGCTGCCCAGCTCAATCTTTGGACAGGAAAAGGATCCTCTTTTCAGAAATTGCTTCAGGATCCTCTCCTTTTGGCTTCTGAAAAACACCGGTCTTGCCATTGGTCAAGACCGCCACTGGAACCATGTGACCAGCTGCTCCTGGCACCCTGGCAGCAGCGGTGGGAGAAAGGGGCAGTGACAGGGGCTGGAAGGCCGGGTCACCTCGGGTACCATTGTGCTGCTAGTGCTGGGCAAGGATACCTTGTTACAAGCACTTCTAGCTCAGGGTTGTACTCTTTGGATTTCATCTGGACCAGGAAGTGCTGAAAAAGTGTAGAACAGCATCCCCAGAGAGAGAAAAAAATGGGACCAAAAGACCTCAGGTGGAAACTACGCAAGTTGTGCTCAGCCAGCAGCAGCTCTCAGCCCGAGAGCTGCCAGCACCAGCAGGGTCCCCGCACTCGGGCCAGCCGGGCCTTGCCTGCCCAGGGCACGGCCAGGGCCTCCCTCGAAACCAGCCTTGACCTCTGGGCTGCCAGGGGCTCCCTCAGCACAGGCAGAAGAGACTTAAAGCCAAATACAGCCGGAGGATGAGACTCTCGTTTTGCACAGTAGCCACCCTTCGAAGTGCCTGGTAGCTGCACTCAGGAATTGCTGCTCCAAGGTGTATTTTCAGCACAGGCATTAACAGTGTGACTCCATTCCCCAGAAATGGGACCCATGTAATACGAACAGAAAATTAAGCACAGTTGTTCTTTAAGAGCCTTTTAAGTAATAATTCTTCCTGGCCAGAGCCAATACAAATCAGATCATCTAGACATGACATTTTCTATATACAAAAAACATGTAACTTTCAACCTTTCTCTGCTTTTGTATTTAAAAACTTTTTTTTTTTTTTACAAACAAGGTATGAAACTCACTGTTCAAACAGAGCCATCTCTTTTTCAAACACTGAATGAATCATTCCAACATTCATTTTTCTTTTGTGCAATTTTTTAAAACATTACCTGTACTCCTCAATGTGAGTGCTTCAAAAAAAGTTTCTATTTTTAATAAGCTTCTCAAATTAGGTTTACATCAAAAAATATTCCCACAAGGTATAGTGCTACAAGAAAAGATCCTATCAGTAAAGGTAACACATCTGAAGCGAGGTCGTCTATGTAAAAGAAATTGAACTCTGGAGTAGAGGTGTGCAACGTGTTTGGAATTTCCCTATGGGCATAAAGCAAGGCTGTCCTCTGGACAGGGAATCAAGTGGACATGTAGGCATACACGTAAAAAAAATGCACACGTAACTTCTTTGTGTGCAAACAGACACTTCTGCCTGGGGGTGTGTGTGCACATATGCATATCTGCATCAACAAATTCTCATTTTGCTATGTATTACAGCATTTGGGAGAGTGGGAGGGTTGGAAAACCAGAGAAAAGGAAATTACTGCCTCCACTCTGGTGGTATGTTCCCCTTGCTTTTCACATCAACACTGGCCAGAGCCCGCAGTGGACTCTGCTGCTACCTGTGATGATGGGGAGGGAAGAAATGGAAACTGTATGAGTGCATATCTTGTTCTGCCATTTGTCAAGTTTCTGGGACAGCAGAAGTGTTTCAATGGGGCAAATCCCCTCCACCTGCCCAAGGCTTCTGCCCTGGTCAACCCCGACATTTTTCCAGCTGCCTAATTAAGGTCAGGATCCGGCCCTGATTGAACCACGCTTCAATTTCACAAAGATTTATACATGTGCTTTACAGCGAGCCCCTGAGCAGCCTTTGCTGGCCAGCCCAGACCTCCCATGGGCACATGTATAAGCGTTTGCAGAACTGGGTCCCATGACATGCAGAGCATTGCACCAAAAGCCACTCTGAAACAACACTATTAGTGTTAAAAAAGATTGAGAATTCGCTCTCCTTGACACAGGCTTTTTTTTTTTTTTTTTAAGCAGTTGTGAGAATTAACAGAATTTCACAATTTCCTTTTTACTACTGGCAACACACTTTAAAGTAATATAAATATCTGCAGAGAGTGTATTTTCATGATAACCAACAGCTACAGTTCATGCTGAGCCTGCTGCTTTTGTATTGCAATCTAAATGAGATCTACAAAGTTTAAACCATGAGATGCAGGAAATCCAAACTTGTCTGTAACATTGTACATCCCTACTCCGGAGCAGTAAAAGTGCTGCTTCTGGTCACATCAGTGTACCACACATACACCAGCCCCATCCCTGAGTAAAAGGTGTGAAAGGTTTCTAAATGTTCCTTGATTTAAGGGAAACAAGAGTAGTGATGTCACTTCCCCATGCTGAGAAAATGACGGGAACGACGGGTCGAACGAAGCGACAGTGGGACAAAGGAATGAAAGGAATGAAAAAAGGAACGTGTGTCCCTCCCCTCCTCCCGAGGACTGCATCTTTGAGTGAAAGCAAGTCTAAGGGCAAGGTACAAAATGGTAAAATAGGTCAACAGCGACTCCGATTCGGGTCTCGACCAGAGGACTCGAGGTAAGTGACATCAAACTCAAATTCCCCACGATGTGGCCCAGACAAACTGAAACAATGCCTAAGTTAGACGCTATAAGGAACAGTCACTGTATATATAGAGATAGATATATAGATAGATAGACAGACAGATAGATAGATAGATAGATAGACAGACAGACAAATAAATTTTTTTGTTTTTTAGAAATCCCTATAAAGAGGTTCTTGTTTTATTTTTCTTTGCCCTGACTAATTTCTTGGTGATTGTATGCATTTCATTGTAAACTGAAGAGGCCTGCTACAAAAGGAGAGAAACAAGCAGACAAAAAAGAAAACTGCTTAGTTACTATTGCAAGGCGGCCGCCAAGCAGAGCAGAGGCAGAGCCTCCTCCTTCGGCTTCACCTCAGCATCCCCTGTTACGAGTGGTGTTTTGCACCTGCCCTGGGGATCGATGGCACTCCCAGGCCTGGGGCTGCACCACAAGGGATGCTCAGTGCCAGAGGGAAAGGCAAAGCCCCACCTTGCAAAGGGCTCGGCCCCGATGGGAGCCAGCTCCTGTGTGCGCGTGTCCAGGTGGAAGGTGGCACTCGGCCATATGGTTGAGTGCCACCCTCTGCCTGGATGGATGCCATGTAGACATGAATACATCTCTTTTTTGCTTCTTTTTTTTTTTTTTTCTTCCTGGATCTCTTTAAACAACAAATAGAAAAAGGGTTCATGTTTCCCGGGGCAAGGGATCTTCTACCCTTAGTATGGTGTGGGTTTTTGGAGGGGGGAGGACAGGGAGAGACGGGGGGGGCAGGGAGAAAGGCAGAAAGAAAGAATTCAAAAGAGACAAAACCAGGGGAAATCAGAAGTGAGTATGAGATCTAGCTAACACCACACAGGTGAGTCTAAGTTGGCACGTAAAGTATTGCACATCCTACAAAAGCTAAAGCATGGAAGGGGACAATTGTTTGGAAAGAACCAGTTATTTCAGAATTCCTCAGTCTGAAATACAAGCACAGAACTAATACATTCCTATTGCTCCAAATGTATTTTTTTATTATTATTATTTTTTTTAGTGTTAGTTGAATAGATCCAGTCAGTTTAATAGCCCCTGCTTCCTTATTGACCACAAATGTGTATGCGAATGGTTTTACTTGAGATTTCTTTTTCTCTAAGTACACGTGAAGTACAGAAATAGTGGTAAGACTGTGAACTAAAATCTGTAATCTTTCTATTCCTTTACCATCAAAGCTTAAAAAAAAAAAACAGGAAACAAAACAAAACAATAAATTGCAAGTGCCCTGAGCAGAGTATATGGAAGATTAAGCAACTTCTCTGAGCAGAAATATTAACAAATAAGCACTAACTAAGCTGTGTGATTGTGAGAAGAAACCCACTCAGCTATTTGGTAGCCCGCTGAGAGGTTAATAAAATTCAAGGAAATTCAAAAAAAGTTTCAAGCTATTTTAAACATATTTCAACTTTTTGGTGCACCCCAGAATATGGTATAAAAACAATTAGGTCTGGTGTGAGCTAAATTTCAAGTAACAAGTAACAAGAGTCAAAGATGGGGTTTGGGGTTAACATTTCTTCTCTCAAAGAAAAGCACTGTATTTCAGGGGAGAGGGAAAACAAGACTTTAAATAAATTTGTTCACTTTAGGTTACTGTGTTTCTAATGACAGACTTTGATTTCCTGTTCTCCCTATGAGTACAGCTTCTTCAAAACTACCTGAAGGATGTGAACTCGCCAACCAAAAATGACGACACGAACGCTCGCTCACAGAGGGCCCGAGTGCGATCCCACTGAAATCCCACTGGGATCTTCCAAGAAGCAGCGACAGGCTTTAGCACTCAGCCCCGACACTTCATACTCGCACCTCCCCGAGGCTCGTGCAGGAGGTTTGGTGCACAGCACCTCAGAGGATCCGGCCCTACCTGGGGAAAGAAAAGACTGAACGCGTGAATCCCCCCGCTCCTACTTGGTTTGTACCAAACTCCTGAAATGTCGCCTTTCCAATGGAAAACAATGCAATTAAAATAACAAATAATAATAACAATAATAATAATAAAAATAAAATAACAATAGGTTTGTTTTCAAAACAAACAAACACCTTGCTTACTTATAGAAATGGTTTTTTTTCTGGAAAACTCTCTCAGCAAATCTGAAGAAAAATTCTCAGAGGTGTCCTGGTAGGACCTGGTTCTGTGTGGCCGATAAGGTAGAAAGACTGAAAATGAACTCTGAAAGGAACGTAACCCTATGAAATGGCCTAGAGCGTAGGCAGGTTAGTGAGTAATTGCTACATTTGTTTATGCTCTTTCAGACCCCCCCCCACCCCACAACATTATTAGGTAAAAACTGCAGGAATACCACACAAATGATAAACTCAAGATGTGCAAATTGCAAGATTCTTTAAAGTCCATCTTTTTCAAAAACACTGGACAATGATTTTTCCTCTTTCCTTTTTCCTTTCTCTTTTTTTTTTTTTATTATGTCAGCTCGCATATGCCTTTAACTCTTTCTCAAGCATTAAAGTTTAAAAAGTGCCTCCTATTAAGTAGTCCTTTGTGGACAATGACTGTCACATACTAGTTCAATAATTCACATTCATCCCTTTGAAACCACATTAAAACTTTCAGCATCTTGCCTGTGAGAAAACTTTACATAGTTGCATGTAGTTACAGTGTTGAAGAGATTTGTTTGTTTGTTGTTGTTGCTTTCCGAGCAGATTAAAGTGATATACAGTACGTACTGAGTGTTAGACCAGGATGCTCAGCAATAAAGTGTGAACAGCATTTTAAGTGCTTAAAGACATTCTAGGTTCATCTTCAACAGCGGATTCCTGTGTCACACACCGCAATTTGAAAAAAGTGGCACCAGTTGTCCATAACCATGAACTAAAACCAGTACTAGAGTTAAAGACAAAGATTTGCAACCTAACTGCAAACGATGGATGCCTGTGATCTCAAAGGGGCAGTCTGCGTCTACCTTGTGGAAGCAAATGTCATTGGCGTAACCCGGTCGATTTGTCTAACACTGCACAGAAACAGGAGTGAGCCAGAGCCAGGCGCATCCGCAGAGCCAGAGGCCTCCTCACACACCCACGCACACCCACGCCACACGCACACACCCAGCCCCCCGCCCTTAAGGGAAACCCTGCAGGGCGACCGGCGCGAGGGTCCGTACAGCCTCGCCGTCGCTGACTCCGGGCAATGGAACTGCACTAGCAAGCAGAAAGGAAATGTGGTGTGGCAGTTTGCTTTAGGAATAAAAATCAGTGCAGTCAGACCCCATGGGGGAAAAATATATATATACATATACACACACACAAATATATATATATATATATATATGTATAGCAGAGCCTTGAGTAAGAGTTGGCTTGTTGTTGAAAACATCAGAGACTGTCTGATCCTTTTCAGTAACACACCCAAGGGTTGTGTCCTCAGCATCCACCTGGGGTGAGCAAACCTCATCACCAACCCTCCAGAGAGCGGCCGTCCCGCCCTGGGGGCTGGCACGCACCCACACCCACACACACGCACGCACACGCACCCCATGTCTGACACACACCTCTGCTACAGTTCCCTTCTCACCTCCCCCAAAAAAACTAGAACAGGAACCAGAACAACAAAACAAACACCAAAAAAAAAAAAAAAAAAAAAGCGACGAAAAGAAAACAAAATCACAGCTGGACCCTGTCCTACACGAGGTGTTAGAAAACAGGAGCCATGACAACACATTCATTTCCACTAAGGGTGTGTGAAGCAGATACTGCCCCTTCTGTAGCTCTCAATAAACCTAGTCACTGACAAACACTTGTGGAAAAACATATGCACCAGTCTCCTGCATAATACCAGCTGCAACTATAACAACAAGGTTATAACATAAACCTAAAATAAGATGATAACATGTAAATACTGGGTTATTTAGTCTACAGTACAGTAATCTGGATAAAAATGACAAGGGATAGCCTAATTTCCTTTCCCCAAACAACTTTTACTTTCCTACGTTGGATCGACCTTCAATACAAATCTTAACCTCCTGAGGAATAAAAGAAGGCTTGGGAAGAGTCAAAGGTGGCTCCTCTTCTGATTTCTCTAGTTTTCGTGTTTCAGGGGCTGACCACCTCCTCTTCCTTGTTGCTGGGGGCTTGCTGGGTTCTGTTTTGGTGAGCAAAGGTGCTGCAGGCAATCCTATTTTGTCCGGAAACTTCAGTTCACCGTTCTCAGCTAACATCTGTGCGCTTCCCTGATTAATCCCGTTTTCCTGCTCCGCATACCTGTGTCTACTTCCAGCTAGACTGTCATTCTTTGAATGCTTCAGCAAGATACTAGCTGAGTCCATGGGCTGGCCCTTTTTAATAGAGCCGTTCTTCAGGTTCTTGAGTGTGAGCGATATGCAGACGTCCCCCACTGAGAGTTTGGAGCATGGCAAATCAAAGAGCTGGTTGGTTCTTTCAGGGCAGCACGATGACCAGCCTTGTCCAAATACAAAAAAAGGGTATTCTACCAAGACTTCTACGCTGACCTGCAGAAAGAGACAGGACAACACAGGAAGACAGAGGGAGAGAGAGGAGAGAGCATGAGATCACTCCATGAGCCCTCACACATGTGCAGTGCTTGCCACAGGGGAGAGGGATAAAGCTGGAATTGCAAAGGCGATGTTCGGTTTCTGCAAAATCAGAATATTGGTCACCAGACTTCATGGCAGCCCTTGTCACCCAGATCTTAATACTTTCTCTGAGCTCAGTATTTCATAGCACAAACTTCAGTAGGAATCAAGCTTTACCTTCATCCAGCCGCTCAGACAGGGTAGAACAGCTTCAGCGTCTGGCCAACTGTTTCCTACCATCCCTTTGTGGTACCTAGAACCTGTAATTCAAATCTAAAGACCCTTTCCAACCAGAGGGTGGTTCAAGAGAAGCTCTCAGTTCTGACATATGATTTCCTAAATGATCACGGGAATGTCATCCCGACCTCTGTCCGAACCAGCGCCCACTGAGCAGCGTGAAGGGGGAAGGCCATGAACACATACAATGTTGCAGCCATTAAGAGCAGCAAGTGAGAGCCTGCCTTCCCCCAGCAGTCTGTTACCAGTCCAGTTTCTTCCCTTCTCACACCTGGTCTTCCACTCTGCTGCAGAGTTTATCTCCTGCACTTCCTCAGGGAGGTGGTCGTCCTTCCTCCTCCTCCAGTTCCTGTACTGTGTCTCTTTTTCTGTACCATGTCCCATTTTCCTCTGCTTCACCCCACTTTTAAAGACACATCTGGTAAGGAATCCTACCTAACCATCTTAGGGGGAGCTGCCATGGCCAGAACAGACCAACAGCAGGTTCCTCCTGCTCCTTGACCTTGCAAATGCTGGGCCTTGAGGTCCCAACATGATAAAAAAACACTTGATAAAACCATGATAAAATACGCACTTATCTTTGCACGTGGTAGCAGTCCAGCACTCACTGCAGGCTCAAACACTTGATGTGGACTCATGTGATTCTCAACCCATGGGGCTGACACCCCTCCTCCCCAGCACACTACAAAGAGAGCAGGAAATTCTGACTAATACTTCTTTAAAACTTGGCACGTGTTTTTAACTGCTGCCTGTCACACCAGTGAGGTCTGTGACTGTAAGAGGCTGGCTTGTGCTGAAGACAGATACCCACTGCTCTGCTCCCACGGTCCCCATGTCCTCTGGAGCTCCTCTCAGGCATGGGGGCACAATCCTGCTCTGACGGTGTAACCCTTATTTGGTAAGGGCAAAAGGGTAGGAGATCAGCTAATACATGTGCTCACCTCATTTCTGAGCCATTCAGCAGGCATAGACTGTACCAGCTGCCTGGAGAGTCTTCCCTCTCCAGGACCACGGACTTACTTAAAAGGAACAACACAGCAGCTTGTGAAACCACCTCTCAGCCCTGGGAATGAGTAACACTGTCACACCCAGCATGGCTTTGCATTATTAAAAATGCATTTTGACACAGAAGCAGTTTGAGATGCACACTGCACTCCAGTGTTCCAACACATCTGTCCATAATGTTAAGTGTGAACCTTGGGATGAAGTTGCATGGTCTGTCTCACAGAAGAGGCTGGACTCCATGGAAGCACTGCCCCCAGCAGCCCTGCCCCCTTCCCTGCTAGCAATGCCACTCCCACAGCTGCTCTCCCTGCAAGCAGGGCCCCTGGTAGTGCCCCTCACACCCAGCTCCGCAGCCCTTTTGGGCAAGAAGACCTGCTCAGGAATGTCTGACAGCTCAGAGATAGATGCTCCAGAACCATGAAACCAATGATTCCCACCGGTTGTTGACGGTGCCTCTGACTACGTGCATGCCATGCACTAGCAGCCAGCTGCTGTTTATGGAGGGTTGATCCTGCTGGAAAAAACCTAATTGAGTCTATAAATATATGCTATGCACTTCTGCAACTAGGCCAGCAGATAACACTGCATCTATTATCCTGCCACTCCACCTGCCCAACACAGTAAGCCACTGTACAAGGAATTTCAAAAGGAGCAGTTTAGAAGTGCAAGATACTACATCAGTTTTTGTCCTGCTAAATCTTTTCCAACCAGAACTATTTTCCAACAGTCGAACTACACACACTGCAATAGCGGAAAGGGACCTGACCCGAGCCCTGGTTTAAGCTCTGAACTACGGAGAAACTGGGGTGAGGCAACCATGAAAGCCCTATCCCTTCATGTCACTGGATGGAAACACTCCAGCACCAGGATTTGCAGAAATATTTGCCCAGAACCTGGGATACTATTCCATACATATGCATCTCAGTTTAACTGGAGTCTAATCAGGAGAAGTAATGAATATCCAGCATCTCCCATGGACTTGGAAGCTGCTGTCTGCACAAGAACTGTAGGCTGTCTCCAGGCATGGATCAGCTGGTGGACACAGCTTTCTCCTTTATATTGCTTTTTCTCACATCTTTCTTTCTTCCTGCTTGCCTGCTGAATTTTTTTTTCTTTCCTTTTCTACCTTTCCATCCTTGTCAGAAGCTATTTGTATCTGTGGGAATCATACTTGGTTGTGTGCATCATCCTCACCAACACACAAGCTCCTCTTGATGTCAACACACTTCCACCACACATTATGCTTTTTTTTTTTTTTAATGTAGTATCCAAAACACTTGCCTGAAGGGTTGACCACTGAAACCCAAACCCGAACTGGTGCTGGTGATCATGAATAACACCAAAGATGGTGGAGTGCTAGAATCCCCACGATCTGGTCACACTGTGCATGTATCACTTTTGATTTGCAATGGGTTCCCTCACAGATTATCAAGCCCTGTTTTAGCTGTCTGTTTCTGGATTCAGCTAAGGAGGGATTTGAGGCAACCATCCTCTAGAAACAAGCTTAAGACCTTTGAAGTGTGAAAGTTCAGTAAGAATATCCCCACAAAATTTTTTTCTGACCACTGCATTAAAACACAACCCCCCTTATTTTAAAAGCTTCCCCCCAACCCCTCAGTATTTTGCCACAATTATTTTAGGAGAGAAGGAAATTTGGAATTTTTGTACCTACTAGTAAGAGGATAAAGTAAGAAACAAACATGTTGGTTTCTTTCAAAGCATATTGAGGCTCTATTGCAAGCTACATTTATATTTCTATTTGTTAACACTGACTAGTGAAAGCAGCTGAAACTCTTCAGTGCAGCCACTGAAAACTGAAACTTTCTATAACCCTTTATAATTTTTATTTGTCAGCCAAACTCAGTAGGCAAGACAGGCTTAAGACAGCTGAAGAAATCCCAGCTGGAGCTGGAATACGGATACTAGGGCCTGGAAGATCTGATGCCCAGGAAACACCCTTCCCATCATTTAGAAACACAACTTTAGTCTTGGGCCTTGCTGCTGCAAACAAAATAACACGCACGAAAGCAAAAGGTGCCTAATGAAAGTGGTTCATGTGAACAATATTTTAATAAATGTAAACATGCATTTTCCAATTAAGTGTTTTTCTCCATAATGCTATTAAAATGTGATGAAACTAGGAGTGGCAGGTTGGAACAGAGAGAAAGAAGCAGTTCTGGAAACAATGTGCAATTAAGCAGCAGAGCTCTCCACTGAAGGCCTTGCTTTGGGTGCTGAAAAGCTCCTCGGGCCCAAAAAACAACTGGGTGGATTCACAGAATAGAAGCTCTCCTTCTCACAGAGAAAAGCCTCTGCAGTGCCACACTCCCACACAACCTCCCCTGTTCAGAAACTTCAGGACTTCTAATGCTCCCCCCGCACTCTGATGCCTTCACAAGAGTGGATTTCCTGTGAGAGATTTCTGGGGCTGTAGGCAGCACCTCGTGCCACAGAGCCACCCTCCAGAACATGATCTGACTGGGCAGCCCCCAGGGCTGCATCTACCCCAATTCAGTCCACTGTTACTATAGCAAAGGCAGGCAGGGCTGGAACATCAGGGGCTGCTGCTCTCTGCAGTCACGCAACCCCGTAATTCCCAAAGAGAAGCCGTCTCTCGTCCAGCAGACCACAGGCTGCCGCCTTTATCACATGAGTTGTGTCATCTGCTGCACTCCCAGAACCCAGTAACGTGAGGACAGACCACAGCCAGCCATCACTTGGAGACAAAAGGACTTACTGTCCTGTGACCAGGGGACACAGAGATCACATGAGGGGAAGGCTGGCAGAGATCTCCATCTGCAGCAGTGAACTGAGTCAACATCTGTTTCTGTGTCTGTTACGGTGACAAGGATAATGAAAAGGGGAGCTCAAAGAAAGAGTAACCATTTGTGCGTGCATTGAAAGATGTAAGGGGAAAACTGAACTAGATGATGGTCTAAAATCATATGCACTAAACTAAACTAGTCAGGCCTACTAACTGCATGCTCTAGTGGGACTTTCCCATCTCTAGTGCTTATGATTCCAGTTTAGTTTTGTTGTTTGGTTTTTGGGGTTTTTTTTAAGGAAAATTAAGAACTGTATGCTCACCTTTTCCATTCAATCTGTACTTTAGAAATTATTAGGAACTGAAGTATAGCATTTCAGAGAACTAATTTTGCACAGCCTGTGAGCTTTGACCTTAACATCAAGGGAGGTGAATTACTGACTTCTGTGTTCTTCTGGCAGCAAAGAGATGGACAGGTAATCATGATGAAATTCTTATTACAAAAATAATATATGGTATTCCAAAGAGATGTAGATCAACAGGTCTTGTCTTCTAAGCACCTTGAATGCACAGGAGTAGCAGCTGGACTTTGGGTTCTGGTCCAGTTGATACTTACTTGACTTGTTAATCCAGAGTCAGGATGCTGTGAAATGGAAATCTAGCATGCCTCTGGGGCAAAGACATTTAGTTCATTTATTTCAGTTACTAAGGCCTTCAGGTGTGTTGATTTTCCTCTAGGTTTCCCTACCTGGAAGACAGATGGATTTTCCAGGTGACTGGAGGACTGGAAAAGGAGGGAAGATGACCCCTTTCTGCCTAAGTGCTGTGCTGGGGAGGGCCAGCTGTGGGCTTGCAGTGACATGACAGAAGAGTAGCTGCCTGGTGCCTCCCTGCATACATTACAGTGGTGTAAGTTCAGCTGAAAATAACCTCCTACCTCTGTCCCTCAACTGGTGAGAAAATTAGCTAGTGTTTGCACAGAGCCTGAAAATACAGATTCATCAATATTATAATGACTTCCCAGAGATCCCTGGGAGGAGTAAGTAAGTGAGCCAAAGCTAATGATAACAACCCTATTTTTGTATGGCACTTACTCTTTACAAGTTACACTCCCTTGGTAATACCACTCGAAAAGCTCTCTCCTTGCAGAAGCAGGCGTGCAAGTGAAAGTCAATTGTAATGAAATACTTTGTGGAGCTGCACTACACACGCAGCTCTATCCCCCTGCACTCCAGAGTCAAGAGCTCTATTTCAGCGTGGCAGCACCACAGTGCCGGTGCTCAGAGCAGCTCGACCAAGTACTGCTCTTTGAGAGAGAAGACTAAGCCTCTTCACACAGGCAATTTTCTGAGGAGTAATGACTGCTGCACACCTGCAAATAAGGCTGAATACTCCCAGAGCGCCAGGCCAGGCTAAGGGGGAGGTCCCAGAGACTTCAAGCATGTAGAAATGCGCCCGCTCTCGCTCTCTCTCTCCCCCCTCCCCAAGGCGAAGGAAAACCGGCAGTCGTCCCTGCTGTGCAGGGACACAGCTGATCTGGGAAGAGACCCAAGTCCTGGAATCTGCAGGAAACCTAAATTCAACTGCCGTTTCTTATCATATCTCTACGTGACTCTCCCTCCATTCTGGAAGCATCCCCGGTGGGAAACACAGCTGGGGAGTATTTCGGCTGCGATGATGTCAGCCCGCTCCCGATAGGCTTCTCTGTAAGGTGACACTTTGCTGGGTGAGACCCGTGCGCCTGGCCCTGGATTTGTAGAGCGTCGGACTTGTTCCCTTTCTGCCAGAGGATGGCACTCCACCCCCTGCAAAAGAGCAGCTCTTCCCAGGACCGCAGTCCTTTGCCTGCCTTGACAGGGCTGTGACGGAGAGGTGACACAAACGCTATCTGCTCATTTGTACCTCTTCTTCTGTGCAGACACCGATGGGATGGCCTGGCTGCAGGCAGAGAAATGTGAGCAAGACGAAAATTGCAGAGTGGAGATTGCTAGTTTTGAAATCTCATTCTTCAAGGCACCATGGCAAATTATAGGAACTGGTCCTGATCCAAGGACAGTTCCTCTAAACGTGATGCCTGAGATGCACCAAAATACAGTAAAGCAGTGGGGAAAAAAATGGGTCTCTATACTGGAAGCACGAGAGGCTCGACTTCTATCAGCTGTGCAGATGCAGACACATACATGAACAAACCCACACAGGGGATTTGCCTGTTTGACTTGAGAAGGAGGACATGCCACACATAGTGATTCACCATGGGTGTACACGTGGGGAAGGACAGGCCACAGGCTGCTGAGAGTGTAAGAAATTTTCTGTGTGATCTGCTCCTCAGTACCATCACCGTTTGCTTTTCTCCTCCAAACCATCAGCCTGAGGTGTGTTACTACCTGTGCCCGTGCCCAGTTCCTGTCGTTCTCCTTCTCTCTCATTCTGCTTCTCCAGCGCTGAGGCTGCAGCATCAGAGGTGCAGATGGTGGAGTTCACAGCACTCACACCAAAACAAAAAGATTTGCCACAGGATTATCTAAACCGAGTACCTCCAGGAAGCTAAATGCTACACAGCACATCTGAACTTTTCAGCATCAACTAACAGAATCTAAATTGCTCAGAAAATGGACAGCATTAGGATAAAGCTTTCAAATCAATATGCACTCATTCTCAACCTAAAAACACCTCTGGAAAGTTACAGGTTTTCTTCCTGCCTTACAAACAGAGAAACAAAGGTCAGAAGCACAGCCTGCCCAGATACCTAGACAGTTTTTCCTTCCAAATTGCACTTGACCACAGAGTTTACATGAGCCATGCAATGTTAAAACCCCCTTCAAGCGAAGCTTCAGAAAAACTCTCTAGTGCATTTCAGTAACTTATGTGCATGAAAACTATTCCCAGGCAGCTCCAGGATTTTAAGCCATGGAAATTCACTGCCTTGCGCCTGACTTATCTCTTTAGGGTAGGTTTTGATCTGATTCTATCATGACCTTTCTAGTGTGAATGGTAAAAATCACCTATCAAAATGAAAAATGTAACCTTTCATACTCCTTACATTATCTGGTATTTTAATAAAAACCCACGAAAATCACATAAGTCTTCCTGTGAGCTCCCCAGCTTTAAAAGAGACCCATTTGATATCTGAAAGTCTACATGTATCGCCAGTGTGACCTGATGGTTCCCCCAGCACAGTGAGGAAGATGATTTTTGGTCTACAGTTTGAACCACAGATGGATGAAGAACCAAGCCAGAGCAGATCCAAAGCAAGTGAGCTGCGATGTGGCCTGGGGGCCAGAGCGTGCATCCCAGCCCAACCCCCCAGCCCACCACGCGTTGCCATTACCTGTGCTCGATGCTCCCCCACCGCAAACTGTATGACGGCGATGCCCGGGCTATGGCTGTCTTCGATCCTCTCCACAGTGCTGGAGTCTATTTTCAGGTCATTGCTAATTTCCGCGCTCTGTATGAAGTCTTCTGTTTTCAAGTCCTCCACTTTCTTCAGCTCCCCGTTGGCCAGCTGGATGATCGACCCCTTCATGAAGTAAGGGGGCAGCGTGGGGGGCGCGGCGGCAGGGGAGGCAATGGACTGCACCACGGGCAGGTGGATCTGCGCCTGCACCATGGTGGCCTGGTAGGCAGGCTGGGTGGTGAGGGGCTCTGCACTGAAGTTCTCGCTCTTGGGGACGGCGGTGGTGACGAACGTGTGAGGCACTGCTGCAAACTGAGGAGACGACGTGACGATCGCAGGCGTGACTCCCGACGGCTCGACGTCCGCGCTGCCGACCGGTATCAGCAGGGACTGGGTGCCCGGGATCACCAGGTGCTGCGGCAGGCTGCTGGGGTAGCCGATGGCTTGCTGCTGGCCGCTCAGGTAGCCGATCACCGGCGGCTGGGTCCCAGTGTAGAAAGCTGTCGCTGGCAGCCCCACAGGGAGCTGCTCAGAGGCGCTGTGGGTGGTCTGAATGACGGTGTGAGGGGACAGCGTGGCCACCGCCTTCACCC
Source organism: Pyrgilauda ruficollis (assembly GCF_017590135.1). Taxonomy (NCBI): domain Eukaryota; kingdom Metazoa; phylum Chordata; class Aves; order Passeriformes; family Passeridae; genus Pyrgilauda; species Pyrgilauda ruficollis. The sequence goes on along the minus strand of NW_024524934.1, from coordinate 6,127,407 downwards.
CCTCGTGGCCCAGAGCCTGCTGCGGAGACAAGGCATAGGACCGGTGGGTTGGCTTTCCTAAGTGCAAACTTCCCTTGTCGTTGAGGGCTGAAGGAGAGGTCTCACGGTTGGCGGCCTGCTGCACCTCCATGTCTGCCGTGGGCGTGCTGCTGTTGGGGACCACCATGACAGAGGCTCGGACACCTGAGGAATCCCGCACGCCGTACTCGGCGGGGCTCGAGTGGACCACCACGTGCCTGGTCTCATAGTGATGGGGAGCTGGTTTATTGCCTGCTTTGACCAGACCCATGTCGGCAGAAGGCGAAATGCCGTACCTCCGGCTCTTCTCTATCTCGCCATTCAGTACCTCCTTGGCCTGCATCGCCTGCAGCCGGCTGCTCTCGGGTTTCTTGGGGGGATCCCTGGTGACAAAGTGGCCCCCCGAGTCAGTGTACTGCACCACCACTTGGGAGGAAGGGCCAAGGGTGAGGGTGTGCGGGATCACTGTCTGATGTGGGTGCAGGGGGACTGGGATGGTTGGAGGAGAGACATTTCTGACAGTGCTCTGGGAAGAGCTGGAAATGTGGACGTACTGGTTCTGCTGGGTGGGTGGAGGAGACCCAGCAGCGATCAGTCCAGGCGTCCTGACCAGGTGCGGCTCAACTTTGTGCCCCTGCTGGCTTAAGCCGCTCATGCTGGCCAGCAAAGTGGAATAAGCCTCCAGCTGGGAGCGCTGGGATGGAGTGGTTGCAACGGCTGTGGCCGCCGCCACGGCGCCGGTCGCAGAATTGGCTGTCGGAGAAATCAGCTGTGAGGGGATGAATCCGGTGTACGATCCACTGTACTGGGGCCCGACAAACTGGAAGGTGTGCTGCAGGTGAGTGTACTGCACGGGGGAAACGGGGGTCCCTGACTGGGAGAGGGCAGGCGAGTACACCGTGGGAAGAGTGGTAGAGGCTGGAACGGACCTGGGCGCACTCGGTGGGGAATAGTCCATCCCTGCAGACAGTGACTTGTGCAAACCCTGCTGCAAGCCTGCCTCCACCGAGGAGGTGCCCCCGGGCCGGTGCCTGCCCCCCAGGCAGCCCTGGCCACTGGGTGTGCTGGGGAGCCATGCCAGGTTATCTGCACGGTGGTTTTCGTTTGGCAGGACCGGCTTCACCTCCGAAGGCAGGCTGGTGGCAGGGATTTCTCGCTTCTTAGGTGGCAGGCATTCATTGCTCCGCTCTTGGTTGGATTTCATCTTTCGCCGTCCCCCCTCCACTGTGCTTGCTTCACTGTCTGGCTGGCTCTGATTTCAGTCTGATAAACGGAAAGTCACATTTGATTTCTGCAGGGGATCCAGTGACTTCATGAGGAATCATCTCCCTGTGAGCACGATCCTCCGACAGCTGCTCTGGATTCTGCAACGAAAGGGTGGGCAAGAGAGATGGGAGTCACATCGTCAGCAATGAGAAATGAAAACGAATAAGCAGACACCCTAAATCAGCAAACAGGAAAAAGACCTCTGGAAAAAAAAAAAGGTCAGGCATTGCCACTCTCACATCAAGGAGCAATTGACAGCTAGCTATGCTGTAAACAGCAGAAAAATCCTGGGCATGTCTGCTAATGCATCAGGAAAACATTAAAAAAATTAGGCATATCAGAAACAACCTGGCCATAACTTGGTACATTTAGCAGCAGTCATTTATTTCCCAAGGCCCATTCTCCTTCCTCTACGAAAACCCTCTATGTCTCTACGGTGCCTGCTTTGTTCTTCCAGCCTCTTCTTCCCCTGCAATGACGACACTGCCTTCACCCTAACGTGCCCTAAATGGGAGCACAGCAGGGAGTCCTGAGGAACAGGCACACACAAAATATTGTTAGCAACAAGTCACTGTGAGTGGTGCAGAGGGAAGGTGGTGGGTCACTCCTAAACCCCTGAAACCCAGAGACACCGGCAGGGTGACTTCACGTGACACCATGAGGGCTGTGGAGGCAGCAGCTGCCTCCTGTCCCCACTCCACACCACAGCTCATTACAGGGACACGTGTGCTTCATCTCCCAGTCTGGCAATGAAGCTCAGCCACGCGAGCTATTTACAGCAGCAGCCCAGAGCCAGGGATGGATCCGAGCCAGGTTTTTGATGTCTGGTGGGGTTTTTTTTTGACCCAGTGCTTTGAAATCCTTCTGCTATTGATGCCTCACATTCAGGTGTCCAGGCAGGACTCTGCTGGGAGGAACTCCCTGCCACATGCAGGTAGGCCAGAGCCAGGTGCTGGCACCATATCCATCTCTGGCAGGATCCAACCCCACTCCTTCTCAGCCACTGCTCACCACAGAGGCTGTTGGTACCACACTCAGGGCCACAGCCACAGGTCTATGAGTTTGACTCAGGTGTCCTCAGCCTTGGGGACACCTGCCCAGAACTGCTCGGAAAAGTGTGTTTGAGTTTCCTGATCCAAATCATGAGCCTCCACCACTGTAAAAATTTGAGTTTCATATTGGGCTGATTTTTCTGTTGGAGCAAGTAAGTTGCTTTCTCCACATCACCAATTTCAACCAAAGGCAACAAAGTCTTCCTAACTCTTCTGTTACCTGCTAAAGAAAATATTGTAAATGTAATGTGTTACACATTTACTCTCTTCCTGAAACCTTGCCTAGCCTAATCAACCTTCATGGAGAGCGAAACTTTTCCTCAGCCCCTGTCCAGCCTCCGCCTGTCATCCGCAGTTCTGGCTCTTTTGAAAGTTGTTCAAGAATGGGCGATGAGAAACCGCGCACCTCGCATGAGTGGCAGCTCAACAAGAAAAGCATGCATTACATGTAAGAAGAATAGAGAGAAAGAATTAAGAGTGGATGTGAAAGAAGATGGAAATAGGATATAGCCCACTTTAAAGGGAATGCTGAGGAGCAGTAATGATACTTATCTTATGGCAAGTAATATTCCTCTGGGGGATTTCTTTCCCTGCTGCCTCACTTCTAATGAACAATAAGCCTGATGTTTTATGTGTATGAAGTACTTTGAAGACACACTAGACTCAGATTAAACCTATCTTAAAAAGCACTCTTTACATTTATGGTCCTCCGAGCTGCTGTAAGCCTGCAAGAAAAGTCCAAACCTTCTAATGGTTTGATACAATCAGTCTTAAGTTAATTACTCCATTCTTTAAATATTGATAAACAGTAACGAAACACCAACAGCTAGAGCTAGGGGAGGGAGGTAAAGCACTGTTTCAGGGAAGATTCCCTGGCTTTGAGGAGACAGGGAGGATGAAAGAACTCAGGGCAGCTTCAGCTGCAAGGGCCGGTGACACCCAGGGCGCAGCAGCCCAGGCACTATCCTGACCTGCCCTGGTCTGTCAGCACCATCACCTCGGCACCGTGACCGCAGCGACGAGGGCAGCCAGGAGACAGGGCCCCTGCTGGATCAGCATGGGCCTTCCCCTCCTCCTAACAGTTGCTCAGCGTGTCTTGGCAACAGCTAAAATTATTATATTACACATGACTTACAGATTTTTCTTTTTAAGTTCGACTAAAAATAAAACTGCCGAGCTCACATTTGCGCAGTCATCCTTGGTTAACTTTAGCTCTCTGTAGCCTTCTGCCCCAGGCAGCCGGCTTGGGTAGGTAAGTCAGCAGATCCTGGCCCAGGCAGCTGCCCAGAGGGGACATCCTCAGCATGGGGTGCTCATCCTGCTCCCCCTGTCACAGGGAGCTTGTGTTGGGCTTGGACTATCCTCCAATCTCTTCTGGAACATGAGCTGCAAATCCAGAATTTAAATACGCTCCCACGGGGAAAAGCTGGGAGCAGAGGCAGAAGGCTGGCTTCTCTGCCTGCAGCAGAGCAGAGAGCTTGTATTTGGGACTGAACAGGGATAGGATCTTTTGCTGTGCTGGGTAAACCAGGCTCCCCCAGTGGTTCCAAAAGTTCGAGGCATCTGGGTTCAGCTTCTCTGCATCGAAAGTAGTACTATGAAGCCTTATGAAATGGAGTGAAGTTTCATTATGCAGGAGCTGAAGCAAAGATTTTATTCTGCTAAATAGCATTGAACCACTGAGGTTTGGGTGGCCTCCAATGTCAAAGCTAACATCCTTCAAAAATACCAAGTACTAACTCTTTTGGGTCATGCATTTTGGTTTTTTTGGTGTAAATCTTTCAGATGACTGACTTCATCTTTACTGGTAACAAAAGGACTGCTCAAAATCTCCTGGAGAACTCAGGAGGAATTAATAAATTTAACGGAGACAAGGGATGAGACAGCCACAGAGCAGTGAATACTGCCCCACTTTTTCAAGCCCAGGCACTTCACAGTGAGACTTTGAGCTCTTAACAGACATAGGACTAGATTTGCAAAAAAGTGGAAATATGCAGCATAAAACAGCCTACTTCTACTTCAAGATCTAAAAGTAAAACAGTAACTTTTCAGCATTATTCAAGTTCTGGCAACAGTAAAGATAAGACAGGACTGATATTGCTTGGGAAGCAATGAAAGGGAGAGAACCCAAACAAGAGTGTCTCAAAGGCAAGAAGTACAAGACCTGGATAAGCAGTTTTTTGCTGGTTGTCCTAGAAAGATGAACGCCTGCCTTCTGTGGTGTGCCGCAGGGTTTGCTGGATGCATGCCTTTTTTTTTTTTTTTTTTTCTTTTAATTCAAGTCATTTTTCCAGCTCTGGAGCTTTCCTTTAACTTTAGAGCTGTCACTCACAATTTGTAGATATGCAAACGAGCAGGAAACACCAGGTGATTTTTTGCTCCTGTGTGTGTCACAAGTGCGTGCGTGCGTGCAGGCATGTGTAATTATGGCTGGGAAGGTAAAAGGGACAAAGAGATCAGGGAGAGCAGCTGGACTTTGGTATCTCTGGCAGTGAGTACACATGGAACATTGCTAAACTGTCTGGACAGCCAGTGTCCACTGGCAGTCTGCCCACACTCAAATTCCTGGAAAGGCTTAAGGCAGAAAAATAATCACTTGGAGGAGTCACCATCTGGGCTTGCTCTGGTCCCAGAGGGATTGCTCACTGGAGCTCGGGATGTGCATTTTCATGCAAAACTCCAAGATCTCTTTGCAAGGCACTTTAAATCTCACTATCTTTCCCAAAACAACATTTTTCTACTTATTTCATCTAATAAATTTTAAACAAAGGAGAGGATATTGGGCTATAGCTTCAGATGCTGACCTCCTTTATTTATCTGGAGTTCACTGCAGCAAAGGTAAAACCAGCAATGCAAGCATCCAAACACAGCGACATGCTGTGTCCCACCACCCACCAGGACTGAGACTCGGGGTGCAGAGAAGTTGGGGCCACAACCACAAAACACAGCAGCACCTGGCTATGCAAACAGTGTGACTTTCACTGCCTTGAGAAACCAAGCACTTTCTCTGTCCCATGGTGCAGCTAACATCCTTTTTTGGGTCTCTAAACCTTCTTCAAAAATCTGGTTCCTCCATCCTCCTCTGGTCCCTGACCTTTCTGCAGTTGCCAGCAAGCTCACACCATCATGTGCCAGCAGGAGGAGGGACTGGTGCAAGAAGCAAACACCCAAGTGGGGCAGTCGTCAGCTTCCAACTTCAGGGATATTCAGTTAAGCCAGTCACTTATTGTCAAAAGGTTCCTTTGATGGCAAATCCTAAAAACACACAGAGTACTATGACTTTTCAACTTCCACTTTCCAGCTCCAGGTATGACCAGCAAACTGTCACATTTATCCGTGAGATATATCTGTACACATTTATACACTAGAAAAACTATGTCTCTCCTCCATCAGACACTGTTGCCCTGCCTGGCACGCAGATGTTAATGCAACATTTGGCAGAGTCGAGCCTGATACGCGGCTCTTTATGTCTGGGGTGTTACCGGGCAGATGCAGCAGCGCAGTCTGATGCTCCCGCCTCAAATCACCCGCCCATCCTATCACGAGTGAGTAATTTCGGCAGCGCTGGAAATGAGTGAGAAGGGGGAGGCACTTCGTCCTCTCCCCTCCCCGCCAAGGAGGCTGGCATCTTGCAGGATCAGATTCAGAGAGACGAAAAGACAGACACACTGCAGAGGGCTCCGCAGCTGCATTCCGCCTCAGATCCGTAAGCCAGCTTTCTTCCCCCGCTCTACAGCCTGCCCGCTGCCGGCTACATATTCATGGTTGTAGCTGCTACACATTCCATTAGCCCTGCCATGTGCAGCTCAGCGCAGGCCAACAATAGCTATAGGAGTTTATTGTCCAACCCGACCAATTTCACAGCTCCCTGGCACAATTCCCGGGAGAGCCAACTGCAGAGATCCATTAATAAGGAACATGAAAACCTCTAATAAAATTTGAAATTCTTCTCCCAAAATGAAAGGATTCCTGATCAACACCACATCCGCAAGACAGATTGTCCAGTGCAGTGTTAGTTCTTATTATACTTTGGGAATCTGCCACAGCAAATTGCTACAGGTTTTGGCACAGTGAGCAGCGGTTCCGCACATCCTTCCTCTCCCCAGGCAGATCAGACAGACTCCACATGAGACAAAAAGCAAGTGATATGAGCAAACCTCAGGGAGCACATCACCAGATGTGAGATGCCCAAAGACTCAACATTCCCATGAATTTAATGGAGGTATGTAGGTAAAAGAGTTGAGAGAGGGAGGTTTAGGAGGACAAAACAGTGTAAGACATATTCCCAAAAGGACAGACAGGATGGAGTTCCAGGACAGCCATTCATGAGCACAGGTTATACAAACTGATTATTAGAAAGCTACTCCACTGGTTAACCATCTGTTTCTCCTACTTACCCTGAATTCTGACTATAAGGAGAGATGTGCATGTCCTAAGTAGGGCACTTGCCTCCTGAGCTAGTACAGTTAGACTGTGCTTAGTTAATAACACATTGTTATTATGCCTGATAGGTGCTGGTGAACTGCACAGGAACATGGTGCTAAAATTATCTTTGGTTTTAGTTAATCTAACTGCTGAATGAAGAGTTGGAATTAACTTTCAGAAATTTGCAGGTTTCTGCCATCAGATCATCTGGGTGCCATCACTTCATTCTGCAGCAGGAGAGATGCCTTTATTTTCAGCATCTGTAGAAGTCACTCTGTGCTCTGGGTGTGCAGCAGACCTTTCTGTCCTTTCTGTGCACACACACAGCGGTGCAGCTACACGTAAGCCTTGCAGGACTGTGAGTACTACAGGTGATTTAAACGGATTCATAGCTGCCTACATCCTTTGTTTATACAGAAAAAAGCTTTCAGCACAGGTGATCCCTCCTCTTCCAGCATGCTTTGCAGAGAGGTGGTACCAGAGCATGCAGTACAAGATGCCAGGGAGCCTGCAAGCAATGAAGCATTTCCTCCAAGAGCCGCAAGTTGACCCCATGTCAGGGCTGACATGGGAGGGCTGTGTTGGCCATCCTGCCACCCTCCCAGCCCACCCCACCCCACGGCAGAACCCTCGCTCCCTGCCACAGAAACCCTCCCCTTGGCAATGCCAAACCTGGGCTCTCAGATGTCAGGAGTCAGGCCCAGCTTCTTGCTTCTGAAACACATGATATTGGTTCAAAAATAAAAGATTTATTAAAATTATAAAGGTGAAGGGTATTAATTATTATTATTATTACTTCTTTTAACTTGCCCCTCTGCTGTGTGAGGCCTTCTTTCAGGCTTAAGGTCTCTAGCTTTTCCCTGCAGCCCACAAGATCAGAAACTTATTAGTTTGGCTAAAAGTGGAATTTCCCTTCCCATCATTTGACACCAGGAAATGGAGTTTTGCGAAATAGCATCAGATATCCACAGACAAAAATGCAGGAGCTGACAGTGTGGATTACAGTGAAGTTTTTCTGAGGGTGAAATGCTGGACTTCAGAGCTTTCTGCCTCTATGGGGGAAAGGAAAGGGTGTAACTGCTAAGTGAGGGTCTGAGCCTGGAGCAAAGCCATTTGAGTGTGCACAGCTTTATGCGCAGCTTTCTCTCAGCTGCACAACAGAAAGTGCACCTCAGCTGACCCTATGAGACGCAGCTCCAACTGCAGCCACAAAGGAAAGTTCTGGGGCTGCTCAGGCCTGGGGTCTCAGCTCAGGCTGACTGCCAGCTGCATAGTCCCACATGGCTGGAGCTCACTCCAGCAGCCTGATGATTTACCACCATGCCACACTGAAGCCTTTATAACCTGACAAAGCCTGCCAAACCCATCCAAAGCCCTGCTCCCCAAGCCTCAGAGTCAGCTGTGCTAGGACATGAAGACCACCAGCTCAAGGTGCTCAGGAAGTCCGCATTCCGCTGCAAACATACCCAGAGTCTGCGGTGGCAGCATGGGAGCCATGGCGCAAATGCACGTAAATTAAAGTGCTCTTTCAACCCCACCAGCACCTGGATGGAAAGGGGGATCCCATCTATGCAACTCCACAAGTGGCCAGCGCAGCATCCAGCCTTTTATCTCCTGCTTTGCAGTGACTGCTGCCAGAGCAGGACATCTGACAGTGCTCAGTGACACTCTCTACTCTCACACCCATCCCCTAGAGGTGCTTCTGCAGCTTAAATGAGTGAATAGAGTTCATTTATAAACAAGTCTAATACAGAAATTACTTTGTTGATGTTTTTCATTTATCTAAAATGTGCCTACAATGTGGCTACAATGGGAGCTGCCTACACAATTTTCCATTGAAAATTTCACATGAGTGACTATAAACGTAGCAACACCCACTCGCCACTCATTTTAACTTGTGACAGAAACTGTCATGCCTGTATGAACACATTTGTACTTCAGATATGTCACACAGGTCTCCTTCCATGTGTCTGAAAATGCTCGCTAACATTTTCTCCATCTTCTACAAAACAAATTAAGAGAGACGCCTGGCTTCGCTGCCAGGAGACTTGAATAAGACCCCCACGAAAAATTACAGAAACCGGGGGCGTTTCACCCCTTTGAAGATCCAGCCAGAAACACCAGCAAGCAGCAGCCAACTCGGAGCAGCCATTTTACAGATAAGCACAGGCGCTCACGGGGAGGAGCGTGCCTTTAAGCCTGGCTGATAAGGGGACAGTGTGAGAGCACGGCTTTAGGGGAAGATTTGGAAAGGTCATCTGCATGCTCAGTGCCTTTCCTTGGAAGTCTTCCCTGCAGACTGCTTCTCTGGTAGATTCCACATGCCAGCAAATTAAACTATAATTAGTCCATCTGTAAAATGTGAAACATGAACTGATGTTAAATTCCCCTTGAAATGGATTCCAACACCTTGCCTTCGCTCAGACTTCATTCAGCAAAGCTTTAACTCGAAGCCATTTGCACCAGCCCTTGCTCACCGCCTCAGCGCACACTTGGAGCCCTCCCAAATCAGGAAGACTGACCATCACTACTGAACAAACAGAAAAGCCAGCAGCTCATGCTGGTCTCGAGGCACACAGCACGTACCTCAGTGCTGCAGACAGAGAATGAGTTAAACATCCCCCTCAGACACCTTTTTTTCTCTCTATTTTTTTTTTTCTTCTTCCTTCCAGTCAGCTACATTTAGGTATGGTCTGCAGCACTACCCACTCATCCTGCACAGGCCCTCACGCTGACCAGCTCAGCTCAGGCAGTGTCTTACGGGTCAGTGCATGCAGGAATACACACCAGAAGAAGAAAGCCAGATCAACATTTCTGCTCCTTCTCTCTCTGAAACGCCTCTCCAGGCCTTGCAGCCCACAAAACCCAGTGACTAGTTACTCTCCCTGACTCAGTGAGTAGGGAGCCTCACTCCTGCTTAATGGGGAGCAAGCAGATAAAATGGGCACAGAGCCCAAATCCATCACCAGTGTCACTTGACTGAGGCCAGCATGGCGAGGCTGAGATTGCCCCAACTGTTCTGATTAGGCAACACAGAAAACAATCAAAAGAAAATTAAATAATGCAGGATTATACAAACATAGCAGCTTCCACAGTCACAAGCTTCAGTTGCAATTAAAAAACCCACCCTGTTCCAACTAAGAATGCAAATCATCATCGTTGCTCTCAAGCAGGGAACGTTAACAAATGAAGGCGGTGTGCTAACAGGCAGTGCCAGTACTCTTAATTTAAGTATGTGAGAAACAAAGGTATGTACCATTCGGGGTTGCCAGAAAGAACTTGCCTTAAACAACAATCAAAAAGAACTCTGAGGATTTAAAATTTGCTGTTTTTTAACAAAAAAAAACAGATACAAGAAAACCTTTTGCTCTATTTTTCCCAGCCAGGTGAAGAAAGAACAAGAAAACAAAAAATCACACAGCTCCCATCAAGGTTATTTATATACAAGTTTTGAACTCAGGAACTAAAAACATTCCTGCATTGAACCTGTGGGCCCAGTGAATCACAGCTTGGAAACCTGAATGGATCTTTTGTAAAAGTCACTGAGCCACGAACATGCTTCCTCACCGCTGCGATCACTTCTGTGAAAGCACCTTACCCATCTGCCCCTGGAAATCCACGGCACAAGACAAGTGACTCCCGACACCAGTGAAATGGACAAGAGGATGACTAGCTACCTGCAGCTGGTTTCAATCCGAGCCGAGTAATTATTGCAGCCCTCTCCTGTGGCTCATATGGAGCGCAGCATGGAGCTATAAAGCGTTATGCAAGTCTAATGTGCTGCCAGATCTCTTCGAGCAGGCAGCAGCCAAGTCGCTCCCTCCCACCATTGGCTCAGCTTCATTAACTTAATCAGGTATTCATTCATTCATTCACTCACTCATTCAAAAAAAAAAAAATTACTCTAAAGCTGGCAAATAGCCAGTGCCATGCATGCATGGAGCATGCTCACATCAGCCACTGGGCTGGAAGAGGAAGGATAATCTAACATTCCTCAAGCTCTGAACAGGGCTTTAGCTTTGCATGCAGCCCAGGCACAAACACATCTTTGCCACGGCCTCCCCTAGAGCACGAAGGCTTGGGAGCTGTGCTGAGGTCAGACGCTGGCGCTGGAGACCGTGGAATTGAGAGCAGCCCTGTAAGTCAGTGCAGCCAGCAGAAAGCTGAGTAGAGAACTTCCCCAGAGCAATGACTAATTAAGCAATTTGATTATTTAGGGGGAAAAAAAAGGGAATTGTGGCAGGATCGACACAACTCATTTTGCTGCAAGGTTGCTCCCCCCCTTTCTTCTGCACCTACCACATAAGTTGCACAGCTTAGTCCAGACAGAAGGGACCAAAGCAGAACAGAAATAGGGTTAAAAAAAAATCCCCAAAAAAACAGAAAAAAGAAGAGAAGTATCACTCAGCTAATGTTAAAAGCAACTGGTAATGGAAGTCTGTTTGATCCCCCCCTATTTATAAATGTAAGACTTCCTACAGGCATGCAGCACTCAAGCATTGGATACAGCCCCCTTCTTTGTACAGTTCTTACACATATTTTTCTTGCTTTTTGCATGTAAGTCTGCAAAGAATGTTATTACTTCCCTCTAGCTGTCATCAGAATGACTTTCACTGCATTTTTTTTCCAGCACACTACAAGAAACTGCTTCATAACTATTCCAAAAAGCAGGTCTTGAGAGTCAGCTCTGACTTTACTGTGAAGAGCTTCACGCCAGGAGCCGGGCTGGACACTAAGGAAATGGGAAAGGTGTTACATTTCCTTCAGCGGAAGCTGAGCAACAGCGTGGAAGCACTCAGCATCTCTCCCCCCTTACCTCATTCTGCCCTGTGTGAAAAAAATACCAGATGGCAGATTACTCTGAGCTAGTCCATAAAAGTAACTTGGAAATATAAAGCAGTTTGGACTTTTTCAAAATAGTGTTTATGGTTATATAATGAAAACTATATATCCTGGTGCAAATCTTCAGCCACAGACCTGGCTGACACAGCTCAAGAGCATCTACACTCCCCACCTTCCTCCAGTGATGCAAATCAGATGTTATGACCCTCCACGCTCTGTTATCATGGAGAGCACAAATTTTCTGTAGAAACTTCAAGTGCCTCTTCTGTAGATGGCCTGAAAGTCACTATTTCTCTTCAGATTAAAAAAAACCAAACCAAACCAAATCTGAAATCTTCTGTGGCCACCACCACAAACCATGATACAAATGGTAAATTAGACAAAGACTTTCAAAAAGGTTTATTAATGTAAGGCCAACACTTAGCTAAAGGTCTGCAGTTCAGATGCACTTAGCAAAAGCATTCAAAAGACCCCAAACCAAAACCTGTTACTCTGATCCTGACTCCACTCCTAACCACAGCACAGAAGCCCATGGTTAACTCGAGGATCCCTTCCTGAAGCTCTCTGTAGGTAGATGGTGCTGAAGAGCACCCAAGTAACTAGCAGACAAGCAAACACACAGCTTCTGAGGAGCCAGCTGTTGACATGTCCAAGAGCTACAAGTGACATTTATACATTGCAGCTCATGAGCAAGTGAACAGTGAGGTATGGCTGAACATCACTTTGCTACATGACAGCACCACGGATTTGCTGACTGTAAGAGAAAAACTACTCAGCATGCTTCTACTGCACTGATAGATTTAAAAAGAGAAAGAGATGCAAAGGTATCTGAAGGGAACCTGCTTCTTAGTCCTTGGCCTCCTGCACTGCAGAGTGTGTAGGACACCAGCCAAGCAGTCTCGAAGTACTCTACACTGAAGCCAGCCTCCTTCACTGGAAGTTCAGTCTTGGGCTAAGGGCCTTTCAATTATCTAAGCTATTAAGCAGTGTGGCTCTTTTGTTACCTTTGCCCCCATCTCTCATCCTTCTCCAAGTGAGGTTCAAAGCTTGGAGGCTCCTTCTTTTCACTTCACCTCCCTTCTCTTGCAGCCCTGACACAACTCAAGACACGTTCAAGACACAGTTCAAACCCTTCTTCCTCTGCCCAGGCCCAAAGTTCCCTGTCCTGCTTGAACAGCTGCTCAAGCCTTCTTCACTGCAGTCAACTCCTTTCCTGGCATCAGGGCATCAAATAACCTGAAATTCCTCCTCCTCAGCCTCTCTTCCATGCATCATGCTCCGTATATGGGAGTACCCAGCAAGGTGTGATTTCTGACACCAGAAGTAGCTACACAGTTTTAAAGCAGGCTATCAGAAGGTCAGGAACATAAAGGAGCAGGAGAAGAAAACCAGCCTGGGAACACTGAGAATTTTATCCCAAATGATCCAAACTTTGCAGAAGTTGTAGTTTGGTCTAGATAAATAAAAGGATGTGGTTTGAGCAATTCTGGTTCTTTATATGAATAATTTCACTGCTCCCTCTGAAAGAATCATTAGAAGAGCGTGAGGTTTCATGATTCAAGATAGGAGAATGAGAAGGCAATATTTCAGCACTGTGAAATGAGGCTTGCGTGTCTAACCACACTACCAGCTCAGAGTTCACTTCTCACAAGTGTCAAGTATATTTTCCATTCTGTACTTCTGCAAGCCCTAGTTCTGTCTGTTGTCATCACTCATGGGGATTTACCTAATCCCTGAAACGGCAAAAAACCATCATCTTTTTTGCTGGAGAAACAGAATCATGTCTCAAGCACACTGAAAAATTCAAATTGTCTGTATCATTTATTGTAGCTCCATTCATCCACTCTGTGTTGACAGTATAAATACAAATGATGCCCTTAACAAAATGCTGAACTGCAGTCCAATGTATTAGTGGTATTTCTTAGAGATTTCTACTCACTTGTGCTGTTTCTCTGCTCACATTCCTCACACTTCAGCAAACTCAAGCAGCTGCCTGTTTATACAAAGCCTGAAAGAGAAATGTTGATTCCCTTCTTCATCAAAGCTGGTGACTTTAGCTCTATCCACTGGTCTGAAGTAGAAAGTAGGGCAAAGGCAATCAAAAGTTAGTGGTTCATTTGAAGTCTGTTATCTTGCAACTCAGTTACAAAGGGAGACTCCACAACTTTCTAAGCACAGAAATTCACCTTTCCAAAGTTTTATTTTATACACTAGTGAGCCGCTATGTTGACCTTTAAAATTCATGATATCACATTATACATGGCTGGTACAACTTGCTGTACAGCTCTGTTCATACACAAATAAATGACAGTGCAGTTCCAGATTTTTTTGGCACTCCTTGGACCCATGCCAGTAAATCCAGCTCAGAACTGTGTGTCCTCTACTGACAGAGCTCTCCTACCAACTACAGCCTTTTGCACAGGGCCCAGCAAATCTGTGTTAGCCCTTTTGTGGCGACAGACACGTCCCACCGAGGTTTGCCAGGGACCTTCAATGGGTACTACCCACAGGGCTCTGAATTGCAACCCCCTGGCTGGGGCTAAGGCAAGACCTAGTATGAAAACTCCTCTAGCCAAGGATACCTCCCTAATGACCAGATTTCAGTTTCCACATCAGTTAAGGACCTCTCAGAAGCACTCCAACTAAATTAGGGGAAGGATCTGAGTGCTCAAAACCTTTGTGTGTTCTTCTTCAAGCCGGAATTCAAGTGCTGCTCTTCCAGAGAAGAAAATAGTTAAAACAGGTTCAGATCCTCCCATTGCAAAGCAGAACCCAATGGGGAAACTTTCTTGGGAGAGGACAGCTCCTGGGGGAGTCCCTTGCAAAACACTGCCTCATCTCACCAAGACATCCACTCCAACCAGGACAAACAGGGAACACTGACATGATAGGCAGGTCTGATCATGGAGGCATCCTGTGTCTGGCTTGAGAGTTTCAGAAGCAATAGCTGTGTATAGATGTGATGCATCCCACTGCTCCACAGCATCCCCTGCAGCCCCAAGAATGTTACTCACCATCACCGTTCCTACAGCAAAAAGGAAAACTGATTTTTCCCGGTTTTATTTATGCCCGTTTAGTTATGGACCAAGTGATCCTCCTGCTTCTGATCTGCTTACCACTTTCTCTCTCTGCCTACTGTTTCTTCTGAATGTGCAATGATTTTACATCTGTTAATCTGGTTTGGTTTCTTTTTCATATGTGGTTAGTGACTTGCAGACTCCTTATGGCAAATATGAAATAAAATGCTGCTTCTTCTGCCTTTTGTTTTTGTGCTTATGGATGAATGACATATTTTCTTAGAAACATGAAATAAGTACTGCAATGAGTGATAGATAACCACTTTGGTACAATGGACACATTATAAAAATATGGAATAATCATGAGCTCATACAACCAGGATGACTAAAACAACAACATAATTGATCAGAATTTATTCAGTTCCTAAGGAGAAAAAGCCTTGACAACACTCTGCAGTAAGGTTAGTGAAACTAAAACCAAAATAAGGTACACAAGTCACTGTTGCCCTTTGGCTAAAATTAAGTAAGAACTAATGGTGTCTAATAAAAAAGGCAGGAATTTTTCAAGGAAAAATTATATTAGGAAATGTTTGTTTTCAAACCTGAATCTGTTGGAGGCAAAAATGTTTGAATACATTTACAGCTGGGAAAAACTGCTGGAACGTCTTTGTAAATATTTTCCCAGTAATACTGAAAGAATTAAAACCTATTTGCTGGTTCCAAAACTAAATGTTTTAAACACTTAATGAAGGTCTACTTAAAAAATGCTGTAACTACAACAGAAATTTAGTTTCAAATGAAACCACCCTCTAGCTTGAATACAGGACTATAGGCTTTGCTGTATTGTTTTGTAAAACATTTTCACCTATTACCTGATTTTCACTTTATCTCAGCTTTTAAAGTTTTCCTCCCGTTAGACCAAGAAATGTGTTTCTGAGATCGTGGAAATTCTCATGGGCTGAAATTTCCTCTTATCTCTGATTTCTAATTAGATTTAAATCTTTCCTAGCTTGGGGGCAAGACCTACCCAAACATTGCCAGGTTGTATACATATATATATATATATATATATACACACACATATGTATATATATATACACATATAAAAATTCACATTGTTGCTCTTGCCTCGCAAAAACTATGAGCTAGACTGGAAAAGGAGTCTTTCTTCTTCTGTGACAGCATCATCCAGCTCACCTCCCAAAGGTTCAATTCTGCCTGCAAAATCTTTCCTTTAGGTTCAAATTGCTGCCAAAACAGCACAGTATTCTCTCAGATGTACAGCCAGGTTGAGCTGACAGCTACCACACTGGATTAATGATGGGGAAAAGAAGAGAGAGAGGGAAGGGCACTGCTAGCCTGTCTGGTAAATTGGGGTTGAAGGAGCTGCAGCATCTCAGAAGCTGGTCTATTCCATTCAGTGGGGAAGGAAGGAGAGAGGAGATGTCTCTTACACATGTGTTGCCTCAGCTGCTGTGGAAAGCTGCCTGCATGACTAACACAAGGGGCACCACAGAATGAGTTTATGATAATCTCTAAATAATAATCTTACAATACTGGAGGATAATAATCTCCCATGGGTTGCATTGCTACAACTCTATCATTGAAACCTTGTGCAAGTCCAGTTCACTTGTGGGCTGCTGGGCAAGGATGGGAATATGCTTGTTACTCCTATTCACTGAAAGTGATGGAAGACTCAAGAATTAGCTTTTAGCAGGTGATTTTGATAGCTATGATTTGTGTTGCCATTCAGCACAGCTGAAACCACTCCAATGAGGAGCTGCAAAAGTGGGGGTAACACAACTGAGTGGTCTGCACCACTCAGGTCAAAGCCTTGCCCAGGACCCCTGCAGAGATCCATGGCAGCTGCTATTCCAAGTGTGAGAGCCCAAGGGAGCAAGGCACTCTGAAAACACTGCAAGCCACAGCACAGCCACACTGTACCAGCACCTAATGGCTCTTCCATGCAGTTGCTCTACCTACATCCATCAAAACCCCATACGTGTCACAGATAAATTACCAGCTGACAGAAAACCTGCAAAAAATCACCTACTGCACAGGCCTAATGCTCCAATTAGACTAGGTGCCTCCTCACACAGCTTACTTCATTTAGGCAAATATTTCCAGTGGAAAATGCAGACAAATCAGCCCTGGGATCACCAGCAGCAGCTGCTGCTTTCTGCATGCAGAGTGTTGAGCAAATCAAGAGAGATGAGCTGCTGCTCCCATCAGAATCTCAAAGATGTGGATGACAACACTGGTTAATTAAAAGACACAGGATCAGACGAGAGGAAAATTGTCGTTCAGCAGCTTAGACTGAAAATCAAGCTGGTCTGACAAGAAATAGGAGCTTTACCAATTTTCAGTCTGTGGTCAAGTAGTCTTTCTATAGCTCTGGTGTAAAATTATTTGCCCCCACACTGTTCTTTGTGAACTACTGGTTTAGCATTTTTTTTTCTTTATTCTCCTCATCTTAGCATTTCTGTCATTTTTACTTCCTCTTAAATGTTAGTTTCTGTCCTTGCTTCAATAGCACTTAAAATGCCACTATCACTAACAGCATGAGACTGAGTCAGAACTGAGACTGCGCATTCACTCACTTTTGATTCTAGCAAG
Organism: Pyrgilauda ruficollis; assembly: GCF_017590135.1. Lineage (NCBI taxonomy): Eukaryota > Metazoa > Chordata > Aves > Passeriformes > Passeridae > Pyrgilauda > Pyrgilauda ruficollis. The sequence goes on along the minus strand of NW_024524934.1, from coordinate 6,110,171 downwards.
AATTACTAAAAGCCAAAAAAGTACTGTGAATTACATGCCCTCTCACTGATGCCCAGAAGAGAATTGCACTAGTACAATATGTATACAATCACTATGAAGTGTTTATTGTGTCATGCTCTACATAAAAATTTTTCACTCTGTCCTGTCTTTTCCCACCCCACAACTTTAAGGCTAAAGAAAAAACACTGAGAGGGTTGGCAGACTGATATGGGCATTAAATCATATTTCAACATGTTCTTAAGGATGAGTTTTTTCTTGTCACTCCCATTTTAACAAAATAAACCAGTGGTGAAGAAGCCTTCCTGAGGGGGCTTTCTCGTACCCTTGCCACGGGGAGGGGGTATTTATTCTGTTCACATTCACTGCAGAGAATGTTCTGTTCACACTTCACAGGCAGGTCAGTACAAAATTTCTGTAAAAACTCAAACTAGTGATCTCAAAAAAGTGTTAAACAATCTTAAATATGCATGTGAATTGCCATTTGGTTTACATTTACTGGCACAGATTATAATCTTTAAAGAGAAGAGCTGATGCAGGACAACCTCTCTGTTTTCTTCACTTCCTACCTGCAGAATGTGGCCTGGAGACATTGGATGCAGAGGAGGTAACACAGCAGACTGGATCATTCTGGTCAGATAATAAAACTAATATAACACTTTTTGATAGTTATTAACTAAAGTTTTGCTTCTTTACTGCTAGAATTTGTTTATAGATATGGGAACAAGATCAGTCCTTCCTTATATTAGGAATTTATTCAGAGACAAACCACAATCACATGAGGAGAAACAAACTCCCTCCAAAAGCATGGGTTATATTCATGCAGTGGCAGTATTTGCAAAACATGTAAGACGATGCCTGTCCTGTGCCATCAGAAAGAAAAAGCCAGTGAAAATCAAGAGTCTTTAAAAATCAGTTATAGGAGATGATCTAATCACCATCATATTTAATAGTATATGGCTTTAATAATTTTCTGTTATCATCAAACTGCTAGCACTAAAAGAAAATGGGAAATTGGCTCTAATGCCAATTGATAATGGGAAGGATACGTTCTGCCCTCTGGGCTCTTGATTTGGAGCCAGCTCAGGTTGAAAGTGAGAGTCATTCCTGCTGGGTGCCTCTCTGAAGTGATCTGGTGTTCTTAGGCTTGGTCCAGTTCCACATACATAAAACAAAACCCATCACCACAACAACTGGCTGTACCGGAGATGGAAATTCTTGAAAACATTCTGTCTCTGGCTTTTTGTTAGCATGCAAATAGATCCCAGCCTGGAACGAGGATATTTATACAGGAATATTTATGCCAAAGTAAATCTCACCAACGGTGACTGTATGAAACTTACATGCATTTTATATCGCTTTAAAACTAGAATGATTTGCCTTGCACCAACAGGGGTGTTTTTATCCCTGTGCAGCCCCATTACTTTGGTGAGGGGCAACAAACCCAGGGATCACGAGGTTGCCAAGACTTCAGTAACACTGACCACCAAATGTGCATCTCAGTATTATTGCTGCTCATTTTTAAAACGCCTGAGCAAGGCTCAGCTTCAAGGTGCATCCTGGGTCAGGCTGAATCTAGAGGACCTACACTGGCTGAAGAGTTTACAGTAGGTTTGTGTTGCCCAACAGGTCACCTTTAATCCACCTAAACAAGCAGTCAAATCCAGTTACATTAACACAGTGCAGGTCAATAAAGAGCTGAACAACTCTTCTTTTTTTGGAGGCTGGACATTGCAAAGTGTAAACCAACACCTTGTCCCTCGGGACTGCTCCTTTCTTGGCAGAGGCTGCAGCACATTAACAAGGCAGCACAGCAGCATTGTAGCTGCTGTGCCGGCTCCATGGATTAATGGAGACTTTGTCCTCTGGGGCTGTCAGCCCCAAACCTTTCAGGAGAAATGAAACCTCTGAGAGGAGAAAAAAAAGAAAACCAGTAGTGGAATTACAAATAAGTGTCTTTCTGACTTTCAAATGAGACGTGAAGCATCTTCATTTACAATTTAATAATTCAGTAAGCACTTTATTGGAAGAGACTATCTAATGGGTTAATTTCCAAATGTCATTTATCTTTACTCATTGGGGATGACTTTCTATAATTCACTCGAGGCTGCAACACTCATAGATTAATTCATCACCCTCCAACTTGAGAAGATAAAAGCCTAACAAGCTCTAACCTGCTACACAGACTATATTTAAGCAGTACAGGATAATGATAAATATCTCCCATAAAATGTGTTCTCTTCACACTTCCTGCAAAAACTGCTGAGCGAGCCAGCTGGCGAGATGGAGCCGATGGTCCTTGCTCGCAGCCCCACCATCTACACGTGGTGAAACTGGAGCACTCCCTTTCTCAGCATCACCCTGATCCCCGGCTGCCCACTGGCCTCCAGAGGTGAGCGCCACTTTGTCCCCTGCTGATGGTTTCTGTGGCCTGTCCACACTCCAGCAGTGACTCTCCTCGTGCCTGGCAGGCAGGCAGGCAGGCAGGAAAAGGCTGCTGGGGGCTGTGTGTGCAGGTTGGTTTTCATTAAACGTGTCCCACTTCCCGGGCCGGACTAAGCACTTTGCAGAACAAAATGAAGACGGGGTGTCTCCCCAGCAGAGAGGAATGACTACTGTAGGCAGAGCAGGGAAGCAGGAACTGGGAAGAAGGCAGATCGAGCAGCAGCACAGGCCATCACAGGGCCCGGATGCAAACTGAATCACTCCTCGCTTCCTTCTTTCATGGCAAGTGGTGGATGCTGATAAGCATTCAGGGACCTCACGCTCTGACGTAGTCCTGCTGTGTCCCAAAGCCAGAGGAGGTCCAGGCTAGTCCATGCATCGTCCCCTCTTGACCAGATGTTACTCCAGTGCTTTCCAGGACTGCTTTTAACATCACAAAGATTTAACTGCAGCCAAGTACAATAACCTCCAGCTGGAGCTGGCCTTCCTGCCCAGGGCCTGAAGCCTAAGTGACCTAAGCACAGCACCAGGATGTTAACCTAGCCCATCACCCCATGTGGGAACAATCTTGTATCTCCAAGCAATGCTGATACTCAGCATCCTCCCAACACCACCTTCCCCAAGTCCTCTCCTCACTTGCGTCACTGTGCTAAACACACACTGATCATTCGGTTTGGAGAATGAGAGCAGAGCAGAGCCAGCCTTTCCAATGTGCTGAAGAGGAGTCCTTGGCTACAACTGCATTTCCCAGCCATCAGACCCTGGATGAGTGCCACTGGGAACTGGAAGGGTAAACCACTATGATTAAAAATTATACTTACCTTCTACAGACACACTTCCTCATCTAATTAACGCAAGAAAGGAAGCCATACTTCCAGCCACCTGGCCATTTTAATGGGCTGAACACATCCACCATAAGATTTTCAAAACAGCCCCTTAGGGTAGAGGTAATTTATTTTGTGGTGTTAAAAACCCTCTAGGTTTTCACAAAGCCTGACTGTGTGGGAGATGCAGAAGTCTCACTATCGTCTTCCAGGGATGGATCTTCTTCCAGGCCAACCAAGATCAAAGGCTGATCTAGAAAAAAAAAAGGCCTTGCTGTGGGCCTCCACACGTTAATGAAGTCCTGTTACCACAATTGGCTGTGCACAATGCCTTCACATTTATGCTTCCCTCTCTCCCATGAGTTAGGATAGCATCAGCTTAGAAACAATACAATCAGATTAAACAATTTAATCCTTTCCTGCCAATTCTACCTACGTTTTATTTAAACAATGTATTTGGATTCCCAATGGTATTTCTTTTCAGATTATCATGAGCTCACTGTAGTTACTGTAGTAACTACTGTACCACTGACCAACCACTTTTTTCCCAAAACGTCTTTGCAGAGGTGAATTCAATTCTTCAGCAATGGCAGAAACATGACTAAATACTTGTCGCACAGATGAGCTGGTAGCACGATTTTTTTGGTCTAAATTTTAAACCACAAAGAAATGCAATAAAAAAATGAATGAAGGTATATGAAGGTATATACATGCAATGAAGAACAAATCCTTAGTACCTCTCATGTATCTATTTCCATTTTCTGATTTCAAATTACAAACTACTGAGACAAGGAACTTTTGTCACCAATTCCACTAAGAGCTTTCTTTGAAGCTGGAAGGAGATGCAGGGTCACAAGTTTATGAATCTAGTGCATTTTCCCTGCAGCCTTATGTTGCATCAGTTTTGGTTTCCTTTTCTTGTTCTATCCATTCAGACCACAAGCATTAGGTGGAATGATCTGGCAGTCATTCTGCACAACACCTCTAGCAAAACAAAGGGAACCCATTTCTTGGTCACTTCATTAAGAGTTCACACAACAATATCTCATTGGTTTCCTAGGCTGCTGGCAGTGGGCAACATCCTCACAGAAAGGCAAAAACTATGAAAGCAATAATAATAATGCAACTAGGCACCCATAAACAGTGTAGAGCAACAGAAAAACAGACATCATTGACCTCTACAGTTTCTATTCCTGACTGCTGAGTTGCGTTGCTCACATGAGTGGCAACTGCTCCAGCACCATTTCAGATCCAAGCATGACCCACTATGGGGCTGCAGTGTGTAGTGTACATGTAACTCCTGCTGAGGGGAAGGCACTCATTCCTGCTTACAACTTTTTTTTACATCTGTCATTTTCGTGGAATCATTTGCCTTATGCTCCTGAACACATTGCATTTGTGAGCGGTGGGACAGACGCCCAAGTTCAAACCCTTTTTCCAGTTCTCCCTGTTTTGCAGTTAAGAGCAGACACACTGGGACACCAACCAGCAGTTGCAGTCAGTCACCTTCCATAACTAAGCTCCTGTCCTCCCCGGGGCTGCACAGTTTCATGGGATTTGGAAAAATGTATGAAATCCTGCCCCCAGAGGAAGGAAAGGTAAAACCTCTGTGAAATTTGTCAGGTTCAGGATTTTGACACATGCCATCTGGCTACTGCCACCAATATGTCTGTGCGAATGGAAGTCATCTGATGATACCCTGGGAGGTTTTACCCCTCAGAAAAAGCTTTTCTTACAGAGCACCAAGACACTACCAGCTGCTAGGCCACAGACATGGTCTTCCAGGAGAGTGTAACACTTTTACATATAAACTACATCTCTGTATCTTATGATCAGGATGCCACTAATGTTGGTCCTAGGGATAATAGATGGAAATCCACTCTCCAAAAGAAAACTGCATGGAATATGGTATCTTACAGAGAGTAACTTCAACTTATGTGGGGGAAACAACTGTATGAGGAAGAAAGTCTGTGTGTTAATAGCACAAGCAGGGGACAGTAACTTCTGTGCATCTTTAAAACTGTTCAAAATATGGTTATATCCCTGTTTCATAGCACTGGTTATGTTTGTTCCCTATATATGGCATAATTTACCACTACTTAATCTTCGGTGGAAAAGTAAACAAAACCTTGCACAGCCACACCACCTTTTAAACTGCTCCACCCTGTCTTTTTTAAAAATTATTATTTCTTTTTTTAACAGCCCTAAGCAAAACTCTTAGGAATTTTTCTAAGGGAGTTTGTTAGGAGTTGGGTAGATTCATATGATAAAAATGCAGTTGTCCTCAAAACTCGTATAAACAAATCTATAAAAGTAAATAGTAGCCCTCAGAAGTATAAACACTCAACTTTAATTTTTACATAGTTTCCTTATCTAACAATGATTTTTTTCCTTAATAGATACCTTTGCCAGTGCCAAAACACCATGTTTTTAATACAGATCCAGTCACTGGGTATCTCTGTGCACAAAATTGTTGACCGAGTGACTTTAGCTCATTTGAGTAGCAATCAAAGCCACTGTTTCTTTAGGTATGGACCTAAAATTCCAGTCTAGTGCCTATTAATGTAAAACCATGGGAAACCAGTCTGCTTAAAGTCCAATCACTGAGAACTTTAGGTAACTTTGTTGGGAAGGAAGGCTTACATTCTCTGATGAACTAGACCACTGAGACTCTAGACATGGTTGCCGCTGTGCCAAGCCACAGCTGTCTCGGGGGAAGGGGGGGTAGGGGTGGGGGCTGGGGGGGAAAAAATAGCATTTAAACAGGCAGAGACTGTGAATCCAGTGCTTTGCAGTGAGTTCACTCCAATGAACTTGTTAATCAATCTCTGGGCAACCAAGCAACTTAATCCAAGCAGCAGCCCAACTAAGGTACACTGTGCAGTACTACATCAACAAAGTGACAGACCTGTTTCCTGGGAACCCAGAGAGGTTGTGACTGGTGCATGTTGTAAACTTGCTGGAAAGAGTACAGTTTGGTTCTTGTTGGGTTTTTATTTTTTTGGTTGTTTTTTGTTTTGTTTTTTTTGTTTTATTGTTTTCGTTTGTGGGTTTTTTGTGGGGTTTTTGTTTGTTTGGTTGGTTGTTTTTTTGGTCATTGTTGTTGGGTTTTTTAAAGTGAATAAACATAAGCAACATATACTTACTTTCCTTAACTACTTCTTATGATGCAGTACTGCAGATTGGGTTTTCAGAGAAAACCAACCTTTACAGAGAAAGGGCAGAACTGAACAAAAATGTTTACAGAACCTTAGTATCTCTAGGGGATAATTTTTGCTTTATTTTCTGGGTTTTGCTATTGATTTTTATCTTGTCACACATGGGTCCATTTTTCTTTAATTTAATCCCTGCACTTGAAATAATTTCTCCTGGGAAGAAATGACTCAGTGGTTAGACTGTGGACTCTCAATTCCTGTTTCCAACTCTCCCTTTGCTCACAGGGCAACAACATGTATACATATCTTTAAATCACAAGAAATCTATTCAAAATTTTAATGACTTAACCTCATTGTGCCCCAGCAGAGTAAGAACTCTTTTTATAACTTTCACTTCACAGATGGGAACAAATACTTTGAGTTCTTCAGGGGATGCTGCAAACTGGCACTGGCAGCAGGCTGTATTAAAAGGTCACGCTGAAAACTGTTGTGTTGAGGAAAAAGCACATATCCTCTTTGAAACACCAGCAAAACAGGCAGAGGGGATAGGAAGGAGCTGGGGTGTGGACAGCTGGAAGCTGCTTCCATTTCAGTTACCAGCAGCGAATTTCAGTCATTACCCTCGTCACTATTCTATTTAATGTTCTTGCAAGCTTTTCAGTGCTCTGGCATGACAAAAAAAAAAAAAAAAAGAACCACCAAATTACAAAAAACCCCAAAAACAAACATTCATGCAAAGTAACAGAGTTCATTTTCATCCATCATCAAAAGTCATCTTTTAAAGGAAGCGTTCCCTTGCACATCATTCTGTGTCATTATTCAACAGGAAAACAATGTATTTTAAACCCCTAAAATTGAAAAATTATTTCTGATATTCTGTTTTCTCATAGTAATACTGGTGATGATGTCACTGAAAACTCACTCAGTAGAAAACTCTAGCAGTTTCTGATTGACTCAGTACTTTCAGGGCAGTGCTGTCTTTCAGATTCAGTAACCACAGATTTTACTCCTGAACCTTGTCCCCTGATGTTTGTGAAATTACCCCAATCGCATGGGTTATCTCTCCAGTCCTGGCAAATCATTCCAGCTTTAGTTTGTTTTAACACTGCTTTTCCTTCATCTCTCACTTCAGGTTCACTGTCCTTATGTCACCCCAAAGAGCAACCAAAGGATGAAGAGGGATTCTTGGGGAGAACAGAGATAAAACAGGAGGATAAAGGCAAGGAACTATTTGTCTGCAATCCTGTTAGTGGAGAAAATGCTTTACAAGGCTGCCTTGTGGGGAACATGCCTTGCCCATAGCAAAAAAGTCTCCATGTAGCTGCTTTGTAAAATTCCAAAGTATGAAACACGTCTTTGAAGCCAAATTAATGATCCACAGCACGTTGGAAATTCTTCTGACACTTCTGTAGACATAACGTTCTTTCACCCTTTTGACTTTCAGCAGAGCCTCAGGAACAGACCCGCTCAGATTGATAAAACTCGGAAATAGAAAACACCAGCAGGGATTGCCATAATGGAAAACACAATGAGGAATACAGGGCATATATTTGTGCCCACAGCTATCCTTTCAAAGTTACTTCAGGCTGAACATTTTGGGATATAAAGGCTGTATTCTGTGCACATTCTAATGGGCACATGAGTTAAGAACAGGAATGACAAAGAATGTAATTCTCTTAATCTGGTTTCTTAATTCTTTCTCTTGGGTCTACCTGGTTAGCTTCCCTTTTGTTTAGCAGTAAAGTTTTCATTAGTATAATTCAGTCTGTGGAAAACTAAAAGATGATCTGCATTTATAAATTGCTAAACACTATCATCAAAACTGTCTGCAAGGCCCAGACTATTACCTTAAAATAATGGAATTTCTATAGGTCAAATATTGTCTCTCCCAGTAAAACAAAATTAAGGAAAAACAAACAAACAAAACCAAACCAAACAAACAAAAAGCCTAAGAGAGCGTGTTTAGGGACCTGAGAGTTCTCAGCCCTTCAGCAGAAGCCCCTAATTATAAGTGAAAGCTTAAGTCTCCCAGGAAATGTATAGATCCTGGAGAAAAACTTCACTCCTTCAGCCTGTTGCCTGCCCTCCACTGGCCATGCCTTGGAGCATGGCACCTCTGCAAGGACCCTTTGTGCACCTCTGCAAGAACCAGGGTGTCATTGATGGCACTGCCAAAAGGATCACCATACTTTCCTGTGTAAAATTCTCCAAAACTCTATGCATTAACAGGTGGAGTGTACCAAGCAACTTCCTCTCACTTTCTTCACTTCTTTCCTGGCCCAGTATCCTAAATAGACAGAGCTCCAAATATTGATGTCTTGTAGGAAGAAGTTGGCTGCATATCCTGCTCTCCCTTTTCTATCTAGCCTCTTAGAAGTGCTCTGATCCCCTTAGGTGGTGAATCACATCCAGGAGGCATGTATGAGGCTCTTCCCCAGCTGATGTGCTTCAGAGAGAAATGGCTTTCCAGTTTACAACTACTGCTAATGTGCCCAGGTTAAACACATGGGACATTGCTTCTCTTCTTTTCTGCAAGGTCAGCCCACATTTGTTTCTCTAGGGGCTCTGGACTGCTCTCCAAAAAGGGAATACATGAAGGATCATGTATGTGAAACCTGCATCTAAGAGCATCTGAGACCCAAAATATACTGTAACGCCCAAAGGCCACTGAAGGAGGACATGCAAACTGCTTAGATGTACTAAGAGTTGCTTTCAGTGCCTCTTAATATGAGGCAAAGTTTGGTTCATGCTGTCTCGTGATGCAGACAAGGGCAGCCTTTGTGCCCTTGAGTTACTTGGTCGGTGACTGAGGATCTGATAATTTTTAAACAATAGCAGAGGAACTTTAATTAAAATCCATTTCTAGCCTATAAAATGAGAGTGACTGCAACAGTGGCTTCAGACTCGCAGATCAGGCACTTGTGGGACAAAATATATTTATCAGTGCAGCACCTTGCAGGGGAGTGCTGTACACACCACAGGACAAATGCTGACCACAGTTGCTAGGAGACTTTTCATTCACCTTATCACAAATGCCAGATTTAGACTGAAACAGGTAACAACCTCAGCTCCTTGATCTGCCCTCCTTCTTCCTCCTTCCAAGTGAGAGGACTTGCCATGTCTGGATGTGTGGATAATTTCCCTTTGGTAGTCCCTTTTGGCCTAATGAAAACCATTCCCTCTCTCCTCAACACAGGCTGGAGTCTGCAGAAAGCAGTAAAGCATCACTGCAGTGCTCTGTGACCCTGAACAACCTCAACAGGTGTCTTGCTCTTGTGGAAAACACATGTTGCTCTGTCACTATTAATACCCAGGGAGTGTGAACGGCATATGCGTGTTTGTTTGCGTGGGGAGCATAAATTACGGAGATCCCAGGTTCGCAGTCATCACCTTTTGAAGCTACAGAGCTGTTTCTGGGGACAGCTGAGTTGCACGGCCACAGGCACTTGGGATAAGTGAGGAGTGAAGCCGTGGGGATCAGGCAGTCACGGCGAGTGTTCAAGGGCAGACCCAGCACACTGTGCAGCTGAAGGTCTCAATGCTCTGATGACCAAGAGGGTTCACAGATCAGGGAACAAAATAAATTAATTGTGCTGCCTCATGACTGCCTGGCTGAAGTTGTCCCTCTGTCGATCGCCTCCCCCATCACCACATGGACAAGATGCTCACACTCACTCCCCTCACTATTCAGTACAAGAGAGGAACTGTTTATTGTTTCAGATTTAAGAATTCAAAATAACAAGTCAAATTGATTTCCTGGGAACTGAGATGAAGAGAAGTACTGTCAAGCACTCCCTCTACTCATCATCGAGTGATGAGTAGCAAAGGCATATCTTGCAGAGCTAACAGCCGTGGGGTGACATGTCCCAACAACTGTATTTTTCTTTCAGATAGTTCTGGATCCACACATAGCAGAAAAATAAGGCCTAGTTCTGTAGCAAGGAAAAAGCAGCACAGATTATGAACCCATGGACAAAAATCAGGTTCACACACAAGGCACAAAACCTTCATCTTTTAACCTGACTATAGCTGCCACTTCCAAGCCATACCAAGTGGGAAAAGGGGAGAGATGACAGATGTAAAATGCTCTATGCTCATTTATCTTAGGACTTCCCAGTCTTATGTACAGATAGAAGAAACTATGTCCCTGGAACCTTTCCCTCATGGCTGGAAGAGCTCTAGAAGGTGGAAAAAGTCCTGGCTAAGCAGTGCAGAATGCAAATGGAAAACACAAGGCAAGTAGCACTATTTTTTCCCCTTGAATTCACATAACTGTGCCACAAACCTGTCCCTGCTCTAAATTACTGATGCAAGAGAGAAATAACCAGACAACATACATATGCACCCCACACACTAAGTATATGGGGACTAGACAAAGCCTGCATTCTCTAAATTCATGGAGAAAACAATGATAAAGCAAGCGAAAAATTTTTAAAAATCCCACTGCTGACAGCTAAAGGAACAGAAGGCTAGCTTTTTATTGCCCCAGAGGGGTCATGCCTGTGCATGATGGAACTGTGGCCATTAGCAAAAGAGAATAGATGTAGGAAGCGTTACCACCCATGACATCCTTTGCAGCCACTGGGGAGTCCAGACCTCACACACGGATAACATTTTTTTCCTGCAAAGTGCATTGGTGAAGAAAGCATTCCCACACCCCTGCTCATTGTTCCCCCTCCCTTTGCAAAGGGATAGTTCATAGTGCTTCAAGAAAGCAAGGCAAGAATCAGCCTTGACAATAACCTCCCACCAGAGAGGCAGTGCAAATACTATTGGTCCTCATCCAAGGAGTCAGTGAAATTAGGTCTTTGTGCAGCCAACTGGTCCTTGGCTGATGAGACCACCTTCAGACTCTCAGGGCAGTACTATATACCCCACCTCACCTTTTGTGTCCCCTAGCCAGGTCTCTTCCCCTTGGGCTCACACTGCTGATGATGGTCAGTGAGTAATCTAAAGCTCATTGCACCTGAAGTCTATGCAGTAGATCAGGGAAAACCTCTGCTGTCTTCAACTGCACCAGACTTCTTCCAGATTTGCCTCCCTCTCACCTGTTCCTATCCAAAACTCACCTCCCAAAGCCCAGCAGACAGCAAATCTATGGATGTACCTACCCATCCTGCTGCATGGAGCTGCAATTGCCTGTGGCTGTACAGGCCAAGGTGGACTTGGGAGGGCACAGCTCAAGCTGCTCCTCACCTGAGATGGCACCTTTTATTTTCTAAAGCACAGATAACAATCAAGCAAATCCAAAAGGGAATTCAACTTTTACAGGTTTTTGGAAAAATAACTATTAGAGCAATTGTTGGAGCAGAGCTCCCTGCTTCTCTACCAGCAGGCAGCCTGCCCTGCCTGCCCTGCCTTCTTAGCCTGGTGCACAGAGGCAGTGTGCTCTACAAGCCCCAGAGTCACCACGTGGCTCTCTGTGGCATCCAGCAGCACGTTGATTCACAACCACAGCTGTACCTGCTTCCCACAAGAAGATCCAGAGTGTAATTTGCAGGGACAGCACAGGTCTTGGGACAGCTGCACAGCATTGCTTCCCTGCTCCATTTTCCTGATGCCTTCTGCCTATTGGCCTCTTTTTTGAGCCGCCTTGAAGCAAGGGCAATGAAACAAAGCAGAGAATCTAGAAACACTCGGACTGGGATATAGTCTTTAAGTGCACATTAGTGGCATTGCAATGGAAAGAGGCAACAGCTGTGTCTTTCTCACCATTCAGCTTGCTACAGCTCACTCCCTGCTTTCACAGAATTGATTAGTTTGAAAGAAAAGTTTATCACAAAAGCATTCATTTAATTCAACTATCCATGGAGGCCTCTGAAAACATGCATCACAGGTCCCATTCTCAGACTCATAATGATCAGCTCAGTCCCCTGCAGCCTCAAATCCCTTGTTTAAAATGCACCTTTGGATTCCAGTACAGTATTATAGAGCCGACACAGCAGCAATTAAAGAAAAATATTTTTAAAAGGTAGGAATGGTGAGGGAATAACCAGAGAAACAATTGTCAGAGCCTTGTGTTAACTAAGGACACCGGAGAAGTATGGCTGATCCAGCCTCCTCACCACTTAATGTGAATAAACAGCTTACGAGTGGGAGAGGCTGAAAGGGGAGCAGCCTCCTTCCCTGTCACGGGAGAGGGAATGTGATGATCACCAAGTACCAAAAAAGCTCTTATTTGTGAAACCCATGAAGGGAAGGAGCCTGCTGCTCCTCCCCACAGCTTCCAAGCGGCGTCGTGAGCTCCCAGAGCACAGTGTCGCTCATCGCACCATCACACAGCAAGTCTCACGCCATCTTCTCAACACAGAATCACAACCAGGTTAAAAGACAAAAGCTTTGTGACATGCCTCTGTTTCTAAAATCAAAATTCTTGTACTCCTGTTTTCAGAAAAACAGCCTTGAACCTAAATTAGTGCCCCCAGCCTTTCCCAGAGCCACACAGGCCTTCATACCCTCAGAAAACACAGCACAGAATCCCCACACCACTGCAGAGCAGCTCCTCTCCCATAACGGGCATGGATGCACAGCAAAGTCTGAGCTCTCCTGGCACAGAGCTTCCCTCTGGCCACTGGCCAGCCATGTCTGCGAGCAAGGGGTCGACAGCCTTGCATGTACAGCAACGCCCTGGAAGGAAGGGCTGACCGACCATACCCTTTATGCTGCTCGCCTAACGGCTGGTGTCACTTGAATTAAAACACTGACCATTAAGTTTGGTCCCTGGCAGGCTGCAGAGAGGCAAGGCAGAATTTTTCAGTTAGCTGAGAAGCAAAATAAACAGCACAGTCTTGACCTCATGCTCCTCTTGCCAATAAAGCTTAACCATGGAGCAGAAAGGACAAAACCGAAGCACAGAAGAAATATGATGGAGTGTAATGTTTTCCCTCCAGCATTCAAGGGGCAGGCTCTTCCCTTGCAGAAGTGCCACTGTCACCAAGCTCTCCATGGCACAAGCACATGCACAGCTATGCAATATAAAGGCCTGTACCTAACAACTACAGGAAGGGACCACACTGCTGTCCCTAGAGGCTTCCCTAATAAGACAGTTTTACAAGACTGGACACCAGAAAATGGCTTTGCCAGTTCAGGAGAACAATTTCTATTGCCTAGCTTTCACAATCAGCTTTCTTCTCAAAGAAGTGCCTTGGAAAAGCCTCCAAATGATTCCTGAAGGACAGTTTTGAGGTAAAGTTGCAATGATTCTCATGAAAACGAAGTGAAATGAAACATATGACAATAGTACAAATACCTCACGCTAAATGGGTCCTAAACAGAAATATCCAAGCTTTCCCAGAAGGGTTCAAGATTGGACTGGGCTCTAGATTTGAAGACTTTAACAGCTTCCTTCTGTGTTAGTGTGAGCATAGAGGTTCACGGTCACTCAGCTCAGCCCTCCCACAGTGTTACTGGCCTGTCAATACAGCCCTCCTTTAGGCTGGCATCAACCGCCCAGCTTCTGTAAACAAACCTATCGCCTGTTTAGAAGTAAAACAGAAGGGAAATGGGCCAGGAAATTATCCAATATGCTTCTGAATGAGCATTTCAAGTGGCAGAGACCTTAGAAGTCCTATAGTTACCACTGCTGGAAAACAATTCCCAGCTAACAAAGACATAAAAAGACCCACCCAAGTAGGAGAAGGTCGGCAAAGCTAAGGAACTAGGAGAAGCCATGAAAGAAAATACATTATTAAGGAAAAAGAAAAAATCAAAGCAAGAACACCAAAGGGGAAGAAATAAGTCTCCAGGATTAGCAGAGAGAAGTACAGATTTAAGAAAGATCCATTATGTGAGTACAGCTTTATAAAAGCTTACAACACTGCGACCTTTAAAAATAGCTTTATTCCTATTGCCACAGCACCACCACAACCTGCATCAAATGAAGTTACAATTCGTCAAGGAGCTGAATGCACTGCCTTTAATGGGATTTCATGGTGCTCAGTAACTTGCAGGATTAGGTCCCTACCACAAAGCACTAAATTGTCTAAGAAAACACACAAGAGGAAATGACAGTAAAACACCCTGGAGAGTTACACTGTGCACAATCTTTTACATATAACTTAACTCTACCAGCTGTTACAATAACAGATACATTCAATATCCCAAACTGGAATTCTTATGCTGATGCAGGGTACTGAATGCTTTTGAAAAATGCAGTCTTCCTTAGCTGTTTCATGCTAGATTACAGCAAACAACCCAGCTTTTTATTGTGTGCTTTGGGGTGGGGGAGTTACTCTTTTTTTCAGTGACTTATTGCTTGTGAAAGTCATTGATGGCAACAGTTGGGTTACCTCCTATCCCAATTCATGCCTTATCAATCACCACCTTGCAAAGCCTGCACGTCCAAAGCACGGGTTACTCCGAATTGCTGTGGGGCAATATTGGTAAGCTTGTAGTTACATCCCTTGTTCCTTGGGCCACAATGTGTCATTAAATGTGTTGTTAAACCTGGGACTGTCAGCTTCTTAAGAATAAATGCTTGTGACTGAGTGAGACAGGCTGTGGGATGACCACAGCAGGGCTCCCAAGGTGCTGCCTCTTCCACTGGCAAGATGCAGGCAGGGGGAATGGCATGGCCCATGGCCCTACACAGCATCTCTGCATGGAGGCTGCAGCCATCAGGGGATGGCAGACACTGGGCTGTGCCAGGCAGCACTGCTGAGCAAACCCAGGATGGATATCCACGAGGGACTCCATCCCTGAGTGAACAACAGAGGGTCTGAAGATAAGCACCCATGGGCACTGACATTTGCCATACCTACAGGTTTCAGGAGTTTCTTTTGGTGACTAGAGCAACGTTCTACATAATTTTTTGCAAGTAAAGCACACTGTCGCTCCAGGAGCAGGGATATGCCATCAAGAACATTCTTATGCTCTCCTTTCTTTCAAGGGTCAGGCTAGAGAGGCAATTTACACAAAAGTAGCATCACACTTTTCTTTACTATTGTTTTCCATTGTGTCTGCAGGGTGCATGGTAACAATCACAGAGGAAGGTACTTATACTCTAAATATTCACCTGGAAAAACAACTAAGTATGCAATTTGCAAAAACCCAGGTGAAGAGATGCCAGGAGGTAGGGAAATGCCTATAGAGCCATCATTCTGTGGTTGCTGCAAAAGGGGGTGAGGCTCTGGGTGTAGGTATTGCTGATGGCAGAGTGTAAGTATGACAGGAACAGATCCCCTCCGAAAAAAAAAACCAACAACAAAAACCAACCAAAAAAGAAAAAAAGAATTGCTTGCAATAGAAAAGACAGAGCCACTTGCAATAGAAGAAAAGACCCTGCAGGTTGCTTCCTGCTGCTGAGTAGACTGCCCATATTCAAGCAAAGCCTACAAAAGCCTACAGTCCCATTAGTGAGGACTGTGAAGCTAAGATGAGCTTGAACTCATCAGCAGTAAGGTTGTGCAAACAAGCACATCAGCCTGGTAGCCTTCTCTCCGAGAGTGTTTGTCAAGGCTGACAATCCCTGCTCAAGGAACATGAGGTCAGAACTGAAAAGGATGCTTGTAGGTCAGGCATAAACCTCCAGAGCCTGTGGGTTGGGTGAACAAAGAAGGGGTGGGCATGTATGTAAAAATAAGAGACCACAAGACACCTGGTTTCTCAATACTGCTACTAGCCTATTCCTTCCAACACCATTAATAGCATGCCAGACTTCACAGAAACAAAAGCAAGCAGCCAAGCTCTTCCTCCCTCAAACAATAAAATAGAATAGTAAATCAGAGGCAAAGACTGATTCAATTAGCCCAAGATCTTTTTTGATAAAGATTACTCAAATAAGCCACATACGGAAGCACTCCACATTTACAACATTTCTGCACCATTATTTGTAATAACATGACACCTCACTTTCCAGAAGGTGCCACACTGGATACTAATAGCACACTTATTATTAGATTTTCTGCATGGTTACATAAGCCTGCAAAAGGGGAAAAATGTAAATGATTCAAGAAGATATTCTTCTTGTGGTTCTCATGAAGTCTTTAGTATCTGAAGACTGAAGACAATCCCTCCTGGCAAGAAACAATCAATTTTTATGCTTCATTACAAGAGTTCTTTTAGTACTTTTAACAAAATGCTCAAAGGCAAGTCAAGCAAAGAATATATATTTTTTTTTATCTAAACATTCTCCGCTAAATTTTACTCTCAGATCTTCCGATCTCTTTTTTTAAAACTAAAATGAAGCTGTGCATGCAACTTTGTGTTTATTTTTTTCTTCCCATCTAACTATGATCTGAGGACATTTTACCCTGTCTAAATCCAAATGCACAAGTAGGCATGAATTTCAAAAAAGGACATGATAAGGACAAAAAGCAAGGGAGGTATGAACTACCTCTGGGAACACTGAAACAAGAAGACTTTCACCATAATACAAGATAATAAGTCAATGTCAGCCCCACCAGAATAACTTACTCATGTCAACGCACTGGCAGTAGGACAGAACCTGTCCACCTGCATGACCAAGAGCACTTCTGCTCTGTTATTCAGGAATGAACAGGCGATAGCAGTGATCTCTTAAGTGCATGATGACTTGTACAATCCCCAGGGGAGCTTTTCTCCTAAATCAGCGTCATCCCTAAAAGTCCATCTCTGCACCCAGTGGATCTAAGACTGCTGGGGTCCCTCTGGAAATATTGTCTAACATGACATACACCCAAAGGAATGGTGGGCTAAGCCATGCTATTAACCAAATTTATCTGCTATGACTTTACAGGTCCTTCAGCCGTATCACAACACTACACACAGCATCCTACAATGTAGCAGATGCAGGAAGGTTTACTACACACCACGGCATCTGTCCTTACCTATCAATGAGCCGAATGCTAATTTAACTGTCATGTTGTCTCATACTTCACTGCTGCGCAAATGGCACATAAATGCTGCTGTCACTGGCGCATAGGGTTTGTTCATAGATAAGTGCAATAAATCTAAAGTTCAGAGGACTGGCTGACAAGTAGCTGCAAGCAGGAGTCACTGTTCTTCTCTGTTTAAACATAAGTAGTCTCTAGTAAACTTAATTTTTGGAGGGCTCAGCGCTCTTGCCTTAATGCACATGGAACAGTCACCAGCCCAAGGCAAGCCTCTGGCAGGAACAGGGAATGAGGTGGACATCACCGAGACAGCAGAAGGCTTTGCCACTGCACTGCCAGATCCAACACCTCTCTAGATCGTGAAGACAGCTCGACAGCTAGCTCACCTTGTTTCTGGCAAACATGGCACTCCCACAGCTCATATGCAAAGACATACAGTGCCTTCTGAGACTCTCATTGAATTGGCCATGAGAGGGACATTTTAGGGTACTATATTACTGTACCTTCATCTACTGAAAAAACCCCAGGAATTAGGAAAGAAAAAATCAAGTACTGAGAAAGTGCTGTGCCTTTACACAGTAAACTGCGGCAAGGGTATTTTAGATCCTGCACCCAGGTCATAGTACCGGAGGCCAAATTCAGCCTCGTTTCTTTACCTAAACTACAGCTGGTAGTAGCCATGTTCTGTCTGTACAACCCTGATAAGATGACCCTGATAAGCAAGCCAGGATGCCAAAGGGTGCTTGTAAGATGCAACCATTACATTTCAGAGAAGCAAAAACCATGACCAGAACCTGGGGGCTCTACCCTGTGATCTCTGTTTGCAAGAACCAAAATGACTTTGTGTATTGACAGTCCTCAAATCCCTAGATGAATTTTCATAACTCTGTGAATTCAGCATTTTAACAAAGGCCTTTTCTGTCCTGCAGTACTCCATGAAGGGCCTACAGGTAGCTTTGAACAAACATCAGAGTACATCTGCATCCCTGCTCAGTTCATTGCCAAAAATGTACTTTGTGTGACCATCTATTACTTAAGTTAGGCTTCTAAATCCATTTTTAGGAACCTGAAAAAATACTTGATTTTCAGATGTGCCAGGCAGCTGCATCTACTTGTTACTCAGAGAGAGGATGCAGTTGTTCAGCACCTTTGAGTATTGGACCAGCTTTATTTTGGTCCCTAACTTCAATCACCCGTAGAACAGCAGAGTCAAGTGAGATTCGAATCCTTTTCAAAGTGTCATGCTTTTTATACAAGCATGATAAAGCTGCCTGTATTAGTGAATACAAAACTGAGCAGCTACTTGGAGCCACTTGTACCAGCGACATCCCACATTTAAGTAATTCCATTCAAGTGTAAATGAGGTGCATTGCAATTTCAGGATTATTTACTACATTTGTTTAGTACAATCACTTTGCAGGATGCCTTAAAGTGCTTTATTTGCAGAGCTGCAAAAATTGCCCCTAGGAATATGGATACAAGGTGTCGCATTTTATTTTTTTGGGAACACTGAAAAATCTGAATAGAACAAAAAAAAAAAAAAAAAAAGCCACAGAAACACATATTTGGAAACCTGGAAGAATGGTATAATATTATTTTGAAAATGCAGCTCTCAGACCAGAAGGAAAAATGATTGCTTGTCTCTCATGCAGGTGGAAGCTACCCGTATTTACGGAGGTATAGAAAGCAAAACGAGATAAAAAAAAAGAGGATTAATCTGTAATGTCTTGACTAACTTAATATACCAAGATTGAATTTGTAAGCAGATTATTATATTAATTATTTACAGTCTTGCCTTAAGAGGATGTAAATTTTTGTGTGTGTCTGCACATTTGGATTTTTTTTAATACATTTATAACTGCTGATGTGAAGAGTTTTGTTCTTTGCCTCAGAAGAAATGATCTGTTCTGCCTTCATTTACACTGATCTAACTCTAAAATCCAACAGTTACATTGCTGTAAAATTACTATTATCAAGGGGAAGAACATTCTAAAATTATCCTTTCAGCAGTGAGCACGAAGCCTGAAACTCTCAGTGCTTTCAACACCATTTTATCAGGACTGTGATCTCGGCACGGCTGGTAATGCAGGCAGCCGAAGCCATGAAAGGGAGCTTTGTGCCCAGCTACACACCAGGCCATGTACTTCCAGCTTTTTGACTGGCCAACGGGGATGTTGCTCTTAGTAACACAGCAAGATTGATTAGGTACAATAAAAAAAGGGCGTTTGGAAAGACAGCAGTGAAATAAAGTTCCTCCTCTATGAAAGCTGCTACAGCGCACGCAAGCAAAAATTTGCCGAGTAGTCAAAAAAAGGCAAAATGCTCAAATATTTCAGATGCTCAGCTAGTAAGGAGATTCAGAGATTTGTTTATAATGGGAGAAATCTCAGCCCTGTCTGATCCAAATGAATGCAGTATGATACCTCTGGTGAAGCACACAAACCTACAACTGTATCTCCAGCATATCACCCCATGAAGGAACACCCAACTACTCTCACTGCAATTGTGACATTTGCCTTCAAGACTTTATTCTGACTTCTGCCAGTACTTTGCTCACATGGGTGTAGGCTGGCCAGCAGAAAGAGATCTTCCCTGGAGAGTTGCCCCCCTTCAGAAGGCTCCAGCAGACACATCCCAGACAGGATGCCAGGAAGTAGAAATGATTGAAGTGAACCAACCTCCTCTCTGATGATCCATGTCCCCATTTCTTCCCCTTTGGGACTGTTTCAGGGGATCTAGGCTTAGAAAACAGCTTTTTCCTAGAAAGACAAGGGTATAGGGGGGCAGTCCTGTTGGCCAGCTGAAAACCTCAGAGGCAGCTCCTTCACAGGGTGCTCCCAGGGTAGAAGGAACAGATTAGGACCAACATTTCTGTTGTATGCTGTATGAATCCTGCATACTCAACAACATTTTGTGGACTTTCCTATCACAGGCCCCTAAACCAGGTGATATGAACCTGGATCCACAGACATCTGTAAAATTTATCCTGATGTATTGCACTGTAGTAAAAATTTCACCAACTAATGTGCTAGTTGAAAAAGGCTCCAAACCTATGAGCTAATCTTTTCCCAAGGTGATTAAGAATGAATAACACAGCACTGAAGTTTTACTCATCTGTCAAAAAGTAAGACTGCCCAAAATATGGGCAGGTGATGAGCACTGTTCAACACAACTGGTACACAGTAGGGCCTCCTAACTCCAAACAAGTAGATGCCCCCCTGCTACCTCCATTCTGCTCCTGCACACAAAGGCCAAGCATGGCACAGTCCTTCCTTTCTCCTGGCTCTTGCCAGCCTTTCAAACCGGGCAGGCAGCTGCCTGCTACGGGTAGCAAGCAGAAAGATGTGAGATGGTAATGATTCAGTGCTCACAGTGCTCTCCTGGCCCACGGGATGGCTTTTAAATGACCTCCTTCCACATTTCATTGTTTCATGACATCTTCATGGGGTTCAGGTTAGATTTTGGGCTGGGTAACCCTCTTTCTCCCTTGTACTTTTGCCCTTCCTCTATAGTCCTCATCCACGTGCCTGTTTCTTAGCATTTATATAGCTACCCATGAAGAGATACTGAAACTGTATACACAAAGAAATGCAGATTGGACCAGCTTTGCTGCAAATCCCTGCAGAGACAAGCCCAGATAGTCTCTCCCCGTGCTACAAAGTTTGCAGAGCTGCTTTAAATATCTCCTCTCTTCAGAACACAGATTGGCTCGTTGAGGTGGTATATACACATTACTCTGTATACTCTGTATGTGTGAACATATGTTTGATAGCTAGATCACTCTATTCCAATACATAAAACCGCGTATACACTTGTTCTTTTAAAACCTCGCTGCTGCTGACTTTCGTAGAGGTTCCCTCCAGGAATCTCACTCCTCTCTGCCCCACTCGCCCCCGGGAAGGTTTTCTTCCAGCCATCAGCAGGACTTTCAAGCTGGCTCCAGAGCAGAGCAACGATGCTGCGAGTATCAGCCAGAGGGGGCTGCGAGAGTGTGTTGTGAGATGCAACAGCCTTTAAGAGCTGAGGCTGCCGACTGTGCTAGAGGCTTTTCTCGCTTGCGTAAACCATTTCTTGAAATAATAATGCCTAAAATAGTGCAGCAAGTCTTCAGGTTCCTTGCTTTTTTATGCATTCAGAATTAGGCAGCCAGGATTGGAGATGTACATCTGCATGCTGGCTGGCTATTAGCACTGGATACCTGAGTCTAAGACTGTGTGTAAAAGCAGTCGGACCCTGTTGCCACCAAACTCACGGAGATGGTGCTGTGTGTTCGATCCCCAGGCAGTTTGTCAGCAGGGTCTCTGTCGTTCAGCGTTTTCTTACACAGATAGATGCTAATGGTAAGGAAAGGGGCCATTCTTGGGATAATGCACTTGATGGTGATCAAAAATGTTTCCATGGAGCTTTACAGCAAAACAAAAATTGCTGCCCTTTATCTGATGTGCACACATTTCATACTTGCAATATGTCTAAAGTGATTTTATGACTAAATCCTGGGAAAAATGCAAAGAATGCTTGGCTAGAAGCATACTTTTCCAGTAAAAACACAACATGGCTTATTAAATGCGGCACTTAGAGAAGGCTATTCACCATGAAGTGCATTTTTTTTTTAGCTCAAGACTGAAAACATGTGTCCAGATATACGTTTTCTTTGGCTTCAGGCACCAATTTGACTGACTACATTAGAGGAGTCTCCAAACCCTTTTAGTGCACACTAGCTTCAGTACAAACGAAGTGCTATTCTATTAAACATGCCACGGTACTGCAGCTGAAGGCAAGGTTAAAACCTCCTGACTTTTTCAGAATATATTAAGCAGAAATAATGGAAACAAAAAGCTCCATTAGGTACCTCGTTAAGATTTTTGTAGTTGCTGATCAGCAATCTTGTTATGGCAACACTTTTCAAAGTCACTGCAAGAAATGTTAATTGTGGCAATGGCGGGTGGGGACAGTGCACAATGAACTGCGGGAGCAGTACTATTAGTGTTACCGTGAGAACAGATTATGCCATTTCCATTCTATCTTTGAATTCTGGTGGGCGTAGGGTGATGTGACTCTGAGTGATGTCAGATTACCCAGCCTACATTTTTCTTGGAAAGAAGCTCCTTCCTCCACTTCTCTAGCAGGAGGGCTTGTAAATACTGCGCTTAGGAAATCTCAGCTTCATCAGACTCTGAAACGATCCCCAGGCTACCTGGAATTTTTTTAGTTGGACCACTGGAAGGTGTACGCTGATTGAATACCTGGGAATACCAGAACACGCTCACTTGGGCTTGTGACACGGTGAGAACTGATAGCTAGGGGTAGTTTTCTGCACTAATCCCCAGGAAACAGGACTTCACTCTCCCCAGCGTGGGCTGAAATCCAGACGATCTCAACCACATTTGTAAGCGGGTCACAATGTCACTCCTCTTCTCTCCCATTAAAAAACTAATTGTAAAAGCTTTTGTCGCTAATCTGCAGCTAACAAACCGGCAACTCTGCACAAAGGGGAAGAGTGCAACTCAGTCCAACACGCCTGAAGGGCTCTCAATCTCCACAGCCTGCAACTACAACACACGCAACTGCCCAGAATACAGCCTCGCAGGAAACACAATCAAACGCTGGGTTTTGCTTTGAAACAGATGTGGATTTGCACAGCTGTGCTCCCCCTCCCTGCCCCAGTGTCCCCGAAAGGCCGTGCAGCAGGGGGTGCCCAGGGACACCCCGCCGGGCAGGGCTGCTCACCCGCACCAGGCGCTACCCGCGCTGCGGCAGCACGCAGACCTCTCCCGGGCGGCTCCGCTAAACGCAGGAAGAGCGAGCAAATTTCCTCCCCGCCTGCTCCAACACATGCACAGAGGCTGCAGGACAGGCGGCCAAACCATGAGGATTACTCAGTTTGCATTCGAGCCAAAGATAAATGATTTTAAACTGCAGTCAGGGGTAAAACATGCTCCCTCCTTCTCAGTCCTGAGGCACGTTTCCCAGTCACGTGGATAGGTCATGCTGGCGCTGGCTTTGTTCAACAAGGTGATTTTTCTTTCTTTCTTCCTTTTTTTTTTTTTTTTTTTTTTTTTTTTTTTTTTTTCCCTAGCAGGGGCTGTGGACTGTGCTCCTGTGAGAGAATAGATTGGGACAGATTGCTTATTACTCTTTTTTGTTGTGCTGCCACAGGTGGGGAGCCAGAGATGCTGGTCTGGTTCAGTCTGTCACAATATACCAAAAGCCCGAGTTTTACTCACTTTGGGAGCACAGATGAGGGTGGGCATGCTCCTTGCCCTCCCCCTTCTATACTGGAAGGAAGCAGCTCCAGCAGCTCTCAAACAAGTAAAAATCACCTGGAAACAGATCCAGAATCAAGCCCAGAAAGAAACAGACATCAAACTCTGCTGATTTCTGCTGTTGCTGAACTCAGGCAGGACGGAGTTGGGATGAACTACACACATCATCTCCTCTTCTGTGAAAATCACTTGCACAACACTACCCTCCCCTTCATACCGCATCAAACAAGCTCCTAGTGACACTAATAGGGGAGATCTGCTGATGCCACAGCTACGAGATGGTGCCTACATTAATCATTTCACCTCCAGCTTTTTAAATGATTGAAAAATCCCCTTCTCACAATGGAAAAAAGCCCCCTCTCATATGTTCAGAAGCATTTGTTTCTTTTCTGAAGTAAACACAGGAATTGAATTATTATTTTTCCTACGGAAAAATATTATGTGGGGCTTTATTACTTTTTCACTGGGTTAAGACAAAAAGAAAAATACAAGAAAAAACACATCCAAAATCCACAAATTTGAAACTCTATTTTAAGATCTTTTCAATGTGCACTGAAGCTTTAAAAATTAACTCTGAAACTTGCGGAAAAAGAATAAAAACAAAAAGTAATTCTCAGGGTTGATGATACTCAGCACACACATACACTCTCACATAAGAACACATGCAGACTTTTCTATTAGAAAAGTCGTTCATACAGGGAAAGAAGTCTGTCCTCAGGAGTGCACAGAAATCCCAGTTACACTACTGGAAGGTGGAAGGATGGAGAGACCAGCTAAAGCAGTCTTCAGTACACACCCATGTCAGGAAACATTGAAGAACTCCTCAGCTCATCCCACAAATGTGAATACTCAGATGTGATGAAAATAAAAGTAACATCAATTTGAGGTGAGTCTGCTGGTAATTACACATGTGTTAATATGTGCGCATGCAAAAGGCAAAGACTGTTTCTCATACACGGAGATGTGTTTTTATTCATCTTGAGGCTGGTGTGCAGAGTTCTCCCTCTGCTGCACAATTCTACCTCTCATGATCATCCCTCGGCTCCTTCTGTTTCTGCCTCATTCTCCTGTAACCTTTCGGTGCCCGCTCTTTACTCCTGAAATACACTTACCACTGAGCCATTTATATCTCATCCAAGATGCTCGACTCGCACTTGGCACACCTGATGAGCCCTAAAGGGAGCTGCTGCCATGTGAGGCTGATTTGCTCTACACTTAGTGCCACCTCATCCGTATCAGTGTCCCATTTACCTTGACAATTACAACCCAGACCCACTGATGCGCCGCCCGCAAATGTCAGGACGAGCTCTGAGTTGTGTGTTGCTCACTTCCTCTGCTTCTTAGATCTGTGAGGTAATCTCTGAATATTCTGCTGACCTGCTGAAATTTTTCTGGTGCTTCTTAATTTTCGTGTGCTTAAACCAGGTCTATAAACCAATCCCTTGCACACTGTATTTTGTTAGCAGAGCATAAGCAATTTTTCTCCAAGTATCTCTCTCGCTCCTTTATTGTTATCTATTTTAAGTAACTTTCAGCTGAGAAGAATGTCAGACTGACTGCTCTGGAGACCAAGGTATTTCAACGAATGGAGACAAGCACAACTCCTTCCTCTATGAAGAGTCTATCCTCTTCAAAACTGCATCTGGCTGCCTTAATTGCTGAAAAATCTCTGTTCGCCAAACTGATGTACTGCTGGGCAGGTACAAGACCCAACCTGTCCACACTAATCCCTTGGCAGGGCAGGACTCAAATCCCTAGATCAAGCAGGATGAGTTACACTAAAAGGTAAAGAGGTTGCTCTCTGTTTCCATACAGTCCCATAACTCCATGGACAATGAACAGAGGCACTCCTAGACAATGTGCCTGTGTAGAAAGGCTTCAGCAGAGACACACACGGAGCCAGAAAATACAAACTCTTCTGCTGCTGGCCAGGGCCAGGTGGAGCCTTCCCAGCAGTCAGTCCAAGCAGACACACCAGCAAAATGTCCCTGGCTGAATTGTGCCCACGCAGCCAAGACAGCTGGTGAGAGTGTGCATCTCACTTCTCACTCCCCCTCTGGGGGAGGACAAGACTCTCTGTTTAGCCCTTGAAGGGAAAAAAATCAGGATCTTGGCCTTCCAGTTCTGCTGTCAGCAATGCTTAAATCATCTAATTCCACAGGAAGAAGAAAGTGGCACTAGAGGAGCAAGAAGGGCAGCAGTAACAGGTAACTACTACCCCACAACCCTTCAAAACCACTCTTTCCAGTTAAATATTTCTCCACCTGAGAAATTACTTTCACTGAGCAAACAAAAGTCTTGTCATACCCTAAAAAATTCACTCATTCAGCGGCAAATAGGTTGGCTTCTGAAGACAAAGTTAAGTATGAGCCACAGAAACAACTGCTGAGGAAGGCAGCAGTGCAGTTGAGTCATTAGGTTAAAATTAGTACACCAAAGGATGGGCAAGACAGGCATTTCATAGAATATTCTGTTGTGGTTTAACTTCAGCTGGCAACTAGGCATCAGAGCTGCTTGCTCTCTTTCCTCTGGTGGGATAGGGGAGGAAATTGGAAGGATAAAAGTGAGAAGACTCATGGGTTGAGATAAAGACAGCTTCACAGGTAAAGCAGAAGCCATACACACAAGCCAAATGAAACAAGGAATTCATTCACCACTTCCCATCAGCAGGCATGTGTTCAGCCAGGAAAGCAGGGCTCCATCATACGTAACGGTGACTTGGAAAGTCAGATGCCATCACTCTGAATGTCCCTCCTCTCCTCCTTTTTCCCCAGCTTTATATGCTGAGCATGATGCCATATGGTCTGGAATATCCCCTAGGTCAGCTGGGGTCGGCTGTCCTGGCTGTGTCACCTCCCAGCTCCTTGTGCACCCCCAGCCCACTCGCTGGTGGGGTGGTGTGAGGAGCAGCCCTGACACAGTGCAACCCTGGTCAGGAGTAATGGAAACATCCCTGTGTTACCAACCCTCTGTGCAGCACAAGACAGCTCCCTATGAGCCTCTGTGAAGAAATTTAACTCTATCCCAGCCAAAACCAGCACAATTCTTCTGAGATCTAACTGTAATGACAGACAGGACCATTTAGAAAATATCTCAGAATCTGAGTCCAGCAGGTCTGCTTACAGAAAAGTTCAAAGATAATTAAGAGAGGACCATATTTTCTGTTGAATTCTACAGGACTTAGCAGAAATGATAGAAACAGCTCCTGTTTCTATCATTCTTTACCACTGCTGAGATTCAGCTGCTTCTTGATTGTAAAATTAAATTAAAAAAAAATAAAAGGGAAAGAACACCTCACTAATATGGCCAAAAAATCACTATTTTCCTTGCAGATCTCAAGCATGGCCTTTAATTCAAAAGGTTCACAACCATTTTGAACCATCTTTGTTTTCTACAAGCATATATTTAGGAAGACACAATGCTGTCTGAGAGATGACCCTGACTGCTCCTTTGAAACAAGCTTACAAACAATGAAAACAACAAAAGCACATTAACAAGCAGAAGCATGGTTCATTATTTGTAGGCATTACTCAAGTGTTGACAAACGCTGATAAAAAAATGAGTAAATCAGGCAACCAAAGCCCAGTGTATTACTAAGTGACAAAATAAACCTTGAAAACCTTGATCTGCAGGCAAACCCTATTTTTGGGTTGTTGAAAGCAGGCAGCCAGCCAGCAGCAGAAGATGATGTGCACAATGACCAACTGCTACAGTGGTTTGTCACCATCACACAAATTGATTAAATATAGTCTGAATCAGTCATTTAATGTAAGAGAAATAATGCCATTAAAATAGAATGTGGTTTTCAGGATCAATACTTCCTGCTAAGGAAATAAAGGTTTTGACAACACCTTGATATATATTTCTGCCTTGCACCCTATCTGTGTTCTGGTATTTCACTGGCAACAGGAAATCATTAACCTTGCTTTTCTGAGACTTGGAAAAGTACAAAACCCAGCTGTAGCATCTAAACCTGTATGAAGCCACACAAATCCTCTTCCTCACTCGGAGAGCTCTTGGAAAGAGGAAACACAGCACTGAAACACCAGGCAGCTGCAGAAGCAGCATGCTGACAGCCTGGTCCACAAACGGTAGCAGAGCTCTGTGCTGGGAGCACCATGCAGGAATGTGTGCCCGCTCCCTGACATTTCTTTTCAGCAAGCATCTGAGAATGCAATCTGTGCAAGCTTCAGGTGAACAGCCATCTCAGCCACAGACCTTCCTCTCCCTAAAACTTCGTAGCACAGACTTGAGCTGAAGGAAGTGAAAGGTTTTTCTCCATAGATTCTCCATGGATTGGCAAAGAGAATAAAGAATCAGCAACCCAAAATCCCTCAGCAGCCTGGGGAGACAAACATTTCCATGTCATTCTTTTAAAGAGAGCCTAATGGCAAGTACAAGCTGTGAAGGATATTGTGCTGCAAACATAAGTGACAGAAAAAATTCACTAGGCTTATTAATAAAAAAAAAGTCCCTAGTTTTCATCATACATATTGCAGCTTTCTAGCCATGCACTGGAAAATTACCTTTATGGCCAAGAAAACAAGGGATATAACTATGGAGACCAAGCCCCTACATGAAAAGTGGAATTTAAGAACTTATGACTTGCCTGGATACAGCAGAAAAGTGAATGAGTAAAACAGGCCTGTTCTGCTCAGTCATTCTCACTTGCAATGGCTGTACGCAGCTTGCCAACAGCTCTTCCTCAGCCCCAGAGAACAGCCTGAGGAGCCCGTTCCAAGTGAAGTATAAAAAAGTTTATCACCAGGTAGTTTTACAGTAAGGCAACTTCTCCTCTCTTTCATTCTTTTTTTTTGGGTTTTGTACAACAAGCAGAAACAGTTGCAGGGCAGGAAGCTGAGCAGAGAGGGATTTTTGTGTTTCCGCAAGGAAATCCCTATTCAAATATATGCTAAAATACAGTGCTCTTAGAAATCCCCGTGTGATTTCCAGACATTGTCAGTGTTGGTCCCACCCACAGACAGCACAGGGAGGAGGGAGAGATGCCTCAAAGGTGATGCTCAGACCCCTGCCCAATGCAGGACCTCTCCTGTGCCTTTGTTTGGTGTAGATCAAATGACTCAAGTGACGTGGCTTCCACCCCTTCCCACCGGGGACTATTCCACAGTCTAACAGATCTTACTAGATGGAAGTGTTTCTGGATTTCAGCCTACACTTTCTGCACTAAAATTTATCCCACTACTCCTAGTCATAGGACCACCCAAAACAGTTTTTCAAATTCAGATATTTATAACCGCTCAGGTGCAGCACTGGTAGTTTTAACATCACTGCTCCTTCACCCTCTTTGTCTCTCACTCAGACAAACTGTATTTATTTAATTCTTAATCTTTCTTCTCTCTAGTCCATTAATCACTTTTGTTGCAGCTCTCTGAATTCCTTGCAATTTGCCAAAGTCTTTCTGGTAATGAAAAACACACACACATATGAACTTTGTATCTCCTAAAGTGCTGCCTGATAAAAGACATAGAATTAATATGCATGCACACAGAAAGACACCAGACATTTTCCAAATTCATTCTTTTTATAGAAAGAGCTTAACTTCTTTCACACAGGAAGCAAAAGGCATTTGTCTTTTTAAGTCCCCTCACAGAGGTGGAAAAGTCACACACTGTACTTTTTTTCAGATAAGAAACTGCCTGACTCCCAACTGCTTTCCACAATTGCTCATTCCACCTTGCAAAAGCCATGTATTTATCGATGCCTACCTCTTCCAATTCTTTAAGGAATCTCACATTAAAACTTTATGTTCTGGTTCTCAGAAATCATTTGTCTCACCTTCAGGAACAGTTCACTGAGAGCTGCTTAACAGCAGCCTCTATCCATCCTTTGCCTACTTTTTGCTAAAAAAAATGATCAGGAAGACAGGTCACATATATGAATAGAGAAATCCAATTCAGCATTCCCTTTCTTTAGATTTTTAGAACTTCATGTCGCTGATGAACAACACAACAATGAAGAGAAGGCATAATTTCCTTTGGGACGCGGAGCAGAACTCCTGCCACCCTGATGAGGAAGTGCACCTGTGCTCCACCAGATATCCTGGGCTGGTTTTGGGCAAGTATATCACTGACCTCTGTGCATCTGCTACCTTCTCCCAAAATGGATTTTTATATAGAACATATTAAAGAGTTTAACCCTGAATACTTTAAAGGTTATTCAGTAACTACCAATCATTGCAGAAGATTAACTTTCTAGCTATAGTGTTGGGGAGATATAAAATAAAGATCTTGATTTTTTCAGATGTGATTTCATGTGATATTGAGTCCTACATAATTGCAGCAAGAAGAGGAAAAAAAAATGGGTAAAAGAGTGCATATGACATTCAAATGCACTTTAAAATGAACATTCATTGACTGCAAGGCAGGGAAGAGGGAGAGAAGTCTTTGCGGATTGATGCCACTTACCTGCAGGCAAGTTATTTCCTCTAGTAAGACAATTAGAGTGAGTATCTAGCAATAGAAGTAATTTTATTTCTTGCATTTGCCTAGGGCATTTTTATAGTAGAGAGTTGCAAAACAAAAGCCAAAACCCAAACACGCTCAAATAGCCACTGAAAACCTATTTCCCTTTTTTAGTCTATTTGTAGGCTTACACTATCCAATACACATTAAGAAGACACACAAAACTCTGCTCTACTTACTTGTTTCATACCAACAAAACATGTACATGCAAATATCCTGAGCATAAAGAGAAACTCTTAAAGTCATTATGACATTATTTGTACCCTGAAGCAAGTCATAATTTGTATGCACCCTGCCAAGTACTTTCTGTCAAAGCTAAAGTAATTATTGAGAAGTATGAAAGCAGGTGTCACTTCTGGCAAGTTGTAAGATGGCTTCATATTCTCAGTTGCAATGGGATAAAAATGATCCCTAAAAAGAGCATAGCAGGCTATTACTTTACATCCAGTATATATGTGAAACATAACAGTTGCTGCCTGTACTTTTTTTTCCCTTGTCTTTGGTATTTTAATTAAAGATTCGAGCTCCTAAAAGACAAAACCTAAAAATATGTGCAAAATCAATCCCATTTTGCATAATTTCTATTTAGTTTCATAACCAACTGTCAAGCCATCTGACCCTCATTTGCATGTGCTACAAGGCAGGCAGCCGAGCTCGCTTCCACCGCAGCGAGACACAGACTTTGTCCCCGCTCACTCCCACGTACGAACCTCCGGCTTCTCGCATGAATCTCTGCTACAGCACTTCAGGACAGAGGGGACAGCGATTGTTATGATTACAGGGCCAAAACCTTTCCTACTTGGGTGCCTAGATTTAACTGCCTAACTCCATCTTTAGGCATCTGAATGAGCTGCCAGGGTTTCAAAGGTGCTGGGCGCCCAGCATCTCCTACTTGTTTCTGTCAAACTTGCCAGAAAGAACATCTGCCTTTAATTAATTCCAAGAGCTGCAGGTATGCAGGACCTTTGAAAGCCATCCTGCTTGCTTCAGTCCCTAAATATAAATCCAGGTGCCTACCTCTAGGCAGTCAACTTTTAAAATGCTGAAAAAGAAAAAAAGTAGTCTTATTAAATAAATAATATAAAAACCCCACACGCAGATAGTCTCAAGGCCTTTGGAGTCTTATTCCATACTTGACATATGACGTGATGTAAAAGAAAGCACATCTGATTTTGTCAGAGAGTAGCACTTCATGCTGTAACTGGAGTATGTACATTGCTAGCAATTAACATAATTATAGTAAGGAAAGACATTCTGGGAAACTTTCTTCAAAAGCTGCTCCTCTTCCTCAGATAAGCAACCAAGCAAACCAACCCCTCAAAGCAGTTATATTTATGCTAACAGTTTAGGGAAATTGCAAATTTACTAGTGTATTTATTATGCAAGTTTATTTTATTTTTCTTTCATTCAGCCAGACACCCACATTCTTGACAGTGTAGAACTTGAAAAGATTTCTTTTTTATTTAAAAACTGCAAACAGAAGAAAAATACAGGCTATCACCTGCCTCTGCAAATCTTTCACATGTGCATTTGTGCGTCTGAGCACGAAGCAACTGACTATCCTGTTAAGAATAATATTCAAACATGGCAGCAATATTCCACCCTACAACAGGGCACTGACTCAAAAGGCAACATGACAACACACGTCTGCATGCACATAAAATGCTGTTCTCCATCAGGGACCAGGAATGCTTTGCTGTAAGACTAGAGATGTTCTCCCTGAGGCTGATAGAGAAGTTCCTGGCTCCAGAAGCAAGTGCTGTTGGACTCAGTGAAGAGATTCACTGCTCTGGGGCTGTCCTATTTCTATTCAGGACATGCCAGGTAAGGTGTACACATGTATGTGCCTTCCTTATGAGCATGCAGGATCACATCTTTGCTTTGGATTAGAAAAAAATGGCACAAACCAAGTCTACAATACAAACACACCATTTAATTAGTGCCTGCCTGTGAGGGGGAAAGGCTCATACTGCCACACCTGAATGCACATAGTTTCAGACACGGTACTATATCCTGAACTGAGCCACCAAAGGCACAAAATCCTCAGAATGAATAAAAAAAGTCATCATTATTACTGTTGTTAGTATTTTATTTTCTAAAAAAGAAAGCCTCAGATTCCAAGCAGGTTCAATCTCTAGGTGGGAAGGGAAAGGGGAAGAAAATATGCCTGGGGAAATACATTTATGGAAGTTCTACATGAGCCTCATGTAACTACAAGGGATAGGATGGTGCTCCACAAAGGTCTTGTTTCTGCCACAACCAGGATGACACTTGGCCCAGCATCCTGAAGAAGCTGCAATTTGCTGTTATCATTGCTGTCATTTCGAAACTTCTCCCACAGTGACCACGTGGGCCACCACCTCTCTGCTACACCACATTCCCAGAGCTGGTGCTGCCCCAGGCCTCAGTGTGCAAGCCCTCCACAACTGGGATGGCACTGGAGGATTTTTCCCATCGATCTCCAGTTTGCAAACACTGTTCCCAAATCGTAGGCACAGGCATGCAGGCAATCACCACCTCCTCCTTACCCACAGGAGCTCAGCAGGCTGCAGCCAAGCTCATTTTTGGCCATGCCATGGCAGACTAATCCCCACACCTGCTCCAGTGGCTCGCTGAAAATGAGTTTTTAATCTTTGCAGACTGGCAGCTGCTCCCCCCACCCATCAACAACAGCCACATCTTGCTGCCACTTGCATCAAGGCAGGGGAGAAACGCCACAGCTGCTGCCCAGCCACAGAGAAACCTGAGCTGGTGAAGCAGCCAAAGCCATCGAGCTCCAGCAGCACACCCAGGAGATGCTCCTTCTTGCCTCCTCGTGCATGCAGCAGTGGGAGCTGGGTACCATGTTCTGGGTACCAAGTGTATCTACCATGTTCCCTCTGCATACTGCAACAAGATCTGCCTTGCACTCCCACCTTGCCCTTCCCACAGCATGAATGACCTGCCAGAAGCATAAAGGGTAAGAGAGTCTGGTCTTCCTCTGATGCACCAAGCAGCTGCTTGACATGATGCATGTGGGAGATTTGTGCATGGGATGATGTCTGCCCAAGTGTGGAGGGGAGAATCCATCTCACCACCAGGGATGCCTCCTTCCCTTGCTTCAGTCTGGACCTACAGCTACAGCTGTTAAGCTTTGTAGGGATAGCAGTACAGCACAATTAGGCACTCTGCAACCTTATCGAATAAGCTCTTTATGGGCATGCACACATGTCAGACAAAGGGCTCTAGGTGGCCCACCTTGCTCAGGAGGAGGCAGCTGAGATGCTGGCCACGTGCTTTGCCCTGGCTCATCTCTACCTCCAAGAGCCTGCTCACTACTCCTTACAGCTCTGCAGCTTTCAATGCAGCTCTGTCCAGAGAGACCAGCTGAGGGGCTGGCAGTGCCCACCTGGCTGAATTTCAAGGAGAAAACTGCACTTTGGATTCACACAGGAAGGCAGGAGAGCAGCCACCTATACACACCCTGCTCTTCCCATGGCTCCTCTAGGCTCCTGGAGATGGCCTGAAATAACAACACTACTCATTTTTCTTTGATATTCCCAAATGGAGGAAACAGAAAGAGCAGCCAAGCAATAGGAAGAACCAGAGAAGGCCACCACATATTTATTTGTCATGAATTATGCTTAGGAGAGCAATAGGTCCAACAAGCTATCACTCATCAAAGCAGGTTTTTGCTGTGTGTCAGAGCATTGCACTACACTTCAACAGAAGCATTAACTGGACACTGGAAGGAGAGGGGTCTCTGCTGCTCCTCCCCTTCAACCCCTCTCCAATTTCATCATTCTTGTCACACTGTCTCTTAGAAAGGGAAATATTTTTTTTAGTGCACAGGACAGGATGATACTCTAGGACTTAACAGAAAAACCCTTACCCAACACAAATGTGCTTCTGTTAAGAAATTTCTCTGCTAAATTTTGGATGAAGCACACAAAATCAAACATGTGCACACCTCCTCAGTTCCTCGTCAGAGAGAAAACACATTGGCAGTGGGATGTGCTAATGCAAACTCATGTGCTCTGGGTCCTGGCAGCACAGGCTCAGAGCTGCAGCTCCTGGTGCTGGCCTCTGAAGACCTGTAATTCTGTTAGGAAGGCAGCAGGACTCTGAAAAAGTCTTGTACATTATTCCTGAATGGTTTCCTTGACGAGAAATCTGCACACATAATGAGACCAACAAATGCTTCTGAAAGTGTCCCACTCATGGGCTGTTCCTGGGAAGATGTGTTGCTCCTGTGACACCAGGCTGATGGTGACAGCCCAGATACACAGGGCTGAGTTCTGCCATTGAAAGTGAGGGGACAGCACTTACTTTAAGGTAAGCGTTCTCCAACAAGGTTTGGGATGGAATCAGGGCTGCATTTTGTAGGTGGAGAGGCAGTAACACTTTCAGAAGAAGCGTTGATATCTGCAACTGAAATAAACCCAGCCAGTGAAGCTGATTTGAAAGCCTTGACACCTAAAGCACAGACACCTAAGTGTACTCTTCTGGGTGCTTCTGTTGCTGCCCTAACTTCTCACACCACAGCCTTGTGTCACACAGCCCTGCAACCAAAACATGTGTGTTTTGTGCTGCAGTATCCTGTCACACAGGGACAGCCGTGAGAAACGCTCTGTTTGCAGGGAGATTGAGCAGCACCACCTTTCTTCCTCCTAGTGTCAGTAACAAACAGCAGAGAGCTGCCAATGGAACAAGGATATCACCCTTGCAGAGATGCAAAGAAAATCACAGGCATGACCCTATTTTCTCTGCACCTTACCACCCCGGAAACACTCTTTGAAGGGGTTAGTCCACCCACTGCAGTATTTCTGCTAATGACTCACAAAATCCCACACGAGTCCGATACCATTTGCTTGATAAAACTAGCTGCCAAAATGAAACTATACATTTGGTGCTCAAAAAAACAGGGGAGAGAGAAAAAAAACCCCAAACATAAAACCAACAAGATAAACCCCTACTAGTTGTTGTTAGTAGTGAAGTGGTGGAACATGAAATTCAGAGTTTGTGGTGCGAGAACAAGGGTGATGGTTGCACACAGACCCTCTGAAGACAGGGGTATGAAAGGGCTCTGCTACCAAGAATTCCCCTTCTTCTGCATTGCAACCAACACAGATGTTCATATAATTTCTTGCTTGTGGACAGCAAAAGCAGCATTGGTTTCAAGAATGATGTGATGGTCTGTGTGGTAAGGACGAGAAAAGAAAACTTTCAATGTGTATCCAATGTAGCCAAACTGTTCCCAAATGCACTCAAAGGACTCTGAATGAAGTCAATGACAAAATTCAGACAGGACTTCAGAGCACTCTTTCTTCCTCTCATTTAAAAATGTAAATTAAATTACACTCAAAAATTTTAGCAGATTCAGGAGCATGAAACATATTGGAGCATCACAGTGTTCACTCACCATTGCAAAACATTAACTAAACTTGCTCTGAAAAATGTTTTGACTATTTATAGAGAAGCCAAGGGGAAAAAAGACAAAGAGAAGATGCTTGCTGGGCTGTTGGGTTTTTTGATTGGTTGGGTTTTTTTGGTGATTTTTTTTTTTTTTTTGGCAGACTTTATTTGAAGGCAGCCAAACTCCCTTCTGCTTCTGAAAGGCAAACTAACAGAGCACTGAGGTCACAGGAAGAGCATACTTAAGGTTGTGCTTGAATTAGGGACAGCCTTTTACCAGGTGCTTTGACCAAAACACACCAAACTCCAGCTCAAGCCCTGCCCTACCAAGAAATGCTGCTTAAATACTGCCTTAAAGAGAAATATTTCTATCTGGCTGCTCCTGAGCAGCCCTGGAAGGACTCCAGCCCAAATCCTACTGCAGGCTAAAGGCTGATATTTCATTCACTTCAAGGGATGCAGGGTCATGACACAGGAATTTAAAACACCCCACACTTCTTTTGGGTGCCCAGCACCCTTCAGGATGGAGCTGTCACAGAGCTCCACAGGACTGGGAAGGGATGCTGCAGCGAATTCACTCTTGTGACGAGTAAATTTTTTATTTGGTCCATTTTCACAGCAGAAAAGAGATAAAGTTTGTGTTCAAATAGGTGGCTGGAGAGAGCATGCAGCATGTGAAGGCCAATGCCAAAAATTCCAATTAATTTCATTTAGTGTTTTAGTTGTTTTTTTCAATTTGACATATGAAAAGAATTCCTGAAGTGAACCAAAACTTACATAGGGAAAAAGGCAGGTAAGGTAATTTCAGAGGTACCTTAATAGCAACACCTAAAAAGCATGCATGTCTCTCCCAACATAAAACAGACTGCAAAGGGCACCAAGAGTCTGTTAGCAGTCATTCTCCCTACAACAGCTTTAATATCACCAGAAACCTCAAGTATGCTCCCACCTTCCCTCTCAGCTGGGCAGAACAACAGGTCTTAAGAGCTACTGTTGGTTCAGTGAACTCAGAGGCTGTGGAACTGCACCATCAGCTGCCTGCAGCATGTTGCCCTTCCCCGTATATTGCTCTAATGATCTGAGCACAAGAACTCTGTGTCACCTCCAAGTACTGACATTTCCTCAAGCAAAGAGTAACAAAGAATGAAGTAAGACAGCAGAAGGGAGTTACTCTGGAAAGCTGAGCAGCACCAAACAAGACTGCTAATGTTCTTTTGGCAAAGCAAAAGATTTGTATAACACTTTTTCCTCCTACTGAATGCATTTACTCTTAAAAATCGATTTCCTCTGACACTATTTATTGCTGCACATTACTTGGTGGTTCTAAGAAACTGCATGGAAAATCACAACGTTACGCTTGTTAAATTGACCCTACAGGGTCACACCACCAGTGCATGCATCATCCCAAGAGGCAAGCCTGCCAAAGTCATGCTGTGCATATCATCACTAAACCCAAGACAAAATGCAAATTTGGCTGTATCATAGCTGATTTGCATAGCTTTCCATTGGGTTTGTACAACCTTTTTTGCAAAATGCCAATTTACTTCACTTTCCTACAGCTTATTACCAGTGTGAGGTACTCACAGCTTTTATGCAAGGCAGACTTAGTGGTTAAAACATTAAAAGAGATGATTAAATGCCTTTTGGAAATAGAACATAGCCTTCAACTTAATGACATATGGCACAGGAGTTCGACTGGGACAGAGAAATGCTAACGCCCCTTTTCAAAGGTGCAGACTCTCCTCCTCTCTTACTTGCGAGAGCTGCACAGCTTTTTCTGCTTTTTATCTGATCTGCAAAAGCAGAACTATTTGCTTGCAAACTATGAAGGGCCTGAATCCAGTTACTGAGTACACATTTCACTCACACTGATACCAGAATGGATGGCTGCCAGTTTAGTGTCTTGGCTGGCATTCAAACACGCTGATTGCTGAGGCTCCTTGGATTCTGCGTTCATGATAAAAAAAAAAAAAAAAAAAAAAAAAAAAAAAAAAAAAAAAAAAAAAGAGAGAGAGCCAGGGAAGGAAAAAAATCCCCAAACACAAAAACACTAAACAAACCCTCCACAAACATTTCTGACATGCTATTGGGCTAATTTTCCCTCTCTCCTCTTTTTGTAAACTCAGTCTCTGGAAGCGAAAGCATGTAAGTAGCACTCTCTGTCAAGAGAAGCAAATAGGGAGTTTGGACTTTATCTCCAAAGCTACAGTACAACGATCATTAGATCCTTCCTAGCCAAGAAATTTTCACACATGCAGCAGGGGCCAGCCCTCATTAAAGTCAGCAGCAGAGAAAAAGATCTGTTTACGCTTCTGTATCCTCACTTGAAAAAATGGAGAAAAGCAAGAGAATGAAGAGCTTGAAATGCTCTGAGACTGATGTCACAGCCGAGTGGCAGGGAACGGAGAAGTTCCTTGCCTTACACAGACCTATTTTTTCCTTCTTTTTTCTTCACTATTTACTACAAAAATCCACCAGGTTGAAAGACAAGCCAAGAACTCCTTGAATCCCCTCTTCTGAGCTCCCAAATACCCCATCTCTGGGAACACTGCTTGGCATGGCTGGTGCTGTGCAAGCCCTGCTTTCTCTGGCACAGCAGCAGACACTGTAGATCAGATCACTCAGACATTTCAATTGAACTTGACAGGTGTTTGTTAATAGGCTCTACAATACATTTGGGAAGGGCTGCCTGGAATTGTAAAATACTTTATTACAACAGTTTAACAAGCCCAGTGCACACAGTTCAATGTATTATTTTGTAAGGCTGTAAATGTAAGTGACCAAAATCTGAACTGTATGGCAATACACATGTAGCCTATAACTAACCCAATTAATGGCAAATGCAGTCATACAGTATCTGTACAACTGGAGCTGATCCTGACAGGTCAGTCTGGGAGCCTTTCTGCTCCTTGCAGAATCTGTCATCCATGTATTAGCACATGTCACAGAAACCAGGTATATCTATTCGGTGAAAACTCCTTGGACTAATTATTAGAAAATTCAATTTATGCTAATTTGCCTGAGGGGAGGGGAGCATAAAATTAACTTGACACATTTATTTAACTTTTTACAGTATTATTATTACTTAAAAGTTATGACAGCATTGTGCCCAGAGGCCCCAGTCAGGATCGGAATCCCACTGTGCTCAGCATCCCACTGCGGGTGCGTGAATTTCCTCCCAGCATAATTTCAAGGAAAAGGCCCCATCCCTAGGTAGTGGTTTGACCAAACTGTTATGCAAGTGTTTGCCCTGAAGACAGGGAGTGAGGCCATGGAAGTAAAAGGCACAAGTGATGTAGGTGCATTAAGCCACCGCATCCTACCGTGCACTGGCAGCCCACACCAAAAACATTGCTATTTTTGAAGAAAGCGACACTTTGAGTGACTTTGGTTTTCACTATTAAACAAGCAAACCCTCTTCTCTACAGCTGTGTTTGCTTGCTTCTATCTTATAAACAGAACCTTCACCCAATGAATGCAAAAAATCCCACATGGGGTAAAAGGCCCCAGAAAAGAAAAAAGATATATGTCAGTAACTGATCCAGGGAATTGCCAAAATCTCACCTCTTATTTTAGATACACAATGTGCAACAGCACATTTTTTCCTTGCAGTGAACTTTGAAGTACCCTTTGAAGGATATCTGCCTGAGAGAAGCAGATAGCTGTTCCACCTGTCTTCATTTCTGGATGTACAAATGCCAAGTCTGAAAGGTCACCATTTGGACCATCATAACAACTGATTGTCCTTGTCTAAGTTGGCCTTTTTATTTATATTCTATATGCTTAACCTCACTGAACAACTGTACTGGTCAGACTGTATTATCATATTAATCAACATGCTATCATCATGTTAACTGAAACAAATTCAAATATTTTACAGTATTTCATCAGAAGCAGGGAAAATGGGAACTTTTCTGAGTTAAGCCTTAAAATTATACTACTCAGCATACTGGCCAGTACTAAGTACACAAAGGAGTGAAAAAAGAATTGCTGAGAAAGGGAATGGTGCCCTCAGGACTCACTAGAAGACTATCAGAATTAGGAGAATATTAGCATAAGAAGACCATCTCCTCCTCTGGCTCTTTGGCAGTGGTTTAGAAACAAGCCTTCCATACTGTATGCTCTTAGTGTTTGCTGGAGCTAAAGGGCATGCTAAAGTCAGCATGGTCTAACTTTGAAGAAGCCTCAGAGGCCCCTCAGCTCAAGGGCAGGGGAGATGTCAGCAAGCACGTTCCACTCCTCAATCTTCCTCACACCCCAAAAAGAGCTGAGATTAGCCCACACAAGCAAAGAAAAAATAGAAACATCAGAAAAATATTCACCTGAGTGGACTGTCCTAACAGCCCTATTTTAGGTCTGCATTTGAGCTGGGGTGAAAGCAAGCACACTCACCTTGAAGGCTGCTGCTCCTCCACAGCTAGCTTGTCTCTCTGTGCCCAAACACTACCATGACCTTGGAGCAAATTTAAACCAAACTTGCACACTGGTATAGCAGATGGAGTTGTCTTCTCCAGAACTGCAGAAGCCTATTTCAAAATGTGAGTTTGGTTAATGAGTCTTCTACTTAACCTCCTACTTTCCGCTGCTTCTCTTTCTGCTGAAGCTCATTGGAGTTGTTTCAGGGATCAATTAAATATGTCAAGCCTTTTACATGCAGCTGCAATCTTGCAGCACAAAGTG
This sequence comes from Pyrgilauda ruficollis, assembly GCF_017590135.1. Lineage (NCBI taxonomy): Eukaryota > Metazoa > Chordata > Aves > Passeriformes > Passeridae > Pyrgilauda > Pyrgilauda ruficollis. Next base: position 6,070,120 of record NW_024524934.1, on the reverse strand, counting down.
ACATGGAGGCAGATGAAAGAAAAAGACTCTCTGGTTTAGCCACACACAAATTCAGTGTATTTTGCATATCACTCCTGAAACAAACTGGCAGCCCACACCAAAAAGACTTCTGTCTGGGAAGAAAGTGACATTTGAGTCACCTTTGTTTTTCTCATTAGATATGAAGACATCAAACATTCCCCTCCTGTCTAATGGCTCATTTTTTTGCTTCTGTCTTATGAACAGGGCACATATTTCTGTGGTCCTTTAGAGCACTGCCTGCTTGAGTCAGCACTGTGACATCTTGTGGTGCATGTACATTGTCCCACCCTGATGAAGTGTGCAAGGTGCCACCCATGGCTGAGCTGCCATCCTGGCAGGATGCTGCACCACTCTAGCTGTTAATACCAGAAGGGTACATAAGGAACAGGTCTGTGAAAAGCTACTCCTGCTGCCAGCAGAAAGCACCAGCTTTGCTTGCTGCTACCCATCCCCCCTTCACACTGCCACATTCTGCTGAAGAAAAGGCTCTGTCGACTTTTGCCCTGCAGGCCACACAGTGCCTTTGCCAGAGCTGTGAGTGAGACACCTTTGGTTAGATTATGCAGCGAGACAAACTTCTTGGAAGGGGGAATTTAGTCCTTTTAGCATTTTACTCCTATTACTGGCTGGTTCTGTTCTTTTTAATTCCCAAAATAACAATAACATCTATTGTTTGACAACCGGCCTTTATCAGGTTAAAAAAAAAATCAAATTAACCTGCTTACTTCAAAGCCATGCTCTCTTAATTTTAGCTGGCACATCATGAAAAAATGGTCTAGAACTAACCTCAAACAGTCATCTGGAGAAAAACAACATATTTTCCCATGTCATCACCACTATAGCACATACTAACCACAACTATTCAGCCTGTCAATTTTCAGTTTATATTATGATAACTTTACCTAAAAGCATTTCATGGTTCAAAAACAGTAAGTGCAATGCCAAGGAAACATTTGCTGAACTGACGAGCATGGCAACACTGGTGTGAGGAATATGCTTTCTGCAAAATGGGAAGCAGAGTAAAAAAGAGATTTCACTAGGAACAATGGACTTTTCAGAAATTCCCCAAAACAGTGCTTCAGGTTGGCTTAATCCCATAATCTAGGTTTAGTTTGGTCCTTAGGGGTGAATTTCCCACAAAAATCTCCAAGAACTGTGATGAATGGGAAAAGGAACACACGAGTCTTTTTCACTTGCACTGGTATTTCCACTGCCACACAGAGGAAGGTTTTTCACATCTATTGGGCATTTAAGAGAGGTAAGAAAATACAGATTCATGTGAGTCTGGACAGGGACTATGTGAAAGGCACAAAAACAATGCATTTTAGAAGGACTTTTGGCTGTACTACCCCATGATTCACAAGGAACTAAGCACCACACAGTCTTCAGTTACTTTCCTCATTTTATGGAAGACAAAGCAAATCTATCATAAATGAAGTAGTGTGGTTCAAATTCTATATTAAAACCCCTCAACTCTGACAATCATATGCCCACACTCAGGCTTCAAAAACATTCTCACGTTACAACACTGCCAGTGTCATCACTCCAGAAGCAAATGAGAAGTTACTGCATAACTTCCCAGTGATCCAGAGCAAGGAGAGGATTGTTGAAACAGCAAGAACTGGAAATGCATGCTTAGGTAGAGACAGCAAACCAAGTGAAAAAACCTAAACCAAATGAAAACAAACAAAAACCCCTTGAGAAGCCTACAAAAACACTCTGCAGGCTATGCTACTACTCTGTTCCTTGTAGTGATTTGCCCAAAGTTAGGCCATGGTGACACCATGCAGGTTTCCATAATAAATTAATTGGTAGCTTTGCTTTTGTGGGCTGCAAGAGCAGCCCAAGCCACTTTGCTTTGTGACTTCCTAAGGTGCAACTTAGAAAACGTCTAGGGGTGAGCAGGAATGCATTTCCCCTTCTTGGTTTTGGTGGGAGACACACTGAAGATGAGGCATTCTCCCCAAGGACAAACAACTTCAATGCTGGCTGGACTGTAAATGAGTCTCCTTTAAAGAGCTATTATTAAGCCAGCCATTGTTCCCTGTTCCTCACTTTTTATGGATTAGGAAGGATGCGTGTTCCTGTGTGTCCTCTCTGGACAGACCTTCTGCCTGGAAAAAAGTAAGAAACAGTGAGAAAGGGGTAAGGATGGGGGAAAATGGGTAGAACTCTGCAAGTGAGCTTTTATTTATTTCAGAAGTGAGTGGTTATCCATCTGTGGTGCCCCACAACCAAGCCTTACAGTCTGAAACAGAAGTTCAAGCAGATCTTCCATGAACGCACGGTGACTCTGAGATAGACCACATCCAGCACTCAAAACCACACAGCTGAGCCCCTCTACTGCCCCTACAGCAATTCCTGTCACTGAATGTACTGCTGATAAAGCCAGGACTGTGTGGTGCCCAGGCACTGCTGCTATTAGCTCTATCTGCCCCTCATCCCATGGAAGCTTTATGAGAGCCACTAGGTGAAAAGCAGTACTACTGCAAGTTGTGTCCACACACTCAATAAGCTAACAGCCATTTTTTATGCAAGTATTGCAGCTCAGTAGTTGTACTATGGAATCCACAAAGTATGAGACTTCCTTAATTTAGAAAAACTGCATACTATATCAGCTACTGAAAATCTTGGTGTGCAGCAGAAAATGTTTTGAGTCAACAGTCTGAAAAGTATATTTTTGTTTGATTTTACAGCATGTTTGATGTTTTCAAGATGAGACTTAAGGAAATGCAGTATCAGATTTGAAATCTTCTCTGTTGAATATTTTATTATTTTTAGACTATGCAATATGCTTTAGTTGATTTTTTAAAAAATGAAAATCAAATAATCATGTTTCACCGCTGAGGCCTTATCATATTGACAGTAGTTACACATGTACCTAACTTTCAATCAGTCAAGCTGGCTGCAATCAAAAAGACAAGAGGGTGTTAAAAAGGTAAGTGTGCCCTGAAGTGTTGTCCTGAACAAAAACTAGACACAACTATGTATTAGGTGTCTCTAAAATAGGTCTTTCATGTCTAATAAGTACAGATCACAATATATGTTATGTATCAAAGGGTAGGTAAGAGCTACATGTCTTGAGGAAGGAAACTGAACAAAGAACTGAAAGCCTCTGGGCATAAGATGTGATTGTTTCATTAGAAGGAAGATTATCACATAGAGGCCACGGATGAAGTTGAGACTTGAAAGGAATATGAGTCAGGGAAGCTGTTCCAGATGGCAGAGCCATGTGGGATGTGACTACACCATCTACTGTGGAAATAAAAAGGAAGAAATGAAAACTTAGTGTTGCGAGAGCATATAGGACTGACAGTAAAATAAGAACTGAGAGCAGTAGAAGGGAATTAAAGGCAGAGTGATGAAATGAGTCCTTCAGAAATTCTGAAGTGCAGCAACACCACTTCAATCAGCCAATACAAAAAAAGCTCAGTCACACTGCTTCAGATAAACCCAAACATCTCAGAGTTTCAGTGCCTGTCCAGAGCACATTTTCTCTGCTTTTGGATTTGACATATCATGTGGGCAGCTTCTCAGGAGAATCTCCAAGCATGCACTGAAGGAACAGTCAATTACCAGTATCCACTTACTGCTGATTCCATCCCTAGTGTTATAGCCAACATCACAAGTGAGTTAGACAGAATTATGTAAGATGGTGTCTTGGGCAACTTAAGGGAATTTTTAAAAAGTGAAAATTAGGCTGAATGTTATAAGACTTGTTAACAAGTCCTTGAAGGAAGTGGAGGAAGCCATGAGGTCTGGACACTGGGAACTTAATACGGCAAACACCTCAAAAATGCATTGCAGTAACCTGTCCTATCCTGTCAGAAAAACAGACATGGCATGGAGCACATAAATAGGTCTTCTGAACCTCTTGCTTCAATGCAAACAGGAGGTACATGAAAATAAAGAAAAAATAAAAACAGACATGCTAATAGACAAAGATCTGAAACAGATTCAGACATTATTTGCAGGCTGTAAATTCCCTTTGATTCAAAGGTGGGATTTTCAACCAGAAGTTAGAGGTGCCCTTCCTGGACTAATCTGTCTGTTAGTCTGTTCACTGTACAACAGCCCCAGGCTACTATCCACTATCATCTGAAATGACTGCAAAGATCAGTGGATTTGGAAACCAAGGTGCTGAAACCTCCATTCTCCACGCAAACATAGACATGCACATTATGACTTCTTTGTTTTGGAGCATCCTTTTGTTACATTTATGTACTCAAATGCCCAGCCAAAATGGGCTTTGACTCCTAAAGCAACAGCAGTAATAGTTGAACAAGAGATTCTTATTAAAATGGCAGAGAAGTATGTTACATTCAAGTAACCCCTGCAAATTATTTCAGAGACATGTCTGATCTTGACTTTCTTTACTGAAAGCCTAACTTTAAGTCCACCAAGTCAATAAAAAGACTTGGAGACTTGAAAGCTGACTTTAGGCTACAGTTATTTTTCCATGACTGATGCTTTTCCAATCATGTTCCTTCCTGGTCACGGCTTCTCCATTTCAAAGCAACTGAACTCTTAACCTACCTAAACTAACATTGTTGACAGCAACTGATCTGAATGAAGGTAGCTTAAGAGTCTTGGTCTTCCTATAATTGCCTTTATATAAGCCACAGAGCCCATGGTCAGTTGGCTACTTGCTTACCTTAAAGCAAGCTTACTCTTCCCAGTGAAAGGATGCTTCTGCAAACATTCCTTATTTTAAAAAATAAAACAAAACAAACCAACCGTCTGGAAATCTCTCTTGCAAGGGATAAACTTGTTCTTCCAGGACACAAGATTAATCTGATTGCTTTAAACTCCCCTGGCTTTATCTGGGTGCGTAAATGAGACATCTAACTGCTACAGCCATGTACGTCAGCCTGCCAGACACAAAGCAGTGCTAAAAACCAGCCTGCAACTCTTGCATATCTTTCACACTTATTCTTTCAGCCTTGAGGATGTTTTCTTGGTTAGTCAACTTTAAATCTATCTATTGTATATACAGTATTATTTAAAAACACCACTCAAGCATACAAGATAAACATGTGCCCCACTGAGTTACTAAATGAGAGAATAAATTTGCATCCCTGTGAATTTACTACTGCCATGTATCTGCCTCCAATGTACAGAACAATACAAAACCAGAGTGCAGTGCCAAGTAAGTGAGAGGGCTCGTGCAGAAAAAGGCCAGTGCTCTAGAGGCACAAACAGAACTGTGCAAGGGAGAAACTCAGCAGTCACTGAAAACAGGGCCTGCCAGATATTAAATGTGTATATTGATAACAAAGAGAGAATTTTTTCATGAGAAGAGGAAGGCTCTTGCACTTGGTATACATGGGGAGAAGCTTTACAGTTACAAGGAAAGACGGCAGCTCTCAATTTGCATTCACTGCAGAAGCTAAATGTGAGCAGCATGAAGGGGACGGAGCACAAGAGCTTTGCCAAAGGTTCCGAAAGAATCCGGAAAAATTCAGAGCTCCTTGTGGCAGAGCAACCCAGCACTGTACAGAAGAGTGAAAACATGAGAACAGGAACATGAGAAAGTCATGTTTCAAGCAGCCAAAAACAGAAACACCTCCAGGATTTTGAATGGTAAATTCAGCCAGAGCCCTTCTAACAACACATCCCAAAGAACAGAGAGTAGGATTTGTGTTCTGCCTTCCCTCTGCATTTATCCATCTTCACTTCAACAGCCCAGCCTTGCTCCCCATCCTGCCACGCTGGCCTGGCACCGGGCAAGGGATGCCACCATCCTCTGGATGCAGAGATGGAACTCACTGCTGGCCACCATCAAGGAGAGCTACCAAGGGCAGAGCTTGGCTGTCTCTTTCCTCTCAGTGTCAACAGTAGCTCATGCCTCTCACCTCCCCTGCCTGTTGAATTTAGCTACAACAACAAAAATAATTGTAGGAATTTAACTGTCTTTGAGACTTTAGCTTCCTGCAGGATTTGGTGGGAATTAACCAAGACAGTGTTATGGGGAGGGGAGGGGGGAAATGGGGGTGGGCAATCAAACAGACAGGCATCATCACCACCACACACACCTCACATCCTTGGAATCCAAACTAAAAACACCCAGGCTCTTGAGCAGAAATACTCATGAAAACATTTCATAATGCTTTACCAAGGAGTGATATCAGTATAATTATCTGCATTTTATGGCTGCAGCACTGACTGGTCATGGCACGCCTCAAGTCACCCATCAGATGACTATTCCTTCTGGTTCTGCCACTGTGTCTCCTGACTGCAAGTCAGTGCCTTACCAGTGGAGTTGTCCCAAACCACAGGCTGCACAGGAGGAAAGGGCTGCTGGAGTTAATATATTAGTATCTAAACACCAGCTATTCCATTTTCAGACAGGATAGAGGAAAAAAAAAAAAAAAAGATATGATAAAAACAATGAAATGCAATTCTCTGTCCAAAAGGCAAGACCGGCCTTTAACAGGTTCAGTGCACTTGAATTACAGATGCATTTAAGGAAAAGGTAACATAAGACAAAACTGTGTGCTTAAATTAAGAACCAAAGGAGTATCTCAAAGAAGACTGAACAATTGAAACTCCAGCTTTCTGATCGGGTGTCTTCTCAAACTCCTGGGGCCCCCACTCTCAAAAAAGCCATTATGTTTCCTCTACTCTTCAAACCCAGCCATGCATGGCACTATTAAACCAAACTTTACCAAAGCTGAATTTCTACCATTTTCCTTTGTTCCTTTTGCACGGAAAAGAATAAAGTAATTGGCAGTTGCTCAAGAATAATTTAAATGATTACTTATTTATTTAAAAAAAGTTTCTTATTTTATCCCTTAGGTTTCAAATTCTTCATATCAGAATTAATTCTTACAAAGGGAAGAATGTTCCTATCATTGTAAGATGAATCTAAAGACAATTAGAAAATAAGAAGACAGGAATTATTGTATTAACTTTTTACTGCAAGAAGTGATATGAAAGTGCAGCATGAATAGTTGGTTTATTTCTCTAATTGCATATCTTTCTCTGTATCTCCTCCTTTATTACTGTTTTCAGGTAAAGATCAAGGATACAATTTCTTCCCTGTTCCACCACAAAACTGGAGTCAAGTAATGCCCAGCAAGTCTTGATCTCCGCCATCAGTCTCCTACCTGCTGTCAGCCTGTCTGACATCCATGGGCAGGAAATGCCTCAAACTGTATTCCATAAACTGTCCCACACTGCTGCTATGATTAGTCTTAAGACTGATGACCCTCAGAGGTAATTGCATTTCTAGTGACAACCACTGTCTGAGATGAAAGGTTTTGCAGTGTTTGTTTTGAGTTGCTGCATTGCTACCACTGTAAGTAAGTTATTGCATATTAATGCAATGTCAAAAGAAGTACCATGTCATGATGTCAGGACATAGCCTTGCCCTTATTTTGTAACCTCCTCTATTAAGTATCAAATTCTACTTCCTGGACACCTTTGAAGTGGATTAAGATAAAGGATGAAGTGGATCAAGTGAAAGGATGCTGTCAGAAAGGAAAGACTTAAGAACACATGGGAACAGTTCCCCAAATGAATGCTCATTTCACTCTGCTACAAACATGTCCATATCCATGCTGATCAGGCAGGTAGGCTGGGTTAGAGCCACATGTAGCACCTTGGGGGTCACACACTGTTTAGATAAGGCAGTGGTCTGACTAAGGGCCATGAGAAAGCCTCCTACAGTCTCTGTTCCAGTAAGATGGTTTACAGACAAACAATCATCAATCTGCAACTCCTCATCCCCCACACCATCTTTGCCAAAACAGAAATGGAAAGTACAAAAAAAACCCCATAGAATCAAGAAGAGACACTTTAGTATGACAAATCTTTTCTAAACCAAATAATTCGGGTTTTCCAGCACAATACAGGCACTGAGACCGAACCCATCTCAGTGTAATTTCAGTTTCAGCTACACCGATAATGCCAGCTTTGCATAACCACAATCAAAGTTTGTTGCGCTCTTCGCAACATTTTGAAGTCCTGAAGGAACACATAAATAGAAATGCCTTCATTGAGCTTAAGTACATTGTCATAAGCCTTAAAATGCCAATCATAATTAAATTAAGGACCATTTATCCTACTTCCAATTGCTTTCCCAAAGAAGCAATCATCAGTGCTTTACATGTTACCATTAGCACTGGTCTCATCAGACAAGAAGGTTTGTGTTGGCATGGTGGTTTCCCTCTTTGACCAAGGATAAACACCATTCCCTACTGCTTTAAGGCTCCAGCCCTGACATGCCAGACAGCCTTAAAAGCATGCAGAATTTAACAAGCAGGCTCAGGGCTCAAGCTTGTAAGAGAAAAAACAGCTACTTCAGATCTTCACAATGGGGACCATGGGGTGCAAACACTGGCATTTGTCCCCTGCCACTGGTAGTCCAGTGCTCTTTCTCCTGCGGCTCCTCACTTCCAATTTCAGTGCAGTCATTTCAGTGAACAAAGCTCTTCCTGCTCCTTCAAACCATTTTTATGCATTTAATTGGCACAGATCTGGGAGCAAAATGAAAACTGCCAGTCCCAACCTGACCAAGGAGCAGCATTAAATCTGGAATTCTGATTGAGTTGTCCTGTTATGATGCTCCTGACAAGCTCTTACTAGGCAGCTCAACTGAAACCAGCAACTAAGTCATGATTTAAAACTGGTAAAATACCTGCACTGCAGTGAAAAATTATGTACACACTGATTTCACGTGTGGTTTATACAAAACAGACTTCCTCTAGAAAATGTGGAGTACAGCTCATTCTGAATCTACTCTGTCTTATGCATGCGCCAGGGGGTGCAGAGCCAGCACACATCCGTTTGCAGGAACAAAACACATCCCTCTAGTACTAGACACACTGAGCCAGTGTTTACACACTGATCTGCTAATAAGGAGACCCGGGAATTCCAGAACACAAGATTTATATTTATTGCTATTTTACATTGCCACAGAATGTGCCAAGTTTGGGCACTTTAAATGATGAGGGCTGCTATTGCACATTCCCTTATCAGTCTTTCACACAACTGCGTTACTGAAGCATCCTGATAAGAATGTCTAAAATGTCTGCTATGTTTTAAAACAGCAAACTCTTCCTTTTCAGCTCTGACCCAGCCATTTCAGTCAACAAAGCTCTTTCTAGTTTTTCAAAACACTTTCTACTCACTTAATGATTGAGATCATACCGACTTAGAAACTGCAACTCCCCAAAATAATACAGCACAGCTATTTATTTGTGGCTTGACGTGGTATTTTGAGGACTACTATTTCACAAGATGGAATGAAACATGAACATCCATCTTTTGAAGAGATCCAAGTTCTGATCACACCTCAGAACATCACACACAGAACATTAACGCACCTTTTAAATGAAGTAAATCAGGAAACTGTGCAACTAAAAGGACCAACTTGCCAAACCCAGCATATGTTTTTGCACTTGCTTTTCCATTCCCAGGCTCACTCAGATCAATGTATATATAGATAGGCATACGTGTATGTGTGTATACATACGCATTTGTTCTCAACCGCATCTCCCAGGAAAGTGCCAGTCAGAGGAAGAACAGACAGGGAGTAAAAAGCCACTTCTACTATAATGAGTGAAAACAGTTTTATTTCTAGTCATTTTGGGATTGTCAAGGTCTTCTTTGATTGTTTCTTCTAAAACCTGTCTTCTGTAAGCTTACTCAATGTCTTTGAAAAAATATTTGATAGAAAACTTAACTGGAATTGAATGTTAAAATACTAAATTATGAAAGTCACCTGTCCCTGCACTCATTTCATTCTGCAAGAACCCCACCTGGGAAGGAAGAAGGGAGAGGTGGAGTGGGAAAAGAACAGCTAATTAGCAAGGTTTCATGATCTAATTCAACATGCCAGCCCATTTTCCTGTCAGTCCTGCACATACAAACAGGATGAAAAGTCTTTCACACTTTTATTCCTCAGTTTCACCATTTCTGGTTGTCTGCCTTGGTACTTCTGTCCCCTCCCACAATGCCCCCAACTCCCTCAGAACTCCAGAGCACCACCTCCAGAACCAGGAAAGTCATTCACATGCAACAGAATGAATGGAAGGGAAGACATCCAGCAGGATGTGTTTTTTTCTGAGAGGCTACAAGCAACCAGGCTACAAGCTATGAGCTGCTCAAGATATTCCCTACCACTTAGCACCTTCACTGCAGTCCCAGCAAGCCACCCAAGGCTGAGTGATGCTCGACAGCACATACAGTAAAACTGCAGGCAATACCTGTGCTGGCTGCACAGACTGGTGGGTTTGTGCCAAGCAGACTCAGGCACTCAGAGGGTACAGTGCAGGGCAAGGCTGTACAGACACACTTGTTGGACTCTCACCAGCAGCACCCTGCTCAGTCTAATTAGCATAACCAGAGAATATGTAAGGAGAGAAGCAGGGCTAATTAGCCTGAGCAAAGCACCTTGTCAGCTTGGGAATCTCTGCACAGGGCTTGGATGCACAAATAGATGTACCCATCATGACTGAGCCTTTCTTACTCCCTGCAGTCAGCAGGTATTTCATTATGCCCAAGAACTACTTACTGCTGAAGCCACGTGTCTTGTCATGTGAGAGCAGAGTGGGGTAATTCCTCAGTTCTTAATGCTGCTTTTTTGAAGCAAAGAACTGCAGGGATCTTATATATCAATATATATCTTATATTGCATGTGCTTAGACAGATATTCAACAGCCTTCCTTTGCACGATCTTTTTGAGGGAAGAGGATCCTCTTATGGTTGCTGTGTATTTGTTTCTATTTCCTTGTACAGCATTCCAGGTAGTTGAAAAGGAGAGGAAGAACACAATGCTGAGAATAGTTTCACTACTTCACTGTACCTTCCCTATCTCAAAATACTCTCCAGATGGAAAGAGTTTATTTGGAAGTAGGCAAGCAGAAGGCTGACTGAAGAGAAGTGATAATTATATTAGAATAATAACAACAAGAAAACCCAGAGCTAATGAAGCCTGACAGCTTCATTTAATTTAAGAAGAGACTTCACCCTATAATGAAGACATATAAAGCTCTACAGCCCTTTCTACGGGTGCCATGAGGAGGAGCAGGACTGCTTACAAAGCCAAATCCCTTCAGCTGAACTGGTTTGACTGGTCAATGATAACAAGAAGGAAGTGCTTGTACTTATATCTCCTTGTCAGCTCTGCAGGCTATCCCTCAGGTTGAATAAAGATAGTTATACAAATGGTTTAATGGTTCTGGTAAAAGTAAAAAGGATCCTGGTGATTTGTACTGCGGAATTAATGGACATGTCTTAACTCAGAAATATGTTATGAGGACCTTCCCACTTCAAAAGACAGCAGTACATGACTGAGTGACAAAGAGATATCATTTTGTCTCTTTTCCCCATAAAAATCTGACTCTTTAATATAGCCACTTGCAGAGTACAGATTGACTAAAAAAAAACCCAAAAAAAAAAACCCAAAAAACCCCCAAAACTCCTTTCAAACAACATAAAATAGGCCCAAAATATTTTAACTATGAATATGAAAAGTGTCAGCTCCTCTAGTGCTCTTCCTGTTGCTCCACCCTGAGTGTCAAACTCCCTTTTACTTCACCAGAGGTTCATGTTACCTGAAGTTTCTTTTTGTCAGCTATTTACACTAGAAATGATAAATCAAGCTGTTGAGAAGACAAGTTTTATCTGCCAGAGACACAAACTCCTGGCAGCTGAAGGCTTAAAGCACAATTTGCCCAATGCCTCCATTAAGGACACTTCTGTTGCAAGGAATCTCTGCAGCTCTGTTTACAAATGTACCCCTGTCTGGGAAGCCAACCCACATTTTGCCCAACTTCTTTCAACTGACACAGCTTTTCTAATATTTTAGCAGGATTCATTGCAGTCCAAACTTTGGAAGTGAGACACAGGGAATTTATAAATCACCACCCCAATTCTTGACTGAAGGTTGCCTGGCACAGAAAACCACAAATAGTGTTCCTCCCCTCATCTCATGCAGCCCTCACTCCCCAAACAGATTTCTTTTATTACTAGTGCAATAACTTGGTAATAAGTTGCACTACTGCAATAAACTTTATTTGCCATAGTAGGGAGGGTTTTTCTTTTATTTAAAGAGCTGCCAAGAAAACTCATTAGAAATAAATAAAAACCAGCATCTCCGGTTTGCTAAGTCTGTCTCTAGTTCTGACACCTCAACAGGAAAAGAAGCTAAAGGCAATCCTGTCAACTTGCTTATCTTCTTCCTCTTGACCTTTGTGCCATCAGGTGCCTCTGAAACATTCATCAGTGTCTGTAGCTGGAAGCAGCAAAGCTGATTAACAGCAAGAAACATAAAACTCACTGAGAAGGAAACCTGATAGCATAGCAGTTTGAATAAAAGTATCTGATACTCCTTCCCAAAATATGCATCCATGGTCACCATGCCTAGCAGGCTGCAAACAAACCTGAAATAAATATGAATGAACAAGTTGTTCAGAATAATATTCTGACAGAAAGGGCTCATGATTCCTCTTAACTAACCTACCACCATCAGCAGCCTTTCCTTTTGAATGCACGCTCCAAAGAGAAAATGGGAAAAAATCTCCTCTCTAGGAGAGCTTAATTTATATTCTCTTCTTGCTGCTGCTGCTGCCACAAACATTATCAGCTTTGAGAGAAGCACTGGCAGGTTATGAGATACTGTTAGGGTCATCATGGGCGCAGCTCACGAGCAATGCTAACTATCACAGCAGCACAAGAAAGCGGCAGTGAAACACAAGAAGCGTAAGAAAAGCGGAAAGAAATTCTCACAGGCATGAGACACCTGTGTTTTGATCAGCTTCACCCCAGAAACAACCTGCAAATAGTAGGGCAGCTTTCATGCCATGCTATAAACCTGTGAAGGCTGGGCTTGGTTCCCAATGCTTCTTCTTGGTTTCACTGGAAGTTTCTTGGACCAAGCGGAGTTGCCAACAAGGATCAGAAATTTCTCCAGTTGGCACCACCAAGTTAAAGATAAGGAACCAACATCTATGGTGCTGAATTACAGGAGATGCTTTTTGTGGTCTCATGGACCACACTGGTATTGTGATCACTAACAAAGGCATAATTCACCTGCCTGCCTTGCTGCATTTACTCACTCCAATGCACTGTGCACTAGGACTGCCTGGACTTCTCTAATGCCAAATCATGAAACAAAGCTGACAGCAAAAAGCTGGGGCAGCAGTTAAAGTGACTGCCAAAGAGAAATCTGTTTGCTCAAGCAAAAGCTGTTCTCAGTCCAAACATGGGAGTCGTAATCTTACAGCCATTTGCTTGGAAGACAATGAAGGGAAGGCAGAACAGACTGGAAAACTACAGCTTGCCATGGTAGAGAAGAGAACAATCTTTGTGCCCAGATTTCTTTGCTCTGCAGGGTAAGTTTTACAAAGCTGACAACCAGTAGAAACATGTAGTGGCCTCAGGCGTCATGCCTGCATATCAAAGACTTGGATTTTAGACCTGGAGAAATTATAGCTTCTCACTTCTCTGGAACATATACTGGACAAGAAGAAAGCAAGTGAGTAATGAATGACCTCACTAAAAATATTTTAATACATGGATTGCATACTATAAGCCATAAACTTAGGATTGCAGTGAGAACTGGGAGGAGACATGAAGAAAGAAAACATTATGTATTGACAGGAACACCATAGCCACAAAAAAAAACCAGCTGGGTTGCTGGTACAACAGCTAAGTCATCTACTGGAGTGGTAGGGGCTGGCACACTCAATGGAAAGTATGGGTCCAGCAGATAAGCCCTGGAGACACAAGAGGAAGCTCAGCAGTTCAGGCTAGAAAAGACAGTGAGAAAAAGGCAGCTTAGGAAATCATTAGTTGAAGAGCCAGCCAGCAGGAATGTGGAGAAGAGAAAGGTAAATCCAAGGAAGCAGCACAGATGTGAATAAAAAAAGGTATTTGGTCCTCTGGAGCACTGGTGGCTTACAGCTTCATCGCTTGCATGTCATTCTGCAGGACTTGAAGCCTCTCTGCTGGGTGGCAGGTGCAAGCAGGCAGGGCCCAGCTCTTGCCTGCTGCCCCTGTGTGTCCATACACTGATCATACAGGGGATTCCCCAACAACAAAACAGCTCAGCTGCTGCCAGCTGCCAAAGCCAGTTCGTCACCCATGCAGTCTGAGGATGGCTGTGTCTTCAAGGTCGAGAGAGGAGATGAGCTGACCTGATGCAGAGAAACGCCCACCACCACCACTCACTTTGCATCTGCACGGGCACGCTTGCCATGCAGGATTTCTGCATTGCCATGCAGCATCCATTTTAATCCAATGTTCAACAGCTAAAGTAAACTGCCAAACTGAAGGCCCAGAGTTATGGTCAGAGACTTTTTTTTGAAGCCCCACAAGAGACTCAAACTGTTTCAGCTTCCTCTCCCAAACGACAGCCTTGAGCTGTTCTCGCCTGGCTGCCGGAAGCCTGTGATGTGAAATAAAAGCCAGGAAATACGACTTTCTGAATAAACATTTATTTGGTGAGAAATACTTCTGATTTTTTTGGCAGAGAAATGGCAGAAACCTGAAGCCCTATGTATAGCATGCCTGCAGAGAGCAATTTCTATTTAAAGGGAAGCTGCAGCTGTCTGTAGCTCTTAATGAAGAATAATGCCTAGGAATAAATTACTGCTGTTTCTGAGAGACATTTCTCAAATTAAAGCAATTCTTCCCTTTTTCCCTCTCACTATAAATACCGAGTGGCATGTACTGGGCTGTTGTTTGGAAGAACGGACACATGCAGCTCTGCTCTTTTCTCAGCAGCCTGGTAATTTCCATAGAAAACCATGGGGTGATTTAGCACATGGATACCAAAGTGACACGAAAGAAGAGACATCCAGAATCATGAAGCCTGCATGTGTCAAAGCTTCCCGTAGCTCTTCCAAGGTGTGTACAGCTCAGAACAGAAACCAGGCATCACCTCCAACCACACCACAAACCCGGTGTTGAGGCTCCAGGCGTGGGAGATGGCTGCTCACAGAAAACCGCCACAAAAGGCTCGCTAACCTTCAATTTCCATCACTTGCACAAGCCTCCTCCCCGAGGGGCTGCTGCAGCAGCAGGACGGGCAGGCGGAGAAGGTGATGCTCTGGGGAGAGGGTGTGCCTGGGCTGCAGCCAGCCTGGCCAGGCAGCTCAGGAAGCAGCACTGACATCAGCTCCAGGAGCTGTCGCTCCCAGACCCGTCGCAGCTCCACGTGCCAGGAAAAACAGCCGGCAGCCCGGGGGGGAGTACACGGGAGATAGGACCCAGGGTAAAGGAAGCAAGGAGGGCCAAGGAACAGAAAGAGAAGGCAGCAGCTCAAAAATGGGATGGAACTGGGGCTAAGCCATGCGTAACCATGGTCCCCCCCAGGACCTTCTTCAGAAGCAGCAGGTTCCCCACTGAAGGCAGGGCATAGAAAGCCTGTCTGGGCTAGAAGTGGGGATGTTTACTATCCTACCATCTGCAGTTTGCCCAAAATAACAGTTATAGATCAACTAAACACGTTTCTGTTATTGACACATACTGGATTTAGAGATTTATTTTCCATTTCCCACAAACCGTGCCAGAGGTTTTCGCATAAGCACAGAAAAAAAAATAATGTGAAGAAATGCCTACAAGTGAGGAACATGAAGAGTTTATTCATTGCTCCTGTTAGAATGTGTTTGTGTGGCTAGCACTCCAAAAAAGCTGTGGCATATGTTTTCAGGATGGAAAAAAAAAAAACCTCAGGATACCTACATCCTACCAGAAAATTACAAAACCGTATGCTGGAATACACAAGGTACCCTCCAGCAAGAGCAAAGGAGCCTTGTCTTGCCTCATTTTCACCCTTACTAAAATAAACGTTCCTCCTTAATGGACCCTCCTGACATCCCTTTTTCTCTCCCCAGAACTGGAATATGGACTTGATTTGTACAAGCACTGCTGTTCCAGAAATGCATTTCATCCAAATGAAGAGAGCAGGAAAAAGGAAGCGAGAAATTTGTACTGTTTAGTAAACAGGCAGTTTCTAGGTGGATGCAAGACACTGGTCTCAATTTACTGCACTCCTCCCTCCTCACACCCCCCTTCCTCTGAAATTTGCCTGGGTGGCAAAAGGAGACAGCAGAAGGGAAGAGAACAGCTACTACTTGCAGTGGGAAAGGTTTGATCATTTTCCCCACATCGTAACATGACAACACCCTGCAAACAGGGAATAGAGAGGAATATTTTTAAGTAAATTCACTGTATGCCAGTATTTCCTTTCAGGAGAAACACTGTACCTCCTCACCTCTGGTATTCTTGCCTCCCTAAGAGGTAAAAGGAAAGAGGAGAGGAGGAGCCTAGCTAACTGCCTCCTTCTTGCAGCAGTGTCCTCCAAGCAGAAGCCAGGTAATGAAATACGCTCTCAAGGAACTGCTAAAAATCTCTCCATGACCTACAAATGATTCCTCAAAAGGAACCAGTCCTGGATGCCAGGGTAAGAGCATTTCTTAAGAACACTTTTTCCCATCCATACCTGGTGAGAAGAGTGCTGCTTTTTCTGCACTAACCCAGGCCTCCTGAGTATAATCAGGGTTTTGGCACCAACAATAGCAGAACATCACAGTGTGCTTTAAGAGGGCTGATTTTAAACCATTTAGGACAGGGCAAAATGTAATGATCACACTGATGGCATCTTCAACAGATGTTCCATCCCCTGCAGTGGCTGATGATTGCCTCCTTCAGTTTACCTGGCTGATCTGGCACACCACATACCTTACAGGACCCAGGGGATGCTCTCCTTCATGTGAGGTGGTGCTGCTGTTCTGTTGCAATCAGTAGAGGTGATTGCAACATCTTAAACAAACTACTATTATTATTATTATTATTATTATTATTATTATTATTATTATTATTATTATTTAAGGCTGTCCTTTCCTGTTCTAGGATGCCAGCATGCAAAGTAAGTTCTTGTGGTTATAAAGAAGCTTTTTGAAGTGTGGGAATATGCCTGCTTGGGTACATGAACAGTGAGAGGCTCCACATCTCAGAGGCCCCTTATTCATCTTAATGAGCTACTAACTTGGCAGCTTAGTGGGAACTAGTAAGTAAAAATTCCAGATGTTTGCTTTGTTAACTATTTCACTGTAGATCAAAGCAGGTGGGAATGGCAAGAGATGACAAAAAATTTCAGTGTCTTCTCTAATATTTATTTTGCAACTGGTTCTTGGGAAAGCAGCACCACTTTTACTCTGTCTCAATCTGCTTCCCAAAGCCAGAACCCAAAGGGAAAAGCAGAGCAAAGGAGGGCATCCAACTCTGAGGGAGCTAGAAGGCAGGCCAGAAAATATATTTATTTTTACTACATTAATGGAAAGTGTACAAACTAATTTGCTCCAACTGGAAGAATCTGCAGCTTGTTTTATCACTACTAACATCTTGAAGGACCACTGCATACTCTGGGCATAAGAATTAAATACTAACTTGCCTAACTTGGAAATCCCCATGGTTCTTTCTTAAGAAAAAAATAAGGATTATTCTAAAACCTGGCAGGCAGAGAACTCTTGTTTTCCTCTTTTTGTGAGAATGTTTACATTTGATCTGCATGTTTGCCCATTTCAACCCAGAAAAGCAGTGGGCTTCATAAGAAAAAACAATTAACATAAAAATATTCATGCTTTCTCTTTAGCCATCTCTCATGGGAACATTTTTTTTTTTTATTAATACCACAGTTTAATCAAGGTCTCAGTTGAATGGCTGCGTTTCCCTTGGAAAGGTGTGCTACTCCAGTTCCCAAGAACACAAACCTCTGAGAGGAGCATTTGTACTGGAAATAAACTAATATGAAAAACTGACCATCAGGAGATTCGAATACCAGAAATAACTACAGAAATAACTACATTTGCATTCCTCTAATTTGAAAGTGGTCAAATAACTTCAACCACTGTGCAAGCATGCATAAAATTCCTGAATCCAACCTGTAGATTCATGGACTGTTATCCATAGTATTTTTCATTCTTGTTAGGCTACACAGTCACATGGCCTTCCAATGCAGGCTCGCATATTTAAGTAAAAAGCAATAGCAGTATGACAAATAACTGTAGCAGTCCAAGGAAAAGAAACCCACCATCTTTCCTCAGATAATATTAGTATTCCCTTAAACCCATTAAAAGAATAAAAAAATTAAGAGGGAGAGAAATTCAAGTTTTTGGTGCTCAGTGCATCACAGGGAAGATACTACCTCCCAAAAGACACAATTAGAAGTGTTTGTTATCACTGCTAGGAACTCACAACATTCACTTTGCTCTTCTTCAGGGAATTCTGGATTATCCTTTAGCATGAAGATTTTTCAGAAGCTGTTGGATTGTTCACAGGTCCTCACTGGCTTTCCTCTTTCAAATAAAGTAAGGTAGAGCTGTAAAACAAATGCAAAACCAAGTAAGAAAGGAAAGCAAGGAACAAAAAGAGGAAAATCCACAGAGTTGTTTAGCAAATGAACAATTGACTCCTACATCTCCTTGAAGCAAATGCATTTTTAATGAGCTTCCAAGATGGAGATTCTAGAACAAAGTGAGTGTATGGCAAACACTGATCTAGGCTAGGAAGAGTCATTTGCCCTGAACATATTATCACAAAAAATTAAAACCCAGTTCAGAATTGCTGAAGCAGACACAAAATTAAAATAATTCTTGGATATTTCTGTCGTTGTAACACGAGAAAGAAAAAACTATTTGGAGTTGCTCTTTAGAAAAGCATCTGCAAACAAAGTCCATAATGTGCAGAGAGATCCACACAGGAAGATTTTTGTTCTCAATGAACTCCTCCAAGGAAATTCAAACACCTATCTATTTCCATGGTTATCTGCAATATTATAACAGAGGAGTACTGAATCCAAAAATACATACATACACATACGTCCTCTCTGTTTCTCAGTAGAAAGTATTTTTCATATTCACGATTTTTAACATTGTGTGGTTCTTTCAATGATTTTTTTGGACAAAATTTAAGTGCAGACCAACTCTTAATTTATTTTTTTTTATCTACTACACAAGGTATCAGACTATCCTCAACGTTTTTACTGGGGTCTGAGGAAACTGCTGGGTTTCATTTTTATGTGAACCCCACACAGAATACTTAAAATGAAGTGTATATTTCCACAGACCCCAAATTGAACATTTTTTCCTTGAGCCAGGTTCCCATGATCTCCTTGTGCTTCCCAAATTCTTAATTTTACTATGTGCCACCAACATTTCCTACCTCCTTAAACATTTCACACATCACTTCAGGATTTGTGCACATGGATCCCATTATGGTACAATGGTATGGTTTATCCCTCATGGTAGAATCCATGTCCTCAAATCAAAAACAAGTGCAGGACCAAACTCTATACCTTAGACAGTGCAAATTTTCTTCAGTTGTTGGAGGAAACAAGGCAATCCAGAAAATTATTCATTTGACCTATCAAGCATCTGGTTTAGGACAGAATGATTCACTCTCTAGAAAGGTCTGGCTCTCTCCATAAAGTGAGTCTAGACACTGAGCTCAGATTAGATGGCTACATATGAATGCAGATGAATCTCACACTACATGAAGGCAGGAAACAAGTCAGACAGATGGACAAGTGCAGTACATGGGTGAAGAGCAGAAGGAAGACAATGCAATGATAAATAAATTGCTATTCAAGAGAAGTTTACACCTATGACTGTTTTAGTTGAACATACAAAGAAACAAGAACAAAATCTTCCAAAGCCCAAAGCAGTATCTGCCCAGCTGACCCAGTTTTGGTGTAAGACTACTCCTGGATTTACTGGCTAAGGATACGCCCTCATGGAGCAGCATCTGTAAACAGCATCCAGCTGGTTGGGACTTGAGCAGGCACCTGGCAGTGATGATGACAGTGACCACTAGTCTCAAGGTACAGGTGTCTTTGACCTCTCCCTGATGGACTGTAGCAATGCAAGATACCTGTTACAAAAATCTTCCCAGTTTAAGACACGGGAGTTTCTCAGAAGCTAAAACTCCTGTGTGACAGAGGTACCGCTACCTCAAGAGCCTTCAGATACCCAGGCCCTGTCTATACTTCCAAGACTTTGGTCAACAACTTCTCTGCTCTACTGAAGTGGGACTCCGCTGTTTATCTGACAGAGAAACACACCATCAGACATGGTCTCATAAGATTTTTAACTTTAGAAAGCAGGCCAAAGAGAGAAAAATAACACAGAGCTATTTAAAAAAAAAACCCTTGGAAATTTGCTTAAAACCAAACCAATTTATTTTCAAGCCATTTATTTTTTTTCTTTAAATTATGAGAATCTCACAATTAAAAAACCTCCATCTCAGCTCAAAATACTTAAACCATTTTGCTTCTAAGTGTTAAAATTAAAGATTTCAGGATTTGCAAATTATTTATGGGTTTTTTCCCCCAATAATTTGGCAACCCTCAAAATTGCAGTTTTTAATCCTTATCTCTTGTCAATCAGCATTCAGGGGAACCTTCAAATGCCTGTGAGAAAATATTTAACTTTTCCAACAAAAATAGATGGCTTCCAATTATTTCTAGTAAGAGCAGGGACATTTACTCCTTGCAAACTCCTGCTTGGATAGACTCCTGTGAGTCTCCCTGGCGAGTCAGCTGTGTGTAACCCTGGGCTGACACCCACCACACTCAGTGACTAAGTCCTTCCACTAACTTCCACAAGTGGGTTAGGATTTTGATTCTGTTCAAGTTAGCAAGGCTCCCACTGCCCAAACCAGGGCTTTGATCACTGAGTCAGCAGCGAGGCTGCTTGCTAGCTGTGCAGGGACCTTGCTGTCAGCCTGGAACGTGGCTTGCAGACCCCAGTGCAGGGACACAGGAACAGGCCACAAGCAGCACCTGTGCAACACAGGGCAGTGGTGGTACTCTGGGGCAGATACCTTCTCCCCACACTCACATTTCACAGGAAAGATGACATAAAGCAAGGTTGTTTACACCCCAGGCAAAAACAGGGGCAAGAGACCTAGTGTTTACCACAGGGTGCCTTTGTACCATGCACACAGCCAGTTATTGTGGAGCAGATTATGCACTATAAATTCACAAGCTAGTTTAATTTGCTACAACTTGCTCAGTTGACCTTTCCC
Organism: Pyrgilauda ruficollis; assembly: GCF_017590135.1. Classification (NCBI taxonomy): domain Eukaryota; kingdom Metazoa; phylum Chordata; class Aves; order Passeriformes; family Passeridae; genus Pyrgilauda; species Pyrgilauda ruficollis. Next base: position 6,049,063 of record NW_024524934.1, on the reverse strand, counting down.
ATAGGCACTTCACTCTGAGAGCCAAGTCATGTCTGCTTGCAAATGTTCCCAAGCACTTTTATGCTTAAGATTTAAAGATAGCATAGCACAAAATTCAGGCTGCATGGAGATGCTGCTTCTTGAAGCACAACCCTCACCTGAAGAGCAGAGCACTCAGTCCCTAATTGGGACAATCTTTTCACTATGCAGATCTGATGGGCTCTGATGACATGCTCTTCATGGAACATGTAAAACAGCCATAACTTGGATGGACCAGAGAAGCTGGTTTGCAGTCCAATTAGGTCTTAACCAGACTTTGTGACTGAACCTTCAACATGATAACAAATCATTAACACGTACACGGTTACCGATCACATCTCCGCTATAAATGGGAAGCGTTACCAAGGAAGCTGTTTCTCATGGTCCCACAGCATTACGGTTACTCAAATATCACAGCATAGCCCCGTCTTTGAGAGCTAAAAAGGACACTGTGCTGACAGATTAGAAGGGTAATTGAGACATGAACAGATCTCAAATCAAAGAACATGGAAGTACTTCTCGGGAGTATTTTGAGACTAAAATTGGACCCTAGGGCAATCAACAAATAAGGACTGTAGTACAAGAGAGCAACTGCAAATTGGCAAAACCTGAAAACCAGAAGTTGGCTACGTGCAATATCCTGTATTTATTCCAAGAAAAGGTCATGCTCTCCCATTTTGTTTTGAAGATCAGGCAGTGAGAGATTACCGTTTTACTAGTCCTTTCCTGCAGGTTTTTAATTGTCATCCCTTGCTCTCTTGCATGACATAATTTGGTTTTCCTAATTCACAAATCAGCATAAGCTAATAAAACTGTTTAAGAGACGGCAGCCTTGTGCCCAAGTTGTTTCGTTGTTCACTCTTATCCCTCAACTAATCCTTCAACTCAAATAAAACCATAATTCATTTCCTGCTTTATTCTCCCTCTACATGAAATAGTTTTAGACAGGTTCAATCCTGCCTCACTGCAAATGGGAAAGGCGAGGTTTTATCTCCCTGGAGCGTGCATGATTTCAATTACCTAATGTATGTATCATCTATCATGTCAAGAAAAAAAAGTCTAAATTATTTTCAACAGGTTTAGCTGACTTTACACGATGAGAAAAGATTCTACCAACTGAGAATTTACTATCTTTTAAATTTCAAGTTAATAAAAGCTTCTCTAAACCAGCCATTCCAAACTTTGCCCATCTGAAAATCTTCTGACATTTTGTCTAGTGTATGTAAAGGCTGCTGCTGATGTTCTGCTAGTGTAAAAATTACTTAAATCCCAATTATGCCTAAAATTCATGCTATGGTGAAGCAATATCACCTTAGGACAGAAGAGGTTTTGTTTGCATAAAAGGCATCACTCTGATTTCTGTTTAGCATCCATTCCTCATCTGAAGCTTGATCCTCCAAGGCTTTGTCATGTAAACAAACATTTCCCATGGCTTTGCATGTGGTCCACAGTGAAATGCCCAACTTCACAAGGTGTTACACCCACTTTGTGCCGGGTGAATAACTGTATCTGGGTGCATGGGAACAGTAAATCAAGTTGTTAGCACTTTGTGTATCCTGCAGGTCCTAAACCAGAAAAACAGGATGCAGATCATGGAGCTCAGACAGGGAAGCAATCCCTCCCACCCCACAATTTGTAGCAGAGGGAAGAACATTTATGTTGCCCTCCCCAGCTCTGTGAACATGGGACATCCCAGCACATCTTTCCTGTGCGAAAAGCATCTCCAACGTGAGTGCTTACTCAGAGGGAAAATGCAGGACAGGAACATCTACCTGTGAACACACAGAGATGGGAGCAGCACACGGGGCTGAAAGGGCAAGGCTGCAGCTCCAGTGCAGGAGTCACTACTGAAGGTGGCCACTGACTGTGCACAACTAACGTTAGCTGTGAGTCATCTAGGAATTGGTGTCCTGAGATTTAATCTAAAGACCATTACTCATCATTGCTTCACCCACAGCAGGTATTTTTCATGACTTAAGGCTCAGGTAAACCACCCCTCATTTTAGCATCAGCCTAGGCAAACAGACTGAGAGCTTCTAGCTGTACTCACTGGACTCATCTGCCCTTCTAAACCTCTTCATCTGGAAACCATGGAAGTAACTTTGCTCCCAGAGCCTTCTCCACTGCTCGTTACCCATTCCCTAACCTCAACACCTGTGAACGAGTGATTGGAAAACAGATGAAGGTTCACCACTGCAGTTGTACTTGGGAAAAAATGCAGAACAGCTCAAATGCACATTCTCCATTTACATGATGTCTAATAACAATACAAACACAAATCTAACTGGGACCTCAGAGACATCACTTTTACACAAATAACACCAATCACAACCATACTCCTTATATGTACTTCACTAATACCCAGTTTTTCCAAAAAGGCATGAGGTTAGACTGTGCTTAACCCTGTGCTTCACTTAGTGGGCTCAATTTCCATGCTCCACATGATTTTCCCCCAGAAAGAGAGTGCAGCATAAGGTATTAAAATAGCAGGTCAAAAGGTGGGCTGTGGGTGCAACACACAATGCAGGTGAAAACTAAGAGGAGCTTGTTCAGGTTGTTTTGTCTAAGCAGGAACAGTGCAGAGCCACAAGAAAAATACCTCACAAATACCTCCTATCAGATGTCAATGATGTACTTCTTAATAAAAATCCATCACCTTATTCACATCAGCACCCCCTATTTGCCACTTTTTTATGGCTATCAAAGCAGGAATACTGGTGGGCGTGGGGGGGGGGGGGGGGGGGGGGGATGAAATTTCAACACAGATCTACATTTCTCTTAGGATGTCAATTTTCTTCATTCTCATACAGAGGTTTAGAGTAAAAACAACTCTGTTGTCTGTGTGCTTGTAACAGTCATTTCTACAGGTCTTCTAAGCAGAAGAGATTGAGAGAAGAATGCAAATGGTCCATAATAATTCAGGCTGAGAGCTAGTAATGTTGGACAGATATAAGCAATCAAAATAACCACTCTGGATGCTTCTGTTACATGACATAAATATTTCTCTTTTTCTTTTATGGAAGCTGTTATGCAAAAAATGCAGCTCAGCCCTGAGTGGAAACAATGAGCCTCCTGCATATTTGAAGAACTGCAGCACCCTATTAACTTGCTACAGATGACAGCAAGCTCAAGGGCCTTCATAACATGTACAGACACCTCTCATACGATGGCCACAGCTCTCCTGCAAAGATAGCGTTGAAAGGAGAATCCAAATGATGTGAGTTGCAAACAGCAGCAGCACCAAAAGCAATGGCTGAGATTCTGTTTAATTGCAGTTATTTTAAGCAGCCAGAGACAAAACCTCCTGAAGAAGATTGTAAATGCTACAACCCAGAAAACCAGAGAAGAGGCTTCATCTCTGGTGGCAGCAGTAATTCCAGGAGATGCCCACAGTACCGACGTCCTGGTGCCGGTAAGATTTGAGTTTGGGCCATGGCCTTTGCCTCACTGGGTTCAGCCACAGGTGCCCAGAGCTATTCATCTGCTACTTACACAAAGTTTTCAGGGAGCAGCTTCCCCATCTCCTCTACCTGTGCAGCAGACAGGGCTGAGGAGGACCCGACTTACAGCAGCTGCCAGGCTGGGGGGACACACACGGGCGCAGGCACGAACAATGCCACCACGTGAGCTTGGCTTCCTTAGGAAGCCAGCCCAGAACGCACCCTTAACCTTCTCCCCACTTCCAGTGCCGCCACGTCTTCTGCGCCGCTGATGCAACGTGATACGGAGCTGGAAAACAAAGGCACTATTGACTAACTTTTTTGCAGGATTAAGATGACTATGCTGGCTTACAACAAAGATTTTAACGATTTCAACACTGAGCACTAAGTAACAGGAACACAGTTTGGCAGTAATTCCAGAGATTACCTGTTGAAACATTAATGACAAACATCTTTTGATGTGGGCTGCTTTATGTGGTGCAAAAGGCAGCGCTGTAATTATGCATTTACTTTCTATGAATCTAGTATTTAACAGTAAAGCATTACGGGGGGGCTGTGCACGTGTATGTATGTTTGTGCACGTGTGTGTGTGCACGTGTGCGTGTGTGTGTGTGAGGAAATACTCCACAGCTGAGCCTGCAATTTACCAGGGTGGCTGCACGTAGTAAATCTGCAACAGGGGAGCTCAGCCGTTTCATTCATCCTGCACGGAGCAGAGGGCTAAAACAATTGCCACGCTTAAGACAAATGTCAGTGTGAGTCATACCAGCCGGAGCGCAAACATGTTTGCTGTCGGGTGAGTCAGAATATCACATAGTGAATTCACAAATCTTCCTATAAATAATAATTTCAGAAATTGTTGCATTTCTTTATTACAATGGAATTTTAAGTATGATGCCAAATCCATAAAGGCTTTCCTGACTACAAAGAAAATGTTTTTTTCTCCTATTCCCTTTTGTATCTTATTGCGTGTATCTGCCTACAGTAGTAGGCTGTCTACGGTACCTGAAGTGGCAATTGCATTGATTCACACTCAGGAAAATGCAAGCATGGCTCAAAATAGGTCCAAATGAGAGACAGCCCCCGTCCCCCTAAAAAAAAAATAATAACTAAATATAAGCAGGAGGACCTCTCACTTACTGGATGTGCTTTCTAAATCTTTTCTGATGCCGTAATTCTGACAAGCTTTAGCATGTTCAGCATTCAGAGAAAAAGAACGTCATGCTGGCATGAGACACAGAGCAGCTGAGAAAAGGGGTGAGAAATGCTGGAGAAGTGGTGAGAGAGGCCAGGGCAGCATGGTGCATGTGAGCAAGGCGGAACTGTGCCTGCACTGTGCTCCACAATGTGAGCACTCACAGCTAAAGCACCGTCCCTGCTTCAGGGAGTGCTCAGCCTTAATACAGCGTGCAGAGACCATTCCTCCCCACGAACACAAACGGACCTGGTAACAGAATTAATCCACTGTAATAACTGGCAATGATTATCCTTGACTGCCTCTAATTCAGGAAAGTATCTGAATCAGAAGTTATGCAAGTGCCTTTTGAAATAGGGCTGAACTCCAGGATATGACCAAATTTATGTAGGAGAGTCCTGATAAAGATATGTGTCGTGTCTGTGAGCAAGGGGGTAAAAAGTGTTTTGGTTTTTGGTTTTTGGGGGAGTGTTTCTAACTTGATTTTCAGTTGGGAATTTATTCTCTTCTTACATGAAAGGGAATTCATACACGTACAAATCTCCTTACATCAAATCAAGACAGTCTTGCTTTCGTCTAATTGTTTTGTGGAATAACCACTCAGAAGTTCATTTCTGTTACCTTTCTCAAGCAAAATAAAAGGCCTTTTAGAAAAAATTTATTGCTAAAACAATGAAATCCTCCTGGGAATGACTTCGTTATGGAGATCAAGTGACAGTTTCTTTTATCTAGCCAAGCAGCAAGTCTGCATTTATAAAAGGCATTCTATGCACGAAGTACAGTGAGTAGGAGGACATGAAAATGCTATTTTTAAACCAGATTTCAGCGTTCCTCCCATACAGATTTCCTGGAATGATAACAGCAACAACAATAATGATAATTAATAATGCCAAAAAAGGAGTATCACCTTAAAGGTGAGTGGCATGTGAGAAAGCAAATTGTAGTTAAGGACTTGTAAGATTTAGGGACAAATGTAGGGTCCTTTAAAATAAACTGGCATTGTGCCATGAATTTTACAGGATTTGAGATTTGCCCCCTAAATTTCATACTGCTTTTTTTTTTTTTTTTTTCAAAAAAAGGCAATAAATTAACATGTGCAGCATATGCTGCATGTCTACCATTTGTTTTCTTGCAGCAATTGTTATTTTCAGAAACACCACTAAATGAGAAGTTAACTGTGGAGCTGATGCTAGCACTGTGCTTGGGTAAGTGACCACGGCAGCTTTTGGAGCTGGGGAAGAAAGGGAAAAAAGCCCTGAGAAAATCCAGGGCCAAGCAATGTTTTCAAATGCAACAAGAATAAGGGTAGGATGCAGACTTTGATCCAAAGCTTAAAAGACGACTCTGTAAAGATCCTTTTCTGCTTTGCTGACCTCTGGACCTGTCTCTCAGGACACTCACAGAGCAAAGAAGTTGAAATAACAAATACAGAGAAAGTGTGGGTCAAATCCTTCCTCTCTCTACCAGGAATACCTGTCTCCACCACACTTGGAGTGCAATTTTCCGAGGGCAGAAGTTAGCCACAATTACCAGAAGATTGTTTCTCAATTGTGCTATTGTCTATGAGTAGTAATTAGAATAACCAAGAAGACAAACAAGAACAATAAAAATGAATGAAAGTGAGCAGGCAGTAACAAAATGCCTGGGACCCCGAGGTGCAACATGAAACCCACTGGAGCGCTGGCACTTGAGAGTAGCCCAGCAGTAGGAAACCCCCATTTCCCATTTCCCATCAGATGAGAGCAAGGCAGAGAAACCACACACACTGTCTGTCCCTCTCACACTCAGCAGCTCTAACACAGACACACGTTGTAGTCTGGCACTGACTCATGTTTCAAACTTGGGAGCACCCCCCAAGATGCGCCTGCACACAACCCCTGCTCATCCCATGGCTCCTGCTGGTGTCATGAGGTACCAACCTTGTCCAAGTGATTTTCATCCTTGTTTTTAATCCAGTGCAAACCCCTCAACAGCAGTAGCATGAAATGTGGAGGAGCAGTCTTGGCATGCTACCAAGCCAGTGAAAAATTCACCACCTAGCTAAATCAGGTATGGTCTGTTTCTGAACGATATTATTTGAGGACCATTCAGGATATGTTTGGAGGCACTTCCACTCTCTCACTCTCCTACAAGACAAATTGTCTTGTCATTAACCTTTATTTGCCTTTTAAACAGTAAAATGTAAGTCTGTTAAACCACAGAATTCCAATTTGATATTTTGATCATCTCCATCTGCTTAATGGGAAACGTGCAGTGGTAAGAGAGGAAAAAAAAAGTATGACTGGAATAAGTTAGTGCTGTTTTCCTTTTTTGTCCATTGCTTGCTGCCAAACATGCTTGCTGCTGGTCACTTGCCTTACTCATTGCCAGCAAGTGCTCAGCTGGGCACGTCACCAAAATTTAACCCTCAATAAAATTAAATCACAATAATGCTTTGCACTCATTTAGTGTTTTACATACCACAAACACTGTGAAAAAATTAACTGCACACTCTGTAACACCCCTGCAAGGTAAATTGAGTATTGTTATTCATACCTTATGCAAAAGAGAATTTCACTGGAGATGGGATAATTGACCTGCCCAAAGCTATGTAACACAGGTGTTCCGGTTTCCTGGTTCTCTCTCTATGCCAACAGACCAATTTCAGCCTTTTCTGAAATTCAGAGTGAGGTCTGCTTTCATTTCTGCCTCTATCTGCTGCTGAGGGAAAGCAGGGAGCAGTTTTCTGTACCCAGTGGTATGAGTGGTAGTACATGGGTGCTGTGAGAGTGGTCCCTGGCTGCATTGCCTGTGGTGGACTGGAATCAACAGGACTGCAGCACTGCTGTTTCTACCTCCCTATAGTAAGAGAGGATTAGATGCAGAAAATTATTTGATCTATATTTGACCTACAATAATTTATTAATAATTTGGTAAAAGGAACATTAGAAGCCTTTTTCACAAAAGACTACCCAGTTTTAGCTGATCTGGATGTCTTCTAGTACTGCAAGGAGGACAGTAGAGGACTCAGCAGTGAACCACACACTGCTCCTCATACTCCCTCTCTCTTCTCCTCAACAGTAAAAAAGGGTAGGACTAAATAAATAAAGGTTTCATCCCAGACAAACGACGGCAGGGCAGGAGCAGTGCCCACTGCCTGCTCCTGTGGGCTGCAGCTACTCCTGCTCACTGTCACATGGCAGGAAACGCCACACTGGGCTTGCCTTCAGCCACCACTGGTGTACTGAATGGACCTGAACTGAGGTGAAAACCCTTACATGCCACAGGCTGGACAACAGATTAATGTAGTCAGAGATCCTGTTACAACACCAGCTGTTCCTCCTGCACCATGACCAACAGCCACAGGGTAGGTGAGACCCAAGCACACTTGCTGCATTAGGAATTAAAGGGTTTTTTCTGTAAAAGATCTGTATGTTTATGTGCAGCAACACGATGAAGACAGAAACATTAACTACCAGCCCTACCAGTGGATGCAATTATCCCAGTTCGAAAGAGGGCTTTTACTGGCAAAGCTCATCCCTGTTCACAGACCAAGTACGCCCTACCTTTGATCAAAGCAATTAAGACTGGAAAAGCACTGAACACACTGATCAGCTCCTGAGCTAGGAGAAGGTTTAAGTAGAGGGGTTTATCTCTCACAGCCTCTCACTTTTAACCACATTTGGTTGGGTCAGGGCCGACTTGGTGCAACCAGATCCTCAGCCTGAGCTGCAGATTTTGACTGCCTTGAAACTGTAGCTCAAGCCAAAGCCTCTTTAGCTATCACACCTAAGAGCACTGCCACCCCTGCAGATCAGCAGATGAGCTCCATAGTTTAAGTGGATTAGCTGTGCTGAACAACCCTGCTACATCCAGTTCCCCTGCTCAGTGCTTGAGCTTCAGTCACCAGTGATCTTTTGCTGCTCCAGGAGGTTTTGCTGCAGAGGACAGAACCAGGCTAAGGAGAAGCTTATGCTGTCCCCAGGCTATAGGAGAAAGACAAGCTTGGAGGTTGGGCTCTGTGGGCTCCTCAAGGAGCTCAGTGAGCCAGTAGTGTTCCTGGAAGATCACCCCCTCCCACACCCTCTCTGGCACCAGAGTGTGGGGTTGGCTTCCCATTACATTGTGTGACCAGGATGAAAAATATAAGCCTAACACACCACATACCACCTTGTCAGGACTTCTTATGAAAAATCCTCAGCAGTGGCACACAGCAGAGCAGTGCATAAACCACCACACTAGCAGGATGCCCTCCTTATGCCACCTGTCTTAGTCTAGAAGGAAGAGCCTCTGCTGTGTTTTAGCAGCTACAAACCTCTGTTCACATAAACCTCACGATTTCCCATGTACACCATATCCTTCTCTCAGCCACTCCTCCCAAAGGCAGCAGGCAGAAGTGCTGCTAACAGAGCATAATCAGTGTGAAGTTGTAACAGTGTGGGGGAATGTGGCAATTCATGGAAAATGTCTTCGACCAAAAGGCAATTAGCAGTGAGTCTAAATGCAGCAGCAGAAGGGAGTGGTTTCCTAACAAAACAAGCCCTGTTAAAAAAAAAAAAAAAAAAAAAAAACCTACCCTAATACTTGCTTTCCTCAAACAAGCGGCATTCTCAGGACACTGAAAGCATGTGGAAAAAAATACCTCTGGGAAGCTTTTTGTAAAGATTATTCTTTACAGACACATTTGGCAGCCCTTTCTGCTCTGTCTCCTAATGCTATTGAGTATAACTATGTTAAGTCAATAAGCAAAGCCACTCAAAGGGGTTTTTTTGAGGTTTTGAGGAAGCAGTGCAATAGGAAAGTTTTCAGAAGTGGGAGTTGTGCCTGCCTTGCTTCTAATTGTAGTGAAACTGTCAACCTCTGTGTTGTGTTTCAAGACTTTACACTTCAAAATCATTCCCTCTGTGCTTTGAATTGCTATACTTTTAAGCTAACTACTTCTGAAAGTGCTGTTTAAGAAATGACATCTTCAACCACATTTAACGTTGAGAATAAATCTAAATTTGCAAAGTCTCATTGGGTCCCTGCAAAAGTGTAGTTTTTTTATTGTACTTGACAGCCAATCTCTTGGAAAGTATCTGTGCAGAAATTTAGTTTAAATTACTTCATATCAAGACATTTAAGAGAAAATGAGGGATTGCTATAAGTTAAAAATAATTATGCTCTTTTTACCTTAGGGAAAAAAAATCACGAACATTCAAGCAGCAAACAGCATCAAAACCAATTAGTAACCTTACAACTTACCTCTGTGCAGGCATGTATTGACTGTATTTCAGAATCATCTCCAAACACACATGGCTAAAACAACTGAACAAGCCTGACTTGTTTTCTCCCTTGTAAACCACCAAAAGTGGAAGCAGGTTCAGGAACTATGGTGGGAATTACAGACCTGTGGAAGGATGTTCTCTGCTAAACTGCAGGGAGCTGAGGGAACCTTGAGCTTTCCAAGTGCTCCTGGACACATTTGAATATCAGGGTAATTAGAAGGCCATGCTTCTTTCATGCTGTCATGATTTTAAAATATGGAAGATCATTTCAGTAGAGTCAAAGTAGAATCAGTAATGCTCAGATATATTTACACTCAGTTGCTCAGTGTGGTAAAACTAATTCAGGGTAAAGGTAAATTCTTGGGGAGACAGAATAGGCAAGTAAGCAGCTCAGAATGTGCAGGCTCAGTCAGCTCAGTCAGGAGGAGCTATTTTCTACCTAGTGTGCCAGTGCCCAGCACAAGGAGGCCCCAAGAATGACTCCAGTTCCCAAGTAACACTTTCACTAAGCCGAAAATTATACTGTACCTTATGGGGCTGAACAACTTTGAAGTATTATCTTGAGGTCTGCCAAAGCTGTTCCAGATGCCAGGCTTCAATTTAAGCCTATCTATTTTTCATATCCTTCTCCCAGCCTGCCGTCTCCCCGGTTTAAAGGAGGACAGCACACTATTTAACCCTGACAAAAAAGCTCCTAATGCTGCTCAGGAATGACTCCCTCCATAGCATTTGGAAATCACACTGATCACCTTGCAAGGAAGTCCCACCCCACTCCCTACTCACCACATGATAGATGCTTGGCTAGGCCAAGCTGAGGGGCTACAAACAAGCTCCTCCATTGGCACTGCTTATTCTTGCACATGAGAAGGAGGGGTATGTGGCCTTCCCTCTGCATTCTGCTCATCATCATTTCTCCATGCATGGATATGATTCCTCTTCACCTATTCCCAAACTAATGGGGAAAAAAAAACAACCAAAAAAACCCCCATAACCAGACAGGAGCAATGATGGCAGAGAACCTTCTACTTCAAACTCCAGCACCAGCTCACGCACGAAGTGAGGAAACACAACCCTGTCACAAGGGAAACAGCTGAGCTATTGCAAACAACAGCAACCCTTTTGACTTCACCAGAAAGTGCCCAACCCAAAACTAAGTTTCCGAGTCGAAAGGCTGCCCTCCACTTACCATGCAGACTCCAGCAGAGCTGGATCACCTTCTCAAATACCCCTTGTCTGCCACAGCAGTTCAGCAAACATTGCCATCTAATCAAGCCCACAGTACACTAATCCCTTCCTGGCTTGGCAGAAGGTGAGTACAAAGTTTTTGCTAATCTTGCATTTATAGTAATTTTCCTCTCCCCGTCTCATTGTGTGAATCATCCCTGCTTCCAAGCATCAAAGAGTTAATAGAAGAAAGAACCACCCTACTATGTGCTTCACTCAAGGGTAAGTCGACTGGCCAGCTACCAAAGCAGATTGTTAAGACTGCACTGAACTCCTGATGTTTTTTTCTCAACTGCAATAACATAAGGATTGAATGTGGACATAAATGTAAACCTAGACCACATCTAGCTGATAAAGCTAAGTCTTTGTACTTGCACAACTGCCATTAACTGTAAACAAAATACTTAAATTTCATTAATTCTTCTACATTCAAAAGCTGACCTGCAGTCTGCCCGAGGCAGCCAATGTGAACTGCAGGCTCAGCAGAATTGCACATTAAAGACAGAAGGGAAACAGATTATAATACAAAATCAGACTGCTAGGAAACTAGCAGTCTAGTTAGTTGTGCAACTGTTAAACACTCAGAGCATTTTGGACACACTTTATCACACTAGATTACAGCACAGCTCTGGTGGTTCTCTTCTGAAAGGCAGCATAACAGGTAACAGGTTTGTGTTATTCACCCCCTTCATCACAGGCATGAACAAAACTGGTGCCTTCAGGACTCTGTCATATTCCACTATTAAACTTTTCTTTTGAATTAATTGAAGGTACTTGGCTATTTGAAGACTTCTACTTTCCCATAATTGCGTTAATGGCTTGGAGTATATGTGCATATGTGAAACATTTCTTACCAAATATCTCTCAGGGAACTTCAGATGTGCATCTTGCCATAAGCGTTCCCGCTTCTTCTCATAAGATAGCTTTGATACAGTATTCTAATTCTAACTTATTTTTTGGTAAGATACTTCCACCTTGCATTCATACCTGTCAGACATGGAATGTGGAGTTCCCTGGGTTAACTATTAGCAAACCATTTGAAGGTTTTTCCATTGCCCATCAGGTATAAGCAGCTAAGACCTACCTAATAGGACTCCATCTCTAGACAGTTTCATTTTGAATGACATACATTACCTTGGGCCACCTTATTTCCATGTTGATTCATGTTCTGCTCTGCTGTGACCTCTAAGGAGAACAACTCAGGGACTCATCTGTCCCAAAGCCATTTGTCTCCTGTTTTAGATTCCTTCCTATTTCAAGTGTACCATAACTGACCTATAGGCATGAAATCCACTCAGGGATGTGACTGGTGACCCTTTCTACGCTTTGTATTAACAAGATTATTTACATGATCATTATTAACAAGAGGAAAATATTTTAATTTGCTAGAAAATTCAATTTTCACATCTATGATCAACACAATCATGTCTACAAATAGATGTTTACTCTTACACGCAGGGCTTGGAGACACAAAACATTATGTATTCCTTAACTGTCCCCATGGCATCTATACCTAATACTGTAATCTCAAATTATGCAGAAGTCTGTGGTAACCCAGTTTGTTTTCAGTTATCCAGCACCTTTCTAGTTCATTAATAGTTTAATTTAAAAAAAGGGGAGTGTGGGGGGGAAGCTTATGATAAAAATTCATACCCAGATTTCAAAGACCTAACAGTGGTGGAAGGTGCACAGTAAATCATGCTCAGAGTACTTCATGCAAAAATATCAATCAAGAATTTTTGGTGCTTCCACTCAGAGTTGCTTAAATTTGTGATTCATGTGGGAAGCCATTACTAACAACAACAACAACAACAGTCTCTGCAACAAAAATGTAGAAACTAGAGTTGAATCTTTGGGTTGAGAAGCACAGTGACTTTGCACAGGAATTGCACACACCCCATCTACTGGATTTTCAGAAGACTGAGAATTTTAAAAGAAGCAAGGCAAGTTTACCTTGCATTGGAATTATTTACTAAGCAATGCCTGTGAGATTAGTGCTTGATGAAGGTACAAGAGACCATCACCTATCCCAGAACAACCACAAAGCAATCCAGAACTGACAAAACTGTTCAGAGCCTACAATGGTAGAAATACAGGTCACAAGCTAAAAAAAGTAACCCGAATCATCACGGCACCTTGTACATTGTGACAGAAACCTAATAAAGAATCAGAGAAAATGTTCCAGCTGACAAAGGTATTGGTTTTGCTGAGTGCCTGCTGCGCAGCCTGCCTTGCTGCCTTTAAGAGCAGGGGCAGGGGTAACATCCAGCAGAACAGATAAAGGCAGCAAGCGCTCACCCACAGCAGAGACTTCAGTCAGTCTGCTGTTGTGCCACCTCTGCAGCACCCCGGGAGCACAGCCATTGTCATTTTTAATTGAAGAAAGTTGCATGCCACGTCATTAGAAGAATTCACAACAAACTTCAGTCACTGAGTCAGAAATGGAACTCGAGTTACGCTTTGTCAATCTAGATGTTTGATCGTGGCAAATCAAATTATCTGCTCGCCTCTGTTGAAAGCTTCCCAAAAGCCAGTGCAATCTCCCACTCCTCTAGTGGTCTGCAGTGCCTTTGTAGCAGATGGTGAAAGCACTGAGAGTAAATCCAGCTACTGGGAACACGGATAGTTTTGCCACTGGAGTGTAAAATTGTGACACTTCTTTCCCCAGTAAATTAGTAATGTTAATCTATCCACACTGCCACATCAACGTTACCAGCCAGTGTCTGCCTGTTCCTTTCTAACTCCATAGTTGCAGGCAAGGGCTCACAGAAGTGGCCAACAGCCACCACAATGTCAATCTATGGTCTTAGGAGACTAAATACATTTAAATCTGTCAATACACTCTTTATATGAAACTTGTGTAACAGGTTGGCTGTTACTGACAGTTGTGTGAAATAGATGGTAGTGCATGATATAGACTAGGGGGATTTTCAATGCCTCTTCACTTTTCACCCTGGATTTCAAATTAGTTTATTTACCAGTGAAGAAACTCATTCTTTACCACTGGTTTCTTTTACCAGTGCCCTGTCACACAGATGCATAATGGACACGATTTCTAGTAAAAGCCAAAATCACAGAAATTTTATTTTCATATAGGGTCAGAGATGTTTTGAAAACAGACTTTTCAGTTACCTATGAAGTTTGGAGGAAGTTTCAGTGTTACAGAAAGAAAATTTTGTTTTTCCTTCACTTGCTACTCTCCTCCTCACACACCAAAGCCTGCTCTTGCATCCAGTGTCATTTCAGCAGAGTGCACTGGGTTCAGAGCAATGTAATCCATTAAATGTCCAGTTCTCATACAACAGATTAAGTTTTGTTTTAAAATGTTGTCTTTACTCAGAGCATTTTAAACCAGCTGTTTGATAAGAGGCTACCGTTGCTGCTCACCCTTTCTTTCCATTTTCTGTGCAGAAGTTGTGAAGGTACAGTACTGTTTCAAGATGTATGCCAGCCAAGGAGAGTACAGTGATGTGAAACTGGTATTTGTGTTTTGTCAGTACCAGCAAAGGTGTGTCTGCACAAAGCTGTGATAACTGTCAGCAGCTTAAAGCAATTTAGATCTTTGCTTGTTTGTGTGCCAGGCAATCTTAAAGAGCTGCGGAACTGTCTCTTCTAAGCATTAAGATCTCAGTAACTTAAACTATATACACACCCCAAATTAAAACAGTATATTCATCAATTTCTAGGAATACACCACGGTTTGGATGACACATTATTCCAATGCTCAGTTTCTTCTGGACCTGAAGGCATCTTAGAGGTCTTAAAAATCAGCCTTCCTTCAGCTCCAACTGGAGCCAGACCAAGCATTCAGCGCTGGCACCAGACCCACTGCAGTGCCAGACCACTTTAAGCCAAGAGCTGGGGAGGTGTTTTTAGGAACCCTTGCAGAAGGCACCTCTGCCAACGAGGTTCAACGAGGTTTCTGCTGGTGACTTGAGAAGACATATTAAATGTCAATTGGCATGTTTATCTTCTTTAAACACTGAGCTTCCTTTCTAACATCTAATAGGGTAGATTACTGGTTTAATACGAATGGAAACTGATCAAAAGGCCCTAGGTTATTTGGTTGGCTTACCTTAAAAACTTTTCCTGCTTCAGTTTCCATGCAAAATATATCAAAAGAGTATTCCTATGAATGGAGAGCCTATCAACTAATCATTTAAGGAGATGAGGAAAACTACCTTTAATACTGGGTTATGGATAAAAATATCAAAAACCTCCCAGACCAACTGAAGGACACACTCCACAAATTTTCACAAGGACTACTTTGGAAAATAAAACCTAGAGAAGCATACTGTATAAGGCCATTTGAAAATTCTATTCCTTATCCACAAAAGTTCTCAGTTGCCATCATGGTTCATTTGTTTAGGGACAAAAGTAGCTGGCAAACTAGCATTAAAAAAAAGGAACAAGTAAACACTGACATTCTGAGTGTTCTCTGTAAGTGAAGATAAACAGCAGTGGTCAAGTGAAAACTGACCAGCTCTCTTTCCCTACTGCCGGCTGGGAACAATCTGGATCAAGGCTATCAACCCATTTAAATGCAGAAATACTTTCATGATTTCAAGGCAGAACAAATATTTCTTTTTGTCTGCACACTTTTTAGAAGACATGAACAGTAACTTCAGAACAGAACATAGATGCCTGTTAACAAAGCCAATAACAATTATTGCTATGTCTAAGAATCAACAAAAAAACCACCAGTGTATTCCAAAGGCATTCGCTCACAAAGCAAACTCACTCCACACAAGCCCCAGCACAGAAACGTGATAGTATCTCATGATTTATGGTCTCTCAGCAGGTTGTACCGGGTCCTCCAGATTCCATGCTTGCCTTTGAAAGCAATTAAGTTTCTAGCACTTCTGGGAGCGACAAAAGCTCTCACTATGAAAACCTGCATGCTGCACTCATGCTGAGTCTGCAGCTTGGCAGACTGAAACAAAAGCACCACAAGAGGTGTGAACTTCCCCCACTTAACTCATCTGAGACCATTAGTATGTGAAGGGTCATCTCTAGACTTTGATGCTATTTCCAAATCATGTCTTTGTCCAGTGCCCAAAGAGCCAGCTGCTGCTGTGATTTGGAGAACATTTGCAAAGCCCCTCTCAGCCTGGAAAGAAAAATCCCTTTTCTCATCAGCCTGCACACAGGAAACTCGACAAGTTCAGCTAATGTGAACTATTCTAACTGCTCACAAGACAGAGTACCCTTACTTACATAAAAGCATGTCCAGACACCTCGATGAAACCTGGGTCCTGCTGTGCTATGCACTGTACAAACACCTGCTCCATGGAGTTTACAACTTGCACAGAGTAAACTGTACCTAAGGGAAGACAAGGGCAAGAAGCACATGTAGAGAAGTAATCAACAGGCATTTCACACAAGTAGCGTGTGAATTCTTCTTGTGAATTATTACAGTAGAGGAATGCTGCCTGATCGAAAAATAGATCTGTTATATATCCCTGGCTGAATAAAACAAACAGAATAGCAGTGAAGTCAAACTCTTAAACATCCTGGCCCAAGCAACAAAAGCCCCAGTGCTGTCCAAAAAACAGACTGCCTAGACAAGGCACAACATCTTTTACCTTCTGAAGATAGAAAAAAGCCAAAGCCATTTCCCATCACTGCTCTAATTCTACCCAAACTGCAGGAGAGTGACCTTGCGAAGCCAGAGCGCTGAGCCGGTGTGACAAACACGGCAGTGGGGCACACGGAAGGGCGTGTGCCAACCGGCAGCCCAAGCACACAGGGAGGGCAGCTCCTTCCAGGCATGGTGGTGACAGTGACCCACCTCTTGCTTACAGCAAGGCACGCTGGCCTGAGACCTCAGCCAAGGGCAGTTACTCAGGGATTGCCCTTACACATGGAGTTCACATGTCACTATTCTGCGGCTAATGAACTTGCCAAGACCAACATTTTTTCATATCGACTTATTTTTGCACCTTAGACTCAGCATGTTGGGTTTTCAGGGTTTATCCTCACAACTCCAAATAAAATCAGCTAGAGTGATGCATACTCAGCACCCAGTTCTGTAATTTTATTTTTTACTTATTTACTTACTTATTTTACTTTTTACTTTACTTGTACCTGTTTTCTCTGTTATACAATAAGACACCCAGTTCTGTGCAACTACCTTAATCTCAGATAGTGTCATTTTCAAATTTATTTAAGCCCAGTTTTGAGAGTTAACCTGGCTCTGTTTCCTTCTGGCAATATCTGTGGTTTCATAACTTTAGTTTTTTGTACCCCTCACTCACCTGTTACAAAGCAAGACTTACAAATTCAGAGAAATTATTTATCAGGGAGATCTGCAAAAAATTACCAACTGTGATTTTCTATCAGATTTAGAAGAACATTTCCCGCTCTCATCTCCTTCACTTAAAGTTGCAATCATCTCTAAGAACCAGAGGTAAGTGCTTTTGGAGGCAGAAATGTGTTTAAAGACACATAATAGCAAGAGTGTAAGATGCTTCAATGTGCTCTAAGCCCTCTTTAAAGTGCTTAACATCTTAGGATAAAAAGTGTGAGCAACTATGAGCTTGGTCACAAATAGTTCATTAAACATACAAAAATATACAGACATGTCAGAAATGTTAAGCCAGGAGCTAAAAGGCAAGGAAATACCAGAAATGTGCCCAATGTATAACATCTAATCTTTATTCTTAACTTTGTGATCACACAGGACTTTTTTCCACAGGAAATGGTGCCATTCATGGTATAGTAAAGCCATTACTCTAGCTTTCGGTATTACTGAATAAGCGCTCCTCAGTTTGCTTCATTCTCAGTATTAAAAATGGCCCTAAACACTTTGCTTTAAAGACAGAACAACTATTTCCTTCTAGTTATTTTCTGGCTGTCACCATATTACCTAACTGCCTGATTTACTAAAATTAGCACATGTTCACAACTCCCCGGTGAGGAGAGTTTTTTCCCCCCATCACAGAGACAGAGAGACTGAAACTGTGGACAAAGGTCTCTTCCAAACCCAGCTATGCTGCTTGATGAGATTTTCCTCCCACACATGTGCTCAGCACCAGCTGCCCCTCTTCCTGTGCTGACTGTCTCCCTTCAGAAGTGCTAGCAGTCTGGTGTAAAAACGTTTTGTAATCCATTATGGTGAAAATAAACTGGAGCAGCTACAAACTACTCTTTAAGCTCTTCTATGCTAACCCAGTTTTGCCTCCTACCAGCTGGGGAGCACTCACCAAAGAGGGTCCTATCTAAAGGGAGGTGCAGTGAGCATGTGGGAAGCTTGTGCTGACAGAGGCAGACCCAAAAGAGGGCACCTGCGCTGGTCAAAATAATTACCAGGGCTGAAACTTTTAAATGAAACCAGACCTCTTCTATTGGAGATAACTGCAAGCTATCAAGGATCTCACGTGAACCAAAGCTGTAGCACCCAGTTTGCAGTCACAGATTCATGCTGACAGCACAGGCACAGCAAGATTAAGGTGTGGGAGCAGGTGGAAAGAGATGCATTCACACGAGGTGCTACTGCCAGCAACACACTTGTTGCATCCTCTTGAAGGAGATTGCTTCTCCACCACTGAGCTGCTAGAACAATGTGTATGAATGCTCTTCATCCCCTTCAAGTGTGAAGTTAGACACTTTGAACAGACTTAGGTTTAAGCTAAACTGTATTTTCACACCAGGGTTTTTGTACTGGTGCAGAGGGACAAGATTGCATGAGTCAGTCTGCTGTCTCAGCAGGGCTACGAGGTTGCATCAAGCACTTGGGCTACAACAAACAACCACAGGTGAAATGATCCTGTATCTTCACACCAGACAGGACAAGCAGCATGCAAATGCTACCTCAGGAATCACAAACTCCATACCAATGTACAGAACAGAGATTTCCCTTTTCTGTGGCTTAAGTTCTGCTGCTTCCCTCCTCAGACTTTACACCAGCTTCCTCTCAGTTTCTCAGCTTAATTCCAATCACATCACACAATACACCCCTGGCAGTCACACCAGCTCCAAAATGCTGTCCCCACACTTGGTGCTTTTGGTGTTAACTGCCCCTGCATCTCCTGGTTCAGATAGTGCCATGTTCCTCAATACTACTCCTGAGCACATCCTCCACAGCTTGTATTCTCTCTCCATCCTTTCCTTTTGCTGCACACTGTCTGGGCAAACAACAGCTTTGCTGAAAATATGGGACAACAGTCTCCTTTGCCTCCTGTATGCCTAGGACCACAGCACTCAGGAGACCGATGTAGAAATATCAATGCAAGTTCTTCAGCTCTAAAATACAGCATACTCAATTCTCCCTAACGAGCTCCTGCTGTGTGGGTACAAAATGAGAGATATTAGACTTTATATACTGACTGATTATGGACAAGTTTTGCTGCAAATGAGAAGGCAATTCCCTAATACTGGGGCAACTCTACAGCCAAATTTCAAATATTCACCCCCAAATGTGAAGGTGCTACACAGGTACTCAAATGAAACAGCTGACCTATTTTTTAAAAAGGTACAAAACATGCAGAGTTTTGTATTTTGTTCTCAAGACAACCTGAATCATTCATGCTGAAAAGTAAAAAGAAAGAAAAATCAACACTAAACTGCCATTGCTTTTGGAAAAAAAGTCAGTTTAAAAGGTTATCCTGGAAAAATCCTGAATGTTGTGCAATGCTGATTGTAGGCAGTTCAACCTGCTTTTCCTACATTACTTGTGATTTCCTACAGCTGTTACTGAGAAAGTCCCTCAAACAAATTCATGATATAGAATAAAAATGAAAGATTATAGGCTCCAGTGATGTCTGGACATATCTCAACAGGAGAACTACAGACTATAATAAAGATGCCTATTAGTGAGGCAATATATAGCTAACACAGAAGACAACACTGTGCAGTGAATTTTTGACTCAGATATGCAAGAGATCTAAGTGTCACAGTAACAGCCTATTTACAACAATTAGGAGAAAATGTTGATTGGTTTCTATAGACACAAACATTGATATTGACACGAATCAAACAACTGGTCTTATGTCTGAAAACAAGGTCAACCTATGATCATTGTGGTCCAGCAGACAAAGAAAGATAGCAAGAAAATCTTGTTGATACATTACTTTCACCACCTAAGAGTCAGGTGATTTGGCTACAAGAAAGCAAATAAAATTCCTTTAAACCAAACATTTAGTTATTTCATATAGCTTTTCAGCAGATGACTCTAATGTGAAAGTTTGTGGTTTTTATTCCAGCAGCTGGGTGGGCTGGATTCTGATCCACTATGCAAATGATTCAAGTGTTTTTCATTTTCTAGGGTGCTAGCTACATTCCTGAACCCTCTGCAAAGGAAACAACCACGGCTGCTGAGCCTCACAAGAAAAGAGCAACTGGGTATGAAATGTTTTTTCATCAAAGATGACTACCACCCAATTTTATGGCATGACAGAGAGGAGTTGTAAAGTCACTGTCTCCCTGAGTAACTCTTTTGAAATAGAGGCAAAAGGTCTAACTTTCTAATTTTATTGAAAGAGAGGCAAGCAGGAATATTCTACCATGCAACATTCCAGATCTGGGCTTTGCAGAGCATCTTTTCAATACTGATGCTAAACCTCTCAGATTTTAAGGAAGATGTACGATCAGAGAAAGAAAAAACTCTGCAAAATAGGTCCCGCTGAGATGGGATCCCTCCCTTTGTTGGATGGGACCCTCCTATAAGGACAAACTTGACTTGCAGGCCTCGATGCTTCCTACTTACTCTCCTCCCCAAAATGAGATGTTAAGCATGGGTTTGCAGGGGTGATTTAAAAACCAGAAATCTTAAGGAGCAGCAGGCAGGCAGCCTCCAGATGCAGGGGTGGAGAGAAGCTGCAGATGGGCTGATCTCTCAGGCGCTCCACTGGAAACCAGGGAGCTGGAAACAGGTCTGCAAAGGGACTTAAAACAATGCTGAGACTTTCTGAAACCTCCTAAGATAAAAGTCAGGGATTTAACTCCGTCACACTGTATGACACAAATTCTGTCCTGTCTTCAAACATCACAAAACCCACATATTTCTAGCAGTACATATAGAAACACCTGACTTTTAATACCTATAATAAACTACATCCACACTGGGAGAGTCTGAAGCATTACTGCCATATCTTCATAACCTTGATGAGAGCTTTAGCACAAAGAAAGCCTGTGTGGTTTTTTTATCCCATACAGACAGAGCTCTAAGTTTCTGACTTCTGTACTAAGTTGGACTTCTGGGCTCTTAACCATCTGAAACAAAAAAAACCAAGCTCTGCAAACATCTTTTTGTCGTCTGCATTCATCTGTTGCATAGGTCTATTATGTGAACCAAGTTGAACTTTTTTTTTCCCCACTGAACAGGTAAATATATATGGGTAAAAAACCAAAATGCATGTACCGGTATGAGGCTTTCATGGCAATCCTAAAGAGTCAGGAAGTACCAAAGAAGCAGCAAGGAAAATTGAAACCTTCCTCCAAGTGGAGATGAAATGAAACTAAGCCAAAGCAAGAGTGTTCTACTATTCCTCATGGTGAGTGCTCTGGCTGGAGAGCTTCTTTCTTCCATCTGGTGAATGTATCTTGACTAGAGAAAGAGTAACACAGTACAAGAGAATGTAGCTGCAACCTGGTGTGAATGCCAGGCTGAGCAAAGGGTTCAGCCAAATCCTCTCACTTTCAAGCAGAACTACTGCAAGAAGAAGCATACCACGTCCAAATTTATACTTATTTTCTGAAAATGTGTAACTGCTCAAATCACAAGACAAGACAGAGATGTGTACAGCCTGATATTTATTTCATGGGGCATATAGGAGTTAATTTTGATTCATGTGAATTTTGGATACCTGATCTAATAACATCCACATCCCTTAGTGTCAGGAACTGAAGTCAGAGGTTGAGGCAGGTAAGCAGTAATAACTCAGTCTCCATGTTTTAAAAATCATCCTGATTTTCCTTTGGCTCTTCCAGGAAAATCAGATATACAGATCTCTCATCCTCACAATTCATCACTCTCTAGACTACGCAACAAGTCCCCATAATGTTCCACTTTGGCTAGCAGAGCAGTGAACAGATGTGGAAAAAAATTCACTCACTAGTGAAGAAATTCAGGGCAAGAAAATAAACCAGAATTAACTGGACTGTGTCCAGACCTCTTCACAGTTTTATGAGGAAGAATGTTAGGAAGAAGAGGATACATGCTTTGATTTCAGAGACCCAGTTCCCCAGCTGCAACATGAAAAACGTGGTCTAGCAAGGGGTGTGAGGAAGCTTTCCATCACCATAATTCACCAGATAGTGCATTGGTGCAAACCTGCATGAGTTGAAGGTTGAAGAGCTATAGCAACTTACATCAGATAAGAAAGTGCCTCCCTCTATCTAAAGAAACACTAGTATTTAAGGGTCAGATGGTTATCGACTTGCCACAACAGACACCCTAAAATATCAGTAAGTTTGGGACAGGACATCTCAAGGGACAGCCTACCCAGCATGTCTGAAACATTCACAGGGCAGGGGAGCAAAGTGCTCTGAAGAAAAGGGAGGTTTCCTGGAGCAAGAGAGAGTGAGTATCTGGAAAAAGCATCCTTGAGCTTGAGATCACACCGGATGCAATACAGGGGGGGTTTGGGCTCCTTCCCTCTCCCAGATAACCTGGAGCAACCTTGAACAAGTCTTGTCTCTACCCATACATAGAACACAGGTGAGAAGAGCCATGTTCAAACTCCCTGTGCAGGAAAAACAGCCCAGAGTTTAACCTCCACTTCCATGCTGTGAAACAGCTTTTAAAAGCTGTAGAGAGGAGAGAGATTTGAGACAAATGGCTTGATTTATTACCCATGACTTTCCTAGAGGTTTGGGGTTTTTCAACACCCTAGTCAGCAAAGAAAGGGAAAAAGAGAGAAAAATAGTTAATTTGGGGAGTCATGTGAAGGTCTAAATCTCCTGACAAGTGCTATCTAAACTTGGAGGGCAAGGCAGTAGCTGACAGAGAAAATAAAAAGGGAATTTGCATCAAGTGAAAGCTTAGTGGACAAGCACTGTCACTTCATTTTGTTTTTAGACAACAAAACAATTTGACTAAGTGCAGAAGCAAAATGCAGGGGGTGTGCTGCAGGTTAAACAGTTGGACTTTGAGAGCTGATACACAGACTGAAGTCTGCTCCAGAGCCCCAGGGCAAATTTCACTCTCTGAAGCAGCACTATAGAGGGATGTGCCACTGTCTCGGAATGTATAAAGGCTCCAAGTCAAGGATGTGAATTAGCTGAGGTAACCGAGCTGTGACCACACTGAACAAATGGGAGCAGGGAGAGCAAATGAATGACAAAAGAATGAAAGAGCAAAATTTTAAAAATGGGGAAAAGGATTCAAGCAGAAGTGTGACCTACAGGATAGAACAGTTGCAAATGATTTGGCCAATTTATGAAGTCAACACTCAGCATCACTGATCTCTTATGAGCCTGTCCTTCAGCCTTTGTGTGCCTCATCTGCAATAGGATGCCAGTAGCAGCCAGTAGCGGTGACAACAGCTGTAGGAGTTGTGCCCAGGTAGAGGAGCTCCTCTGCTTAGTGAGAGAGCTCAAGCAGCAGTCGGTTGAGGAGCATCAGTGAGAGAGAGAGAGAGAGAGAGAATACTGAAACTGCACCCTATCTCCCCTTCCCTGGGACAGGCTCAGCAGGCAGACAGGACACAAGATACAGAAGATTCCCTGGCCTCTCTCTGCCTGGCTGAACACAGTCACACTGGGGACAGGGGGCAATGGTGCCAAGTTCCTGCCTGGCACAGCACACATGTTCCCTATGTGACTGCCACACCTTCCCAGGTGCCCTGCTATAACTGGCATGGGGCTATCCAAGTGGAACTAAACAACAACAAGGATGATAATGGTTCATCTACTGGGGCCAGTTTTGCTTAATGTCTTTATCTATGATGTGGACATGGGGATTGAATGCACCCTCAGTCAGTTTGCAGATGACACCAAGCTGGGTGGGAGTATTAATGTGCTGGAGGGCAGGAAGGCTCTGCAGAGAGATCTGGACAGGCTGAATCAATGGGCTGGGGCCAGTTTTATAAGATTCAACAAGCAAAGTGCCAGATCCTGCACTCAAGTCACAACAATCCCATGCAATGTTACAGGCCTGGGACAGAGTGGCTGGAAAGCTGCCCAGTGGAAAAGGACCGGGGGCTGCTGGCCAACAGCTGGCTGAACATGGGCCAGCGTGTGCCCAGGTGTGCCCTGGTGGCCAGTAAATCTAATGGCATCCTGGCCTGTATCAGCAATAGTGTGGCCAGCAGGACCAGGGCAGTGGTTTTCCCCCTGGACTCAGCCTGGTTAGGCCACACCTCAAACCCTGTGTTCAGTTTTGGGCCCCTCATCACAAGAAAGACACTGAGGGGCTGGAGTGTGTCCAGAGAATGGAAATTGAGCTGGGGAAGGGTCTGGAGCACAGGTCTGATGAGACTGAGGAAGCTGGAGTTGTTTAGCCTAGAGAAAAGGAGGCTTGGGGGGACCTTATCCCTCTCTACAACTGCCTGAAAGGAGACTGTAGCCAGGTGGGGGCTGACCTCTTCTCCCAGGTAACAAGTGACAGGACGAGGAAAAGGAATCAAGCTGTGCCAGGGGAGGTTTAGATTGGGTATTAG
The DNA here is from genome assembly GCF_017590135.1 of Pyrgilauda ruficollis. Classification (NCBI taxonomy): domain Eukaryota; kingdom Metazoa; phylum Chordata; class Aves; order Passeriformes; family Passeridae; genus Pyrgilauda; species Pyrgilauda ruficollis. The sequence continues at coordinate 6,024,339 of NW_024524934.1, read as the reverse complement.
GAAAAATTTCTTCATGCAAAGAGTTACAAAGCATGGGAGCAGTCTCCCTAGGGAAGTGGTTGAGTCACCATCCCCAGAAGTATTTAAAAACCACACATATGTGGCACTTAAGAACATGGTTTAGTGGTGGACTAGGTAAGGTTAACACTTGGACTCAATGATTTTAAAGGTCCTTTCCAACAGTAACAATTCTGTTACTCTAAACATGAGGGAGGGCAGTTGCCAGCTCATGTAAAGCTGCACTAATGAAACCATAGAGGAAAGCAGATCTCACGGGTCAGTGAAGAAGGGTTCTTCACACAACTGGAACCTCTACCTGCCAAAGAAACCTAATTTTTGAAGTGGTTGCACCACAGAAGCTTGCTAAAAAATGAAGACCCATACTTAATCCCTGAGGCAGAGTGTGTATGAGAGGTTTTCTGGTTCCTTTGGCATTATGGAATTAAAGTAATTTCCTCCTTTTCATAACTTTCTCACAATTTCAACTATCCACATCTAGATTTATTGCCCATTTAGAAAAGAAATACTACTGAAGGGACCACATCCGTAAGAGTTCTTATTTCATTCCTCTGAAACTTGAAATTCTCACTAAGACACAGCATGAAGGATTTTCAAGCACAAAGTCCTTTGAACATAAAGAACCAGACATCTTAACCTGCTTTTAGCAGACTATAAGATCTTTCACATTAGGAGTCCCCTGGACATTCGACAATAATACATTAAGCAAATACTGTGGGAAAACAGCAGGCCTGAAAAGTCCATAAAAGAGGGAAGTGTATCTCAGCAATAGAAAGTACATGCTCATAGAACTCAGAAAAATAAATTCTTGCCTGCAATATTCATTAGTTTCAAACACAAGCTACCAGAGAAAAGTCTGGCTCAGAGAAAAGGGGAAAATACAGATTCTGATTGAGCTATACCTCTATGATTTCCTAAGATCAATTCATTGCAGTAATTAATTAGACAGATCACTCTTTTGTAGTCTTCTTTATTAGGTCACAAATCCATGCAAATTATTAATTTCTTCCTCTACTTTTAGTAATGATCTGCTTGAGAAGTTGTCTTTGCTAAGTTCTTCAGTTTAATACTTATCTTGCAAATGTGCCAGTTGACTAAGAAGAGAGGAACAAAAGAATAAAAAAAAATTCTGACACAAAACAGCAAATGTTAAGCCAGAAGAACATTAGTCGTTAAGAAGAAAATACCAACAGTAGAACAAAAAATAACTCTTCAACCATTTGTCTTTTCAAACCTGTTTTTTCTTCTTAGGCTCCATGCTTCTCACAACTGAATATTTCTTAGGCTTATACTGGGGTCTCTCAGAACCTCTTTTCACTCAAAGAAAAATAGGTCTTTTCCATTATTAACGACCATAGTAAGTGGTTTTATTTCTTTTATGTCCATGACTTTCTTGAGTTTTGCCTGCTGTTTATCTATGTGCAAAAGCTGGTGGTCAATGCTTGTCGCTTTTTGATTAAGTATTCAAATGAAAAGTTTAATGAAAAGTGAGTTTAAGCCATCTCTACTTGGAACTAGGGAGGAACTAGGCTTTCTCACTGGCAAAACTTTGCTGTATATTCTGCTCTCATCTACCAGATTTTCTCCTATCACATACACTGTTGTAGCATGCTTTTATACTTTGTAATAGTTTTGATTTTGTATCCCCTTATTCTCCCCGGATGATGTACCCCTTTTTGTACCCCCTTCCTCTACCTGTGTAACCATTCTCCTGTGTTGAGATCATCCCCCAAATCCCCGCCCTGGCTCTCTGTCAGTCACTCAGCATCCCATCCCCACTATGTAGATCTTTCGGGCAAATCACTCGACGGCTTTGACCGAAAGATCTACATAGTGGGGATGGGATGCTGAGTGACTGACAGAGAGCCAGGGCGGGGATTTGGGGGATGATCTCAACACAGGAGAATGGTTACACAGGTAGAGGAAGGGGGTACAAAAAGGGGTACATCGTCTGGGGAGAATAAGGGGATACAAAATCAAAACTATTACAAAGTATTACAAAGTATAAAAGCACGCTACAACAATACACCTTTACTTTTTCTTTTTCTTTAAATGTGTGACTGGCTATCAAACCAAGTATTTTCCTTAGGCTCACAGAAGTCAGGTTTTATGCTATCCTAATGTAAATTGAAATGATGGCCAAAGCAAAAAAGCACCAAAACCATCAGAAGTCACCTGTCAAAACAGGAATATGTAACTGCTGGTAAAAGTTAAGATATGCTGTATCTTTTCTTGACATGCTGGCATTTTGTTGTAGTTGCTCCTCCCCAATAATTAACTGATGACAGTTTAGTTTTAAAACAAGTGCATTTTATAATCAGTGAGCCATCTATGCTACTCAACCATGTGATCTGTCTCAAGGTCACTGTCTTCAGTAACTGGTAAGAATTACATCATCTGTCCTACTATAGGATGGCAATTACATCATTGATCAATACTTGAGATCTTAGTGTGACCAACAAATTCATCTTAGGGATGAGTTACAACTAAGCAGATACCACAAAATGAAAGTCCTGTTTGCTTCAATCCACATCCCCATTAAGACTAAATTATAAAACTATCAACTCTCTTATTTGTAGTACAGCACAAGCTGAGAGCAAAGCAACAATGGGGTTGGGAAGGTGCCACAGCAGCATGCCTTTTGCAAAGGCAGAGAAGACCATCTTTGCTTTGAAGAGCTTACAACAGCCTGAAGTGACAAGAGCAACAGAGGGTGGAGGAAAGATGTGTAAGCAGATGGCAGCAGACCACGTTATTTTTAAGCCTTTAGTGGCGATGCAGTTTGAGGTAGTCACATGTTCATCTTCAACAGCAATAAGCTATTTTAGTTCCCTCTTGCCTTGAAACAGACCTGGAGCAAGCAAGCAGCAAGCTCCTGTGTCTTAGTTGGAGATGTGTGCACTTCTGTCTTCTGCTCCCCTGCAGCTGGTTTGGCAGTGTAACGTAGGGTTCTGCATTTCGTGGGAAAAGATCAGCTGAATGAAAGGAGCATGAAGGAAGTCTGCAGGAAGTGGATAAAGATGATCCAGTTAAGAGTGAAGTGGAGTAGAAGAGGCTCAGGGAAGAGAGGAAAGCTGGAACAAACAGCAAATCAGCTTAGGGTAGAGATTTATATGCAGTTTGGACTCACAGTTTGTCTTATGGCTGCTTTTGCCTCTGTGCCTCTTCTGGCTCAAGTCTCTAAGAAGGGGCAACTCCCTCGGTCTCCCTTACAGGAACCTGTTGAAGAGGAGGAGCTTGTTTTGCTCACCTTTGCTCATGCAGGGCTCAAGCAGCCTTCAGGACCAGGGTAACCTGAGCAGAGCCCCACTAAAAAGTTTCAGGAAAAATCTACAGTAAGATTCAACAGAGGGTGGCAACTCAGCCATGGGGGTGGATGTATAATACACAGCAGTGCCTGCAGGCACTGACCTACTTGGCTTCTGTACTGGCATACAGTGAATGACAGCTCCCATCTCAAATACAAGAAGGAATACATGGAATAGGAGTCCCAGGGAGAGAGAATACTAAGCCAACATCTTCACCCCTGGATACACTAAACTGGGTACCAATCCATATGTCGGGACCTAAATAGCTGGCCTCCTTCACAGTAGTGCTGTGTGCACCCAGAGGCTCATTAAAATGAAGTAGAGTTGCAGGAAACTTGCCTGCTCTGAAAATCAGGCTGGGACTAACCAGATTTGATAGCTCTGACCTTAACAGATACAGCTGTGAAACACAGACAAGACCAGCAGGGAAATAATATGATTTCTAAAACACAAATTAAACGCTGAATCTTGCAAATGCATACACTGTAGCTACACATCCTGTAGCACCTCTAAGGGCAAAAACTGACTTGGCCACTTAAAATGTGGGCTTTTAAAACACTTGATTCTGTAGTCTGTAGGTTGCCTGAAGGACAGGCAACCTCCTCTGTCTTCTACTGTCAGATACACACAGTGGATATTTAGTGCCTATCACTCTGTTTTCTGCCTTTAAATACAGAGATACAGTGTGGATGTCTTTAACACAAGAAGTCAGTAAAAGCATTACACCAGAGAAGACAGCACAATGAACTCACCTTAAAGAAGAAGTTTTTATTTCAGGTTAGGGCAAGATGGTTAATAACTGTGTTTTTCTGATAGGGCCTACTCTTATATATCTCTCACCAAGAGGCAGGCAAACTCCCTGGCTTTGGAGTAAATAGCAAGGTAAGATTTGCCTCTGTGGAGCTCATTACAGGCTAAGGGCATTAGACCCTTTCTCTTGTAACAAATCCTTTGTGTATTTGCAGAACCCCCCCCCCCCCAAAAAAAAAAAAACACCCAACTTTCAAAATTTTGTTTAAAGTACTTAAAGTTCAGTGTTCAAAGCCTCAGATCACATTTGTAGCAGATTTAATAGGGCAGTACTGCTGGCCTCCAGAAGGTACTTTTTTACCCTTGCATACTAAAGAATAATTACACACAGAAAGGCTAATTCTGCCATCTCTTGTACCAGGTTTATGCTGAAATAGGTCCACTGATGAATGAAATTAAGAAGACACGAGACTGCAATAACCTAATACTGAATCAGGCCATAAAAAATATAATCTGCTTTATCAAAAATGTAGTTGACTCAAGAGATTTCTTTTCCTTGTTTCCTACACAGAGACACTCTTTTTTTCACATAAGGAATTTGTGAAAAAGCAATGCCTGTAGGGTTCCAGGTTCATCACAAAGTTAAGTGCAAATTTGTCACAGGTAACAAGAAATTAAAAGACAACAGGAAAATAACTTGTCCATACAGCTTTCCATCCAGATTTTCAAGCAGATAAATATGAAGTTGAATAAAAACTTAAATGCTGCTTCAGTTTCATGACTGTTAGCTCTTTATCCCTGTCCCAGAACCAAACTGTGTTCTATAAAAGAAGAAATTTATCAGTGCAGTTCATTTCACCTGCAATGAAAAGTAATTTATTGTGCCTAACTGTGAAAAGCAAATTGGTATCATCATCTAGGAGTTTGTATCTCACAAGAGTTGTTTCTGTAATTTGCCCTTCTTTTGAAAAGAACTAAGATTAGAGTTACTATGTAAAAGCCTGCAACTAATATTAAATTAAGCTGAGTGCATAAAAAGTTGCTAGATGATAAAGGTTTGAAAGAGATGTATGTGTGGCACAAAAGGAAGTACAATATAGTTACGGAAAACCTATTTCTTAATTACTAGTGAGACACCTTAGTCTCAAATATTACAAATAAATTCAAGAAAAAGAATCTTTTTCTCTCAAAATGTGTTTCTAGATAGCTAATATGTTAATTTGAGAAATAATGCAGGAAAGAGTGAAAGAACTGATCATTATTTCTTCTGTGTTACTGAAAGGTAATCTGCATGAGCACAACTGAGGGGGAATAAACTGAGAATTAAACCTTTATCCTGAAGCACCTCACCACTGGATACCCTTAAACACGCTTAAAAATACCATCATTCTTCCTAGCAACATGGATGATAGCATTTGTATTTTGCCACTGGAGCATTAGCTAGTTAAGCTTAAGAAAACTCAAAAGAATAGTGTAGGACAAGGGTTAGACAGGAGTTGCATACAACACTGAATGCTCACTCTGCTTTACAAGTCCCTTGACTGCACAAGAGGGACCGAAGGTGAGACCTTTCCAACAACCAACAACTGGTTTATGTCTGCTGTGGCAGATCTCTTCACTATGCAGCTACTCATTTTCCAGAGAGGTAACATACAAACCCCTGAGCTCTTATTAGCACATCAGCAATAAACTCCAGTCTTTTACACTGCTGAAGTATTATATACAACAACTGAGACTCCTTCTTCTCAAATCCAGTGCCAGCATCTTCCCATACACTTGCTTTCTACTCTGTCCCCTCTCACTCTTTCCTACCTGACGTTTTCAGTTACCTTGTACACACTTCACTGATGCTCCAGCTCCCACCTACACTGTCTTCCTAACCCAAGCCTCAACATGTAGCTCCTTCCCATGTTACTTAGCTTTCCTATTTATCTTCCCATCACTGGTAACCATCCCACTGCTCCTTCCCTAGGCTGATAATCTGTTTTTTAAAACAGGCCCTAAGATTTATTTTTTTTTCCCTTAATACCAAAAATTCATAAAACCTTTATAGGAATCTATGGAACTGATAACAGATCAAAGCATTGCCTTTGCCTTTACTTCCTTTAGAAGGAAGGACATGAAAAATATCATCAAAGGCACAGTCAAATTTATAAAAACTAACTGGAATAAAAAAAAAAATCAACCCATCAGAACAGATGGTTTGACACCCTATCTCATCCAGCCAAGTACTGGACTCACAGAACCTCACTATATTACATGATTTCAGAAAGAAGGCACCTTTATCAGCATAAAACTAAGTGATCTTCAGGCTGTGCTGCTCAGAATGGAGCATAGAAAATGAAATCCAGCTGACTCCCACAAGAAGCTTTTCCACAAAAGCGGAAGGGATTTAAACCCCACAGCGTAAGGAAAAGAAGCACAGACTGATCAAACATAATATCCCCAAATGAGTCTGCAAGTTGGTAGCAACAACACAACTACAGAGAATTTGGGGTTTCTTGGATCTTGACTACACCAAGCTCTTAAGAGGAAAGCTTTTCTCCTTCCTTATCTGTGAAGTACGACAAAGCAGTAGAAGGCAGCTGTGCTTTCTGACTTAACCTTGGTTAAAGAAAAATGCTACAAGCCAGAGCAAGAGAAACTGTTCTCTGTGGATGCATTTTCTGTTGAGGGTGGGGAGTTGTGCTCCTCTGGCCACTACTTCCACATGAGTGCATCTCCACAAATTGCAATCTCCTTTCCCTGGACAACCTTCATCACCAAATGCTGAACACACTGATGAAGCTGATGAGTAAAGTAGTGTACCAGCTTAACCAATAGCTGATACAGCAAGTGTGTTGCATCCCTTCAGTGACAGCAGCTTAAAGCAAGATAATTACTCTTTTGACCCTTTATCCTCTCCCTCCCCATCAAAAGGGCACCTTCCACCTGCCAACATGGCAAGAGTGACTTTTGAAAGGAGGACCTCAGGCAAACCAGAATTGCATGCCGGCAGCAGTGAGCAGGAAAGAAATTTGCCTTGTAAAATAGCTGGGCCTCCAAAGTCCCAAGTGTGGCAGGGCACAGACAGAAATATTATAACCAGCTTCAACAGCACAGAAAGATGTATCATGCAGGCTGCTCTAATGGCAATGAGAAGCCCACATATAGCAAATAATGTTGCAAGAACCTTTGTGCAACAGGTAGGGGATTGGAAAAGGCAGTTTTCTAAAGGGAAAGCAGGGAAAATGGCACTCAGCAGTGAATCAAAGGTGAACAAAGCAGAATCCTCTGTCAAAAAAGACTGATGCTCACTGATTCTGGAAAGGAAGATGTCTCCATGCTGTACACAGAGGATGCCCAGTTTCGGGATCCAGTCTGCTCTCATCAACAGCTCTTTATAGCTGCCAACAACAGATTGCAGCAGAACCAAGGCTTGTGCTTTCTAGCAGTGAAAGCAGGACCAGGGGTATATTCAAACAGATAGTGATGCTACATACTCTCAGTTTTATTCTTGAACAGCAGAAACTGTAGTAGTAAAGGCTTGTTAAGCATACACAAATAAGTCAGAGTATTTCTGTGTGCAATTAATCATGACTTATTTGAAGATACTCTGTTAGCATTCCCATTTTCTGCTTCCTGAAACTCCAATTAATGAGGGCCAACCCTCAATCTAAAAATATTTTATGTGTTGAACAAAAGCAACCAAAAAAAAGTTATTATCTAAACCAACAAAATGTTCTCACAAAAGATTTCTTTGCAGTTTTTGAGCAGAACAAATGACTTAAAAATAGAGGTTGAGCAAACCAGATTAAATAAGTACTTAAGAACTTGGAAGCAAAACAGTTTTTATTTAATAAGCATGTAAGTGGTGTTTCTGCCATCACTGCTATTAGACTTCTGCTTTCTCCTCTCCAATGTCTGCAACTTATGATCTCAGAAAACAAGCAAAAGTTTAAAGTGTCTCTGAAACAAATGAGTGAGGAAATGAAATGTGTTGTTTGTGATAAATTTGCTACACATATTTTTGAATCTATAGTTTGCCTGTCTAAAAACATTTCCAATGGCTCTTTTTCACTTAGGAGGAATAAAATCCACTTTAATTTTCCCTAATATTTCAAGTGCTTAGGTACTTAACCCAGGTTACTTCTTGAAACAGTTTTGTCTCAATTAGGAGAAGATGAGGTTGGTGACATTGCATGGGTTTCATGCGACATGTCTGCTGAAACACTTAATCTGTCTTCCATAAAATACTTCATGCCTTTACTAAGGGTAGACCCTCTGCACCAGATCATGGCAAACACACCACACCTGTGGACTATTCTTTATAGTCCAACAACAAGACAGTGTGAAAGCAACTGATCAAAATAGCCTTCAAGTCACAAGTATCCCCAGAAACTGAGGGGGAAGCTGTTTTTATCAATATAGACTTCCATAGTGAGATTTCTAAGCACTGCATTTTGACACAGTAGAAAAATCTGTAGCTATTTCAAATACTTTTGGAATACCTTTCCCTTACATCAGTCAGAAGAGCCAGCTATAAATATTCCTGCTGTATAAGCATGTTTCTTTCATCATACACTACGTGCTTTGATACGATGGTGGCTGTTATTTCAGACCCTAAGCCAGGTTTGTTAAAATCTGTCCAAATAGCACATACAGGAACATGCAAAAGATGAAGGAGCCATGCTACAAATAGAGCAACTGCAGATGCTACAGTCCTGCCCACATACACTCTAGTGTATTTTTACACAAAGCCTAGCACTGCATCATGCGGGTGCCAGCTATAGCTTGTACCGTGCTGCCAGCAAAACAGGATGCAAAAGCAGATAACAAGGAAAATTCTAGGGCAGTTTCTGTGCACTAAGAGGAACAGAATTTGTTGAGTCTTTTAAGAATCACCATTGTAATGCTTTACACAGACACTGAAAGCATGGATGCAGACAGCACTACAAGCATCAGTCAGAAATTATTTCAAACTCATCTGTTTGACTTACTTCTCCCCTCCTTTCAGGCTTTCTGAACCTTGAGAAACACTACCTGGCTGTCCCCTTTGTGCCAGAACAAACCATTTCTCTGCCACTTGGACTTATCACAGTAAACTTTTAGATATTCACACAAGAAGACAGAAGACAAAACAAAAAATGCTACACAATCTTGTGGAAGAAAAACATCTGAATTACTTGCAATTTAAAGCCTTGACTTTCTATTTCATTAAACAATAACCAGAGTTTATCTCAGAATAGAAAATTACAGCTTGAGCTGCACATCCACAGCTGAACCCAAGCTGTAGCCTTGTTCAATCATTTACTTTTGTAGGGGTTCGAAAGAGTCAACAGTTCTGCGATCCTGCAAACATTTTCACCCTTTATTTCCCTTTATTCTAGCTGAATGACAGTGCTCTGTAGTAAGGCTCTGCTTGGCAGAGGTACAGAAGAACTAGAAGTCTCTTCACGTTGCCCAATGTGTATGCAGTGGAATCACCTCAAGAGACACGTGACAAACGCCTCCCAGTTTCCCTGTGGCTGCTGGTGCCCCCCCTGAAGCAGCAAGTGCCCAGCTGAGCTCACAGTGACCCCAAGCTCCTCTGAGTGCCACCAGCGCAGCTGAGTTGCCAGCTGGCACCTGACAAAATGCAGGAACATGAAAACTAAAACGAGGGTTTGAGAGGAGCAGGCAGTGCTCACAAGGCAGCTGGTCTGAGGTTGGCTCTGCACAAACTAAGGATCAGAGCATGGGGTCACGCTAGAGAAGACCATCTCAGATGCAAAGCTTTGAATTGTAAATAATACATTTACAGCAGATCCGTGGGAAAAAAAGAACACCCAGGCAAACTGCAGATTTTTAACATTCTCTGTGCAGATCTTTACTACATTATTTATGTGCATGTTCATTAATAGAAAGCAAATCACAATGTGTGCCAGAGATTATTAATCCCCTCAATAATGTAATTTCATACCCCTTTAGATCCTGAAGCACCACATGCAGTACTACTCCTTAGGCTTACTTGTTGCAGTATAAAATGGAGGGTGGTGAAGGGAAAGGAACATACAGCACTTTCACAGCAGCTTTTAATGCTGTGGGTTACAGGCCAAAGAACCAGCTTTAGGAAAATAGGGAGGGGAATCCATCTCCTCTCCTCAGCCTGCGTCCCAAGTAGTCTCTGAGGAAACTTGCCCTCACTCTTTCAGTGTACCACTTTGATCACACACATGGAACAGGCTGATACCTTCCTGACTGCAGCCCAGCAAACAACACCGTCTTTCAGGCCAGCCAAAAATAATGACCCCTCAAGTGAGTCATAGAGCATATTGCCATTTATTATCTAAGACAGTTTCTTTAATAGTTCTGCTACACTGGGAATTCAGTTAACTCACCTCACAGACTGGATTTCAACATTATTTAAGCTGCTGGATTTCCATCAAAGGCTTAAAAGACTTGGTTATTTTTCATTTATTTTTAGTTTTTAAAACCATACAAGAAATGTCACTTGACAAAATTTATAGCTAGCCCAATGGCAAGTCTGGTGTTGGTTTGTAAGATTCCTGACAAACCCTACTTCTTTAAAAAAGTAAATTTAAAGAAAAAATAAGACATTGTAGAGTAAGAACATTCCTATCAGAAATGACAAGTAACTTTCTCTTCTCCAGAGATCAGGCTTACCATGGTTTTATGTGTACTGAATAGTCTGAGATTTTTAATTGGGAAGATATCAGACAAACTTTTTTGGTCCTTGTTTTTTCTGCTTTCCACTATTTTTTTTTCTTCTGCTTCTCACTGATTTTTGAAGACTGTGGCTGATAAATGCTATCATTTTCAGCTTAGTCCTAATCAGGTCATATCCCAGTTCCCTGCCTGGAGTTCTACCCAACAACCAACACTGATCCAGCAGAGCCATCCTCCTCTCTTGGTTGCCATAGATACTCTTTGGTGACCTTATGACACATTTACTTGGCTGGCAAACAGAAACTGTCATCACATCGAGTGCTGGTCCCTCTTCTTCTCATTGTTATTAATATCACTCTTTTTACTAGTGGCACCAAGATCATTGCATACATATTCACTCACTGAGATCACTGTACAGCTTCACAGTGAGGTATGAACAGCCTCTAACGTGCCTCCTGCAACTGCTTCAGCAACTGAAACCACTCATACTAACCCAAAACACAGACCAAACCTTCTTAGAAGACATTGTGCCAGTGGAAGGCTCCAAACTAGAAGTACAATTTCAAGACCAAGCCCAATCACAAAGAGTTTTATTAAGTTTGGGATTTATTACGGAAGTGCTTCAAATTTCTTTCTTAAATTATTCTTCCCAGCAGGCTAACTTTCTTTTACACTGCCTTCCTTTCCTTCTAAGGCATTTTAAGATCTTTATTTTAAGATTTTTATTTTTGCCATAATCTGAGGAACAAAAGAGGCCATTAATACCTTTATTTGGTTTGTATAGTTGGAGAACATGTGGATATGAAAATGACAGCAAAAGAAGAAAAAATTCAAAAATCCCACAAAACTTACTTGAAATCAAGGGTTTACTTTTCCTAAGAATATTCAAGTCAGAACAAAGGAAACTACAGAATATCAGAGTTTTCCATAGAATAAGTGATTCAATTCTCAATCATGGAAAAAGAACTATATTTAGAAAGATGTAATACATTTCTTTTTCTTCTGGTAAATTTAGCGTAATTGGGAGTACCAGATGGCCACATATCTATGGAGTATTCATCTCTATCATCCTGATGTAGAAACTTTAGAAAGGAAAAAATCCTACATGTCTTGAGAGTAGCCTGTGCAGACCACATAATAACAAATGAGATTATTATGTACAGCCTCCAAGCAAATGGTCTTTGGACTTTCATCAATTTATGTATGCTGTGGAATGTCAAGTTATTACAATTTTTTTGTGTTAAAAAGGCTTGAAGCACTATCTTTCCAATTTAGCCCAAAGATAATACAATGATAAACTTCTACTACCAATAAATAATCACTAGGACACTTCAGCTATCAGAATTTGAAAACACTGGTGGTATGAAACATCGGTTTACTTTTTAAGTGCAAGTGAAGAATGAAAAGCACAACTCCAAATCTCAATCTGAAAAAAGGAACACACCCACCCAAGCATCACTGATACACACAGCAAAAAACGCACCCCAGCAAAAAGAAAACTTTAATGCCACTTTAACATTCCTCAGTAAAGAAAACTTCCTGGACAAGTTGTGTTGGCAGCTCCACAGCATCCTTTCCCAGAGTTTCACTCTTGCAAGTCGATGGCATTAAAAAGCACACTTACAACCATTACTGAGTATTAAACAGGTCTTTAAACTGCAGAAGAGAGGAAGGATGATGCAGTGCCAAGTCTCCTTGGGTGGGACTTGGGAGGTCCAGCCTCAGCTCTCTGCCATGTTGCCCTTTGGGCCATGAGCCTACCCCGGGACTCGACTCTGCAATCTGAGCAGCAGGGGCACCACACCTTCCTCATCTGAGGGGAGCAGTCAGGACAGACATGGGGGAACCTGAGAGAATTCAGGCTGGTTCTGACGTGCTGCATGCAGGCTCCCTGCGTGGTGGGCTCTGGAAGCCTATCCTGCATTTCTGTGTTCTGCTTTCACCAAACAGATCAGTAAAACTGGAGGAATTGGAAGGAAGCGAGTAACTTTGACTTTGACAAGCACAATGAAATTCTGCCAACCTTTCCACTTGAAAAATTACTGATTTAGACACAGTCCAAAAATAATAGCAGTTCTGTTCTAACTTCATGGCTATAGTAACATTTTCAGTACTGCCATGTTTCTGAAATACGATCAATGATTATTAAAAAGTTTTCTTAGAACAGCTTTGAGGTGAAATCTAATGTTCTGTTTTCATAGACTGCAAACAAATGTGATCAGTGCTGACATGAAAAGCATTTGAACTGTGCAAACACTGTTTTCTTCTATAAGCAGTAACAGAAAAGCACCATCCAGGACTTGATCTAGCTGATTTCAAACTATTTCAAGCACTGTCTCTACACATTGTGTTAAAAATAATTTAATGGGTTTTTTTATAACACAGAATTGAAAAACATGATGACAACTGAAGAACCATTCAGAACACAGGCTCTGGTTTCAAACTATGTTCATGTCAGGGAGGATCATGAGCAGATATTCTTATAGTACTTTTCTTTCCCCCCCTCCAAAATAAACTTTAGTATAGAATGTCCTACAATGACACATCCCTCAAAGGATTTCCCTCCTGCTTGCCCACAAACTGTCCAGCCCCCACAAAGCTGAACGGATTGCATGTCAGCCCAACTAATTAATTCAAGCTTACAAATAGCTACCCAATCATTGAAGGCTATGTACCTACACAGTGTTTTCCCACACATACTTATTTTACTTGTGTATTTTATGTTTAGACAGCCTAATATATTAATCAGTATGAAAAGAGGAAGAAGACAAAATGAACTATATGATTTAAGCCTGGTTCAAGATCATATTACTTGCCTCAAGAGTGTAAAGTGGCCTTTATGTGTATGAAGATCAAACCCTGTGGGTTGGTCTAACCCAAAATATTGGTAGGTTTGACTTCAGCAGTTACAGCCCCCAACAAGGAAAATATATTTATAGATATAGTCTCAAAGACCAAATAGTTCTTCAATCAGTAGAGGTCTCATTCTAAAAGACACTGAATATGCACGGAACTCTTTAAGCTCTGATTAATTCTCCCAAGAACACTACTTGACCAAACCTTAAACACAGAAACAGTCTGATGATGATTTCAAACATGGTGGGTTTGCTCTGCCCTCCTTTTTCCCCCCTTTCTTTTTTCTTCATAGTTCACATACATTTGCTCACTTCACTGACTTGAGGCTTACAGCAACAAAACACAGTCAGGAAACCCAGTTGTCATTAATTGCTAGTAACATCACAATTACAGCCAGGAAAAAAAACACTGCTGAAAACTCAATATATTTTTATCTACATATATGTGACTACAAACAACTTCTTTGACACCAGATATGCCATGCACTCTCTACCCACCACTGCAGCTTCAACCATGAACTTATCTCTTCTTAACCCTTTCAAACCCTTTCAAGTAATTTGTTATAGTAACAAATAAAACAAAACCAAAACCCAGAAATCAACATCCTTGTGGTTTTCCTAACCAAACTACAGCATCTTTCTTCTCAAGGGGAAACCTCAGTATTTGTGTACCTGTGAATTGGTTTTGGTGCTTCTGTAGCTAATGGAAAAATTTCTCCATGCACATCACTCAAGCTGTGGCAGACCAGGTGTGCCCATGGCCAGGGACAGTGTAGGGACATCTTCCTGACAAGGCCAGACACCCCCCACACAAACCACGTGCAGCTCAGTTAACTAAGAAGGGCCTTTGGCACACATTTGGAGAAACCTCTGAACTCCTGTCTTTGTGACACAGCATGTGAAGTGCTGTACCACATGCACTCTGTAAATTTGATACCAAAGCTGACTGGAAAATATCCACCAGCACTACCCTTAGCTCCACGTTCCCATGGTCAGCAATCTCTCCTAGCTGAAGCCACGTGCTCCTTCTCAGCAACACGTGACAACTCACCCAAAGTATCAGCCTGTAAGGGGAAGGATCAGCATCAGCAAGCCAGGAGTGAGTTTTTTGGGTAGGTGTTGGGGCCTTTTTGCTTGTTTCATTTGGTTTTGGGGCAAGGGGTGGTGTTGAGCCAGTTCTATATTATGATGATAAAGCAACAGCACCAATGTTGGTGAGGCCAGTGCAAAATGGTGTTGTCAGATGTGGCGCTTCCCTTCTAGGAGGATGAGAGTATCTTAACTGAATGTCCAAAACATTAAATCTACTTTCAGTAATGGACAGAAAATTATACTTAACCAGAAGGCCTAAGTAACAGCTCTGTATCTCAATCACAGGCCCAGCACAAGCAGCCACAACTCACAGTGCCTGTAGCATGTACTATCAGTACCTTGCAGACCTGGAGAGCTGAGGTGTCACTCCCACCCTCTCCCTCAGCAAATGGTCAGTTTGTCAACAGAGAAAAATTCTGCTAGGAAATTAAGAGATTAGCAACTCATTTCCATGGAATAACTGGGCATTAATAATAAAAAAGGGTCCACTTTAAAGCAGCTTACTTATACAAGCAAAAACTGGGGTAGCACACATCATTTCAGAGGTGTAACAGAAAAAGGAGATTTGCCCTTTAGCTATAATCCATGAAGACCAAACAGTCTTGCAGTTCTGCATGGAAAGGTCTCAACCACTTGGGAGGAGGTCTTCAGTCAGTGCCACCCACTTCAGTGACAGATGAATTAGGCTGACAGAGTGCCCATTTCTCATATAAAGGATAAATATAAACAGTCACATAGAGCAGATGGACAGTCAGACAGCTATTAAAAGCTCCACAGATAACCTTCTGGCACTATCACCCACATAAAACAGATACTGAAGAAATTTCATACACAATAGTTCTCGAGCTCAGATATTCTAACACAGTTAAGATCCAAAGAATATGCTTTTTAAGTTACACAGATGATTGTCCATTTATTTTGTAAGAGAAAGCCAGGCACATTCAACAACACACTTCTTGAACCATTAACAAAGCAGAATTCACTTTTCTTCTTCTCATTTTTAGTACATACACAGAGAAGGAATTAATAAATATTACTAACCAGAGCAATACTGGAGCTTGTCAAATAAAGATCCATTTATTTTCAAAGTATTGCTCTTGCTAAAATTTACCAAAAATATTGTATCTTCTGATTGTTTCTCACAACAGTCACTGTAGCAGCACAAAGCTGGGCAGAGGCAGCTGAACTGATACAAATTGCAGTCTCTGGCACTGTGTGCTTTTTAGCACAGCATTTTGAACTAGCAATGGAAAAAGAAATAATTTTTAAGCACATTTCACGAAGCAGCTCCCAAGAAAAAGGTTGTAATCACAGACTTTTACAGATGTTCCAACCTGCAATGCTTCACTCCCACTATTGTTCTAAATACTGAGTACCCGCCCTCCACTCCACACACACTCACACGCAGACACACGTGCACACTCACGTGCACTCGGTGTCATACCATGTACTTCACTTCTAATAGTAAACCTGACAGAAAGGAATTTTATTTTTACACTTTCACACCTCCCACTCCTAATTAATGTCAGTCAGCATCTTCTGCATACTACAGAAGTACACACTGCAAATATACATGGCCTTATCTGTGCTCTGTGCAGGGCAGGGGCAAAAATTTCCATTCTTGCTAGAAACTGAGTAGGCTCTATGTGATGGATTCACACAGGAAGGATCTGGGGATGCATAACTCTCCTTTAATGACCCTCCTGAGTGGTCAGTTAAAATGTTCTGACTTTTGGGGGGGATATTTCTGTTGGTTGGTTTGTGCTTTTCACCCCACAGCTATGAATCAGAAGCAATTCTCCAGTTCAGAAGAGTTGTTGCAGACTTCCCAAGGTGCAAGAGGGCTCAGGGACTTGCCAGTACATCCTGACAGCTGCCAGGAACAGTGGCAGCAGTGGGAGGGACAGCAAAGGAATTTTGCCAGTGACTTCAGTAGAGCCAGTCCACACTGTTTGGATATCCATGGACCAGAGCCAGACAATTAAAAGCACTGGTACTTACGGGGTAAGCACCTCTACTTGCGCTCCCCAGCTGTCCCAATAACCACTGCAGTAGCAGAACTGAGGATGGGAAAATCTTGGTCCCAAAACCCAATGCAGACAAACTTGGTTTCCCAGCACACACACCACTCACTTCTTTTTATAGACTGCTTTTCTCTCGAATGCAAAAGTAAATCCAGCTCAGATGATTTCCCTGTCTTAACTTTTGTACAAGAGGAAGACAGAAAACTAAAAAAAGAAAATTAGACACTTCATGAAATCCGTGATTAAGACACAGAAACTATCAAGACAGATGGGCTGAAACATTCAGGGAGCTTCAGTTCAACAACCCATGTTTTTCAGAGGTCTACAGTACGCTATTGTCTTCTCCATTTAGAGATTTTAAATCCCATTTTTCATTGCAGTAATTTAACACCATTTTCTAAACTTGGAGCACACTTACTGGGTAGTCCAAAATAAACCCCAATATTTACTTAACTAGCACATGGCCCTAGCACCTAACTACATGGTGTTTTTACCCGCTCTTCACTTCTTTTTTTTGGGTGCAGGCAACAGTCACAGCCGCTGGCTTGTGAGCTTGCTGGGGAGGCAGAGCAGGGTGACTGCAGATGGGGGGAAAGTAAGAAGCAGCACCCAGCTGCAGCTGCCTGTGTTCTGCTGCAGGCTTTGCTGTCCTGCGTGCCCCGCGGGAGGAGCTGCTCTCACTGTCCTTAGCAGGCTATTGCCATGCACACAGAAATACCAGGCCAACCACACATGGAACTCCCTCTCACAAACGTTTGTCTCCCAAGGGCGAGAAGCAGAAGCCAACACTGCACACTCTGAAATGAGGAGCCAAATGCTTCTAGCAAGGGTGATCTGCCCCTCCACAAGCTCCTTGCTCACAGCAAGGACTCAGGCTGGTTCATCCTACCACTGGATCCCTTCTTCCCTCAGAAATTAAGTCCTCTTTTCTGTGCAGTGCACAAAGCAGTCACTCACCCAGGGGAAAAAAAAAGAAAAAAAAAAAAAAAAAAAAAAAAAAAGAGGGGGCAGGGAGAAAAAAATAAAAAAGGAAATCTGTGACTCTGCACTTGGCAAAAGCCAGCGATCAGCAACAACTGCCGAAAGCTGAGTCACTTTTTTCCCTTCCACCTGGCGAGTGGCTGCCCCAATCCATTCAGCAGAAAGCCTCTTTTCACCGAAACTGGCATAAATCTGGAGTAATTCCCTCCGTTTCAATGGAGCTGCTCAGGATTTATGGCAGCGTGACACAACAAGCAGAATCCTGTGCACTGAGAGCTACAAGCCCAGGTTTTCTTGCAGGAGACGGCGCTGCTTTGCTCTTCAGGCTGCGATGCCAA
Source organism: Pyrgilauda ruficollis (assembly GCF_017590135.1). NCBI lineage: Eukaryota > Metazoa > Chordata > Aves > Passeriformes > Passeridae > Pyrgilauda > Pyrgilauda ruficollis. The sequence goes on along the minus strand of NW_024524934.1, from coordinate 6,006,325 downwards.
CCATGCAACAGCACTGATGCCACGGCTTGTTCTATTTTTTCTGATGCTGTCATCTCCAGCAGATGCTCTGCAAGCAGGACCTTTGGAGAAATCACCCTCTTTCACACACTACAGGAGAATTTTTACGACCAGAACATTTATTAGCTTGAATTAATTATTTTTCAGATTTCTTTTTTTTTTTCCCCAGATTTCATTTAATGCTTTAATTTGGTTTAGCAAAGATTTATAAAATTATTATTTTTAACATCTCACTGGGCTGTGTGAAACAGAGTTCAGAAGACAGCAGAAATATCTTCTGTGCAGATGATGTGTGAATAAGTAAGGGATGAGATCAAGATTTAAGGAATACCAATCAGCTTTACCAGACAATAATCTACTCTATTTATGTTCTCAGCTTAAGAAAAAGCATTGTTAGTGGATTTATGCATGCACTGGAAGCTTTCTATAAGCAGGGAAAGACACTGAAAAAAACTACCTAATACACCCCCCAGCATGCAATGCAGTGGCAAGCAGAATAAAAAATGGCAAATGAACACAACCCCCAACCTTTGAAACAGGGCTAGTCCAACAGAGGAGAGCTTCAGCTTTACAGTAAACACATCACTTATGTAAAAAAAAATGCATTCACACATATACCAAGGCACTGACAGGGTTTTTCTAAACAAATGCAATGAGTCTTGTCTGCCCTGGCTAAGTACATTTACAACATCCAAGCACGGGATGTAGCTGCCTGGAAACAGCAGTGTTCATGTCGTCCTTTCAATATGGGGAACACAGTGTGCTATACAAATATTAATTTAGCCTGAACAACCAGTGAGGTATGCAAATATTACTCCCAGCTTCAACTGGGATTGATTTGAGCACAGAGGAGCAGGAAGGGGGATTTCTAGCCGTGCTTCAGGAAGCCAGCTCACAGCCAGGGAGAGCTGGAATCTCGCAGGTCTGCAAGTTCTCTCAGTAGCCCTGCCCTGACCAACTTTCTAGACCTGCCTGTTCTCTACAGGCAACCCAGACGAGCAAACATTTTCTGTGTCCTGACTGGTTATGCTGCCAAATTCAACAAGGCAGCTGTGCAGACATGGGTACACTGTGCAGCACCTCCCAGGTCCTGGTTTTGACATGGTTCAAGAAAAGCCACCACAGCCACTTAACCAGGCAAGAGGAACTGCAAGAGACCCCTGCTGGGTACCACTAATGTCCAAAAAGCACTGCTGGTGTAAAAGCAGAGAAAAGCAGCAGGAGCTTCAGCAGCTGACACTGGCTTCTTGTTTACTAGGTAAGTTGCAGAACCCCTGGGACTCAGCTGATGAGGACAGGGCCAGAGCAGAAGTCCAGTCGGTCTTGCTGTGTACTTTGCCTTTTTAAAGTTCCACCTCTAATCCAAAGGGAGGAAAGAAACATTTGTGAAGTCAAGCACACAAGAAAAGGAGAGCTGAAACAATGCAGATCTAAGTGACCTGGAAAGAATGATCTCCTGCACCATTTTCTTCTACCACTCCACAGAATAGCAGTAGAGGAAAGTGAAAGGCAGAGAACTGGGTATCTCAAGGACAGGGCATATAGAATTGCAGCTTCAACCAGCAGCTCAAGGAAAACAATTCTCACAGCAACCATGACACTGAAAACTATTCAACCCTCTTCCTCAAGAGCCTTGGTTTTAGCTTTTTACAACTCTGGCAAGTAAGTGAATTAATATTTTAATAGAAAATGCTTAATACAAACATAAAGAATATTTTAAAATATTTTATTTAAAATCCTGTGATATCTGACTCAGACTGATCTTTTGAGGGCAAGTTTCAGGACAAAAATCTGCCATTTTGGAGAGAACAGGCAAATATGTATCACTGTCTGTTAAATTTACTTCTGCTGCTGCTGCTGTTGTTGTTGCTAATTTACAGAGATACAAAAATGGCATCATACCCTGGAGAAAGTCTGAAAATTTGGCAGAAGTATTATGCTGATCAGAGACATGTTCTTAGCTATGCCTGTGAAAAAATCACCTATATTTGGTTAATTTTTAATCTTGAGGGCGGGAGGCCAGCAGCTGAATCTTCAGACCTTTCAGCAATGTAAGCTTTACACCCCAGGCTTTGATACAGCTCCACATGGGCCACAGCAGCTATGGAAGGGTCTGTCTGCATGGGGTTCACTGCAGAAGAAAAGACTGAACTCTAAGTAGCTTTGGGATTTCTGAAGTCAAGAAACCACAGTTAGCAAGGAAAGACACTGTACTTCGATGTACTGTTCTTTACCTGAATATATACAGAAACAAGGCAGAGATGCAGAAAAGCGACAAAACAGTTGGAGATTCTAGTTTGATTTTTTTTTTTTTTTTTAAGAAAGTAAATCCATACAAGCAGCAAAGTGCAAGCACTTAAAGTATCCCCACCACAGAACTTACCAAGGGTAATATTTTCTGGTAACCCAGCATGCCAGCATAGAAGATTCATGGTCTGCTGTTCTGTAAAGCATCCTTCTCTTTCAGGAGCAGCACTCAGAAAGGGTGACACAATGCCAAGCTGCTCTCCCTGTATTCCAAGGCACCTCCACTCAAATGCCCCCAAATCCCATTTCTTCCTTGTCAGAAATCTTTGTTAACAAATTTCCCTTTTCGTTTATTTTGTGAACTGTGCTTGTCTTTTTTTGTTTGTAAACAAAGAAACAAACAAAAAGCCAGAATGTAGCAAGGCTCTGCCAGAACTCAATTAATAAATAACGAGCATTGAGTGTTTTTGATCATTTCCTTCTGTCTGAGCCTCACAAACTGACAGCAAAACAGCGTATGACCCTTTACAGAACAATTTTGCTATCACATTACATCCTCACTGGAAATTAAGAACACAAATTTGACATTTTGAATGGGAATGGCCCATCCAGTTTGGTTCAGTGTTATGCACTGGGAAGTCCAGAGCCAGCTGCAAGCCAGCACAGCAGGATTTGCAAAGCATCCATGTATTCACACGGTAAACCCCAGCACAGCCTGCACTAACTCTGTCAGTCACTCTGCATTATACAGGTGTGATTAACACTATTTTGTTGGGCCTTTTGCAAGACATAACTTGAGCTTAAGTTCAAGCAATTCCTCAGGATGTATGAATCCACAGCCATGGGAAAAGCAGGAAAGGTGAGGAGAAAAGACATCCTATCCTGTTGCTACATCTGGAAGCATAAGGATGCAAGAAGTGACTTTCATATTCAAAACTGGAAAATGGGAAAAACAAGAATAAGAGGTGTTTAAAGAAGGAAAAGAGGTTGAGACCTGCTGAAAAACTGTCTGGAAAAAAATAAAAAAGGATGACTAGAGAATACATTCTGCCACAGAGACAGTGTAAGAGAATAGAAAAACATATAAACAGAGACAACTACAGGAGCATTATCCAGCATTGTGTTTAAAAATAGTGGCCAGGAAGACAGATTCTCATTCCATCTTTGTTGGCATAACTTTACTTGACAGGAATATGCTAAATTTGTACCAGCCATAGATCTGCATCCTTCATTTATAAAGAGACAAACCCAGTATTAATAACACCTTTCTGTGTCCTGGTGTTTATGAGCACGCCATCTGTTTGCATTTGGAAACTGCCCACCATACGTGCTAAATTGTCAAAGATACACAAAGTGGGCAAAAAGTTAAGATTTCCATTACTTCAGCCCTAATTTGACTAACACCAGCACTAAGTGATCTCCATCCAAAGCATAAACATACTCCTTATAAACTGCTTAAATGCCAGTACTCTAAAGGCGTGACTGTTCATGTGTTGTAATCTCTCTAATGAATAAAATTCAGCTGCATCCACAAAGAAAAGTAATGTTGTTGACACATCACCGAAAGGAAGCAAATAATGGCTCACAACACTAAGAAACCTGATGAAAATGGAAGGAAAATTACCCTTTGAATAATTTTGCATGACCCATAAGTTTTAGTGGGCTACAGGGAATACAAACTCAATTGTTCCATTTTGCTCTCTTGCAGATGCTTTCATTTTTATATGTCCACATATATATATATATTTTTAAATGCACATTTACTGTCTTTTTCAAACAGTTTAAACTGCTTTGGGTGCAAAGGAAAGGCTGGATTTGAACTCTTGGATGAACCACATGCACAAACTTTTTCAGGAAAAGAATGTGGATAATAAAATAAATAAAACAAAACAAAAAAGAGGATAATTTTCCTTCCCTGTCTCTTTAAGATACTGCTGCTTTTCAGCCACACAGTGAATGCTTCATTCAAATAACAGAACATGGATTTCTCTTAGTAACTGCAGCTATAATTGTAGCAACTGCTTATACTGCTTCCATCCTATTAGTGTTACAATTGTCCAAAGCAGAACACTCAACTAAATTGCCCTCATTTCTTATAAACATCTCCTTTTTTTTTGTAACAGGAAAAAAACCCCAAAAGCCTTCAGAATGTTACCCCTTTCTTCTGTTACCTTCTTTTGCTTCTTTGGCACCGAAAGCATGCAAAAACAATACTGCTTTCCCTGCCTTCAATGTTTGGCAGCCTTTTCTTAAACAAAAACACTCTGATTCAGTGGATGCTCTGCCCACTATTACAGATAACATGCCTTTTTCAAAAGTGAGTCTCTTAAGGACAGTGTGGGGTAGCTTTATTTGCAGTCATTCACCAACTAGTATCCCATTTAGGATCTAGTAAGAATTGGCTCTTAGCATCTTCCTCTGCTGTATATGGTATTTGCATGCATATTATGCAAAACAGCGATGAAAATAAATGGCCTGGGTTGTTGTGTTTACTCATACACAGAGGACATATCTCTCATGTATTCTTACTATGATGAAAAGGCACAGGCATGAAGAGTCCATCTCTGCATGGAAATAGCATGTTGGGCAGAGTGGGGGCAGCAAGAAACCCAACTTTACTGACTCTTACACTGATAAGATGAAAAAACTCCTGCATTGTCAAAACACTAGACAAAGTGTATCACTTAAAGCAGTTACAGCTCCTAGGTTTCAGTATGCTTCACTGGAAAGCAAGTTTTTAATAGCATTATTAAGGTATCACACCATGATTATTCTTACTTGGTTTTCAACTTAAAGTGTTTTTGCCTGCTGCATTTCCTTTTTTGGCTTTAAGGAAGGGTGGCCCAATAATTAAATTTAAAAAACCAAACCCAGCACAAAATATAACCGCTTTGATTTACAGGGTCAGAGGAAGAGCTTTGAAATGTCCAATAAATCCAAACACTATTTCCAGTCTTCCTTCTCGTTCACTCACTATTCTGCGTATTTTCCTTTTTACCCTTGAATAATATATGGATAAGGCAAGCATATCCCATTTATTTGCTCATTACGCAACCCATTCCTACTGTAGTAACATCCCATACTTCAATAACTGTGCACATTCTCGTTACCCCATCACAATAAACCATCAGAATGGGGAAACAGACTTCAGTGTGTGGGTCTCTCATTTTGGCAGGTTTAAGAAAGACGGAAAAAAGGGAAGAGGGGGAAAGAGAGTGGATAAGAACAGGAGGGAAAGACAAAAGCAGGGCTTAGCCTTTCACATGGGAAGGTATGCCAGAGGACAACCACAGTGCTTCTCAGCAAAACTCCAGGGATCCATGTCTGCAACAAGCTGCGTGCTGAGCACTGGCATGGGGTGCTGAGCACCAGCTGCTCCCACTGCAGCAAAGCAGGTCACTGCCTCACTCAGGACTGAGCTTCTGTGCCACAGACCATCGCACTCGCTGCTGCCCCCAGCACAAGGCATGCACCAGTTGTCTTCCACAGGGGCTGCCAAGCCCCTTGGTCACACCATTGCATGCAGACCCTCGCCTACAGCACGTGACAGGGACATGACCCCAGAGACAGTGGCAAATGTCATGATGTCAGCTCTTTGACCCTGTCAAAAATGTCAAACACAGCAGAAATACAGAAGACACTGTTTTAGTGATACAATGCTAAGAAAGTCTAGGAAAAATATAAACTTAACCACCAAATTAATGAAATTAAACTCAAATAATCTTCCCTCTTAAAACTCTGAAGGAGCACCAATTACCTTCAGTCACTCAAATGAACAAAGTTCTCTATGGCGTTACTTCTCAATTCTCAAAAAATACTCCTGGCAGTATTTTGAGCATTATGGGAACACCTGAGTGCACGTGTTAAAATGCACATTTAACAAGCCTGGTTCTTCTCTCGCTGAAATCAGCTGCCCTTAATTTGAACAGCAGGAGACCTGGGCCTTTTCCACTGCCATGTTCCTTATCAGAGCTCTATAAATGTCACATCTTTATTTTATTACTGAAAGACATATTTTATAGATTAACAATAAAAGCATTCTTGTACGCGAGTTTTCTAGCCCCTGTTGAGATTCTGAATTCTTGAAGGTCAAATAAAGCAGTCCATAGGAAGGAGGAGAAGAAAATACTCTGCAATATCCTTTTAAAGAGCCACCACAGCAAAGAGAGAATAAATAGCTGATTTGTTACATGGCTTTGAGGGCAGCCACAAATGCTAAAACCACAGGTAAATGAACCTGGTCATGAAAGGAGCAGCAGCTCATCCAGTACCATATCTACATTAGTTAACTTTCTTTGTGATTCAAGTCCAAGACTTTTCATTGTTCTATTTCCGCCTATTCCTCTGCTCTGGATTCCCTTTGTGACACTTTTATCAATGGAAAATCGAGGGAGGGATTTCCAGCTGGGAGCCCAACAAAAAAACAGGAGGTTCAGTCTGTTTTTTTCACTTGCTCTGCAAGAACCATTTCAGCACTAGTAATAAAAGCAAAACTACACAAAAGAAAAAAAAAAAAAAGACATGACCTGAAATTATTTTAGCATCATAAATACTTCACCGCTCTTTATTCTGCAGTACGGTTAATGTCACACATTGGCATAATAATTCTCTAGCTTAAACAGAGCTCCTTGCAAATAACGAATTTATATTAAGGGCCACTGTCAGTTAGAATTCCAAGGAAATACAAAGAAAAAGAGAACAGTGGCATTGGTCAGATCTACTCTTTGTTATGCCCCTGCAATTTTGACAGATTTATAGCTGCAGTGTCATAATATTAAAAAGTTTAACTGTGTCCTCTGTGAGTGGTGAGGAAAATACACACAAACAACAAGGGGAGGCAAGCAGCACAGTGGGAGCCACACAACGTGGATTGTGCACAGGGACATCCCCATGGCCACACCTGCGGGTGTCATTACAGCAGCGTGGCACTGCCACAACCGCAGCCAGGCGGGTGCTTAGTTTAGCTGTAACCTGAGGAGGTGGCTTTGAAATTGATATCATTTGTACTAAGAGGATTTTCAAGGTAATTTTCAGGGGATAGATTTGGTTTCATTTAAGACCAGAAAAGACCAATAATCATACTTTTAAACATTATGGCAATGCAGACCATTCATCTTGGGAGGCACTTGGTACAGTAACAACAGAGTAACAACTCCCATGCATTTATGTGAGCACCATTTAACACAGCCAACACGCTCCTTGAAGTCCAGAGCTATTTTCATACACCACCAAGGAGACCCAGCCACCACCACCTTCTCAAACAAATGTCTCAAGGCTTTCAATAGTCTACTATCCAATCACTGCAGGCTCTGCTAGTGTCCTAAAGACAAGTGAAATCTGTTTCTCTTTTTCACATGTGTAGCCTGTAAGGGCTCTGCTGAGAGAAGTACCTTTTTTCTTTCTATAAGAAATTGAGGAAGTTATCATCACCTCAGTTGCACAAGCTTGTCAAAGGTGCAACAAGACAAGAAGAGAAAAGCTGAAAGCAAAATACAAGGGTGGAGAATCATATGCAAAGGCTGTCTTCTTAAAGACAGAGAATACTTAAAGATGTGTCTTAAATTAAAAAAAAAACAAAACAAAATAATTGGCAGTCACCATCATCAAATAACCTGAAAGTTCAGAAGGCATCTGAAAGAACATTGCATGGCACCCAAATTCTCTTCTATTTTTTGGTCGGTTGGAAGAATATTTTCAAAAGCTCACATGGATTTCAGCTACCTAAACTATAACAAATTGTAAACTAGAAAACCTTGACTGCTAGCATTCTCTGAATCTGTACCACAGACCTGTTACAGGGAACAACAGTTTGGGGAGAATCACGTATCAAGTACCTGCCCTGCAGATACCCCCAACAGGAGAACATGCCAAGCAAGAAGGGATAAAATACTTGCAACATTTTTGATGAGACTGGTGAGAAGGTGTTTTCATTGCTAGTGCCACAAAACCCAAAGTTTTTTAAACAGGCTACTATTTAAACCCAGTTTTACACTGAGCTTTTCATGTCTTCCCTAAGTCAATACATAAACTTCATAAATGACCAGGCAAACCCATAGATCTAGGTTATATGTCCAGCTCCAACCATTTACTTTATTGTCTTCCACAACATAGAGCAATTCTCATTAAGTAGTTGAATGTGTAGAGAGCTCAGTAGAGAGCGAAGGAAGTTCCTAAACCAAAAATAATCCATGGGGCAAACTATGTGTGGAAAAAATTAATATAACTTGTGTGAAGTCAAATGAAGTGACTGAAGGAAGTTTATGTGATCCCAGCAGACACAATCACATCACAGACAAACCAAACAGGAGGAAATATCCTTGAAAATATTCAGCTCTTTGGAGTTTTCTCAGCTCCAAAACCAGACAGCAGCACATGAGTAGGTTACATTAACTAAATCCATCACGGAAATCTCCATATAATTTCTGATCACTGTCTAGGGTCTGGTTTTTCACTGTGGCCAATCTCTGAGAAAGACATCAGAAAAGCAAAAAAACCCACACAACACTAAAACACAACAGTAAAACAAAGAAACAAACAAAAATACAAAGCCCCAAACAAACAAACAAAGAACCCCACAAAACAAGGGAAAATTACCACACCCACAGCTTAGACAAGACAAAAAATGAAGTGAGGGAAGAAATCACTTCCCATCCCTGCAGGTAAGGTCAAAGTTTTCTAGCACTAGATTTGAAAATAATTAATATGAGACCAACAAGTTAAATGGCCTTACAGGGTCTTTTTAATTTATTAAATATATTTTGCTTTAATCACATTAATTTTTCAGAAATGTACAATAATCTTTGTGGTTTAAAATTACTTTGTATCCATTTTTTAATGGAGAGTATTTTTATTCATCTAATACATTATCCTTTCAAGAAAATTAACATACTTGACTACAAGTACTTAACGGGGCACTAATTAATACTCCTATTTCTCCTCATTTAAAACTCCTTTGAGAAATGAGGTCAGAAACCTGGTTTAACGCAGAAGACACTTCTCAGAGGCTAAAGGGGGAAGGCACTCAAAAGGCACTTGTCACCCTTCAGCAGGAGGACATCCCCTTTGAACGCTAAAGCCCAGCCCGTCAGCGATCGCCCCGGCCGAGCCAGCGGCTGATGCTAAGCAAGGCCCTGAGCAGCAGCTGGCCCGGCAGCACGTCCCTCTGCCCCACGCCTCATGAACCGCGAGAAGGAATTCTCCCACTTCTTGTTTAACGGGGAGAGTTTTACTTTTCCCACTCCTGTCAGCTTGCGGCAAGCAAGCTGCCCACCTCTCCCCGGGAGCACGGCCGAAGGGCTTGTCCTCCTACAGCCCGCTGCTGAAGCCACTTGTTCCCGTGCCGCGACACAGGACGGGCGGCTCCGCCTCCCTCCGCGCAGAGTCCCTGCCTGAGGCACGGCGCCCTGCCAAGGCTTCAGCAGCGGCTGTGCCCCGCCAGGAACGCCGGCAGGAAAATGCGGGTTACAAACACCTCCCAGAGCTGTTTGGGACGCGGGGAACTGCTGCAGGGTTAAAGGGCCAAAGCAGAGACCAAGCGCAAGCGTTTCTGAAGCTCTCAGGAAATTTGCAGACACTCACCCGTGGACTTCACATTTGGGTTCGCTCCGCATTGTCTACTAATTGCAATTATCTAAGAGCGGCTCCACGATGGGAGGAGGGGAGGAGAAGAAGGCTTCCTTTTGGCACAGCTTCTTCAGAGTTCAAAGGACACATATGGCCTGCAAACACAGTGCAGGGAATAATGTAAAATTAAAGGAGGGATGAGAGGAAAATGAGAACGCAGCAGGGACAAGCACTGTTCTGGATCTGCTTGACTGGAATTTTAAATAAAGAAACAGGAGGGAAAAAATCAACAAAACCACCACACTTCTTTTAATTCCACATCTGAACAGAAGGAGGGGTCACGGGAGGGGGCCCACATATGAAGGGAAGACCTCTGGGGTGCAGAACCTGAGTACTTCTGCAGGGGGCAGAGACCCCGAGCCCGACGGCCTCAGCCCGGCAGCAGGAGCCAGAGGACTGCCCAGAGAGCAGGGCTGGAAGCTGCCAGAAATACAAGGGCTTCGGGAAATGCGCAACCAACACCTCCAAAGAGAAAGGATGGGTTCATTTCAGAATAAACACGTGTACAGTACCAAACCTGCAGGGAAGGACAGCCTGTCTACCCACAGAGTAAAGCAAGGAAAAATAAAAAAAAAGAGTCCAAATAGCGCAGGTCACAATTTCCCTTGCAGTGCTCGTCTTGCCACACAAAGAGAGCCACACAAAAGTCAGCAGCCTGCTAGATGCTGCCTGTGTCCATGCCAAAGGCTGACACCTGCTTGTGGCCTTGTCTTTGTTAGGGCAGAAACCAAAGGCTGCTCTTCTCACTGCAGGGCATATGAAGGGCAAAAATAAATAAATAAACTAAACTAAACAAAAAAAAAAAAAAATCCACAACAATTCTCGGTTGTAATTTCTACACAATTATTGCACAACAACCACCCATAATGAGAGAATGAATTTATAACCACACACGAGCTATATTTACCAGTGGACTGGTTACAAAGCAAAACAGCAGGAAACCACAACGTGTGTCTTCATCTTAACTCCTCAGCAGTGGTGCAAAGCAAGCCTGCCCGTGCAGCAAGGCAGGCTGGGCAGGTGAAACCCAGGCACACCCACCGAAGAGGAGCACAGCCTTACGGGGACAGAACCTGGACTGAGCAGGGCACAAAGATGCTGCCAGATAGTCAAGGGAAGCTATGTAGAGGTGCAGCTAGAAAGACTTGTTTGTCCTCAGGGTTAAACAGTTGGCCACACCAAGAAAACTGAAGGGAGTCTTGCCTCCCAACTATCCCAGCTTCCAGAAATTTTGATACCTAGGCAGAATTTAAAAAAAAAAAAAAAAAAACAAAAAAACAAAAAACCACTAACAAAGAAATAAAATCTGCAGTCAGGATCCAGCAGATGAACCGTTCCTGCCCCTTGAGATGAACAGCCACTCGCAGACAGCACTTTGTGCTCTTCTCCCATCAGCTATTCAAGTTGGCCCCACGGCAAAACGGGCACAATTCAACCCGAACTGGGACAGTGGGACTGTGCCACAAGAGGAGGCCTGACGAGGTCAGCAGCTGTGCCCCAGATGACAAACTTTTCATCAACTGGGGAGAGTTGATTTGGCTCAGCCACCATAAATTGCTGCGCTCAGGGGACCTTCACCCCTTTAACACTGCTTTTCAGGCAAATTTGCCAAAACTGCCTCACAACTTTGGAAGTTACTGGGCCAATGCACTTAAGGAAAGACAGGCAGCACACTCACAAGAGCCCCATTTCCGCAGGGTGACATCATACAAGCAGGCAGCATCCCTAGTGCCAGCAGTACACCCCTGACCACCTTGCCCCAGCTGCTCCTCCTCACCTCCCTCTGTGCCAGTACGAACCCTCACACTTTCCAGGCCAGGGTGAGAATGATGGCGAGCTAGATCCAGGAACAGATCCTGCTGAAAATTTACCTTTTTCTTTTCTTTTTTTTTTTTTTTTTTTTTTTTTTTTTTTTTTTTTTTTTTTTCCCGGGTTCTGAAAAATTTTTTTTTTTTTTTTTTTTTTTTTTTTTTTTTTTTTTTTTTTTTTTTTTTTTTTTTTCCCAGGGATTATTTTTAACTTGGATCCTTTCCCAGACCCAGCTCAGAGCATGACTACACAACGCTTATGTCAGCACAAGGAAGCCATCTAATGAGCACCCATGAGGGGGGCAGGATCGCTGCCATCGCTATGCTCACCACCTTAATGAGCTTGTAAAACAACAGCCCATAGACAGCAGGTTAAAAAGTCACAGAGCTTCAGTAAATTGAGGATGGCACATACAAAACCAAAAAAAAATAAAAACTGAAATTCATACACACAGGTTACCTAGCCACTGCCATGTCAAGCTGCCAAAACAGCAAAAGCACAGGCCCCTCCACTGAGGGAAAGCAACCCTGCACTCAGCTCCACCAAAACCCCAATGCAGAAGGGCTCCTGACACACACCCACGGAAAATCTTGGTCATTACTACTTCCTAAATAGGACACGCAAAGAAAACCCACACCATGTAAACCACTGGTATCTCAAAATGACCTTTCTCTTATCTTTTTGGCTAGGCATGCTCTCTCTGCCCTGCTCTGTCCCCGGAGAGACACCGAACAGCCCAGCCCCAACTCAAGGGAAAAGCATAAAAGCGAAAGAGAAGGGAAGATGAACAGATCAAAGAATTCTCCTTCCTCATGACCTTTGGGTGCAAATCCATCACAACACATTGTGTAACCTTAAACACATGTTAAGATGGAGACAAAAATCCATGATTACTGCTTCTGGTGTTTATGCTGACCAGTGCATTATTACTGCTCTGGTGGCAATCAGCGAATCTGTCATGAAAAGAAAGGATGTGCTGGGTTTGCTATCGATCCTTATAATTCCTGTCTGAGAATAATCATACCAGCTTGAAATATAGCCCAAAAGTGCACTGTTATTCCGGAACTGAACTGCTTTTGGAAAATGAGTAAAAAGCAGTTACATGCTCTTAGATATCTTCTTGAGGTTGCAGACAATTGTTTCTGGCTTTACAGACACATTTTTTGATCCTTTAAGTATTCTCTTTCCCCTATAGCTGAAAGAGCCACACACAAATAAAGAAAAATCTGGCTATCCCAAGAAATCATGTAACTGACTATACACAGAGGGCCGTCAAGTAGGGACAAAATAAACTAACTGAAACAATATGATTTTTTCTCCCTCTAATATCCTTCATTTATAGTCATGTCAGTGTGACAACCAATAACAGTAAGTGGAATGATTTCATGCATGATTTCTTATCTCAATATTTCATTAATATTGAGATATTCTATATCCCCTTGTGCAGCAGACAGTTTCTATCACTTGCTTTGTATTAGGACAACAGAGTAAGGCACCTCAAATTAAGCCTGGGGTGGTAACCATTCCCTCAAACCAGAGCTACAGCCCAGACTAACAGACTGTGACTATTGCCAGATCACCTCTTTCTCCTCAGTGAAGTCTGGACATCGCCGGTGGATGGGGAGGCAGAAGCACAAGCCTCTGATAGCATCCAAAACTGCCCCCAAAAATGCATATGAAAACACATATTCCAAGCATGGCTAGAACAACAGTACCAAACAAAACATATGATGCTAATCCAAGTGTTACAACAAATTGTCTATTGTAGCTGGAAAACAGAGAAACACAGGCCTGAAAAGGGATCAGAACAATACTGACTTAAAAATTGTTAAGGGTTCTTGTTAAGTGTACATTCTAATATATGCATAAAGCGGGTTTTTTTGAAGGTAGAAAAAAATACGACAAAACAGGTTAACAAACTAAATGTAAATAGTAAGGAAAAAATCAAAGATATAACCCAAAAGAAAACTGAGTAAGAAATACACAAATATTTTGTGTGCATATGTGTGTAAAATTTAATATAATTCCTAATTCTTGGTATCTTGGATAACACCTGTCTCTTTTCCAGATCTCAGTTTCAGAAGTTTACTACTTTTTCACAAATGGTTTCAGAAAGACTGTGGTCTCTTTAACAGTGAAGTTCTGTCCTCCATCCCACACATGTTCCCACTGACTCCAACCAGCCTAAAGTTAACTATAAATACAGTGGAAAGTCAAATACAAAGGTAATTTGTTGCCTAATTTTTCCCCTTTTTTCTGATGTGGTATTAGGCTAGTCATAAGGAATATAAAATACTTCTTTTTTGAAAATAACAGGTAGGACAAACAAAGCCTCTAATATTTTACAAACCTAATTGATGCAAAACACTAGATATGTGTTCTAGGTCTCTGGTTTTCAGATCTTTATTACCAAATTTTGACTTCTTTTCATTCCATTAATGCTTTCAACAGGTTATTAAAAAGCACAGTCTTGCTAATTTACTGTAATGTTTAGGATACCTACTCTAAATTTATGGAAGAAATCAATAAATTGATCAATCAAGAAAAAGAAACAGAAAACTGACAAAACACATTTTGTTCTATTACTGTGGCAATTCTAAATGGTGTTTTAATTATTCATATAAACTCTAATGCATTAGTAAATGTGATGTATTGCACACCTACTTTTTTTTTTTTTTTTTTTTAATTCTTGGGTCCTGATTCAGGAATGTGGTTCCTTGCAAAATTACAAGGAAGGCCTCTGCATACTTTTGCTAGTATTTGATTCTAAGTAGTCAAATGCTGTCCTGCTTTGGACCCACAATACCACAAGATTACTTACTCCACAGCACTCTCTGCTGAGAGCAGATCCACAGAGAAAATCACATAATGTCACACAGCCTTGTAACACACCACACAAAACAACCACGGGGCAGAAGTGCCTCTCCATCGCTCCTGCCATAGCTAACAAGCAAATTCCCAGAACTGCAGCTTGGAAGAGGAGGCAGTCATGTATATTAACATTCCGCTGAGAAAAGTAGGATGAGGCAATGAGCTAGTGAGTATCTTCAGGAAGACATGTCAGGGTCTAAATTCTGGGCCTGCCTCGCCAAGCCCCTCCTCCTTTTTCATCGACACAGTAAAATTCTGTGCACCTTCTGTACCCAGCACCCCCGGCAATGCCATTCTCACTCATTCACAGCCACGCTCACTCTGCCTACCCAGTAGCTACACTGAAGTAGGAACTACCATCCTTGTCCCGGGAGAGACACCAACAGCACAAAGAAAGCTGCAAAGCCGATGAGTGATTCTGTGTAGAGGTGGCATTTTTCAAATGATGATAATGAGCTTCAGAAGAGAGCGCACAGAGCTGCACAGATACAATCCCTTTTTAGGTCAGAAGGCACATAAAGGGTTGACTAACCTCTACTGCTTACTTTACGTTATAATCTCACCCCTCCCTTATTTAGCAACTTCCTCCTTAAGCCCTGGCATCTCTTCTCCATTTCCCTCACAATCTTGGGGCCTTTTCCTCCCAAGATTATAATCTACTGGAAGTTCCCCCTCCCTGACCACTACCCACATCCCAGTCTTTGTTCTGGCTCCCTACAGAGCTCAGTGTCTGGACAAGCTTCACATTCACTCCAGATTTATTGCTCTCCTGCTCTTCAAAGCTTGTGAAGCAGGTTTCCATTCAGCTGCCCTCACCTGCCAGGATGGGGAGCAGTGCGTGGAAACTGAAGAGTTCATGAGCACCAGGTGAGCAGGCCTTTGCAACTGAAACCCAAGGTAGAAATGCTCGCTGTGTGTCTTATTTAGTTCAAAGCCGAAATGTTTCTGTCTAGGATGTCTGTTTGTATCTCAAGTCACAAAGAAGCCATTAGTACCAATAATGTGTCATTACGGGGGCGTCAGCAGAGACTCCACAGCTAAGGTTAATTTGAGATGCATAATTTAAAGCAGAAATAAAATCCCTCCATTTCACACTTTAATGACTCAATTCAAATCATTCCTCAAATTTGACACAGCAGCTCTTAAGAAGGGGACACTTGCATTTTTTCATTTTTTTCTTGTCCCTTTTTTTTTTTTCTGGCCAATTTTCAGTAAAATACTTATCTAGTGCAGAAGTAAAATACACAGATCTTCCATTTACAACCACTTTAACCTGTCTTCCCCCTCACATTTCTTTTCAGCAGTTTCATACTTCACACATTCACTCTGACACATTAGAATATGCATGATACAGGCCACTTCCGCAAGTTAAAAAAAACCAAACCCGTTCAGAGTTACAATTTCACTCATCATAACCCCAGGGATTTTGCCAAGAACAGCTGACAACACTGTTTATCTTAAACATACCACATCACTTAGGTAACAGCAGTACCCCCACAATTCTTTGTCCTTAGTATTTCTACTCTCAGCATCCTGCTAAAATACATTAAATACATAATCCTTGGTATTCAAACTGAGGCAAAGACAGAAGGATGCTGTGGTTTCAACAAGTGCTTCAAGCTGGTCCAAGTCTCCCAAATCACCAATAATTTGTTCTGTCAGGCTACTTCCAAAGAACAGCTGATAAAACACAGAAATAATTAAGCAAAAACTCATCACAACATAATGAAGCAGCATGATAGTGAGATCTTCATGCTGCTGAGGATGCAACACCTCTCTGTCAGACATCTCCTGCCTGTTGCTGTGGATTCTTCAATAAAGCTCATGTAATATTACAAAAACGTGTAGAAACATAGAATGATATTTGTCATCCGACACAACTCTATTTTGTTCTGGGCTTTCAAGAAATCACAGTTCAAGCACACAGACATTCTTTGGAGAGCTGCCCTCAATGCTAAAAATGGCAATGGAATTGCACAAGGCGGGGGGAGGGGAGGGAAGAAAATTCCAAGAAAACTTTGACTCATCCATTGTAATTCCTCAGGTTTTTGGAAGAGAGAATGGAATGCCGTCAAGCTAAAACTGACAGAGCTATTTTCTGATCTCTAAGTGATGTCAATACTTCACAAATCCACAAGTGCTGGGAAAATTTTTCTCTGCAAAATTCTAAGAATGACTCTTAAAATTTGTTGGGTTGGGGGGGGGGGAGGGTGGGAACCCAGAGCTAAAAGAGGTACTTGAAATTAAACTCCTACGTAGATGTGTTTTTGAATACTGAGAGTATTAGGCTTCACAGCTTTTTGCTATCTGTGACTCAGACTTGCTGCCACAGGTGTCAAGTGATCAGGGACTTAACTGGAGCTCTGCAGAAACCTGCTGCTTTGTGAATATTTTTTTAACTATATGTTAAAAAATTTACCCTCAAAGACAGACAAAAAGCAAGCTTTTCTACTCAGTACAGACCTGAATCTTTCCAGTCACCAGATTTTACTATCCTGTCACCTTTCACCTAGAAAAGCAGATTTTTCCGGTTTTCTGTTGTTTAATTCTTAAGGTTTTCAGAACTACATCGTGTCCATCAGGGTTTTCAGAACAACACAATGTCAACCAAATCTAACAGGCAAAACAGCTTCAATAAAGTTCTGAGAATAACACATCTACTCTGGCACGCCAACACACTATTTTTAATTGAAGCTCATTAAAGATGTAATAGAAGAAAAATTATATTCACTTCCAGCACTGTTCCATCAATGCAGTGAGATAATCATGCTGCTGTACCATACATAAAGCAATATTTATGAGTAGTGGTTTAGGTAATTTAATGGAAAGGCAGAAAGCAATGATTCACTCCTTGTTCTATCATCTGTTGCTGAAAAATGACTTTTGCCAATTGCAGGGCCCAAGCAGGCACACAGAGAGATTGGTTTCAAATGTTAGTAAAACAGAGACCCGGCAAATGAAAAGAGACAAGTCAGTTGAAATACCAAACAAAAGGAAAAAAATCTGGATTACAGATGAGAATTACTTTACAGAGCAGCATACAAATGCAGGCCTCTGAAGTAATTTAAACCAAATGCAGATTCAGACTGAAGTCATTTAGTGAGTCAGCACAGTAATAGGACACTAAAATTACATGTGAGAAAAGTGCAATCCTTTTTGTATAGCACACTCTATTTTTATTCCAAATTTACCCAAAAACAAATTAATTGTATCCTTTGTGTTGTACCTTCTTCATTTCCTTTGGATTCAACCTCTCCCTTCCAGAAAGAAACAAATTTCGTGCAGGCTGACTAGTTGTATGCTCTGATGTCTAGGACTTGAATTTCCCTTTCACAAAAGTTTCATCTCCAGACCATGACCACATTAATAAACAATCATTGGCAGGAACACTACTGACCCTCTTCCAAGTTATGATTACTTTCCTCTGAAAATACTTTCTTTTTTTTTTTTTTTAAATTAACGGTCAAAACCAAAGCTGCATCATTAAAGGTTCTGCCTCCCAGATTCTGCCATCCCAGAGGTTTCAATCACCTACAGCTTGGTACAGATGGGGACTTCAGTGCTAAGTATGTCCCCCATCAGTCAAAGAAAGGTTTTGCTTTCCATCTGCCTCAAATATTTTTTAAAAACATAATGGTTTTTAAACTTAAAAGCAATCTTCATCTCATTCTTGCCTCATACTTTCAAAAAAATGTAATTCTGTGAAAGCCACAACAATTGCTTGTTCAATGGAGACTGCTACTCTCTGAAGTGCTTTCTCAGATAGATAGATTTGTATGGACATATGTGGGAGAAATGAATACTCCAAAAATATCCACAATAGATAACAAGTAGCATCTAGAAACAACAAAGGGAAACAAAACAAAACAAAAACAAAAACAAAAACAAAAAAAAAAAAAAAAAAAAAAAAAAAGAAAAGAAAAAAGAAAAAAGAAAAAGAAAGTACTCCAAATGCAGCCGAAATTGGAATGAATGCCTACAGTAGCAACAGCACAGGAAGAGCAAAATGTTATTGTACATTACTGGCGTGCAGCCCACAATTACAAAAAATACTGCAGTATTCCACAGTAAAAGCGTAAAATATTATCATTTCAAACAAGCAGCTGCAGCACCCTGCTCACAGCAGCCACGCTGCAGAGAGCCAGGGGAGGAGAAGGCTACCAAAGGACTCCCTACTGCAGAGGGAGGTGGGCCACAGTGTTGGTGAACCCTTGGGACACCTTCTTCTGACACCCACGGCTCCATCAGGGCACAAAGAACCACTGCTCAGCAGCAAAATGCTCCCACATGGGCTCCAGCTGCTGAGCCCTCCAGCAGAAGGGAATCATGATGCTCACTCGCACTCTCCCTCTTGCTGTAGTGTGCCTTCTGCCAAATCTTCATTTTCACATTATCTTGGATTCAATAAAATCCCCCCCATCCCAGCTCCCCTGCACTAATGCCTGTGGTACCCAGCCCCCTCTAACAGCCAGCCAACAGGTTTTAACAGTGGCCTAGCCAGGGGCTCCTGGAGCAGAGATTGGCAAACAGTGCCATTATGATGGCTACCGTTCGTCTCCCCAGACAGTGAGCAGCTCCACTACAGGTCAGCAAAAGGGGAGACAACACACACAAGTTTATCAGCAACACTTGTGTTGACTGCTGTACCCAGGGATGGCCAGCACAGAGAGCAGTCCCACTACAGCAAATAAAAAACCCCAAAAAGCAACAGCTAAGTCCGTCTGCTCACTTGCATGCACTGCACACTAATGAATAGCCCTAAGCAGGAATAACACCTACCACATTTGGGTTCTGCATGGATCATAAAAAAAGACCATCTGAGAAGCCACATGTTATCTGCAAACTTAATGCACTTGCAGAACAAGCAATCAGAGGAAAAGCAAAGCAGAAACCCAAACTAATGGACTACCCCAGTTTCAGCTGAGATGGAGTTAATTTTCTTCCTAGAGCTTGTAAGTTTTGTGGGTTTTGGATTTAGCATGAGAATAACATTAATAACACACTCATGTTTTAGCTGCTCAGTAGTCAAGGACTTTCCATTTTCCCATGCTCTGCCAGCAAGGAGGTACACAAGAAGCTGGGAGGGGGCATGACCAGGACGTCTGGCCCTTACTGGCCAAAGGGATATTCCATACAATACAGCATCCTGCGCAGTCTGTCAGCTGGGGGAGTTGTCCAGGTGGGGCTGATGGCTGCTCGGGGACAGGCTGGGTATCAGTCAGCGGGTGGTGAGCAAGTGTGCTGTGTATCACTTGTCTTTCTCACATTTTATTTCTCTTTCTTCTCTGGTTGCCTCCCTTTTCATTATATCATCATCATCATCATAATTACCACTAATTTTGTTATTATTGTTGCTGTTGTTATATAATTAAACTGTTCTTATCTCACTGCATGGGTTTTACCTACTTTTTTCCCAATTCTCTTACCCATCCCACTGTGGGGGTACAGGGAATGTAGGGAGTGAGTGGCTGCATAGTACTTGGTTGTCATCTGGGGTCAAGCCATGACAGTCATGCTTCCTACACAGCCTGCAAATAGTACAGATTCTCCAGACAAAACTGCAACTCAGACTACAGCTACCAATGCTGCCTCAGGTATTTGGCCTCTCCCCACTGTCCAACAAGCCTGATGTTAAGTTTGAAATACAAAAACACTGTTGGGGCACCTTTTAGAGATATTCAAATCATTATGAAAACTGTTTCTCATGCAGCCAGCCTCAGGTATGATGTTTTCAGGAGGGAGCAAATTAACTGCCATACCTCCCAATTCACCTGCACTTCTCATCTTTCCACACCAGATTTTCTTTGCCAAATACAAAGGAGACTGTAGTGTATATATGTGCAATATATATGCAATAAACTGCAGTAATGTATGCACTAGATTGAAATACTGCATTTTTGTATCCTCATAAGCAATTCTTTGGATGAAGGATTCAAAGTCCCACAGGGAGTACTGCAAATACACATTAAGTCTCTAGGTGCTGGATTTGACTCTGACGTACATAACAGATGTGTAAAGTAACACATAACCAGATGCTTCTCTAGTGCATGCACAGCTAGAGATTGAAAAGCCCTAAAATGTTGTGTCCAAGGGCAAAAGAAACGGGAGAGAATAAAAACAGAACCACATGTCTAGCAAGAAAATAAAAATTTGGGCCATATGGATTTCTTGTCTACAATGCTGAAATTTTTCATGTCTGTAATTCAGCTATGGTATCTCAAGAGAGGACTTTTCAGGAGGTGGTAGTCCAGGCACTGTGACCTGATTTGCTCCATGCCATGATAAACCATTTCTTGATGTCTTTGAAATTTCAGGATCCTACTTCCAAAGCCTCCACTGTGATTTCAAAGACCTCCATCTAGAAGAGCAGTCTAACTCCTTAGAAGAAAAAAAATACTCTGAAAAAAAGCATATGGCTGTATAACAGTCACCACCACAGAGGCCTTTCTCCTTTCCCTGAGTTGGTGTGTCCTGGCCACAGTGGCTAGAAGAAAACAGCCACTGTGTTTTTGCAATAACCTTCTAAGGCAGAGGAGAATGGTGAGTGAGAAGAAGTCAAAAACTTGTTTAAAAGCCTCAGTTTAAAATTTCTGACTACTCCCATTTCATGAAGTAACTTAAAACCACTCTGCTAGAAACTGTGTGAACCACTGACTTCAGATCTGGATCCTGCCTTTTGCAAAGCTGCTGGTGGGCTTGGATCCAAGGCTTTGGTTCAAGCTCTTATGTACTCCATGCTGAAATTACTTATACTATACATCCTTTATAATAAATAGCCTCACGGTGAGGAAGGACAGTATCGGCACAGTTCATTTTTACATCACTCTTTTGAAAGTTTAGGGAAAGCACTGGAAACATTACAGCTTTTGAATATTTTGCCTTATGTGATTTACAGGCAGCATAGTGAATGGCTGTGCAAGCTTCACCCATTTTCCTGGGACATGCAGTGTGACAGTGTGAGTCCCAGGCAGTGCCCACCAGAGCTGAGCAGAAGGGGCATGGTGGCACTGGCATGGCCACGGCTCGCCACAGTGCTGCCCTGCACTGTTCCACTGTGCCACTCTCCTGCCTCCCTGCAGTGAAGGTCTCCGTTCTCTGTCCCCACCACCTCCTCTTTACAAAGGCTCACACACACATACTGAAACAAAAGAATAATTCCATTATGTGCCTGGCAGCCTGTGCACTTTCCTTCTGATTCACAATAGCGGCGCCCCATTGAAAAGATCCATATACAGGGGGTGGGAAAAAAAAATCTTAAGTCTCTAGCAAGCACACATATTATCAAAGCCTCATTTCCACTTAACACAAGTTGCTTTGGGATCTAATGCAGCTTATTTGAGGGGAAAATACAAACAAACAAAGTCTTCTTCCATTAGGCCGGGCAGGGGGTGGGGAAATCAAACCAGTGCCATCTTTGTTAAAGAGCTCCACAAAACTAATGGTTCAGGAGAGCTGAGGAGCATGGTCAGGGGACAATTTGTGACTGGTCACTCCATCTGAACATGGCATGCTGACAGCTGAACGAAGAGCAAAACAAAAAAGGCGTGTGTTTAATCTGGGCGGGCTCGGTCCCCTGTGTTCACTCCCAGTGAAAAATACAAAGCAGGAGAGAGTCGGTTTCACTGCCTGCTCAGCTCAGCACCACATAACTCCCTGGCATATACCGCAGGACCTACTCCACACACACAAATGGGGACATTATTTCTTCACATGCTGAAAAAAATAAGAAAGGAGAAGGATAGCAGTACAATTTAATATATCCTAAAATGGATCTTTTGGCACCAAAGAGGTTCCCTCCAATACTCTGACAATGAGCTCCTGCACTCTCTGATACAAAGAAAGCTAAAAACAACCTCAACGATTTTCTGAGTGTAACATAGAGCTGATAAAATGATTTTAAAGGCCACACAGATGCTACAAAACACCTCTTCCTGAACTTCAACATGCGCTTCCTCAGAGAGGAACAAGAAGGCAATTGTGAAAGGAAAATCATTCGCCTTATCCTGGCCTGACATTACTGAAAAGAAGGCAGCAATAAAAGCATTTTGATTTATGCTCCACAGAACCAAGAAGGAATGCTTGCCTCCAAGAGAGTGGGATGGACAGAAAGCAAAAGTGGGCTGAGGGGGATCACACAATGCAGCACTTCTCTCACATTGGATTGGCCAAGACTGTCACCTGCACCTGAAACAGGGCTTGCCCCAGAGAGCAAGGCATTTCCCAACCTCAGCCTTCCAACAGGTTTGCATTAATATCTCATTTCAAACTACAAAAATTGCCTCAGAATCCTGCTGAAAGAGATCTATATTGCTGTTTGGGCTCACAGTCCCTAGTGCAAGACCTGCACATAAAAAGGAGTTTGCTACACTGATTTGAAAAACTTTTGTCCTGTTCAGAAAAATCAGTACAAATACCTGCAGGACCACTCTATTACACTACAATCTCCCAAGCAATGGCCCCTGTCCACTGACTAGAAAGGAAATATTTAGCTCCCTGCAGTGGGCCTGTTGATTTCAAAAGGAACTTAATAGCTCTGTTCCTACAGAGCAAATACAGAGCAATCACCAGGGTTCGGCTATGCTCTCCTCTCTTCTGAAATCTGGTAAGCAATATGTGTCTGCAAATGCCGCTTGCCAAAAGGTTTTGATTCTCTGCACATTTGTGAGAACGTATACCCTGCTTCTTCCAGGTTATATGTGTCTTTTTGATTCTGCAGATTCCTTAGAGTTGCAGTTTTGTCTCTTTCAGCACAATTGTGGGGCAGAATAAATAACTTAAATTTTTTATTTAAGGAAGATGCTGGTGCTTTTTAGTGTTCATTTATGCAACATTTTCATTGGTTAGAAGTTTTACAACTGTAGTATTTTCTCCTTACTAGATTTAGGTTTGATTATTTTTAATGAGAAATTAAAGCAAAACAAACAAAAAAGAAGACTAAAGGGAAAAGGTGAGTTTCTCCTTGTGCCTTGTCATTGTCTTTATTTAAAAAA
Source organism: Pyrgilauda ruficollis (assembly GCF_017590135.1). Lineage (NCBI taxonomy): Eukaryota > Metazoa > Chordata > Aves > Passeriformes > Passeridae > Pyrgilauda > Pyrgilauda ruficollis. The sequence continues at coordinate 5,982,767 of NW_024524934.1, read as the reverse complement.
ATTATCTCTGACAACACAATTCAGCCTCAGTCAGGGAACTTTTAGTTCAGTTGCTATTCAAATATCCAAGCGCAATTTGCAACTCTAGTTATGAAAGTGGACACTATTTTCTTTATACATTTAACTCTATTTGTTCAAAGGCACACTGATGAAGCAATTAAGGCAGATACATTGTTAAAGCTGTTGTAGAATTCACAGGCTTTGCTAAGAAGTTTGGTATTTCAATGAGGTGTTTAAACATAAAAATGAGAACTATGTATTTAATATAAAAATATCACTTAAGAATGCTGCAAAATCAGATTACTCCTGACACTATCACCAACAGTAAGAGATTAGTATATGCATTTTTCTGGCTGTATGTTGTATGTTCTTCAATAGCCTTCTTCAATAGTTCCCATATGATATAGATTCCAAACTAGGAAATATTTAGGCTCATGCCTAACTTTCAGGGAGAATAGTCTCACTGATTTAAACAGGGTTTAACCCTTATAAATATCAGAATGATTACCAGTTTGTGGGACTGGAACTCATGGGGCCCATTTTCAAAAAGATAAGTGCAATATGTACTTTTACTGCTGTTTCTGGGTTTGCCCTTACAGTTCTCTCCCTCCCTCTCCTGCCTGTTTTTACTGCCTTCAACAACAATATCATGACACTCCAAGGTAAATAATGATTAATTTAATTACAAACTAATTGTAACTTATGACAAGACCCTCCAATCACTTACCTCAAATCATGAGTGTTTCAAGATGCAATTGTTAATCTCCTTTTCTCCCCCCTCTCACAGGAGATGTTGCAGACTTTTTTTCTGGTATTTTGCATTAAAACTCTGTCCCTGTGCTCCAGAATCTTAAAACAAAAACAAAAAAAAGGAAACACTCAGAATGAAAATGTCATTTCAAGCAATTGGTGGGTGGCTCAGGGGAAATCCCTGACCTTTTTTGAATGTATGTTTCATTATCTAAAGCAAGTGTGGTAACTTCCTCCAGCAGCAGCTCTTCTGTGAGCTGTACTTTAAAAAAAAATTTAAAAAGACCCAAGTGAACAAAAAAAAAAAAAAAAACCACTGGTTTTGACCACTCAAAAACCTGGCATTTAAAAAACCCATAAGATAGTACACTACAAAGTATTTGTTTAATGCACAATCCAGGATATATCAGACTCTGAAAATTTATGACAGCAAAAATGGAAGAAAACCCAGAACACAAACCAGAAGAAAAATCATTATGTAAACTATTAAACTGCTACACAGTTTGATTCCTGCTCTCACTGCTATTATCACTAATAAAACATATACAGCCCTCTCCCTCAGTCTTCACTGAGTTCCTGTAGTATTTCTGTAGTAGCAGCGTGGGGGAAGTAGTAGCCGTGCTGGAGAAGCAATGCAGCATTAGCACTACAAAACCCAGCCCAGCTGTCGAGGGAGAAAGGAAGGGAGGAGGAGCGACAAAGTACATGAGTTAAGAGTAACTGGCAGGTCTCTAATACAATCAATTTTGACATTCTCTACTATCACCAAAAAAGGTCTGAAGGGTTTTGACTTTTCAGTGAGTGCTGCTACCAAGAACAGTTTCTCACCGCCCCCTGTTTCACCCTCCTCCCTCTCCTGTACCTGCAGCAAGGCTTGGCCAAGGGCCAGCTGAGTATGTAAGACTCCAAACCAGGCTCTGTCAGCAGGAAAACACTGCCAGCCAGTGCAGAGTTCACGTTCCCTCTGAGAGCATGGTCTTGCATTTGCATAGCCTCTCTGGATTACAAGCATCCCAGCTATTTCTCCATGAACAGTTTTTAGGACCAACAACCACATTCATTTTTGCTCTGTAAAAAGCCTGAAAGAAACTGTTCCCAGGGTTACACCTGTGGCTACCCCCACTGAAGCCAACAAATTTACACAACATGACGAGAGGATTTGACATTGTGTGCATGTAAGCCAGAACACTTTGATTTTCTTCCTTGGCTAGAACAGACAGGTCTGAATAATTATCCACTTGCCTTTAATTAAGAAATAAAGACAATATTCACAGCCTTCTGTGGCTTTATATACCTCAAAAAAGACAACTTTTCCAAAAGTGGTCAAAAATTTAAAAAATACAGCTTTCTACACCAGAGTGTATTCCCACACACACCCTAGAGGAAAACAACCCAAAACTTGAAGCAGACCACAACACACAAATAAGGGGGACTTGACACCTGTACAAAGGCTGTGCCTATGTCACCACTCCCCAACAGTAGGAAATACTCTGCTTAAATTAGCCTGGACCCCTACTCCACCATGATTATTCTTGCTGACGTGGTGCTGCCTCTTCCTTCAAGAAGCCTGCACCAGTCAACACCAGTCAAGACTGCAAGAGCCAAGGCTACCACTTGCAGGAAGCGGACAAAGCCCTCTAAATCTGTGACACACGTCCAGAAAAGGCTGCAAGTTCACAGTGAAATGAGGACAGTCTGTCCGTGACTCATGCCACCTAGAAACCATTCTTAATTTAAGAAAAAGTGTTAAAGGGATTATCTTACAGAGCGTCACCCTGCCAAATCAACTAGGTTCTGCCTCTCATTTTTTTCCTGAGCTCAAATACAAGGTGGTCAAAGATCAAAATCAGCATAAAATCCTCCTGTTCTCACTTTACATACTTACATTTTTAATGCTCTGTTTAAAGAGTCAAATAAAACTGTTTGATGGACAGATTCCCAGCTATCCTCCAGGCTTTTCTGCATGACCTATGGGCAAATGCTATGTGACACTTCCTGAAAGGCTGAAATAGCTCTGAATGACACTTGAGCTTCTATAATACAACTACAGCATGAGCATTTGGCTCCTAATGCACACTGTCACTTAACCCAAAATTTCCCCTGCCCCTACAACAAAAATAAGAGTTATTCCCCCATCTCAGAGGACTGATGCAAGGAACACAACACCCGTGCTGATTTAGTGGACAATCTGGAAACAAGGAGAAAGTTATATGGAGTTATAGATCTCTTAACTCAGGATGAAACTTCACATACCCAGAAAAAGACCCTGCAAATCAAAATAAGGAGTGAGTCATAAGCCTGCCCCTCTGAAACCATTTTGCTGGATAGTCATTTCACTAGTACAACTTTCTTCTCCAGGGTGCTCCCAGCAAGCGTGGGGGACACTGAATGGATTCACTGTATTCACACAACAGCTTTACAGCTGCTGAAAAAAGGCCTATTGTCAGCCTGCATTTTACTGTCTTGAGTAGCATACATAAAGTTGCTGTACAGCTTCCATTACCCATCTGATCCTTACAGAAACAGGAGCAACAAATCAGGGTTGTCAAAAGAAAATAGATTTAACTGTGATGGAGGAAATAGTCTGGTTTTCAAAAAAAATCTAGAAGTAACAATTTATATATCAGAGAATAAAACATTAAACATTCAGCATAACAAAAATACTTTAAACTAATTATGCCCTCCTTTTTTTTTTTTTGTTACAATATAATATCTGTGAGCCAGATTCAAATTTCACCATCAGAAAGGAGCATGAGGCCTGCCATACATATATGCACTTCCTGCAGTCATGAGGTGCACATGGCTTGCACCTCCATGCGTTTATAATATTTTCTCAGTAACTGAAATAGTATCAAAACCAACAGTGAACTCTTAAAACAGAATTGTTGGGTCACACTTTACAAAGACTCACTCAATAGCCAGATAATCCTGGACTTTGCAAAACATGTGAGTGGATCTGACAGCCCCTTTCTAAACATCTTGATTTTTCTCGTAGTGTCTGTGGAGTCAGGGAAAAAGGACAATCCTGAATTACGCACATTCCTCCCAGCATTCAACTACTCCACTCTCCCCCTTCTGGAGAAATGAATGCAGCTTCAAACAAATTAAAGGAATATCTTGTCAGCTCCTTCACTCTTCCCGGTGCAATAAATGAGGCGGTGCTTGGCTTCTCTAGCTCCCAGCAGAGGCAGGTCTGAAGTACAAATCCTCCTTCCCCCTCCCATACACAAAGCATTAACCCTGCCTGCTGCAAAGATGCCGAGTTCAGCCAGGGCTATCCAACAGTCTATCCCAGCTGCAGCACGTGCTACTAGTAACCCCCAGGAATTAAATGATGGTTGATCAGCACACATCTCCTCAAAACACAGCAGTTCCCTCAAAAGCTACGAGATTGGACAAAAGTTACAGGATCGATTTCTCTGCCTTCTGGCTTCAGAACCACAGGAACACGCCAGGTGCTGTGCTGCTCTGCACTCAAAGGCAGAAATATTTTGCTTTTTAGTGAGAGCTGAGGCACTACCCCTCGCTTTGCCAGCTTGGGACTTTAAGAAAATACCAAGAGAGTAGCAGCCTGATAAAATACCAGCAGTAGGATGCCTATTTTCCCCCAGTCTTCCTTCATTTCACAGTGGGGCCTCTCTCAAAAGGTCGATGGAGCTGAACGGACTGAGATGAGTTTCCATTCTAGGTAAACTGCATGTACACTATGTTAGCATTACTTGACTATAATCAAAACTGATGAAAAACCACAGCAATGGAAACAAAGACTCAAGTAAAGAGAGAAATTAAACCTCAAGACAAGCTACAGAGAAAGACTCCTCTCTTATTTCTGGATTTCAGCAGGCTTACCTACCTCCAAGCCTGGGGGGCAGAGAGGACTGCCAGCCTCCGTTGCCATCCCCAGGGCAAGCAGTTCTGGGGTGACCCTGGGCAAAAGTAGTACTACTGCACGTGACAGGACAGAGCCAAGGCCAGTTGAGAACAGTGAATTGCTAAAATGTGATCTCATTTTGGAATGAGCTATGAGGGATGAAGAAATGACAGCACCAGACTCTCTGCACACCTCTCGCCATGGGGACAGGATCTCTTCCCCCCAGATCTCACAGGAATGGATCTACTATTCTCTCCTGCCTCTCAAGGGTCTGGCAGGCTCAGGCACACGTTCCTATGTGCTATTTACTTCTTTTCTTGCCTTCTGCTCATAAACATACACACCATGAACTCCTCTCTTTTCTTAACAGCCAAAATGACTTTATTGCATGATTTTTGGACTAGAACTACCAGCCCACGCTCACTGCCCCCATGCCTTAATGCCACCTGTTTATCATTACAAGGTGACACAGAGCCATGATCTCCCTCGCTTACCCTGAGGCATGTCATGTCTTTCCAAGTCATAAAGCCCCAGTCCCATCAGGTGCTGACCTCAGGCTCTCCCTGGCACCCTAAGTGCCTCCTTTATCCCAGCATGAAGGTCTGAGAGAGACAGACTGCATCACAAGTCAGTGGCTTCACCTCTTGGCAGCGACCCTGCCATACGACTGCCTGTGCTCAGAGGCACAGCCCTCCTTGGCTCACGACCTCTGAAAACAAGGAATGCCAGTGGATGCAGAGCTGAATACCCTCCACCCACTCTTTCACTGGCCAAGCTGCTCTGAACAGTAACATACATCCTCCTGTAAAAGTTCAGCATGTTGCCCACAAAAAGCAGCAGGCAGGCGTGCCTCTGCTGAAGAGCATGTATAGTTTAGAAAGAGATATTAAGAAAATGAAATATGGTGTGATATTCAATGTGCAGATACATTCTGGGTCCTTCAAAGGAAGGGCTCTAGAAAAACAATAGAAATTCCATGTTGTTTGGAACAGATGGGCCTCGTATTTTTTTCCTATTGCCTTCTGCTTTACTTACTCATCTCACCTACCTTCTAGCTATATGAGGTTGTTTTTTGGGATCTAGTTGCTTGCTGCTATACAGAAAGATCTGAACAATCAACATTCTTTATACAATCATGTATCTCCAGTGACAGAGAGTACAGGAGACATTCAAGACATTAGAGAAGAAACCTGTGATGACCTTTGTTGCAGGAAACTTTGGAGGCCTTACCATAAGCTGTTTTTAGAATAGAAATTTGACGAAGCCACAACCAGCTCAGTACCACTGTGGTTTGGTCTTACTTTTTGAGAGTAGCAGGACTATGCCAGCAGCTAAAATCTGCCAGGCAGAAAAAGAAATGTTGTCACCTGCCTGGATTCAGTGAGTTGGTTGGCTACAAAGATTGGTTGGTTTTTTGGTAGTCAAACCTACTCTTTTAATCAAGAAGAGACAGGAAACTGAGAAAGAAATGCTTTTCTGTAAATCTACTTCCAAACTTGTTGTTTGTAAAAAAAACCCCGAAACACTGTACTCCTGTCACCTCTACTTCTTCCTTTCCTTCAGCACAAGCCATAGCATGAGCATTTCAGCAAATACCAGGTCTGGTTGTATGCTCCCTGGGCTGCCAACTGTCAGATCCAGAAAGCAGGACTGTCACATCTGCCAGACCGGCTCTCACACTTACTGTTTCAGATAACATCATGTCTTTTTCCACATCATGCTAGCAATAATATGACATTACACATCCCCTTCCCTGCCCTCAGGACACAGACCAAAAAGAGGCTGTACACCTTTAAATAAAGCATGCCCAGCCAGTGTCTTTGGATGGCTGAGAGCCCCAGCTGAGTGCAGTGTCTGTCTGAGCCCCCTCTGTGACTGAAGGTTACAAGCACTGTCCCCACGTGAGCACATGCTCACATCAGCAGGTCAAGTACCAGCCACTAGACACGGGTCATTACTGGTTAAGCATCTAATGTGCACTTGGCATTGTATAAGCTTCTTAAAGAAGATACGATCCTTTCAGTAGAAGATTTCTTCTTTCTAACTTCCCCAAAACAGCCTTCCTTCTCAGAAACCTACTCACATCAACCTTCCCCTTTCAGTAATAATTACAAAGGGAAGAGAGAACAAAAAGAAAGAAAAATTATTAAATTTGTTTCACTAACTGGCACAACTATACACAAATATACATATTTCAGTCACATCACTGAAATATGCCTTTCTTTCCATGCCTTCATCCTACTACATCCCTATAGGGCAAAGCTACCTTCTGCTTTTGCTAGATCAGGAATGCAGCTTTTAAACCAAGTCTCCAGGTAATCCATCCTTCCTGGGCTTTCAGTTGTATTGTGGGGTGGTCCTGCAGCACAGGAACAAATTCCTCTTGGCAGGAATTAACTAGAAGCATTGTGTTCCCCAGAGTGAGCAGCCAGCAGCACCAGAGAGCTGAGAAGTAAAAGCAGCCCCAAAACATGCCTGGTGCAAACCTCAGCAGTTTTCACAGATACTCTCTCCAGTCGGTCCACACTACTTTTTAATGTAGGTATAATAATAAAAATCAAATATTCTGCTGTCGCTCATCTTTATGCCACCAAATTAAAAGATGTTATTATTATATTCTATTCTAATATTGCAACAGTGTAATACTGACAAGCAGCAAGAGCATCTTGAAGCGAACAATGTAAAGAATAGATCAAAGTAGTTTCAGCTACAATAACTAACCTAATTTCTGTAGTTTTACAATGAGCTCTTCTACTCTTTAAATTATCTTCTCTTTGTCCTGCACCAAAATAGTAAGAAAACAGTTGCAGAAGGGAAGAAGTAAAACAAAGTGAAAATTTTCATCTTTCATCAAAATAGTAAAGAATTATTAGAGATGGGAAAAAGTAAAACGAACTGGATAAAAAGATCAAAAAAGTACTACCTTTAAGCCCCATGAAAGATAATACTACCACCATTAAATCCCTGAAATAATAAACATTAGGCATAATAATAAAAATTTAGGCATTAGTTGTAAAACTTGCCAGCAGAAAATTTTAGGCAGTAGTGCTTTCTTAATACATTGTCATCTGAGCTTATGGCAAATGTCCTCTGGTTTTTGTCCTCACAGTGGATCTTTTGTTCTCTTTGAAAATGTCATTAAATAGACCCTCAAAATTTTTACACTTATCATAACTAATTCAATTAATAAAACGGTCATCACATCTTTTTTCAGAGCATGAAAAGCCAAGAATTCTATGACATGATGTCTAGCTTTACTTTTGCCACCCATTAAAAAGTACCTGCTGAGTATGTGGAGGTTTTCAGGCCGGTGGCTAAAAGCCACCTGTACACAATCCCCCATACTTGTTTCTTTTCCTCATCAGCTGTTTGTCCCTAGCAGTAGCAAGAGCATAACACACTAGAGTTTCATTGGAAGCTGCTAAGAAATACCTTGTGATAGAAACTTCCTTTCGCTCCAGGCACAGGAAACTAAACATCACTGATTCTTCTGTTCAACTTTTTTAAACTGTTCTGGACCTGGCAGCAAATTTGTGAGCGAGAGTGACATTGACCACCGTGCTGAGGACCTGGCTGAGGCCAAGTGAAATGCTCTCCTAGTATTCAAATTCTTTTTGAAAGCTTCTCTCTTCCTTCACACGCCTTCCATGCAGGAGACAACTCTGAGGTCACTGCAAGCAGGAAGCCCAAGCACAGAGGAAGTGTGTGTAAAATCCACAGTCTCAACTTCACCACCACTGTCCATTTTCATGAATGAAAAAGGCAGAGTCAGTATGAGAAGCTGGGCCCTGTCACAACTGCTACCACGCTGTTTGTCCTTTCCCTCCAAAGCTTTGTGGATCTGTATTAGTTTCCTGCAAAGGTAATTGTTTCTGTGTATTAAACCAGCCAGGGATATGGTTTCTAATATGGTTAATTTTTAACAGCACAACTTTGGGCCTAACTCCTTGTCCTGCATTTTCAACAGCTGTCTGGGAAAGTTTGGGACCTTTAATAAGTGATCTCTGTGTTCAAACTGCATTCCCTGGTAAGTCTATGCACAGGACAGAGAAGGTGGGCTGGGCTCTAACCTCCCAGCTCAGCTGCACAGATCAGCACCATGTTCCATCTGTCACACAGCCCTGGTCACATCCCCTTGTCCATCTGTCCTGGGCTCCATTTGACTCACAGAGAGTATGTGTAATGAGTGAAGGTGCTGTTAGTTTAGAGTAAGCGGAACACTTACAATCTGACATTTACCAATAAAGCATGGGTAAAGTAAAAAGATGTGGGATGTTCTCCCTCATTAAAAGACCAAGCAGTCCCACATGCAGTGGAGTCCATGAAGGCTGGTTCATGTGGCTTTGCCTCCACATGACCCCATGCACAGTGAGATGCACGCTCTGAGCAAAGCTAACCCTGAGCAATGGCTCATCCCATCGCACTCTCACATTTCTGATAACACAGGCCAGCCTTTTCTCCAGAAAGGTCACCTGTTTCTGTCATTGTTCTATACCCAAATCCTGGTTCCACAAAACTGCTCAGAGCTCAACCTGCCTGTTAAATTTAGCTGGAGTTGGCCAGTGGACTCCAACCTTACTGCAGAAACTCGGGGAGATACAAAGCTAGTGTACTCCACAAGGAAAACAAACTAAAATATTCATCTTGGCCTGAGAAAAATGATGTTGTACTGGCAAGAAAGGTAAACCAATGGATCTGACGTTAAAACCCAGAACTGCAGTGCCAGTTCTGTAACATTCATCAGTAACAAAATAAAGCATCATCTTGCCCAGGGAGGTTTATTTTACTTAGGCTGGTTTGAAACACAGCTTTACTTGTACTTACTGTGAACTGCATTCTGTTTTTGAATAATATTAGGTCTATCTTCTGGGAAATTAAATTGTAATCTGTCCTCTGTTCCATTTCTTTAACACATTCAGTTTACTACCGTAACTTATTTGTGATTTACCAAATTCCAATTACAGAAAGTAGGACAACATTTTGTTCCTATGCAAGACAGGAAAAGTACAGATAACAGATTCAAATCTACTTCAAATGACAGAGGACAAGTAGATGTCTGGGGTTTTTGAGGAGAGGTGAGATAATGAAAGGGTTTTTCCCCTGGAGGATCAAAACACACTATTTTTCCTTTACATTATTCATAATATAAGACAGATATCATTAGAAACAAAACTAAGTTTATGGAACAGTCACAGTGTTGCATATGGCTACGTATGTCTTATTAATTTTGGTGAACAGAATTTGTAATGAGAAAAATTATTTACAGCCTAATTTATTTTGGATATTGCACCTCTTTACATACATACCCATGTACTAATGGGGTCTGCAGTGCAGTCTAATCTCTCCAGCATTTATTCATACCTAGGACAAAACTGCTTTCACCCTGCATATATTTGTCATGACAAAGTTAGCACTCAACACTTTCATTTTCTGGCACCAGCCTGTGTCAATTTTAACATTATACTGTCTAATCCAACAATTCCTTGACTTTACAACCAGGGTTTCTCTTTGGTGTCTACAGCTAGTAACTGTACCACCACATAACTTTCCTGTCACCACTGTCCTGGAGAAAATGAAAGTAACCCTTCAGCCAGTCTCTGCAGGATGAGCGACATTTGCAAGGAAACCAACTGCGCAACTTTCTTTCAAATAGGCTGAAATAGACAACAGCCCACTTTCAGTAGCTGGTATACTACTAAAAAAAAGACAATGATAATTACATAATTGCTTTAAAATAAGTTTAAAAAGCTACAAACACACCTCCTTGTACTAGTCTCCTGACTTATTTTGTGCTAAAATACATATGCCTCAACATATAGGTATATATTTAAATGCAATGTACACTAGATTAATCAATTGAAGGCTCAAAAAAATTTAGAGATTTTAAAAGTCAGCAAGGAAAATTATGCTCCTTTAGGCTTATGATAATCATATGAGAGGACATAAAATTTGAGGTTAGATTCCCCCCCAGAGTGGAAACAATCCTTCATTTCATGCAAGTGAGTAGCATCAAGCTCAGAAATTTACTGTACAGTATTTTCAGAAAGACATCTAAACTCTACAGAAATATTTTATCCACCTGTGAATGCACTACTTTCCTAGGCCTTTTCTCAATTATTACTGGGATCTTATCTTTATTATTAAAAACAAACTGTTCTTCTTTGTGAAAGAGTGAATTGCTCCCCCTGCTCTCCCAAGTTCCAGTGAGTGTGATTGTCACAAAGCACTGACACATTTGTACTAGAGAAAAATGTTTCATTAAAAAAAAATCCTTCACTCTAACGTCAGTATTTTTTCAGGAGTGCTTTCCACATATGTTAAAATGTTACTTAAATTAGCATCTGCTATTTAAAATTTGTGCCTTTGAAAAATAACAGCAGCTGATCAACACACAAAACCATGACATTCTCATTTTTTGCATCTTTTTGGAGCACTGAAAATCGGTATGCATAAACAAATGGAAATTGAATCCCTCCACATCCCATTATGAGCCACTCATTAGAAGTGGGAAAAGACTTATGATTTGGGGGTTTTCCTACATCATAAGATTTTGCAGCAAACTCTCCAGAATAAGCCAAGGAGGCTCTTTAAGGTCCCAAAACATTTATATGCTTAACTTCAGGGGGTCCGGAAGTGAGCAGAACTACTCAGATTTACAAGTTAAACACCCACCCAGCCAGAACTGTAATCCAAGCCAGTCAGCAGTACCACTGTTAACTGTCTGGAGGAGCTGAATTTGTTCCCTCTGTCCCACAGCTTTCCCTTTCTTTTTATTTCCAGAAGCAAGATGAAAGATAAAAGGGCCTTCTGCTATTTGTACTAATCACCTGTTAGTCACAGAAGTCTGAAAGGCAAACTGACACATCAACTCATTTTTACTGTTTCCAGTATTTACAGTATTATTTCTCCAAGACTGTGAAGCAGCTGCCAGTGATTACTAGAATTTGGCATGTAGAAGCTCATGTATATGAAAAAAAACATGATCAAACAATATGCATCTCATTAAAGAAAGTTCGTAATTCTGTTCCCTGCCCTAATACTTTGTTTTTATCTCCTGGAAATATTTACCACACCACCTGATTAGGCTGAGCTGCTTATGTATTTTGAAAATACAAATTATGCCATCAGTCATTCATGGTATGACAGTAAACGTGCAATTATACAACTCGGCAAGCTCCCGCAGTGCACCAAGGCAGGCACAACCCAGCACAGCACAGCCAGACTACCCAACCTTTATTGATCTTAAACGAAAACTTGGGCAATAAAACAGCCCACACTCTGAAGAGCAAAGCATGGGCTGGCTCTAACACATTCACCAGAGCGATCAGAGCCATGTCTTTCCAGTCTGCATCTGCAGGCAAGGTGAAAGGGAAGCACTTGCAGAGGAAGGAGTGACTGCACACTTTCCTAGACGTGTAACAAATCTACTTTAAGATTCATTTCCCAGAGTTGGACTTCTATGCCAAGAAGTTAATGGGCCTCAATCCTATGTCAAAACCCATTGTCATTCTTTCTTCTCTCTCTCCCCTCCAATCTTCTTTTGCACTTTTATGGTCTTCTATGTGAGGATTCAGTCCTTCACATACAGATGCAGAACTGTACATCCAGGGTGTCACCCTTGGCTTGCAGGAGTAGGATCCAACTCTTAGACTGTGACAGCTCAACAGAATTTGCCCTATGAGCACCAGGACTGACAGGTAGCTTAAGAACCTTGGGAAATCTACCCTTCAGCTTTTACTTTGGTCCTCCTTTCTACCTCTCCTATCAACTTAAAGCCCCTCCCTACACAAAGCTGGCAATAATATTTACAGAGAGCTACAAGGCAGAAAAGTAAGAAATTATAGTGTATGTATAAAATTCATGCTGCTGTATTTATTTCCAGTCTCATGTCTCTATCATAGCACTATTAAAACTCCCCAATGCTAAACAGCTGGTTTCCTCTCTATTGATGTGATACACTATCTTGACTCACATGATACTGGATTCGCCCAAGGCTGCAACTCATTCAGAAAGCTAGCACAAATGCCATGTCCCATTTAAAATCCAAATAAGGTTTTAAAAGATCAGCCTACATCTACATAAACCTCATTCCTTACTCCTTCGGAGTGGAGAACATCACCTGAGCAAGACTTTCCACCCTCAGAAGTCCCAGCCAGTGGTCAGTTTGACTGGCATGACACAGGTAGCTGCAGAGGACTGCTCTCTGCATCTCCTCGTGATGTAGAAAGGAAGAAGCGATTGGTCCCGCTCAGATCTGCACGGCACCAGAGATCTATTTATACAGCTCTAGCAGGCTGAAACTCTGCACAGAAACTGCAGCCATCTCTTCAGCTTTCAAACCGAAGAGGGGTGGATGTCTCTAATTCTGATTCCCATGGTGTTCCCTGCAAAAATGACAATCATTTTAATTTTGCGTGGGGTAGAGCTGCTGGCATGTTTCGCACGTCTTTCCCTACACCAGCTTCAAGATTCTTACACCTCAAGGATTATCAGCTTTGTCATTGGGTATTACATTCCACATCTGCAATTTGTAACATGGCCACCCTAATTAAATTGAGGGTAACACTTCCCCACTAAGTTCAGTAGGCACTGCAGCTTTTTTTTTTTTTTTTTTAAGCATATGACAACAATAAAACAACCAAAAAAAGGGTAATTTAGAGTCATACTATACCCAACTGTCATTTGTAAGACTTTACTGTATCATTAGTCAGAGCTTCTGGTGACAATATAACCCACAAGGCTGAAACTTGAGTGGTTTATACATGCCATCAAAGCATTAAAAGATAAAAATGCCACCTTAGAAAGTGGGAGTATTTAATTTTTTATAATACTTTTGTACTAGTATAAAGCATTCACTTAATTTAAATCAGTGACTTCTTTTCTTAAGGTATTTGTATCTGTTTGATCTTTTACAAATATCGATTTCTTTTTTTCAGATTTAATAGTGCTGAGTACTTTGAAGACAATTTGCCAGGGTTTATTAATTAGAATTCCTATAAACCTTTGGGTGTTGGGTTTGGTGAGGGTGGGTTTTTTTGGGCGGGGGGGTAGTGTGTTAGATTTTGTTGGTTGGTTGGTTGTTTTGCTGGGGTTTTTTTCCTCCTCTCCAAACCAGGGCAGAGCATTGCAAATGCAAAATTCCAATCACCTCCCCCAGATACCAAATTCTTTTCATGAAGTGGCAGATTAGTTATGTTACTTGGTAACAGCTGTATGGTGTAGTGGCTGCTACTAGGTCTGTACAAACACACGTCCACAGGCTAGAAAACAAAACCAGACATATTCTCAGCTAATGCAGAAAGGCTAACTCCAATGAAAACTAGCTGTGAAGCAATGGTGTGACTCAAACTCACCGCAGCCATAGCTGTGGACATTAGAACAAGTTACAGAGTACTGATTATTACATTTCAGAAGTTGATTACTGACCTTCCTAGTACTGAAAATGCTCATAAAAATGGAATGTTATAAGAACATTAAAACATTTTTTAGAAGTCATTGAAATTAAATATGGTCAAATCAGTTAATTTTATCAAGTTTTCCATTAGCTCATGTTGCTCCACTGCAGTTTCAATGTATTCATGGACACAGGCCCACATACACACAACACAGTTTGGGGAAGTGGAGGAAAAGGAAGAAAATCGGTTTTATGAACAACCAAAGAAGTAGAAATTAAAGAACAGACTCAGCAGATCAATGAAGCACATGATTGATTTCCATTATCTTCAGTAGAGCTTGACTGCAGTTAAAGTGCTTTGATGAACAAGGGTCCCCAAAACACACTGCTCCTCAGCCCAGTTATCTGAGCATGGCTTATATGAAACAAAACACTTACAAGCAACTAAAGGTATGGAAATGCTCAGGTTCTGCAAATGAAAGCCTTGTAGGAATTGTACTAGTTAGGAAAAAACCCATATGGCTTCCTAAATTTTCATCACCTCTAGCAGCTTTTGAATAATGCAATGGTCTTTCTGCCAGCTTCATAAAACTGTATGTAATCTGCACAAGAAGTTCTACAATGTCTCAGCACTTCCTGGGGACTCAGAGCAGTAGGGTAGCCTTGCAACACAAGCAGAGATTAATCATTTTCTAATGCACAGTAATAAATAATGTATCCCCCATAGTACATAAATTAAAGCTGTAATTTCATCCCAGTTCTGTGATGACACCAGAAGCCCAAGATGGAATTTCAGCCTCGTTGTGACCAGTTAGGATACACATTATTCCTAAAATTATGATCTGAGAGTTTATAATGAACTGAGGAGTTCTGACGGCATTACCAAAAAGAGAAGGATATGTAATTACAAGCAGAAAATAAAATTATTAAGTCAGATATTGTTTGCAGAACTTGCTAAAGTAAGCAGTAAATCTCATCCCTCAAAAGCCCGCTCAGCATATTTGTAGCAGGGCAAGGAAAGATCACTACTACTATCAAAGAACTGAAAGTTGTTCTAGTACCACAGGACAATGCCTCCACCACAGCAAACAGTAAGAAACTACATGCTGAAGTTCAGGTTTTATGTTACAGAGTCCTTAAAATGTTGAGTATATGTCCTCCTATAACCATACACAGATTTCACTCAGAAGTCAAACAGGTATTGTACAGGTGCACAACAGGCATAAAATATCAGGATAAAGTCACAGTGTATCTCAAATCCACATTCCTATCTGACAAGGAAGCTACTGAGCAAAACAAAATACTCATGATGAGAAGTTTTATCCTTCTGATGAAAAAAAAATATAAATATATATGTACACATACACACACAGTTTATACAGTGTAAAGGATCTCAAAAATTTTCATGAATAACATGGTCCTAATATTTCTCCTGCAGATAATTTCAAGAAATCTTATGAAGACTCAAAAGACATTTTACAAGTCTAACAACAAGCATTTTAATGCAAATAAGGTTTGAAGTATGAAGACCAAGAGCCAAAATAACCATCTATATAGAGTTAACTGTTAATATTCACCCTGACTTTTGCTACCAATTCCCATGATTTTTAGCAAATCCCACAAGATTTCAAGGACGTCTGGAGCCAGCTTTCTTTCAGAGACAAGAAGAAAATAACTTTCTGACCGTCTTACACAAACAAGGCATGAAATTTCACAGGATCATTCACGGCCTGGAGTGGTTCCACATTCTGAACTTCTTTGCATGGTATTATTCACAGATTTATCTTATCCCCCCTCTCTCCCACCACATTCTTGATAATGTGAGACTCATAAATCATGCTCACTGTCTCTTGTTCTCTCTCCCCTCCCCACTTCACTTAGGTTTGTAGCTTAGAGAGCTGTAAGAAAAAAGTAAAGGACGGGAAATGTGAAGATTATGAAAAAAAAAAAAAGTCAAATGAATTGGTGCAGAAAGTTGATTTTTAAAGGCTGAAAATGTTTAAGCTTAGAGTAACAGTTTTTGAATATCTGACGCTTCCCCACAAGTCACTGTATTATTTGTTCCTTCCAACTCTTCCTACTTCCCACTTTTACAATGGTAAAGTGTTCAGACCTGAATACGTGAACTTATATTTTCTATACTCATATTTGAGCACCTTAACAGCAATGTTCTCATGTTCAAGGAGCCACTCACCCAGAGAAGCCTACTAATTTTTCTGTTCTCTTTTAATCTCTCTGATAACCAGCAAAATTTTAAATCTGCATATAAATATTTACGTAACTACATCTGCATTTAAGGACACATTTTCCACAGACCTATTTTCTCCCTTTTTGCCTTCCCTGACTATTCACACAAATCAAAAATGTACCAAAAATCATGAGAAAAGGACAAGGAAATCAAGACAATTGTCTAAAGCTCCTTGCCTCCATGCTTTCTCCACAAGAAGCATATCATCACCTCTAAATAGCAACCTGAAACCTACTCAAGAGACTTACGTAAGTCATGAGTCAAGAACTAAAGCAGTGAGTGTCAAAACATTCAAAGACACAGTACCCTCTGCTCCTAGTAGTAAAGGAGTAACTGCTGACAATATGCAAAGATGATCATTGCACTGGAGAAAAATAGCAGTAAAAACTTGTCAGAGATCAACAGAATCACAGAATGGTTTGGGTTGGAAGGGACATTTAAAGAGCTATTCCAAACCCTCCCTTGCCACGTGCAGAGACATCTTTCCCTGGATTATGTTACTGAAAGCCAACCATTCAAAAATCAGCCACACAAACTGAGCCACAGGCTTCAGCAACAGTAGTACACTGCTAGAAACCCTTTGACCTGGTAGGTTCTTGAAGGCTTATTATGTCTCAAAGAACAATATAAGCTCCCACAAAAGTGTTAACAAAATGCCCAAAGCATGCCTCCACCTGCCTTTTACTGGGGACACAGAGAGAGAGACAGTTTTCTATGGAATCTCTTAGACACTGGGTTGCTCTGCTCGTGAGATACTGCTCACAGGGAATGGCTATCCAACACAGGGACTAAAAGATGACCCTGTAAATAAATGTCAGCTGCAAAATCAAATACCTCTCCTGAACAAACTGCTATATTGACAGTGTAAACAAAATACAGAGAAGAGAAATAATTCCCCAATGAAAAGGAAAGAAGGAAAAAAACCTAGAGGGAATGTGGGAGAGAAGGGTATATGGCAAACTTAGGCCACTATAACTCCAACTGATGTAGGCTCTTCCCATTCTCATCACTATACCAAATCTGTGCCTAAGTATAAATGGAAGGGTTACCTATCATGTTCTCTTTCTTTATGCAAATATCATTGTCACTTCATGTATTCTGAGGACTATATAACTTATCAATTCAGAAATTAATCTAAAATTATGCTTATATAATACATACCATATTAGTTTACATTCTTACTGCACTAGTCATACAAACACATACAACAACTGTTGCTCAGAATGCTTTTCTCCTATCTGGAAATTATCTAACACTTGCACTCTAAATTTAAAGGCATTTGTAAAAAAAAATCTATAAAGTCTGAGCACTAGCCTATTAATTGGTCTTCTTTCCCTCATTGTTAGATCAACACACAACACAAGACACATGGCTGAGGACTCAGAGACAGTGAAAACTTCAGTGCTTGCAACCCAGGGAGAGAAGCAGGACTGCAGAACTGTGTAATTACAAAAAGAAAGAAGAAGTACAATTGAAAGAGTCCCTATTTCTGACACAGCACATCTCAGAAGAAAGACTGGCACCTGTCACAATTAACTGTGTGGTGAGGACTTCCCTACTGACTCTGTACCCAGAGATGTAGATTTTTCATCACAGAGAATTTCAATCTGCCTCCTGGAAAAAGGAAGGAGAAGGAGCATTGAAGGGTTTTTTCACAACATTCTAAAATTATGTAACTCCACTAACTGAAGAAGACTCATTACCATTAACTTACTGCATTGTTGCAATACAGGCATTGAGAATCCAAAAGCAGAAACTCCTGCTGCTTATCCAACTATTGGTGCTGATTTGTTCCTGACAAAATATAGGACAAATGAACATACTGCTAATGCATACTGTGTTAATTATTCTGCAGTGCTATATAGTAACCCTGATGGAAGTTCAAAGGAGTTGTGGCAGATCCGGATGGAAACAGTAGTATATATAGTTTAAATTTGCATTCAGTCATTTGCAGCTATAACATGGGAGAATTGAGTTGTGAGGCTGCACTGCTGCCTAAATGATCTCACATTATGCTACCAGATTAAATATTCCTGTGAGATAAAACACTGTAGAGGGCTAAAGTTCAGAAAATCTATTTCAACCCTGTTTTGTAAATCTCAGTACAGTTCCAACACTCTGTTATTGATACCAATTCAATGGAGCACATTTACATTGCAAATCCACACCAGGCTTAAAAAGTCATCCAGTTAGTGCACAACACTGAGAGCAATGGAGGGCCTGCAGACACTTAGACCCAACACATTGCCACAACAAAGCTTTAATTTAGAGGAAAAAGTACTGGCCTCTGGAGTTGTAAGAACTACCCAGAGATAGGAACTGGGAGCACACAAATAAGCAGAAGCAATTCTATGAGCCTACACAAAGCGATTTCCAAAACTCACCCTCCCACATCTTTACCAAAAAGCAGCTGGGTGAGCTGAGCAGCAGCAAGTTGCTGTCTGGGACCCCCTACAGGGGCCTGAAACTGGGGCAGGGCAAAACCCTGCTCTCTGCTCAGCCCAGCTACCCAGGACATCCATGCCCAGCCTACAGCCCATGGGACACAAGGTTAACCCCCAAAATGCCCAATGCAGCTTGTCACCCACTCACCCACAGACACTCTGGCATCCTTTGCCCCTGGGAAAACACAGCAGGTGCTGCTTTACCCCAGGGCACCTTTGGCTCCCACAAGCACACAGCAAGTTGTGGGTTGCAGTACAAGAGGGGCTTGAGGCTAAGCCTCTCTGAACACAGCAGATCCCACAGCAAACTCCACCTGTCAGGGAAAACCCAGGGTCAAACCACTGCAGCCCACTGCTGACCTGACACAATGCACTCCTGAACACAGACACAACTAAACATATCAATGGTACATATAAGCTTTCTCAGTAAAAACAGATCTGCATTCATTTACAACATACAGCCTTATGTTTTGATGTTAAGGTTTTGTTACCTCCCCCACACTCCCTGAAAAATTATTTATTATTTGTTTTAAAATAAATATATTTTAAAATTTTCCGTTGGCTTTTTTCATCATTAATCACATTATACTAGTATATATTCTGACAGTGACATTGTTTAAACAACCTCTTCTCCACCCAAAATCCATTGGCAAAATCCACATGTAAGCTGACCATCACATAACCCTGCTTTTGAATGCTAATTGAAATCCATGTCCCCCAGACAGCACAGCAAAGAGCTACTCTTTGAGAGGGGGAGTGCAGAAAAGAAATGAGAGAGGGGCCTTTGAGAGGAAATAAAAATAGGATCCCTTGATCCCACCATGACATGGCCCAGACATTCTCCCTGTGGGGGAAGACAATGTTTCTTACAGCAGTAAGAGTTTTTATAACATTTTCTTCTCTTTTTTTTTCCCCTGTGCAACTTTGCTTCCTGAAGAACGCTTTATATAAAAGACATGACATTTGGCAACCCAGCTCTGCTGCTTTGAGAAATTCTTTGGCAAGCACCCTATGTGCTGACTGCATTAAGCACATCAGTTTATTTATTTATTTATTTATTTAGGCAGAAGTCAGAAGGAGCAAGCCATACAATTAATGCACAGCACAGTATCACTTCACCCAGAAACAATATGGGAGAGGAGATGGGGAAGGAGGAACTGGAGTTCCTCCTTTTGAGAAACCTCATCATAGGAGCAAAAATGGCTCTCTAGCCTCCAAATGTTGTTGCTGTTCTGGAGGATAGGCAGTGATTCTCAGATCTCAAGGCATTTAGGGAACATCAATTAATTAATTAATTAAGACTGGATTCCACATCAAAGGCAGGTATCATTACACATCTATTTTGCACATGGGTAAAATGAGCCGCACAGTGAACCTAAGCCTGTCCTGAGGCAGGAAGCACTGCCTTGCTCCTGCTGAGGGAAAGCTGCCCTGCAGTATAGAGCAGGAGGACTCAGCACTGGCCACCTGCAGACCCACACCTCCCCCCTCACACCACGAGGGAAAACAGAAAACAGAGATATTTCTACACACCACCATCTTCCCAAGGGTGCAGCCTGTGTCTGTGAGGCACAAGAACCCCTGCCCAAAAGCACTGATTTCCTTTCTCCACATTGTGTGCCCATGACGTATCTGAGCACCATTAGCAGCAGGTCAGGGACAGCACCATGTGTATATATAACCATGGTCATGGGCTTGGAAAAGCAAAATCTCTGAGGGTCAAGGACTCCAATGAGCAATGCCTATCTCCTAGACAGATGCAACAAGCTGAGAAGGAGGGCCCTACATTCGCTGCTTGGAGTTATGGACTGTATTTGTTTAGGCTTACAAGAGAAGGAGATGCTTCTCAGAAACAATGCAATATTTTTGCTTGTGATCACCATTAGCCCCATTTATTTACACCAGGGAGCAACAAAGCTTGGCAACACACTGCCAGGGACACCCAGGAACAGCAAATTCACAAAATCATGATGTTTCCAAGCTAAACAGGAAGGAGAGATGGGAACTGGAGATGACACACCTGCCCAGAGACAGAAGCTGGCCATTCCACAAGCTTGGAAAGGTAAAGCTCCTGCACTTACCACATATCTCCTGGTATTCTCAAGCTAAACTGCTAGCAGCAAAGGCCTCAGTCTACCCAAGGCATTGTTTAGCACACACATCAGAAGAAATGTTGAAACATAGTCTGCTGCCTTCCATAAGAAGGAGCTACCAAGTCTCCAACCCTGCAGACTGGGTACCGAAAGGACTTTATCTCAGAGGGCTGAAATGGGACTAGAGAGTCTGCTTGATCAGGTGGTGCTGCTTCAAAGGCTATGTCCACAGGCACAGATAAATCACTTAGCCTTTGCAATAGTTTTAAGCAGCTTGGTCTAAAACAAGTGTTAGCTATTTAACACTGAAAAGTGTTTTCTACACACAAGTCTAAAAGAGACAGATGTGTGTTCTCATCTGTTGCGTGCGCCCCGATGTAAAAAAGAAGTCTAACTTTGTTCCTAGAAAAGAAAATCTGGCACAGCAATCTAAACCTGCCTGGTGTTTGCTAGAAGAATATGAGGACAACTGTTTTTCTTTTAAATAAAAAGTCTCACATTACCCTCCCTTCCTGTTCTAAAACTTCTTCCAAGAATTTCTCTCCTCCATTTCTAGGCCAATTTTTATGATATCCAAGTAGTTATCACAACAGCACTATAAAAGCACAACTCTTCAAGGTTTATTCAGAGCAAACAGACCTCAACTAGACTGCCAGTTTTGGCAGAAGTTTGGCATGACCAAGGACTCCGTAGAGTAAGATACAGAACTCAGCATCAGTTATACTGCACAGCAACCTCTGCCAGTCATCTGTCCTCAGTGAAACATGCACCAGGCTCTTCTTTGAAAAAGATTCAGGATTTCAACACTAAAAAGGGCCAAATGCACACAAATCTGTCCACAAAGAAATCACTTGCAAAATTCCCCTCAACTGAAGCAAGGAAATACCAAGCCTTCAGTAGCACTCCTCAGTCACTCTCTTTAGCCTGGAAACAATGCATTAGCACTTTAAGTGGGGATTTCAAGCTTGGTGAAACGAGTTACCAATGCTCACACAGGATACACACCTTGGTCTTCAAGCTGGCTCTGAAAGTATAGGCCAAAAGCAAGCCAGAGAAACCTCAGCACAAGTGGTTTCAAGCTAAGATCTCATTAGCTCAACACACAGGCTTGAAAGTGCACACAAAATTTGAAGTCAAGGGGTTTTGGATCTGTGTGCATGTACTACATATCAAAACACAAAGATGCACACATAGTCCCAATGCAAAATTTCACACCAAAACTAATAAACACAGATGTGTTTAAACAGAGGAAACAAAAATATTCTCCACCAAACATATCTGTGATGGCAACTTAGAGGAACTATCATATTTTAGCACAGACTGGCAATCTCACTAGCCTGAGGTGCACAGTACAGAGATCCTCTGAAAGACAAAATTACACAGCTTAAAACTTACCTACAAATATTTTACTTGAGGGGAAGGAAAAGGTTGTGATGGAGAGAAAAGACTTGGAGGTACAGGGTAGGAAAAGGACACAACATACGAGAGAGGGACAAGACTGGGTTGTTTTTAGCTTAACACTTGCCAAGTGAAAAAGCAAACATGAGTCATAGTAAAGGTAACTCAAAGTGTGATGTGACTGCGATGGAGAGCTGAGCAGACCACACTGCATGAGTCAGCAGCACAGATAAAAAGGGTGATAAGAAGCAGCAGATGGGACATGTCTTTACTAAAACAACCCTGCAGGACACAGGCCTTCTTTGCTCTAATGAAACAGTCGTGCCAAGCTGCCACACGCTGGCTCGTACGCTTGCGATCCTGTGAATCAAAGAACGCCACGCATGGTTAGAAAAGCAGCAGGCAAACAGCTGCCGACAGACACACACGCAAAAAAACAGCAGAGAAAGCAAAGCAACAGCACCGCCCCAACACTCACACACCCCGACGAGAGCCTGGGACACCACCCTCCAAACCACTCAGGCGGCGGGGTGGGGAGGAAGAGAGCGGGGGAAGGAAGCTGTCGCTGGGATCATGGCATTCAACCTGGCCGTCAGCCAGCTTTTCCCTTCCTGCTAGTCAGACTTGGCTTTCCTGGTGGGTGCCGAGGGCGGGCGGCTGCAGTATCCCCCCGGCCCCGTTCTGGCTCCCCTGCAAGCACCTGCAGAGCCCGGAGGCAGCTGCAGCTGGACAGCTCGTACGTGTCTCAAGAAGCCGAAAGGGCAGCTGGGGCTGCTTGCAGAGCTACACTCCAGTGGACCTGAAGCTCAGGTGGCTTTGCAAAACTCAGGTTTAAAGCTCCATCCTTTTTTTCAGGGCTGCGTGCCCTGTTTTGCTGCAAGAGCAGAATATTTAGCCCCATGTTCTTGGGTAGCAGAAGCCATACAGTCATATGCAAGGCCACATTACCTGCAAAATGCAAATGCTGCCCTGACCACTTAGACAACCTGCAATGGTGGTTCCTCACTGTCAGGATCCCTCCACTTCTGAACCTGGTCAGGAAAGATGAAGGTCCTCTGTCACAAGCTCAAATGAGGATAGAGACATAAGGCAAAGCTCAAATCACCTTTCATCTCACTTCTTGGATGAGGTAAAATTATACCCTGCCTGTAAGGGGCAAGATGGAAAGTAAAATGCTCTATTTTTAGACACAAGATCCTGCTTCATCAGGTTCATCTAATTTCTAAGAAACAAACTTTGGCCAAGGTCTGCAACTGAAGGGGATGAAAAATGACTTTTTTAATTTTCTTTTAGTGCAGCTCATAGCATGACTAGCATAAATCTAAGGAAATCTGTTTTAGCCACATAGACACACCAGCTGTTTTATTTGGGATAGTCCCTATATTTTAGCAATATATATAGAAAGAGATAGAGTTTGTTTTTCCCAATCTGTCCTGCCAAAATAAGCATGTTACGCCCAAACATTTCAATGGAGCTAGAAGGTGTGTCTATTCCCCCTGCTCCAAACATCCTTATTTATAGATTTCAAAATTTGACAGGTATGCTGAGGAAGAGCAGTTGCTGAGTCTAACACACTCTGCACAGCAACAGATCTGTTGTAACAGACAACAGGCAGAGAGAGAGACAGGAAAGTGTTGTACTTTCCTTCTTTACACAAGTCCTTGCTTTCAAATGCAGCTTTTTTGGAGATAATGACCGCAAGGGTTTGTCTAAAATAAAGCTGGACTGAGAGCCAAGGCTCATTGCAGCCCCACAGACAGCAGAACCTAGCTCTGCACTTTGGTCATGCACTTTTCTAACCCAAGTGTGTGTATTCCAAGAAGTAGGTAGAGGAACTGCTCCCCTACAGTCATCAGGAACATTAGTGAAGGGGGAGGGTGGTCAGCCTGTGTGAAAAACAGTAAAGTTAGTTTTCATTTCCTGTCAATTTAAATCTTATCTTAGAGGCTTCATTAGCTGATATTTTCTGGGCTGCATACAGTGGAACTCCTTTTGTTACTCACAGAAGGTCCCCATCAGCTGCCTGCAGTTAAGTGTCTGTGCTCCTGGAATCCACCTTGCCCTGCCCACCATTCGCAGGCTGTAGCAGCGAGTGAATCAGTCTGCAACCACAAACTGCCGTGTGGCCTTCCCCTTGTAAGTCTACAAACAAACATACTCCTGATTATAGCATCCACACAACAACCAAACAAACACAAAGGACCCCAAAAGATAAATGCACAGGATTCATGGAAGCCAATACACAACTTTTCCCCCAGTCTAATCTTTCCATTACCCCTTGAAGGGTTTTGGCCATGCAGAAAAACCCTCATGCTCATTTTACTGCTGGGTTTCACATTACTGATTTTCTTTGAACTCATGATGCAAGTGCCTCTATTTCTTCTGCAGTTCATTCCTGAAATCACTCTGCAATTTGCATGTGGACATACAGTGTCAACTGACCTGAACACAATTAGTGACAAACTGTGATCAGAGCTCAGATGCAGACTCAGTGAGGACTCCCTTCTCCCTTGACCTCAGCATGGAGACAGTGCTGCACTTACATAAATCCCACCACAGGGCTCTCAGGCCACCAGTGCAGAAACTGCTAAACAGCGACAAATGGATGACAAACCATGACTGATAGTTCTGCAAAAAGGTTCCTTATCTCCCAGACACAGCCCCTGTCAATACACACACTTCTGAGCATCACCTTTCAAAATAACCCATCAGATGCACTCATCCCTCTAAGCTGAGCTCCAAGACAGTTAGGCAAGGGTGACACCCTGCATCAGAGGCAGCTGAGGATGGGCATCAAGCTAGGAGAGGAGAAGGGAGAGGTACAAGTGAGGGAGCACAAAGCTTATGATGCTAAGAGTTAACCAGCACTGTACATGCCAGGAGCAGCAACTTCTTCTCATGCCTGAACTCTGACCAGGAGCAATGCTGGGAAGAGTGCGCAGCCAGAGTCATGGCCAAGGGAGATGGAAGAGGGGCAATCACCCAATACTCCACCCATGCCCATCTTTGAAGATTTACCTCAGCACCACATCATTGGTTCCTTCCCCAGTTTCCAAGAACTGGCTTTTCTATACACACTAGAGAAAAAAATTACTTTTTCCAGTATCTTTCCTTCCAGCTCATGTTTGCAAAGCTCTCCAAGAAGAAAACTGCCAGACTCCACAAGTGATCAGTGTTATCACACTTGATCCATATGTGCCTTGAGCTTGCTGCCACCTGTGGGACCAACAGCCATCGCTGCCTTTTCCTGGAAGCGATTATGTAGTGCATCAGAAAACAAAATTACTAACTTTATTCCTAAAATCTCTCAACAGTCTTCAGTCTCAGTTCCTCATTTACAGCTGGATGAATCTGAAAGACAGAGTGACTTTTGCAAGATCCAAGAATCTGACTGGGAACACAACAGCAAAGCCTCAAGCTCTGTTCTTCTCCTAAGTCTGCTACACAACCCTCTTCTCCCCCTCTGGGCACAGTGGAGATAGATCACCACCTTCTGCATACAGGTTAATATATATAAGTTATTTCTTTCTCATGCACTTATGTATGTAAATTAAGACATATTCTAAACTAGGTTATGACAATGTATATTACATTCAAATGTGGTATCTATTGAAACTGTTCAAATTCAGGGTTCTTGTTTGAGCAACATTTAGAGAAGGCTGTTTCCTGCTAAAGTCACAAAGAAAATCAAACCTCAAAACTGCTATCAGTTGATGACTACACTTCTTAAACCAGGCCTGCCAGACAGTTTGCAGCAGCAGTCTTCTGCCAGACTGGAGAGGGTATCTGTCATGTCACTGCATTTAGCAGGCTGAGTTATATAGCTGGTTCAAACAAAACAAAGAAACTGGAAGTTGCAGATGTAAGGAAATAGGAGTTAAAATAATTTCTTAACAGAAGTGATATGCAAGAGTTCAAGATGATTCCCAAAACTCTTATCTAAGATACTGTGACAAAATAACCAAATTTGACTTAATAACTAGAATTAACAGTTCCTTTTTAAAATTACTTAATTTTAATGCAAAACAAGCTGAATTTTTTTTTCCTCTTCTCCCCTCCTATTTTTCAGCTCCTATTTTAAGGAAGCATTCAGTTGCATGACAGAAATGTTTCAGAATCTCCTTTTTGGGCGTTTTTACTGAACGTTTATTTTAATGTGAATATAGCCTGATACAAGTCACAGGAAAAAAATCTAATCTAGTCAACAGTGAACAGAAAGCACAACACTGATTTTAAAAAATAGAAAAATTAAAGGCCTACGGAAAACTGTGTTGGAGCAGATTAGTGGTAGAACATCTGTAGAAATACAATGCAGTACAAGTTTAAAAAAAGATACATGAAATTATTTCAAGTACTGAAAGCATTCTCTTCTTTAAGGACTATAACTAAAGAGTAAATGCAAAGCAAGATTTAGAAGCTGGTGATTTCTGTAAAGTTCTTCTGATTGCTGATTTTAGTCACAACTGAAATCGGGAGTTTAAATACCCTGAAGAACCTCCACAGGAAGAGCAGTGCTGATTTATTTCTTATGAGATGGGACACTCAAGATCATGAAGAACATTAGTTTTCTGATGCAAAACAGATACACTGGGACAGAGACAAGTACACACTGCTATTCCATATTTAAAAAGGCAAGAGACTAAAATATATGCACATATGTGCACGTGTGAATACGTGTCCTCATTTTGTTATCACACTCAATCAGGACACAGACGTGCATAGCAGCAGACTAGGAAGAGGAAGCTCTTGCGAAGAGGTAATGAGCAGCAATTCTTGAGTGCTCAGGGCAACTCTTCCAGGTGCAGGAGCACCAGGAGTGGCTCAGCAGAAGGTCTCTTGGCGTAGGCACAGCACTGTGAGGCCAGAGCTGCCGTGCCAGGGACACGAACGCACGGTGATGTCTGACTGCCCAGGGTTAGTGTGGATACTGCCAGGATTACGATAAGCCTTGCTAAATCTATGCTGGGCACATGGTGACTCTGCACCATCCTCTGCCACTGCTCCTAGGCCCAGGATGAGGGTCACAGAACATCCCTCAGAACTGTCAAACCAGAGGCTGCACTGAGCAGGACACAAGGAGCCTAGCTGCTCTCACATGGATGCAAACTGACCCTCCCAACTCGGAAACTCTCCTAAGGGTGTCTTGTAGCAACTCCATTGCCCAGCTTGTTCTCATGCATCATAGCACCACATGAGACCTTCTCTTCCCTGTCATGCATAGGGACAAGAATAGGGGAAACTGTTTCAAAAAGAAAAGTACATTTTTGTCCTATAGCAGAAATAGAGCTTAAAGACTTCAGGGGACCTGTAGGCACTTTCAAAGTGAAGAAAAAAGGGAGGAAAGTATTCATAGGGACACCACAAGGCATTTCTCAAGGCACTTAATGTAACAAGACAACGGAGAGTAACTCGTGTATAGATAGCAATGAGGTAATTAAAGCTTAGTTCTTCTCAGCCTGCTCCCTGCTCCACATAAAAGAAGCACATAAGTGCACAGACATCAAGACTGAAAACACAACATCTTGCTCCAGTTTAGCTCCTGTGCCTCATAAAGTACTGCTGGCTTTACTATGGCCATGCTATGTACAATCAATAACAGGTACTGATAGTGTTTGCACAATACTTCAATAAGCAAAGTCAACTAACATCGCTTCCTCTATTTCTGTATAGAGTAAGATATTTACAGGAACAGCCTTTTGAAATGCTTCAGTAAAATTAGCTGCTCAGATTTTTTTTTAAACTAGAACAGAAGGATATCATAATCACTGGGTTTTGTGCATAAATCAGCTATTTACCACTGGTATGTTGCAATAATGAATTGCCACTATCTCTTGAGTTATTTGCTGGGTTATTAGATTACCTAATTGCCTAAGTTCACAGAATAAAATAAATAAATAAATAAATAAGATTTCTTCATTATTTCCTGGGAAACGACCTTCAGAAGCATGTATTCCACCTCCTTTCCCAAAGCAATACCCAGAATATTCCCGTAGGAGGTTTGTCTGTTTTATAAAAACCTCCAGTGATGATGCTGCCACAGCTTCCTCAAAGGCAAATAACTGCAGGACCAAAATATCCTTATCATTTCAAAGCTTTCTTAAATGTTTACCTAAGTCTTGCCACCTTTATATTGAGCCCATTTCTTTTAGACCTAACCCCAAGCAGTCAGGCAGTACAGTTTATTCCCCTCCTGCTCGCAGGAACCTTCCACATACTTGAACACTACTATCATGTCTGTTACTGGCCTTGTCCCCTGCAGACTAAACAATCCCCATTCTTTCATCTTCTTTCCCAGGTCATGCTTTCCAAATCTTTCATCATTTTTCCTGCCTTCTCCCTGGACACCACCCAGCTGGCTCTTGACTGCGTTGTGCCCCAAACTAGATGTTCAGCCATTTCAAACACTGAATGGAGTGGAGGAGTTATTTCATGCCTTTTCTTTACACACCCTAAAACAGTGCTTTTTTGAGGAACACAGATGGGGATGTGGAACCCTTGTTCCTCGTATGACTGTATGATACCTACGGTCTCAAGTCAGCAACCCTTTTCCCTCTCAGATGAGCTGTCCTGTGCATGTGGACCAGGCCTGGGAGGATTTGAGCTGGGACACTTCCCTACAGGCATGGTCACCAGCTCCAGGGTCAGAACTGAAGGAGACAGGGGATCAAAAGAAAAGCTGCCCACTCAGCAGAGTGCTGGCAGTGCAGGTGCCAGGGGAAAGGAGAGAAGGACATGTCACAGGCTGGTTTTCACTGCTGGTCTGGGAACCAGCTGTGATCTTTTTACCACCCTATTCAACTAAACCAGGCCAAACTGCTACTCCAACACAGACCAACACCAGCTCACAGACCTTCTTCTTCAGAACCACTACTGAGTCAGCCCCATTCTCTCTCATGCAACTGGACATTTCTATCTCTCTACAGCACTTCTATGTTTGTATCCTGGCTGTTTTTCAGGGTTTTTTCCCAGACTATTTCTCCTGTTAGCCAGGGCAGCTCAAAACTCTAATCCTGCCTTCCAAGGAGCTTGCAGCCCCCCTTCACACTTTTTATCCTATGTAAAATTAACAACTACTCTCTCTGCTCCATCAATCATTTCAGTAATGAAAACAGTGAGTATTACCAAAGCCAGGACAGACCCCTGGGGAATCTCACTTACTCCAGTCTTGCAGTTTAACAGCAAACCATGAATAACTACTTTGACTAATGCCTGGTGAAATGCTGTGCACCCACATTACAGACCAGCTAACTAGACATCCAGCCTGCCTCAAAGAAAGCTGTGTTAGAAAGCAGCCAGAGCCCCCCATTAAAGAGGGAGCAATTTCAGTCAGACAGAGGGGTCCAATTACACTGTCATAGGCACTGTTGGAAAGTCTTTGCTAAACACTGCCATAAAAATGTAATGCATGCTGATAGGAGAAAAACGAGGGTTGATAACCAAGCTTAGGATGACAGGAAGAACTTCAGCAGAAATGAAACAGCAGGAGCTTCACTTTGCTTCCAGCAAAAGAGAGACTTGGAAGAAGCAAACTGAAACACAATATAAGTTAGAGGAATTTTGTGCCTTCCATCAACTGCTGCCGACTTAGCAGTTAAAGAAGATACTATCACACAGGTGTGGTTTTGTTTGGCTTATTTTAGTAAAACCAAAATGTTTTCTTAGCTCTTCCAGATGTTTTTCCAGAGTGCATTCTTTGCTGCTCCCTAACAGGCTATTCTGCTTAAGGATCACAAACAAACCTGACAGATAGCAAAGACCGTGGTTCCCAAAACCCTGAAAAATGCTTTTAATCAACCACTGAAAACATCCCCATCCCCATGCCATCACTAAGAGAAGCAAGTGGCAGTGGCTGGTGCCTGAAATAGGGAGAAAGGGTAAGTTCCATGGAAAGTGAAAGGTGAGGCAGCTTTCCAACACTGGCTCCCTCTGCTTGCCAAAATAGCAATGCCCAGCCCACGCCTCACTCCTACTTCTGTGGAAGATGCACTTGCTTCCCAGGAGAGTTTACTCTCGCAATGCAGATGTGCTTCACTGAGGCAATCGTGCTCTGTTGCGTAACAGAACGCGGAATTAAACAGTGTGTGCTGCTCGGTGCGTTTTTAAAATGTACACCACGAGTTACTGTGGAGTTCAGCGATGATGCCAAGAGTGTTAACACAATGATTTTAGCAGGCAAGAATACATCATATCCTCCCTACTCCCACAGCTTACTGGCGTCGTAATTTTGCAAAATTCTTTTGTACTTGTCAGTAAAATACAAAGTCACACATCTGCGTGACACATCTCTGTAACTTTTGTTTGACCTTTGGTGACTTGGGGGTATCATCACCTTGGGACCTAACACACCTGCACCAGTGGCAGGCACAGGGCGGCTCTGGGAAGAACCTGGCAGGTGACTGCACCGAGGTCCTCAAAGCTGAACCCTTCACCCCATGTCCTACAAAAGAGGGGTTAAAAAAAAAAAAATTTATTTATCACAAGCAGAACCCAGAACCAATAATTTCCAGTCCCCCCTGTGAACAAGGAGGAACAACACTGCAGATGCTTCCATACTTTGAATAAGACTGTACAAACATTTCGATTCTTCTCTGTTTCTAGGAGTTACACAATGCCATTCCTCTTCGGAGGAATACAGGTCTTTTCTAAAATATATTATGCATAACCTAGTTTTCCACAGCAGAAAACTCACCAAGGGAATACTGTTTGCTCATACCAGAAATGTATCCCAAAATTACAGTAATTTATAGCCTCATTTTCATTGACAAAAGAAATAATACCATTCTCTTCTGACAAATATCAGTACACTGAAAAAGTAATGAATAAATGTCTATAAACAGGTATCAAATAAAGCAACTGTCAGTCACTGCAACAAAACTTTAATTAAATCATATGGTAAGCAAAAAAAAGAAGTAAAAACAAGTCATATAATCTGAAATCAAAATAAAAATCTGCCTGTCATGCCAAAGCACAATTCAGAGCAGTAAAATACCATAACCTGTTAAGTGATCGGTCATTAAATTGTTAATTGTAAAGTTCCAAGTTTACAAAGCAAAGACAAACATCCAGATTCAGCAAAGTACTTTGGCATGTGCCAAAGTACATCTGTATTTTAGAAACATATTTTATGTGACTGAGTTTAAAACTCTAAAACTGTTCATATACAGCTCTACTGTGATTTTTTTTAAGAGACAGAAAGTGATCTTCACTCTTCACATTTTAGTATTACAAATCAAATCAGCATTCAGCCTCAGCTGAGTACATATTTCTGGAGACACATCAGAAAGAAACCTGAGGATTAGCCCTAACACAAAAGGATGAGGGAGTTGCATGCTGTCATCCTGCCAATTTTCCAGAACAGAAGAGTTAGCAAATGAGGCATAAAGTGATGCGAGCAAAGAAACTCATACCTGCAAAAAAAATGCAGAAATATCAAGTGTGCAAGAAAATGATAGTAAGTAGTATCAGGCCAAGTCACAGGAACTGCTGACCAGCTGAAATTCCTTCTGGCCTCAACTGGAAGTACTTAGCACCCTTAAGGCTAGTTAAACTTATAAGCCATCCTAAATTGATGCTACAAATTAGATTTGAATATTCAGCACTACACTTTTTTACGTCTCTGACCTTCCATTGGAATCAACGTAAGGCAGCAGCACTAACTGAACCTCTAGTTACATTAAAGAAAATCTTCCTGAGTGCCTCCCTATCTGTTACTGTAAAATTAATACAGTCCCCTTTCTTTTATTTCTTATAGTGATAGTGGTAGCAACATCAAATATACCTATGCTATTGCTGAGGGGAAAACCCAAAAAGTTCCCATTTTGATCTCTGAAAAACCTCTCATTACTGCAGCTGGATGTACAAAGGCAAAGGCGGGGCACTGCAGGGCAAGTGCCGAAGAAAGAGGCATGCACTCGATAGGGCACATCTCTGAACAGGAATGCAGCAACCAGCCCCAGCTGGGGCACAGGGACAGTCACCTTGTGTAGGGTCTGAGTCAGCTGCACACTTCTATATCTGCCAAAGTGAGCTGACGGGTTTCATTGGGCAAAGACTACTTCTGGGGGAGGGGGAATGCCAAGGTGGGGATGAGGAGTTTCACACCTGCCTGAGGACATCTTGTAAGTGACTATAATTATGCTGATAATAGGATTAAAAAAATTAAAAGAAAATCAATTAATTAACTAACTGAAGAAAAAAAGGTTTAACTTACTGAATAAGACACCACTTTAAGAGGTTTCCCCACTTTCCCTGCTGTAAAGCACTTCAGAAAAAATCAGCCACTGAGCTACTTTTCTTGACCTTTTCACTGAAAGAGAGCGGAGTAAAAACAGGAAAGAGCTAAAATGATATGCATTAAAGATGCTTCATGTTAGGAAAGTCTTTTGAGTCAATGCTCCAAATTCACTCTGTGTCAGATTTGCCAATATACTGCTGGCTAAAGGCTATCTATTGAGAGCAGCAGCAGTCAAAGCAGGTGTGTTGCCTCTCAGCTGTTGCTCTGAGCTGTTGTTGTTGCAGCAACACCGTACACACTATATGATGCAGCTATGTAGCATTTGCATCTGGTGCTGGTTTTCCACACCCAAAAGTTCACTTCATGTCTTTTGATTAATTTATGCCCTGGGCCCCCAGGCAGATTTGCTCTGCTGATTTCCCTTTTCTTAAGAATAATACAAATAAACATGGAAATAAATCTATTGTCTGAGGAACCGTTCCTTCCACTAATTCTGTTCTTTGATGGTTTGGTTGATTTACTATGGTGAGGAATCAAGAGTGAAGTGGATCGTAGCTTAATACTGAGTGTGGTTAATCTTTCCTTTGCATAATGCTGGTACACTATGGCCCAAATACCAGAGATTTATTTGATGTGTACATGCTTTCAAGCATTAGTAAACAAGTTGCAGCTCATTATGAAAGAAGAGCAGATCCAAACAGTTGTGAAGCTCTTTATATACTAGATTGGCATTGGCAGTGCAATAAACTTACATCTGCATGTGTACTAGCTTTAAAACTCTGGGCACTATTTCATGACAAAACATCATTTTTCAAACTGTAACTAAAAATATGGCTGAGATCACTTCCCATGACCTGATGCACTGTTGTCAGAATCACAACAAAACTAAGCAAGAGGCACAGTCTTCTTTTTCTTCTTATAATTTATTTTATTCCTTGTAGCATAACCAAAATGAGGAAGAACTTATACTAGAGACTCAAAAATCTACAGACACATTCATTCCCATGAAAAAAACACAAATCATCTCTCACTTCTCATTTCTTATTCTTCCATTACTTTGAAGAAGATGTTATAGAACACACAGAAGTGCTCTATGAAACATCACTGAATTTCTTACTTTACCTAGACCTATCAAATAAATTATAATCCTACATTCTACAACTAAAACATTCTTCTTGTTGTTCATGTACAAATAAAAACAAATTTGTTTCTTTAGAGGTTGGTCTTAAGAGCAAAGCATTAACTTAAAAATTAATTTTAATAACGAAGTTTCAAGCAATGGTACAGTGGAAGACAAAAGTTACTTGCATGTGGCAATGCCTCCTAGATAAAACACCCACTGTAGGTCTACATTATTTTAACACACACAGGCAAAACCCACCTAAGCTGTAATGTTAGGTATCAATAAGTAATTCTCACAATATGGTGCATTTTTCCTACCCAGGGGAAGAATCATGATCCCACACTCAGGTACCAGCTTTAGAGTATGGTACTCTCACATACACAACGTGATTTCCAGCAAATCTCCCAGTGTTTATACTGACCCCCCACATAGGCTACAACTGTACACCAGCTGTCACTGGCCTAGATTTCATCCTGTCCTGGGCTGAACACTGACTTGGGATGACTCAGAAACAGTTGCCTCTGTTGCTTCCCCTGCTTAATAAATAAAGAAGCCACAACAGAGACAGAGAGAAATTCAGAGCTGGAAGCAGGAAGGACTGTTCAGACACCAGTTCCAAAAATCTCATCTGCATAGGTGTAGAAGACTCCTGGAGCAAGGTCTTCAGACAAAGCCTCAAATCTTGGTGGCAACTATCAACTGGACATAAAAGTATATGTCTACAAAGGAGGTGCTATGAGAACAAACACATCAGTGACTGAGAGACGCCAGGATACCACAAAAAAGTAACACAGTAAGAAGAGAGGATGCCAATGGCTCAGATAAGCAGTTATGGCCATGTTTACTTAAACTGTTCTGCTGAGCTGTTCCCGTTTCAGGCAGAAAACTTTGATTTAAGGAAGAGACTTGCAGTTCTGTCTTCATATTTTTTTCCCTTCAAAGCATGAAAGAACTTCCTTTTTCAAAACCAATTTAACAAAGTTTACATCCAAACCCTCTCAGTCCCAAAAATGTCAGACCTGAGCTCTATTAAAAGCAGCAGTTAGTGCAGCCAAACGCTCCACAGTACATTTAATAGACTATAATATTTCTAATGCCTTACTGCCTGAAGTCTATGATCTGGAAAACCAGCCAAGCACACCCACCCAAGAGCAATGACTGCTACAGGGAAAACTCTTATCTCCCTGTGGTCCTCTATCACCACTGGCATGAGCAGACCAGGGACTCTCCAGCTGCAGACAGTGAGTATACAGACCACCTCTCTGGCAAGAGGAAGCCTGAAGGAAGCAGACAAATTAGAAATGAAAGTTGTGCCAAGTATGTAAGCATAGAGCTACTGTTTCAAACTTCAGGTCCTGCAGTTTTATGGATGTGTTTTATTACTTGATTTTATTGGACCCTTCTTCTCCTAGCCTACTGCTTCCCTCATATCATTTACAGTTCCTCCCATCCGTTTCTGCCTCACATCCTTCAGGCTGGAAGATTGCCCAGATCAGCTTCCCTAGTTCAACCACTAACTCCCTTGACGCCAGTGAGGACCAGAGTAGGCATCTGCCCCGAGCTCAGGTATGAGCACCCTGCACACCCAGTAGTACTTTCCCCTAGCTGGCTTAAAGGATGCTTGGGACAAGCATTCTGATACAGATTTCACAGTTGCCAGTTGTGACACTGGAAAATACAGTTCATGCAGTCTCCTGACAAAACACCACACAGCCTGTTCTTCCATATAAGGCATACGTGTAGGAAAGTAAAATAGCTTTTCTAATAGGTTATGCAAAGAGAAGTGGCTTCCTGGTACCTATTACAGCTGACTGGGAGCTAAAATGATACTAATTACACTGTTCAGCTGAACTCCACCAAGGTTCCATGAGTCCCAGCATGAAGAGCTCTGCCTAAGCAAAAGTCCCTGCCGGGCTCCTCCCTGCAACCACATGTGGGCAAGGCCCATGCCAGGAGTACCCAGCCTGGCATAGCCTGCTGCTCCTCCTCTGTCACCAATGGCACAGGGCAGGAGAAAGGCTGTCCCTATCTGAGCAAGAATTTACTCCTAAATCAGGTTTCCTAAGCATCAAACCTGCCTCTGAGGAACACTTTCCACTCTTGCCAACCTGACTGCTCAAGATGAAGCAAAGGTTTGGATGACTGCAGCTCGTTCCATGTTATCACACCAGTGGGTTGATGTGGAATCGCAATGAAGCATGAGAGGCAGCGCACTCAGATATGAGCCAGGCTGAACTTTTAGGAATGGTTTCTCTTGTTTCAGGCCCATACCATTTCACCTACCAGGGGTGCAGTGGAATTTTTTAAGAGCAGTCAGAAATAGCGCAAGAAAAGGGTAAAACATTATTATTTGCCTATATCGAAATAATGAAATGAGGCATTTTTCACTTCCATGTTTCAGGATCTCAAAAATAGGAAGGGGAGTTTTATCTTTACTAAAAGGTATGAGAAATGAATGGATTCTGACAAGTACCAACAGTTTATTCCCTTTCAGAACAGAAACAAGCAGAAAACATTTTACTCCAAAGGATGAGTTCTCTAGAAGGTTTTCAAGTTGTCTGAAAACAGCCATAACTATAACACTGCTCACAGAATGTTTGCTAACTTTATCAAAGATGCCCTCTGTTAAACATTAATTTTTATACAGATTCACTTAGCTATCCTATTGTACTTTCAAAGTCAGCTCATTTAACTAGATCAATAAAGAATTTTGGATATCAACAGCTGCACATATAGTCAAAGAGAAAGACAGAAGTGCTACTTGACTCAAAATGGACAGGAGAAAAAAAAGGGAAAATTACATAAAAATGAAACTGCATAATTAGTATTCTAAAAAACAACTGGCATCCCAAAAAAATAACTTTTATGACCTCTCTTCACCTGCAGAAAGGCCAAGCAAGCTTTCAGTCTTCTCCCATTTGCAAAGTTTTCCCAATAAAAGCGAAGCCCACCATAGAACGACTGCACCAGCTGACAGCCAGCTTTGCTTTCCTGAGTCCCTGCTCTGAAGAGGCAGGCTCCCAGTCAACAGGTTCACAGACCACAGTCACTGGTCACTACTGCCACCACAGAGTACAAACTAAAAACCACCATTACACTGCAAACCCACACTCTGCCACTCACAACCTCCAGCGAGGGCTGCAGCAGCCTCTAGGAACATTCCCGCCTTTATACACACGCAGTGCAACGCTTGTATCCATTTTTATCCCTAAGGGGCAACATTCCAAAAGGATAGAAGAATTTAGGTAATAGACATTATGCAGTATTTGAGTTGTATTTAAACAGACTCCAGGCTTAGCAATTAATTGCCTTATTTTCCAGATCTCTTGAAAGTGTGTAGAAGGTGAGCAGGTTCACAGGCAGCCCCCACATTCATCATTCCTCTTTCGACCCCATACCTCAGCTGCACCACTGCCATGGAGCACCCACAAGCATATGCTCTCAGGGTAAACCCAACCCTACAGCAGCACAGAGCAGCAGAAAAAACCACTTGAGGAACAGCTGCTGCAGGGGCAGGCTGAAAAATTAAAATCTGGTCACCTGCACCCAGGCAGTTCCCCATCTCTGAACAGCGCACAGGCAGGTGAGGCCCTAGCTTTC
Source organism: Pyrgilauda ruficollis (assembly GCF_017590135.1). Lineage (NCBI taxonomy): Eukaryota > Metazoa > Chordata > Aves > Passeriformes > Passeridae > Pyrgilauda > Pyrgilauda ruficollis. The sequence goes on along the minus strand of NW_024524934.1, from coordinate 5,945,612 downwards.
ACAGTTTGAGATGAAAGAGCCCCAGCACTACCATGATCCACTCGCAGAGGCTCCAAAATGTCACCCCAGGAAGGACATCTCCCAGGTTTGAACCCCCTATTCCCAAGGGTTCACATGTAACTACATAGTTCTGACCAGAGGCATGAGCAATTTCCCTCTCCTCAGCCAAGTGATGCCAGGAGACATTATCTCTGGATTGAACTGCATGAGGCTCTCTGGTCCTGCCCGTGTCTCCTCATAGCTCTTCCTCAATTTTTCCAAAAGGCAGGGTAATGAACAGCATTGAGGTACACAGGCTTTGGTACTTCACATACAATAATCAAAAGGACAGCAAAAATGGTAAAAAAATTCTGGGTCACAGTTCTGATTATGAGATTATAAAATCCCTAGCTATGAAATTCATTCTCGAAATGGCTAAAGATTCGGCTTTGAAAGCAAGTATTTAATAATAATTTACAAGAGGAAGGTTGTGGACAGTTACACCTCAGGGTATTTCCAGAAATGACAAGTATTTTAACATGCAAATTCACAAATTCTGCAGCGTACTTAATTTGAATATCTACTGTACATCCTGGCCATACACCATATTGCTAGCAAATACCACAGTGCAAAATGCTTTTTTTTAGACTACCTATATCCCCAGTTACACATTAGAATGCAGTTTACACAACAATACAAAAAGCATGTTATATATGGCATGTTTTGGAACAGTTACCATATGCTCTGTCAATAATCTATGGATTAATAGGGCCCCAATGCACAACAACAAGTTGGTCACTCACAGCTCTGTGGAAGATTATTCCATTCAGCATAACAATTAGCTGATGTTTAGCTTATGTCACAATTTTTCAATCACATTTTTGTGTTGGTCAGCTCAAACATACAACTGTTGGGGTTCAGGGTTTTTTTAATTGTTCTTATTTCTTTAAAGATATGATCCTAATTTCATTAATTTCCACTAACATCAAGGAAGCAGGTTCAGACACTAAATCAGAAGATAAATGTTATTTTAACGATTTATTTCTAGGTTCCTTTGAGCAACTATAATTTTTTTTAAATGTTAGTTTAACCTATTATTGTACCACTGGCAGTAGAAGTAGTTTATACTCTGAGAAACAGTTGAAGAAATAGATGAAAAAACAGGATGTAAAAAAAGTAATTTGTTTCAGTATGATTACTCCCATTTTGGGGTGTGTTTCTGGGCAGTTCAAAATTAAGACACTTTTCTAAATTTTGGCATGGGGAACAGGCAGTAAAATAGATCTATATAATCATCTGCAGCAGCAACCCATATTGTAAGAAGCCAAAGTCTTAGAAGTATTTTATTTTCTTGGTTTCTATTTAGAACAGTGGTCTCAAAATAGTCAGGTGAATGGCTGGCCACAGAATAAAATGTCATTTACTAGTTACAGCCTAACCTAAGGTATAGGAGGTTCACCTTCCACTCTGTAGCTCTAGAGGCTTTCATACAATCACCAGCATTTGTGCCTGAGCAAAATGACTTCAAAATAACACAGGATGCTTCCAAGATAACATTTTCCATTCCCTCTGTACATGCTGTGAATCACCTTACAAACTGCGTAACCCTGGAGAGTAAGATCTCCAGTGCATTACTACCTTAGTCCAGGTCTCCTTTGTGAAAATGAGATTGTGCCTAACGAGTTTATCAACTCACGGGGCAGGCTGAAATACCATTGGCATCACCGAGGGGTCAGGAGTCTGCCTGCTTTGTACACGGCAGCAGGGGATTTGCATTTCTTAATACAAGTGCTGTTGTTACAGCCTTTTTACAGGAATACCAACTGCCAGGGATCTGTGATTCCCCAACAGGCAACAGCCCCCTGCAGAAGGTACCTCTGAGGGGTTGTTCCCACGTAGGTTACCCACACTGAGACACAAAGGCTTTGCCAGTATTCCAGTGAACTGCCGAAGATTTCCTCCTGCCTACGGCGGCAACACACAGCTAAAGGGAGCTGCTTACACTTGGCAAAGCAGAATGATGCCACTTCCACATAAATATGTTGCAGCACCTACAAGTATATAAATACTTCAGAAGGTGAAGTGTACTTTGCTTTGGGTTGGTTGGGTTTAAAATACATACCTGTCTTTTTAATTTGTCTGGTAAGCAGTTTGTGCAGAAAGAAGTATTATACAGTGCAAAAGTACGCTAAAAATCCCATTTGCATTCTAAAGATAAAAATTACCATAAATCACATCTGAAAATGAGAGCGTCTGAAAGCACAAGATATATTTTTGAAGGAAAAAAGTGGTCACAGCTACCAAAACACTTTCAGAAGGGAGGCTGACAAACTTTTCCTTCCTGTCCCAAAAAATAAAATGCCTTTAACTAGTTTGCATATAGCTAAAAAGCTAAAATTATTCAATCAATAATAATCAAACTGGTGCAACCTATACTACCTGTACAAAGCCAAAAAGGTACTCTACATACTCCACTGACAAGGAATTTTAGAAAGTAATGTACCTATCAGTAGTACAACCAGCTACAACTACAACTTACCAAATTATCTATGTAATAACAACTGCCAAAAGCCACTAAGAGATTTATCAACAGTGGGGCACATCCACATCAGCACTGCACTGCAGAGAGCAAAGAACAGAAACATTCCTGCTCCTACCATGGGCTTGGCTTGGGCTGGCCTCTTCTGCTTGCAAAGTATCATCAACTTTTCACCAGTCTACATCTTTATTTTGCATCCTCTTTGAGGGACGTTGTGAACAGAAAGAGGACACAGTCCTTGGGCTCCATCATGTAGGTAGGCTGAAACTTATACATGAAGGGCTGTGTTCTCCTGTTCTCACCACACTAACTACAAAAATCGAGCAAGCCATAACAAATTTATAGTAAGGGATTGTGCACACACTCATGTGCACACAGATGTGGGAGAGCAAGCTTGCCTGTTTAGAAAAAAGGGACTGTCAGCACTGTTTTATGTTTTGAAAAGAAAGGTCTCTCTTTAATAAAGTAACCTGTTGCCAAATCTCAACTTTACAGAGGATAACTTACACTGCATCTCAAGCAAGTTTGAGACTGGTCACCAAAGAGTACACATGCCCATATGTCTTTTCTTGAGCCCACATCTACTCATGTATTTGTACAAGTGAATCCAAAACACTTTGTAGCCCTGTACTCTTAACCTTATTTCAAATAGTCTTCATCAAACTGCAAGTAGAGGAGGAAGGGGGAAGACAGAAATGGCAAAGGCATCTCTCTTCTGCTTCCAAATTTCCCTGCAGAGATATTACCAAAACAGGATATAAAATATCTAATCCTGAAAGGTAATTTTGTCAGTTTTCACAAGGCCTTTTTTTTTCAATGTATATGAAAGGCTTTATAACTTTTCTGTCTTTATCTGATCAAAATGCTATCCTTCCTCTTGCAGCCCTGGCATTCTTTGTGGTGAGCTGTTTCAGTATCAATATTAATATTTAAATGTCAAGTTTGTCACACTACATTTCCTGTATTATTTAAAGCATTCAGAACAATTATTATCTATGAAATATGAAACAGTAAATTTTTGCTATCTGCTTAAAATTTCAGCAGCCCTATCTAGGACAGAAGAGCACTTATATTAGTCACATGGCATTTTACTTAGAAATGTAACATTCAGCTTTTCTAGCAGTACTTCTGCATTTCCCCAAATTGTCTCTCACTGTTTCTAGCAAAGCTACACATTTGTTCTTTTTCTGGAGTACAACTGAGCCCTGAATGTCAATCACATGTATAGTATTTAGAATTTCAGATATATATTCCCTAACTGATAGTGACTTTCACATATAGTGAACCCTTTAGCTTTGTGGGGTTTGGGGAGCTTTTTTTTAATATTCATAAAATAGTAATTCTGTCTTTCATCATTTCTACTGCTCTTTTTTTTCCTGTTTCAGTGCTTAGTTGAATCTCTTTCTTTCATAATTACCTAGACTATGGTCACACATCTTTGGCTGTAACATGTAGGTGTCTTCAAAAGCAACATATTTTAGAGCTGCACAGCTGATAATGCACTGAACTGTCACTCCTTTCTACCAAGTTGCCAAAGTTCTGGAGAAACTTTCATATAATAGCACCAACTTAAAATAATGAATGCATAATAATCCACATACAGAAAGGTGCATGCTAATTAGATACATTTTTCTCCTTGTCAAAGAACAGCTTCACAAGGAAAGAATAAAAACCACACTAAGCCTTCCATTAACAGGGAACACTTCAGGCTATAGATCAAAATGAAATATCTCAACTAGCTTAAGGAAAGCTTTATTTTCAGTGTACAGCTTGATGATGCCATAAAGAACTTTGGTACCATTGCCCAAGCCAGTCATTTCCTCCATTCTCCACTCCAAAAGTGGAGGGTGATTGCAGAACATGCATGCTTCTTTCAGTCCCAATTCACTCCAAATTTGAGCCAAAGGGGTCTGATCCTAACACTCCAAAAGTCAACAGGAGGAATGCCAGTGGGAATGGGGCCTAAGACAACATTTCTACAGCAGTCAACAACACTGAGTTATATAAATACTTCCTAATATATCAATACTGACTGGTCATCAATGTTTCCATTACAATCTTTGTAACTGGAGATGGCTGTATGTTGGATGCTGTTCATACTTCTCTCCAGCCAGTCAAAATGAATTGGTTTTGAGCGATACAAGGCCCTCCCTCTCCTCCGGACACCTGCAGACAACTAACAGAACCATCATTTTCCACACAAATCAATAGCATCTTACCATCCTAGGCTGAATTCCTGTTTACCTGCTTAGATACAATGTAATTTTGCAGGGCCATAAAAGGAAGCTTTGGTTTTGTTTCAGGAAATCAAGTGCTACCAGATTTTTCATGTAGTATGTCATGATGTCAAATAATCAGGGCTAGAAGTACAACAATTAGGTGTGAACAACAGCTTCTGAATATGTGCCCTGCAATTCTTCTTCACTTTGTTTACAGTGCATTGAGAATTATAAGCTTAGTAATAAACAGCAAAATCTAGTCTACCAAAACAAGGAGACTGTCACAAATGCTCTTGAAAAAATACCAGGGGTATAACTAGCATCACAAGCAGTATTCTTCCCACTCCTATCAAAAAAAGCCATCCTTTAATTTTATCTTCTTGCACTCAGAAGAATGGCTGTTTGTCTACAGAGCCTCAGCACTATTATAACCGAACTCATTATTTTAAAGTGCTTGGAGCACCCTTGGGCATGACAGAAGACACAAAAAACCAAGTTCTGTTGGACAATATGAAACTCATACTAATGTTAATTAATTCACATTCACAAGATATGCTGAAGCTGTTCCAAAAAAGCATTATGGCATACTTTGAGTACAAATTCTAAGAGCAAAACACAAAACTTGGCTTAGTTTAACCAACTTACCAACACAACTTCATGAATCTTTCTAAAATGAACCCGAGTCTTTTCTCCTTCTTGCTCCTGGAAAGATGCTAATATTAGGCCCACCAAACTGCACTGATCAAGAATCAGCTCTAGAAGTAATTCTTATCTCTGAAGAAATCAATTACTAAGGGGACAGATTTTTAAGAGCAATGTGGCTAAAATGTGAGTGCAACTGCTTCATGCATTAGTTGAGAGGTTTAGCTGAAGGAATGGGCATGCACATTACCCTTAGTTTTTATAGTGAAACACATTTGTTCCTTCACTTGCCCTTCCAGTACTTCTCTGTATATACTCATTCATCTTGAAGCCTTCCCTGGACCAGAAGCTGAATGATGGCAATGGACAGGTATTTGCAAAGTGATCCTATCACTGCCCCCCTGAAACTCAACGACTTTCACCATATAAGATACAAACCTGCTGAGGACTTGCTGTGAGACTGCAGAGCACTCTGCTCTGCAGAACCTGAGCCAGAAACAGCACGATGGACACCAGTAACACAGCATGACCAGGTGTATGAAGGCTTATAGCATGCTCTTTCTTCACAGCCGAGGTGTTTCAGTGGTTTTTTCAAAGGTGCAAACACGCACAGTTTATACATTTATGTTGACAGGTTAGCAGCTTTGCTCTCAGTAGTAACCACAATTTCTTTTGAAGTTTTTAGCTGAAGTTAAGAGATGACCCAGGTCAGTACTCACACATCACACACCACAGCTTTCCTCAAACACAAGAAGAAAAACCCAGCAACGAAAAGCCCAGCTACAGAGTAAACACCACTTACGCACACCACAAAAGCTCTTATTTTCCATACCCATCCGAGACCACAGATTGTCCTAAGAGTGAATACTGGCTCCCCACAAAGGACCTCTGAGCCTATCCGAGCGTCTCAGCTCCCTGCCAACCTGCCGGCTCCCAACAACAAGGCATTGCACATAACAGAACTGCCCTCAGCCAGCTACAGCAATGCACTCAGCATCCAGAGAGCGGCTTCTTTTCATTCCATACCTTCTTGTAAGGCCTTTGTAAAACACACACACACAATCTTTACTAGTATGGAGGGAAATCAGTGGCTACAACTGCAAAGCGCTGTGTTGCTAGCCAGAGACGAAGAGCACACAATCCGATGCTGAATGACTGCCAGCAAAGAGGAGTCCCAGCTTAAGGCCTCAAAAGCACTTGGAAAGCTGTTGCCTGGCTGATTACGTCCTCTGGAAAGGGTAAGGCTCCAGAGCAGTGTGCACAGCAGATTAGAGGCAGGGCTCCCAGCAGTGCCGGCAGGAGCTGCAGAGCTGAGCCGACACACGTACTCTGCGAGTGCACCCTGGTGCGTACTCGCACGGCAACGCGCCTCTGAGGGAGAGCAACACCCGCGAGCGGTCAGGCTGCAGTCCCCGGGCAGCCACCAGAAATACCTGCTCAACTCCCTCTGAAATGAACTGGTCCTTAAGAAAATTTAAACATCAAGTGAGGGATGTGGTAAAACTCCAATCAAAAAAAAAAAAAAATATTAGTAAGGGCAGTGTCTCTGAAAAAAGGGACAATTTGGCATTTGCAGTGTGTACAAGATGTCTTCATACACTTTCCTGATTCCTTGCCAGTAACTATTCAAAAAAGACCACTTAACAAGCAAACAGGTCTTCAGTACAACAAATAATAAAAAAGAGAGCAAAGCTTGTGCTATTTAAATATCATGAAACATTCTGCTAATCATGCACAGATGGAAGTACAGACGCTTCTGCCAGACGCCTTGTTCAGAAACTTTGCTCTATTTTTAATTATTTGATGCACAGAGGACCTGTTTGCTGATTAAAAGGGCACTGCCTTTAAATGCACTCCATCAGTATGGAGTCTAGCGTTGTTTTTAACAGAGGACTTTAAAAGTAGTAACTCATACCTCCAAGCTCCCTGCACCAGTTTTTATCATCTTGTAACCATGAGGTTGGGGGTTTTTTCAGATGTTTTTCTCTCATTGAGAAACTGCCTACCTACAGGAAAAGTGAAACTAACTATGCTCAAGCTATTGTTAAATTCACTGACTAAATCAATTTGGAAAATGTGTATTTTCCTCTAATATCCCTTAGTCTGTATCTTTTGTTATTACTTATAACAAGAAGGGTTGTCAATTTCCAGACTGAAGTTATTTTTGATGGTTTTATGTTTAGTCAAAAGACTCCTTTTTGAGAAAACATACCAACTCCAGAATTATCAACCAAAATAATTTTTAAATTGTTTGGGTTTTTTTAAATCTACTATAACCACAATATCATTCCAATAATCAGTTCATGGTAAAAGCATGCTGACACACACACACAAAAAAAATTTAAAAAACCCTCTTACATATTTCCGCTTCACACCTTAAGTGAATTTCACTCATTCGGTGGGTGCTTCATTCTTGTACTTCTCCATAGCAGTCCAGGAATTTTTCCCTCTCTGAAGAACCTCACTCAAAATGCATACTATGTCACTTTTATTTTCTTTTTCTGAATGAAGTGCTTTTCAGAAATTCTTTTTTGATTAACCTTACATTTCACAACCTATTACTACAGAACTTTACCACTGGAGCAGAGTCATAGTATGAGAAGAAATGATGATAAAGAAGCCCAAAGGAAAGTGCTCAAGCTGCCACTTTTGACCCATCAGTATGACACGCGAAAATGGTACTACATTTTTTTAAATTTACATTAACAATTTGAATTATTGCTATTAATACAGTAAAAGAATCCTTTGATTAGAAGATCACATGATATGATAATAATGTAATAGGTTCTCCATTATTTTATGAGCAAATGACCCAGCCTTATGCTCAGGTGCAGAGAAAATAACTGAATGAGTTTTGGTTTTGTGGTTTTTCATTGTTTATGTTTTTTTAACAATGCCAGCATGTAACATCTTACAAACAAATATATGCTACTGATTTGTTAGAGATCAGCTGACAAGCCTAAAAAGCAAGATGTCTGCTGAAGAGACACTGCAGCTGGAAACCAAAGAAGACTGGGACACACAGACTGAAAATCCAATGTTCAGCCAGGGAAACAGGCACCCACAGAGAAGCTTCAGAGACAAAATAATGGTCTTTTCCCGTGAGGAGAAGCGGAAGGCTGCATGGAGTGAAAGGCTTGTCCAGGCAGATCATTGGGGTTGCAAAGCTCAAAATCCAGCTATGACTGAACTAGGAAGGAAGAGAGGTAGATGAAACAACATTCAAATTTGCATTTCTGCAGAAAATTACTGAGGTATTGAAACAGACTCTAAGCAGAAGGGCATTTTAGACACATAGAAACACACACACAATACAAAGGGAAGAAAGGGTCCACACAAAATCTAAGTATTGTGCCCGGTAACAAACCCAGTGAGGGAGCCGTGTACAAGTAGGTCAGATATGCAGCAGTAAGAACTGCTGAGCACAGGAGAATCTTGGTAGAAAAGGCAGCGAAGAGAAAAACTAATTGGCCAGCAACAAGAGAAAGTCTGGAAATGGTTAAAACAGGACAGAAGGATAAAAAGGCAAAACACTGTTTGGGCTATGCAAAGAAAGATTAGTCTTATTCACCAACACATCCACCTGAAGCACAGGAAGAAAAGAAGACTGATGACATTTGACTGAGCAACAACTTTCAGTCCCTCTCCACTTGAAGGAAAAGCCAAGTGACTGCTCTACTCCCACCAAACAAACAGTGTCTGATCAGCAGTGCTGACCTGTCTGCATCAGCTCTGAGCCCAGAGGCTCAGACACAGCCAAAGGCCCCAGACTCTATCACACCACATTTACACCCACATGGCTCCATTGAAACCACCCAAGTAAGTAACAGAGGTGGGAACCTGACCCCTTATTTCACCACAGCCTTTGGCTGAGCACCTCGGTGTGTTGCACAACACGCACCCTTCACGTTAAATAAGAGCAGCATTAAACCACTGGTTGCTGCAGCTTAGGTTGCACAGCACTGCTGGTTTCATAAAGACACCCTCGCTGAGCTGTATAAACAGCACCAAACATTGCAGCCAGCCAGCTGACAGCTCAGATGAACACACTTCATAGCAGAGCTGCACACATAGCAGAAGTGTGTCTTAGTTTGCATTTCTCCCATTCCATACAGCCAACATGACATTCACCAAGTTTGACTCCTTAGGAAACAGGGTTGTACTCGATTACTGATGTTTAATCTATTTCAGATGCTTACCTTCTACCCACCTCAATTTTCCTTAGGGCTGTTTCTCACTGTACGCTGACAGATAACATCTGGATAGTAACCTCATGTAACAAATGTCATATTTTCACTGAGGAATTGCTTTAATTTCCTCAGTCACTACACATCGTATTCCCTCTGAGTCTGCCACTGAGGTGCAATCGAAATAAACCAGTGGGGACAAACAAATGGCAGGATGCATCCATGCTGGTTGTGTCACTCTCACACCTGAAGACCACACAACAAGAATGAGTTACTCTGTCATCTTGTGCAAATATGGAGCAAAATGCAGACTTTTACTCCTTCAGTTCTTCCAGTATTGCAGTATCACATCTGTTTTATGACACTTTCTAATGCATTTGTGAGCTATCCAAACACCATATAGTATAATTTTAAACTATAGATTATTGTACTGTAAGCTCCACCATCATCCTCTTTCCCTGTAAAACAGGACACGTGTTACACACACTCATATGTCACTTACCTCCCCCCAGTTTAACTAATCAACTGTCAAGTTCACAAAGGAAGTCACATGTGACTTCCAAGATTGTCATTAACAACAAAAATATCAGGCCAGATCGCAGCAGAAATCCAAGAAAGCTTAGCAAGAGTGGCAAGAGGGAAACGTGAAACTCAACCCTGATTCAAAGAGGAAGCAGACAAGTCCTAAACAGAGAGTTGCAGCAGCTTCTCAGTTCTGCAAACAAGGACATGCAAACACAAATCGTATGACCAGACCAAACAGGTCATCCTTGGCTAGTCCATCAGCAAGTGTTACTTACAGAAGTGTGATGTTAACAGGGTAGGTGTGGGAAAAAGGAAAAGAGAATCCAGAGGAAAGAAACAGTATCTAGGATGTATCAGGCTTCTCCTTATAATAAAGTAGAGGGAACGTACCATTTTATTTGGTGCCAGGGAGAGAACAGAAGTGGTCAACAGAGAAACCTCCACTGTATGTTAGTGAGTTGGGTTTTCTTTGTTTCCAACCTGAGGCCAGATTTTAATGCATTAGCATGTAATTAAAATCTTGTGCTAACTGAAAATCATGATCACAGTATTCATATGTTAACGTTTTACTTGCATAACTATTGATAGAAATAGTATTGGCATGTATCCCATGTGTCTGAGGCCAAACACTTTAAAGTTCAATCTTAGACACCTCTGAAGCAGGCAGATGAAAATCTGTCTAAATCAACATCGAATAACTCTTTGGCTGCCTCTGGAAAATAAATATGATAACACGGCTCAGGATGCAGGTCCATCCACAAAAGCTGTAATGGTTTGTAGAAGGATTTATCAAGGGACAAGTCCTGTCAGTGTAAGCAAACCTTTCATATCACAGGTGAGGCATCCTAAGAAAGTCAAAGTTACAAGCATTTCCATTTTCAGCAATGCTTATATAGCACTACCTGAGACACCCTGAGTCATTAAAATATTAAACAGAATGAATCGGTTTTTAAAAATTGCAAAATTTTTTAAATTTTTTAAATTTTAAACTTCTGTGAGGTTTTGACTCCTTGTGTTATGATGTTATTTAAATGCTTATTCACTGCATTTTATAAAATCTCAAATTGTATTTGTTTTTTCTTCTTGTATCTTTGCTTCTAAAACATGATATATTCTTTTAAAAAAATCCAAAAAGGAAAATGGGGGCTTGTTATTGTATTAATTTTTTTTTTAAATAATCTCCCAAGCTACTTTCTATCTGTCTGTATATTTGCTGTAATTGTGTTCATATTTGCATTCTGTACTTCAAGCCATCTTTGATCAACTTGACTAATATTCCTTTCAAAAGATTTTATAGCTGGTGTACTTCATGAACACAATTAAAGTAGATTAATCTGTTCTGAATTATATGTTTCATAAAACTACTGTTTCTCTGATTAATTTTACAAAAACACATGTAACTATGTACAAATGAGTATTTTCTCATTGATAAAACAATCCTGTTACACAGCTTCCAGTACTGGGCAAGAGATACCATTGTGAATATCTAATAAATCAGCAAGCCTGATGATGCAATGTCATGTAAGCTAATACAAAAATACTGTATTTTTATTTAGTAAAGAAAAATAGCCCAATTCTCAGCTTATAGCACTGGCTCAGCCTCAATGGAAATCTTCAGGTATCAATGTCAGTATAATAATGCCACTATCTAGTCAAAGTGACTGTAGATGATCCATAAACCTTTCTCCACTGAAACCAGTAAAAAAAAAAAAATGATTCAAATTCAATAGCATGGTTGAATTTCAGAGACATTGGGACTGAACAGGACCCATCTGACTCCTGATCTGCAAGAGAGACTCACTTTGACCTTACCATGACTGTCATGAGCAGGCTGATGTCATTTCACCCCATAAATCCCCTTGCCTGGTGCTGTAGCTAAGCACTGCTGAACTTAGGTACCCTCTAGAAGCACTGTGATGCTGTAATTAGCAGTGAGACTTCTAATGCATTCCCCAGCCAGGAACAAGGGTTGCTGTGGCCACTGGAGTAAAAGAATGTGAAAAGGAAGTGGAGAAGAATGAATAAGACAGGTAACAGCAGAGAAAACAGTAAAAACTAACTAAAGTATCTCATATTAAAAGAACACAATAACCGCCAGGAGTCGGCTAAGCTGCCAAATAGGTATTACAATAAACTGTGGTTTTTTAAAAAAAAGTTCTATTAAATTTATTATTTCAGTGGAGAAGATCAGTGATACATAGAAGATATCTCTCTGACATAAGCTTCTGCTTCTGAGCATCTAAATTACATTAGGTTTGGTGCTTGAGGTTCTTTTTTTGAGAAATTACGTATTTAAACATTCTGCTTGCAGTGCAACAGCAATGTAAACCCTTCCTTTATTTTTTTAGCAGATGCTGTGCATCACTCACATTCAACTTATCCATTAACTGTGAACTGTTCATGTATCTTAGTGTGGTATCAATGCCTCTATGGCAAGGCTAAACAGCATTTCAGAAACAATGATATCCCCAAGCCCACTGTAGTTTCTGAAGCACAGATTAAGCACGGTATTCTGCTCAACAAGCTCATCACTGTTAAGTAACTCATCAGAAAATAAAGAGGGAATTATCAAATGGGAATTGCCAAGTAATTAGTTCTCTGAAGCAGATGACATACAACTGTTAAAGGGAGGGGCTTCTCTGCTAGTCATATGTCAAAGTAGAGCCTCCTAATCTGTAAATAAAAATTCAGTACATATGATTAGTGTGATGGGTTTTTAACTGCTAGTGGTACATGGAGAATAAAGTTCCAACTTCTTCTATCATAATAACCTACTAGGATTTTTTTCCCCTTGAGTATACTGAATTTTCAAACCATTCTGGATCTACTTGCTGTCAGACTACCTTGGGAAAGCTATGAATACAGCACAGTACCAAGCAGCAAATGTGTTCAGGGGCTATGGAAGAGGAGAAATGCTTTTATTATTATATACATTTGAAAATATCACTTTCTAGTCAGCTGCTACACATGCCATTGAAAAGGAACCACACCAATGAGAAAACACTCAGTAGCACAAAATTTCTGAGCACAGTAAAGGAGGATTAAGCCTGCTTTTTGTAATTATCCTTCTCCATTAAAGCCTGACTTTCTTTCAAGTACCTGGCCTCACAGAAATGTTAGCTGTACAAAACTACAAAGGCCTTCACACGTGGGTACCTGACAAGCAAAATGTGGTAACGGTCACAACCACACTCCAATACAAGTGAGGAACACTTTGACATTTGTACTTTTTATAGAACAAGGAGTGACTCAATAAATCCTGAAGTCAGGTTTACAGCTAGTTCCAAAATAAGTAACTGATGAGAAAATAAAGAGGCAATTATCAAATTTAGGGTTTGCCCCTATCTCAGTGTCTCAACATCAGAAACCTCTCAGCCAACACATTTAAATCCAGATGCTGCCACCTGGGCTAATTTCAGACCAAAATTATACCCCTAGTAATGAGGGCTAACTTTCTTTCAAAAGCACAGCCCTGGTTTCAAGGCAAGGCAAACCCCACCAGCACACCCCTGCCCAACACACACAGCCAAGGGAGAGGGCAGCAGGAGGGCACACACAGATGCTCAGGCTTGCATACAACTGCACATCACATCCAGACACCTCACCACTTCTCGCCCCCAGTACATGGAGCTTCTCCATTCACTCCCACTAACATCCACTTTTAAAAAAATGCTAACAAGTTGCAGAGTATGGAACAGCAAATCTCATTCCATTTGCAAATACACCTTTTAAAAACACCAAGTTGGAAGGCGAATCAAACCTTGGATAGTGCCTTATATCACATTATGAATGTCAGCCTTGTGTTTTTATGTAGGCATAACACTACACCCCATACCATTTACACTTCAGACCATGTTATGAAACTTTGTATCAGTCAGACAACAGGCCTTCAGTATCTGCAGTAGGAACAACAGGGGAAAACCCTGCTGAAAAGTTATGGCTGAGGTGAGGGGACCACAAAGCCTTATTTTTAAGACATCCACCAGCATTCACATCACTTCATTTAATTTCAGTTGCTCACACATAAACAATTTTAAAAAATTAAATTATTCCTAATTACTATCCAGTTATACCTAGTTCACAGCATTTCACTTGTGCTGTTAACGCATTAGCAATCTCCATTGCCTACCTTCTTTTAGCCCTACAGATATTGCAGACCTTCATAAACAGCATGAGGGAAGAAATAAAACCAACTATGATAAAAGGACCGTGACATGAAAACCAAAAAGCCACCACTGCACACAGTAATATAGAGACAGATTAGTTCTTTTTATGTTCACTATTAAGTATTTTAAAAGCACAGACTGTTGCCTGTTTACAGAGAGAGGTAGCCAGAAGTCTGCATAAAACAGAAATTATATCTTATGTAAAAAATAAGCTATATTAGGTAGCATACAGACATACTTACTGAAAATTCAGCCAAAATAAATTTCTTACAAAGGGGCTGCAGCTGTAAATTCATCCCAGTACTATGATTAATAAATATCAAGTGACTCGACAACAGAAAAGATTAAAAAGAACTCTTTAATTGTTAAAATGTCCAGTATCTCATGTAAAATCCTCTCAAGACAACTGTATAAAAGAAAGCATTGAGTCATTTGCCTACGTGGAAGGAGGCAGTGCATGCTCTGAACAAATAACAATAACTCTGTGTTTCGGAGAGCAGGCTAAAATTAACTAAAAATAAAAAAGAAAGGAAAGCTGTATCTATTTCTTTCTTTTTGTTTTACTTTTACTAATGCCCATGTCCTTATCCAGGCAAGATGCTTAGCTGGCTCTGCAGAAAATGCTGCTTGAATTAGAAGGGTAAGCACACCTGGAGAGCTGACACAGTAAAGATGTTACCCACTGAAGCCACACAATTCCTCACACGAGTGAAGCCATGAACGCACGTGAGGGACATTAGGCCTCAAGTATGGCTTCTGAGACGCATTTTGGATGCCTTCAAAAGTGTCCCATGTTCTGTCCCTCTGACAGACTCCAGGGTCATAACCCAGGTCTGCCTAAAATGGAGCAAGGCAGTTGCCACCTTCACCCCAAAACAAATGCAAAAGCCAGGAAGATGATGAGTGTCAGTACGAAACGCTCTATCTGTGGCTGCTCCCTGCACAGTGCCAGGTCATGTTTCTTTCACATGTTACTACGGTGAGCTCCTGCCTTTTTCCTCCAGTAATAGAGAGAAGTTTGTAAGCAGGCAGTGTCTATCCCAATAACTTTTATTTCACTTATTTAGTTATACAGTGAGCCTGATTTTGATTGTTCCATAGAAAAAAATGGGAATTAATGAGGTCAACAGAGGTACCCCCAACTCAGTAACTAAATTGTCCAACAATAAGAAGTTAAACCAAATCTGACCTAATCTGACACCAAATTAAACCAAATCTAATGTGACACAAACACAATACTAAACTTCAAGCTGAGCTAGTATAGGAAAAACAGCATCTTAGTACTATACTCCTATCATGCCTCTGCATCAGACTTAACTAGGTTACATTTTTAATCTAAAATGTTTTATTTAACATTGAATATACTGACTCTCATGTAATTGCAGAAAATACCAGATGCTAACATATCCAAGGTGACTTAGCAATGCATTGTGGCTAACACAATCTGATTATTCATAGGACTTGACCAATGCCCTAGAAACAACTACTTCTTCTAATCAAGAGATATAAGTTTTTCCAGCAGTAATCACTTCTTCAAATAAAACATTTCTCTACAACCCAAGTTAATCTTAAAAAATAAAAAATTAAATGCTTTATGTAACTGATAACATCATAACAAAAAACTTTCTTCTATTTGACGTCCCAAGTCAATAGCTGCTACCAATTCCATTTTCTTCCAAAGTGGAAAGACAAACTGTACTAGCACATGAGCACTTTTTGTGGTATTTTACTCTCAAGAAACTCTCATTGCTCTGAAGTTACAGTGGTTACCACTCACCCCACCATTCAAGCTCATCTGGAAATTGTAACAGACCTGTCCTTGCATGTAACTACTTGCCCAGGCAATTTCCCTCTAAAACACAGCACCCTTCCCCACAGCCACAATAAAATGTAAATGATGCCCTGCATACTATTCTATGACATGCTGTATACATTAAGAAGTTATTCTGCAATGGACACTTTCTGATCAGCCCTGCATAAATAAGAATGCTGTTGTAATTAAGCTTTCAGATTATAAATTTAAAAAAAAAACCCTTTGGTTTTCTGCAAGCAATCACTATATTTCATTTTCTTTTATTCAAAGACACAGGCAATTTTATTATGACCCTTTATCTTTTTTTTCTTAAAGCATTAGCAGCATTGCCAATCCCAAGCACTTAAAAATCATAGAATAGGTCCAAAAAACCAGGCTGGCTTAATGACAATCAGATTAAAGAAATAAAATAAAAATTTATGTTCTTTTTATTGGCAGTATGATTGTTGAGTCTTGGGACTTGGTCTTTTCAAGTTATTTTCCACAACCATATGGGAAGGAGAGAGAGAGGAAAGGGACAGCAGCAGACTGATACATGTGCACTTTTACATCTTGTCTGCCAACAGCATTTCAGGGAGGAAAATCAGAAGAACTGAAAGCATTCCTCAAAATAGACCAAAAGACACACAGATACATCAGTAGTAACTAATTATCCTGGGAACGATTCTAATGCTGGACAAAGTTTAATGCACAGAAAAAACTCAAGACTGTGGAAAAGCCAAGTAGGTGACAAGCAACAGGAATCCTGAAAATGATCATAAAAGTGAAGGAAGGATTTATTCAATTTTACACATGGCATTTTATAACAAGAATCAAAGTCTGCCAACTTTTCCATTCATACTAACATCTTCCAGTAACTGAATACACTCTGACCTCAGGTGAGCATAAAACCACCCATCTGGAACCCACCTGTTCTGTAAGTCAAAGGAATTTTTCTGAGCAGAGTTTCTCAAGGACCTCTACTGCCAGGCAAGGGAAGTACAAACCTATCAGGTAGGTAATTACAAAGACACCAGAAAGGTGCGCATTTTGCCTAAAGCCCAGAGCAGACAGTGTACACTTGCTGAAGGAAATAAAAAGCATTGCATTCTCACCTTATTGGCAGTGCATAACTGTACGGTGAAGAAAAGAATGATGGTGGTCACTGTCCTACGGGGTCAAGAATAAATTCACAGCTTGTATTGCTTGCCCATCTGGCTTGGCCTGCAATGTGACTGTTGATCCAGGAGTTGAGGAGATGGAAACCAAAATAAAGAGAAACAAAAACACAGTTAAGAGTCAACATTTACAGTAATTTACAACACACTAAGATATCCCAGTGAAGACTGAGAGAGGCTGCTTTTACTATTACTCAAGCACAAATAAACCATAGATTTAATTCTGCAGACAGAGTTCATACAGTAGAGAGCAGAGGCCATTTATTCAGAGTGCTCTTTTCCTAAATGTGATCTTAATGAGGTGAAGAATCATAAGCAAGTGGAGATGACTGTCTTCACTGCCAACAGAATATATTTTATTCGAGAAGCAGTAGCATCCTGAAAACATAGTGCTGCAATTACTACTACTAGGTGAAAAATAATGTGACTTTACCTTGTACACTATTTTGTCATTAAAGGTGGCATGCTACAGTTGATGCCTATTACTGTAAATTCCTAAATAATATAAACAAAGAAAATCTTTAACAATGTGTTTTTTTAATTTTTTCTGTGATTTTGCTCAGCAAAATCATGAAGAGCCAGCACTGAACTTCTGCTGACATCACCTACTAAAATACGTTTGGAGTTTTCACTTGGAGTCTCACCAAATATTTTTATCACTCTTGGTACAATAAAAGGATTTAGTGGGACCATTTCTCCCTCACTGAGAATCATTTCTGTTGTTTCAGTTTATGAGCATACTTACTTGTTCCTATTTAGGGAAGGATTTACACGCATACTTAACTCTAGATAGGTTCTTTAATCAATCCTCATTCAGCAAAACCCTCACTGGGACATCTACTAAAGTAACTTTGCAGACTGGGACCAATGCACACATACAGATTTGCATGTGTTGTACAACCACTTCAGACTACAGCTTTGAGAGAGAAAAAAGCCATGAAGCATTACATTCTCAACAGATGCACTGAGATCAAAAAGGAGTTATGGTCATGGATCTAGTTTTTGTCTTTTTGCAAAGATCAGGAATCTGCAAAGTTTCTTACATTTTAAAATGCCAGTCATGCATCACCTCAGCCAAAAATATGTAGAAATCTTCAACTTTCTCACATAAAGAATGTGAACCACTGAATAAGACTTCAAAATACAGTGCCTTCAACCGAATACCTATTTATTTATTTATCACATTTGGAGTCTTGCTTAAAAGTAAAATGAAAGGTTGAGGACAGGATTTTCACTTTGCAAAGCTTAGGCTATGGAAGTCACTGGAATATAGCAAGTCAGTTCTTTGCAATGAAATATTTACCTGTGCCAAGCCTGCCATACTTCTCTTTCTTGTTCTAATTATATCTTTATCTGTTAACACAGAGTTGGTTACAGCAGTCTCAGAAGAGACCTACAACTAAATCTGTCATCTGCACTCTCTGAATTGTACACACCGTACCTGCACTGTTCTCCAGAACAACCAAATCACTCACAACCTGCGTGGTTATAGCTGAGGCTGTCACACAGCCTGACTTCTCTTAAGCATCACCAGCGGCAGCTGCCTCACATGCTGGAGTAGGTTTGCAGCCAGCCAGTGCTTCAGACCATCTATGCAATCCTGACAAGCACTTCCTTTACAGCCTGCCACACTTTTTTTTTAATTGCATTTCCCCCTCAATTAGTACATCACAACAAAAGCAGTGTGCATATGAACAATGACAATGATAATCCTGACTGTCATCTGCTAAGATGTGCTGCTAAACCTCTGCAAGGGGAAAAATTAGGCCTTGATTTTGTTTTACTAGACATGTTACTAAGACAATTACTTTAAAATTCTAATGTTTAAATTCTTAGTTGCTTTTCAGGTAACTGCATTCAAGTGTCTATTTTCTTAATTAATGGGAAACTAGGCCACTGGATCTATTACATAAAAAAATTTTGTTAAGTGAAATTCCATGTCTCTTGTAAATGTCTTTTAAAACAAAACTAGTTTTTTTCAGCCTTTCTAAATAGATTCAATCAGGCTAGAAAAGCAAAGTTGCACTGTTTATTTTTCAGAAAAGTTTTTAAACTATGTATATATGGCCTTTCTGAAAATAATTACTTTCTAACACTCTTAGTCACACAGGTAATTTGTCTTACAATAAAAGATGTATAAGCAGCACGCAGCACACAAAGGCTCACACTACAGGAGTTGTCCTGCTCATGACTATTCCACTCTCTCCAGCCAGTCCTCCTAACAAGTTCCTCTACTTCAAGACACCTCCTAAGAATGGAGGCGGCCGCATGGAGCAGAGGATATTCCCTCCTAGCCAGAAGGGCAAGTTAGTGGAGGCACTGAGAAGTTGCACTTCAGTGCAGGAAATTGCCTGCAAATACCCTGTCCCCTCACCCCTCCAAGAAGAAACACCTGCTCAGCAGGCAGGCTGAGACCGGCAAACTCATCACACCAAACCCAAGACTGCCGCTGCCTGTCACCACAACAGCTGAACCACCAACAGGCATTTCTCATTGCCTCCTCCTCCAGCTCCAATGCTTTACCATCAGAGTGATTAAAATATCTATTTTACTGAGATATTTCTGGATTGCTTTATGTTCCAGCCTGGTACTACAAACACTCAGGAGCTGTGGGTGCTGACGATTTCTCATCACTGAGACACAAAATCCTCCGGGCCAGGTTCAATATTAGTGTCAGCGCACCCAAGATTAGTGACTGGAGTAGGGGTGTTACCCACTTCTATAGACACTTAATGCAGCTCCTTAATCAGGCAAAAATCCTATTTAAGCCCACAGTGCTTTTTGCCATGAAAAGCAATATAGAGAAAATAACAGCGATATGCAGCAGATCACTTCTGAGCTCGGTTACTCTACTACATGCCTGGATTAAATCCAATAAATGGAGTTATTTGAGATATACACCCATGTAAGTGGCTCACAATCCCATCCCCTGGAGTTACTCCAGATTTATGATATTAGAACACAGTGCCAAATTTAGTGCTTTTAAAAAATTATACCTATATTTATGGAAGAATGGCTTAAAAGAGTCATGTTCAAACAATGAGAATGAAGACAAATATACATTGCTTGGTGAAACGTTTTTAAGAGCAACATGCAGTTCAAAGCTAATTATATTACATATCCTTTGACGCTATTATAAACTGTGTCAGAAAGACTCCTGCTCCATGGCTATAATATTTTGATGAGCACAAATGCAAAATATACACCCATACTAGAAACAAAGTGTTTGCTGGGGCAAAAATTGTTTTTATCATGAGAAATTGCAGTCAGCTTTCACCTAACACACAAAAGGGCCTAGACCTTGTTAAGATCTATGAGGAGGCTTTAACAAATCCGGAGTGACAATACTGACATCAAGTATCAGCAATTTTCATCTTACTGGCCACAGGGTGTAAAGTACAGTACAGGAGTGGAGAATAACAAGCCTGTGGCCTATGATGAGAAAGCTGGAATGGGAACTGTTAGCAAACACTGCTACAGCCACCAAACAGTTAAACCAGACAGCCGGGGGGGGGGGGGGGGGGGAGAGAAGGAAAAAAAAAAATGAAAACTCTGAAGAAACTTTCATGCAAGCTTGTATAAGCCAAAAGCATTTTTACAAAGTACCACACCTTCATTAATTTGCTAATAATACACACAAGTGGAACTGACGATTTGGCTGACCTGCTAAGCGTGCCACGTATGGTCCCATCTGCCTGACACTCCAGTGGGCAAAGAACACCCTTCCCGAGAAGTTTGGCCATTAGGAACCCACCACCGGCATCTTTCAATTTTCGGAAAGCCCGAGGCGGTGGCCGCGCCGGCCGTACGCCACCAACGCGGCACACGCAGGGCTGGCGGTAGCCCGCTGGGTCGCCCGGCAGCCACACACGCACCTGGCTGGCCGGTGAATACGGTGAATCCCGTCTGTTACCATGGCAGCCTGATCTAATTACATGACTGATCAGGGCTGGAGTAAGCGCGCTGAAAGCCTGCACCGCTGACATGTCGCTACATGATGAGAGAGACAGACAGACAGCCGAGCACGGAGGAAAACCTATCGACCTCTGCCTTATGTAAAAAGTGAGGAGATTACAGCCACCCTTTCAAAATAGCTGCTACCCGTAAAATACCGGGACAGTTTTACGAACAAATTAGGTGCAGTAATGTACAATTACTACTATTATCCTGCAGCATCACAAAAATAACTACGGCGCAATATTTTCCCTGGCCATTCTCAATTTCCGTCTCCCCCATTCATAACCCTTGCTCCATATGATAAAACTGCACCGTCTCTATCACTCGAACAGAAATAGATTAACATGAAGCCGGGATTTTCCTTTAGGGGACGGTTTCATTCGAAACTGAAATTAAAAGTCCTTGACTTATCAGTGTGTCAGCAGAGTAACTCACTATGCTCGACCGTATCTGACGCGTGAAGTAACCATTACTGCATAAAATACATAACCATGAGCGTTAAAGGTTAAAGTGTAAGCTGCTTTATAAAATATTAATTTCTTTACCATATGAAAGGGAAAAGGTATTCGGCAAAGGTCATTTACCTGCACACCCTTCCCGTTCTGTACACAGAAATAATTTGTAAAGAGGAAGGTTTTACAAACCTAGATTTCTTCGTCTGGTTGTAAAAGAAATGCCTAAAATTTTTCCCCAATTCTATCTGGAGTTCGGGCTCACAGGGGAGAGATGCTCGGAGGAGTCCCTATTACACAGCATACGGTAAACAAAATAAAAATAGCCTGTCGTTCTCGTTGTCTACACAGTGCATTATATAACGGGCTTCCGACTTGTTTTCTTTTCTATTATTACTCTTCAGTAATTCCTCCTCTTCAATAACATGTAAATCGTTCCCAATTCTGTCATTTTATTATTATCGCTATTACTATTACAGTAGGAGCTAACGCTTTTCCAGCACGCTTTAATTTAGACTTTAATATATTCTCAGGAATCACACTGACGGATTCAGCACCCACAACCGTACACGGGGTCATTTATTTGTTTTTCTGCCGGTAAATTACGATGCCTTAGGGTTAAAAAAAAAAAAAAAGGAAAAAAACCAAACAAACAAAAAAATAAAACCTAACAAATAAACAAAAACCAAACCACCAACAACCAACCCCAAACCCCCGCAACCCAACCACCCCCACCCGACCCAAGCAAACCAGAGGCAGCGGGGGATCGGTGAGCGGCAGGAGGGCAGCGGCCGCCACTGGAGGCGAGCGGAACCCCGGGGCGGCGGCGGGGAACCCCTGCCCCGCTTCCCCTCGGGAAGCCGCCGGCCAGACCCCACAGCCGCGGGCGGGCAGCGGGGCGGCGGCACCCCGCCGCCCCCCTTCCCCCATCCCTCCCGCCCCGTCCCTCCCGGCAGTACCGGGTAGCGTCTGCAGCCGGCCTGGGCCCTGAGTGAAGCGAAGCGGGGCTGCTGCCGGGCACATCCCAGCGCCAGCGCCGCCTCCCCCGCCGCCGCCGCCGCCTCCTCCTCGCTTCATTCACCCTCCGGCAGCCGCCCAGCCCCGTACTACATACGCCGTGCGGTGGCGGCGACCGGCCCTGCCGGCGACCGACCCCGCGCTGCGCCCCGCCGGGTCCGCCCGGCTTACGAGCCCCGCACGGCCCCCCCGCACCGCGCCGGCCGCGCACGCACACACACGGCACCGCACCGGCACCGCACCCCCCGCCCGCACACACGGCACGGCACGGCAACCCACACACACACCCGGCACCGCACACACACACAAACATACAAACAGCGGAGCCCCCACGCTCACACACATACACACCTCACACACACCGCACACACCGGCACCGCACACCGCCCCCCCGCACATACGAGCACACGCGCAGTCTCACACACCCCGAGGCCGCCGCCGCACCGGGGGCAGCCGCGACTCGCAAAATGTCCACCGTCCCCGCGGCCACCCACACCCCGCCCGGGCCGGGGGGAAGCGGGAGGGGGGGGGGGGGCGGGGGA